>NC_142488.1:13112806-13737806 GCF_049115385.1 Moschus berezovskii | reverse complement strand
AGGTGGCAAGAATACATAGAAGAACTATATGAAAAGGATCCTCACGACCCAGATAATCATGATGGTATGATCAGTCATCTAGAGCCAGTCTAGTGGGCCTTAGGAAGCATCACTAAGAACAAAGCTAGTGGAGGTGATGGAATTTCAGTTAAGCTATTTCAAATCCTAAAAGATAATGCTGTGAAAGTGCTGCACTCAATATGCCAGCAAACTTGGAAAACTCAGCAGTGGCCACAGGACTGGAAAAGGTTAGTTTTCATTCCAATGCCAAAGAAAGGCAATGCCAAAGAATGCTCAAACCACCGCAAAATTGCAGTCATCTCACATGCTAGCAAAGAAATGCTCAAAGTTCTCCAAGCCAGGCTTCAACAGTAAGTGAACCATGAAATTCCAGATGTTCAAGCTGGATTTAGAAAAGGCAGAGAAACCAGAAACCAAATTTCCAACATCCATTGGATCATCAAAAAAGCAAGAGAGTTCCAGAAAAACACCTGGAATACAGAGTTTTACTAATATCATTACATAGATAATCAAAAGGATATAGGAAAAATCCTTCCTTCTACCTTTCATCCAAGAACACACTTCTCAGCACCCACATTCACAAAACATTCTTTTGATTTTCTAGTTAAGCAGCATAGCACTGATTCTGGATTATAAGTGGATATTTATTAAGTCACTAAAGCAATAAAATCGTATCTCAAAGTGCTTGCCAAGCTTGGGATGTCATAGTTAAGTTTTCTGTAGCCTTAAAAATACAGGAAATGTGGGTCTTTCTGAGGTTTCTTTTGAGGATGCAAATGAAAATGAGACCCTTGTGCACTTGAGGGCATGGGGGTGAAGGTGAGATTGTAATGAAATAGAAGACAAAAGAGTGAGTTGCCTCTACTATAATAAAAACATGCAATGTTCAAGCCACATTTTCTTTTATTGGCCCATGCTGTATAGACAGCTATTAGAATTCCTTGGTGGGTGGTAAAGAGCTGGGATCCACCCTTATGTTTCAAGCTCAGGCTCCATTAGGGAGGAGGCTGAAAGGAGTGGTTGGAGGCACTCTCTAATGAGCCAGGAGACTTCATTGTTTTCCCAAAGGTCAAAGGTACAAGAACATTCTGATATATTTTCCCTTCTTGCGTATTTACTTGATTAACATGTCACTAAAAAACAAAAGAACAGAAGGCAACAAGGGAACAGGGATTTTGTTAAATTTTTTTTCCTGAACAGAGCTTAATTTGCACACCATGAAGAAAAATTGATCCTTTTTCTTATGTCTGCTACTCTGTTGAGAATGGCCTATGCAAAAAAATCAATTTCCTTGTCTCAAGTCGGTTTGCCTATTTAATTAACTTAGAGGCTTAATGGAGACAAACATGAGTAAAACAAAGTTTGAGAAAGGTTTCAAAATTGCCATTTATTATATATATTAATATTTCATCAGAGATTTCCCTATAGTCATTATGGTGTGTTTAGATTTTGTTTTCCCTGTGCCAATGTTTGATTAGTTCTTGAAGGTGATTAGTGCAGGAGTCCTGTGATAATTAGAAACTGAAGTATTCCTATTATGCTTTAATATGTACAGTATAACGTTCCTTGGGCTTCTTGGTTTCATATGAATCTATAACTTGATGTTTTATTTGTCTTATGTAGAATTTTTGTGGGCTTCCCTGATGACTCAGCATTAAAGAATTTGCCTGCCAATACAGGAAATGTGGGAAGATCCCCTGGAGAAGGAAATGGAAACCCACTCCAGTATTCTCACCTAGGAAATCCCATAGACAGAGTAGCCTCACAGACTACAGTGCATATAGTTGAAAAGAGTTGGACACGACTTAGCAACTAAAAAACAACAGAATTCTTGCATTGAATAGTCATTACATTACATATTTGTCAACTAACTAATTTAATACAGTGGTAAAGAATTTTAAACATCAACTTTTTGGAAATCACCAGTTATTCAAATGTTTTGGATAACATTTTTTAGCTCTAGTTTTTTTCTTTTTTTAAGAATAAGTGAGGAGTACGGGAAGATGGCGGAGGAATAGGATGGGGCGGCCACTTTCTCCCCCACAAAATCAGCAAAAGAACATTTGAACGCTGAGTAAATCCCACAAAAAAACTTCTGAATACCGGCAGAGGACATCAGGCACTCAGAAAAGCAGCCCATAGTTGATGAAAGGAGGTAGGAAATAGATAAAAAGAGAGACAAAAGAGGGAGGGACGGAGCTCCGTCCGGGAAGGGAGGCTTAAAAAAAAAAAAAGAAGTTTCCAAACACCTGGAAACACTGGCGAGTGGAACCTCAGAGGGCCGCATAACTGGGAGACAAAAGATACAAATAATTAAAACTCACAGACTAAGTGCCCAGAGGAAACTCTCAGCGGAGAAGCGGCACAGACGCCCACGCCCCTCACTAGCAGGTGGGGGCTGGGCAGGGAGGCGCCGGCAGTGGCGCTTAGAGGGAGAACCGGGCTTGAACGCCCCAGGGCAAACTGAGGGCTCGAACTTAAGATACCAGAGCAGAGGTTGCAGCGGAAGGGCGAGAGGGCTGGAAAAAACCTGCGAAAAGCCCCAAGCCAGCCCCGCCCACAGAACTGGGCGCTGAGCGGAGCGAGCCGACAGCGGGCGGCCCTTCCCCCAGACCGCGCCGTCGCGGGGGTGGGGAGGGCAGCCAGCGCTGGGGCGGGGAGGGCAGCCAGCGCTGGGGCGGGGGCAGCCGCGGCCCCAGAGAAGCTTCCTGTGCCAAGCTGCAGGCAGGCTTCCTTGCTGGCCAGGACTTCTTGGGTTCGGGCCGGTCGATATCCGCCTGAGAAAGTGCGCCGGTTGTACTTCCAGAAAACCGAGCGGCAGGGACCAGGAAGGCGATAAGTCACAGCGACCGCGCTCGCCAAACGCCTGGTCACCTGAGCTGCTCGAACCGGGGAAGGCACAAAACGCAGGCCCAGCCAGGTCTGCGCCTTTGTCGAGTACCCGAGGACCTGAACCTGAGCTGCTCAGACCTGGGAAGTGCATGCAACCCAGCGCCAGCCGCGGACAGCTCAAAGCAGAGCAAACTAAAGCCTAAGCAGCATAAACAGGGAAAGCACACACGCCTCGAGCAGGAGCATTCCCAGTGTAGCCGAGACCATGAGCACTCCCCACAGACGCCAGGGTTATTTGTTAGCTCTTCCTCCCTCCCCATAGCAGGACTGAATAGGAGAGCCGGGGGGGAAAAAAAAGTGTCCACCACCGCATCCTGGTGTCAGGACGGGAATTAGACACTGAGGAGACCAGAAAACAGAAAAGCTTTTTCAACAGAAGGAACTGCCTTGGAAGTAACAGAGGGAGAAGCCTTGAGCCTCCTGCAAGAATAAGACTGAAAACCAGAGGCAGAGGCTTAAGGCCAAATCCTGAGAACACCAGAGATCTCCTTTTCCAGAGAACATTAATTGATAGGTACTCATCAAATGCCTCCATACATACACTGAAACCAGGCACCACCCAAGGGTCAACAAGTTTCAGTGAAAGACATACTATGCAAGCTATCCAGCAACACAGGAGAATAGCACTGAGCTTCAATATACAGGCTGCCCAAAGCCACCCCAAACCCACTGACATCTCAAACTCATTACTGGACACTTCATTGCACTCCAGAGAGAAGAAATCCAGCTCCACCCACCAGAACATCTACTCAAGCTTCCCTAACCAGGGAACCTTGACAAGTCACCCATCCAACCCCACACACAACGAGGTAACTACATAATAAAGAGAACTCCACAAACTGTCAGAAGACGGAAAGGCCACCCCGAACACAGCAATATAAGCAAGATGAAGAAGCAGAGAAATACCCAACAAGTAAAGGAACAGGATAAATGCCCACCAACGCAAACAAAAGAGGAAGATATAGGGAACCTACCCGATAAAGAATTTCGAATCTTAATTGTGAAAATGATTCAAAATCTGGAAAGCAAAATGGAGTTACAGATAAATAAACTGGAGAAAAGGATTGAGAAGATGGAAGAAATGTTCAATAAGGAATTAGAGGAAATAAAAAAGAGTCAATATACAATGAATAATACAATAGATGAGATGAGATCAGAAACACTCTTGAGGGCACAAACAGTAGAATAACGGAGGCAGAAGACAGGATAAGCGAGCTAGAAGATAGAATTGTAGAAATAAATGAAACAGATGAAAAAGAAAAAAGAATTTTAAAAAATGAGGACAATATTAGAGACATATGGGACAATATTAAACGCCCCAACATTCGAATCATAGGAGTCCCAGAAGAAGAAGACAAAAAGAAAGACCATGAGAGAATACTTGAGGAGATAATAGTTGAAAATTTCCCTAAAATGGGGAAGGAAATAATCACCCAAGTCCAAGAAACACAGAGAGTCCCTAACAGGATAAACCCAAGGCGAAATACCCCAAGGCACATATTAATCAAATTAGCAAAGATCAAACACAAAGAAAAAATATTAAAAGCAGCAAGGGAAAAACAACAAATAACACACAAGGGGATCCCCATAAGGATAACAGCTGATCTTTCAGCAGAAACTCTACAGGCCAGGAGGGAATGGCAAGACATACTTAAAGTGATGAAAGAAAATAACCTACAGGCCAGATTACTGTACCCAGCAAGGATCTCATTCAAATATGAAGGAGAAATCAAAAGCTTTACAGACAAGCAAAAGCTGAGAGAATTCAGCATCACCAAACCAGCTCTCCAACAAATACTAAAGGATCTTCTCTAGACTGGAAACACCGAAAGGGTATATAAACTCGAACCCAAAACAAGAAAGAAAATGGCAACGGGATCATACTTATCAATAATCACCTTAAACGTAAATGGGTTGAATGCCCCAACCAAAAGAAAAAGGCTGGCTGAATGGATACAAAAACAAGACCCCCACATATGTTGTCTACAAGAGACCCACCTCAAATCGAGGGACACATACAGACTGAAAGTGAAGAGCTGGAAAAAGATATTCCACGCAAATAGAGACCAAAAGAAAGCAGGAGTAGCAATACTCATATCAGATAAAATAGATTTTAAAACAAAGGCAGTGAAAAGAGACAAAGAAGGAAACTACATAATGATCAAAGGATCAATCCAAGAAGAAGATATAACAATTATAAATATTTATGCACCCAACATAGGAGCACCACAATATGTAAGACAATTACTAACAATTATGAAAGGGGAAATTAACAATAACACAATAATAGTGGGAGACTTTAATACCCCACTTACATCTATGGATAGATCAACTAAACAGAAAATTAACAAGGAAACACAAACTTTAAATGATACAATAGACCAGTTAGACCTAATAGATATCTATAGGACATTTCACCCCAAAACAATGAATTTCACCTTTTTCTCAAGCTCACATGGAACCTTTTCCAGGATAGATCACATCCTGGGCCATAAATCTAGCCTTGGTAAATTCAAAAAAATTGAAATCATTCCAAGCATCTTTTCTGACCACAATGCAGTAAGATTAGATCTCAATTACGGGAGAAAAACTATTAAAAATGCCAACATATGGAGGCTGAACAACACACTGCTGAATAATGAACAAATCATAGAAGAAATCAAAAGAGAAATTAAAATATGCATAGAAATGAATGAAAATGAAAACACAACAACCCAAAACCTCTGGGACACTGTAAAAGCAGTGCTAAGGGGGAAGGTCATAGCAATACAGGCACACCTCAAGAAACAAGAAAAAAGTCAACTAAATAACCTAACTCTACACCTAAAGAAACTAGAAAAGGAAGAAATGAAGAACCACAGGGTTAGCAGAAGGAAAGAAATCATAAAAATTAGGGCAGAGATAAATGCAAAAGAAACAAAAGAGACCATAGCAAAAATCAATAAAGCCAAAAGCTGGTTCTTTGAGAAGGTAAATAAAATTGACAAACCACTATCCAGACTCATCAAGAAAGAAAGGGAGAAGAACCAAATCAATAAATTTAGAAATGAAAATGGAGAGATCACAACTGACAACACAGAAATACAAAGGATTATTAGAGAATACTATCAGCAATTATATGGCAATAAATGAATAACCTGGAAGAAATGGACAAATTCCTAGAAAAGTACACCTTGCCAAAACTGAACCAGGAAGAAATAGAAAATCTGAACAGACCCATCACAAGCACGGAAATAGAGGAAGTAATCGGAAAGCTTCCAGCAAACAAAAGCCCAGGTCCAGACGGCTTCACAGCTGAATTCTACCAAAAATTTAGTAAAGAGCTAACACCTATTCTACTCAAACTTTCAGAAAATTGCTGAGGAAGGAAAACTTCCAAACTCATTCTATGAGGCCACTATCACCTTAATCCCCAAACCTGGTAAAGATCCCACAAAAAAAGAAAACTACAGGCCAATATCACTGATGAACATAGATGCAAAAATCCTTAACAAAATTCTAGCAATCAGAATCCAACAACACATTAAGAAGATCATACATCATGACCAAGTGGGCTTCATCCCAGGAATGCAAGGATTCTTCAATATCCGCAAATCAATCAACGTAATACACCACATCAACAAACTGAAAAATAAAAATCATATGATTATCTCAATAGATGCAGAGAAAGCCTTTGACAAAATACAACATCCATTTATGATAAAAACTCTCCAGAAAGTGGGAATAGAAGGGACATACCTCAACATAATAAAAGCTATATACGACAAACCCACAGCAAACATTATCCTCAATGGTGAAAAACTGAAAGCATTTCCCCTAAAGTCAGGAACAAGACAAGGGTGCCCACTCTCACCACTACTATTCAACATAGTTCTGGAAGTTTTGGCTACAGCAATCAGAGCAGAAAAAGACATAAAAGGAATACAAATTGGAAAAGAAGAAGTAAAACTTTCACTGTTCGCTGATGACATGATCCTCTACACAGAAAACCCTAGAAATTCTACCAGAAAACTACTAGAGCTAATCAATGAATACAGTAAAGTTGCGGGATATAAAATCAACACACAGAAATCCCTTGCATTCCTATACACTAATAATGAGAAAATAGAAAGAGAAATTAAGGAAACTATTCCATTCACTGTTGCAACGAAAAGAATTAAATATTAATTAAAAAGAATTAAATACTTTAAGAATTAAATACTTAAAGGAATATATCTACCTAAGGAAACAAAAGACTTGTACATAGAAAACTATAAAACACTAGTGAAAGTAATCAAAGAGGACACTAATAGATGGAGAAATATACCGTGTTCGTGGATTGGAAGAATAAATATTGTGAAAATGAGTATACTACCCAAAGTAATGTATACATTCAATGCAATCCCTATCAAGCTACCAACGATATTTTTCACAGAACTAGAACAAATAATCTCACAATTTGTATGGAAATACAAAAAACCTCGAATAGCCAAAGCAATCTTGAAGAAGAAAAATGGAACTGGAGGAATTAACCTGCCAGACTTCAGGCTCTACTACAAAGCCACAGTCATCAAGACAGTATGGTACTGGCATAAAGACAGAAATATAGATCAATGGAACAAAATAGAAAGCCCAGAGATAAACCCATGCACCTATGGACACCTTATCTTTGACAAAGGAGGCAAGAATATAAAATGGACAAAAGACAGTCTCTTTAACAAGTGGTGCTGGGAAAACTGGTCAGCCACTTGTAAAAGAATGAACCTAGAACACTTCCTAACACCATACACCAAAATAAACTCAAAATGGATTAGAGAGCTAAATGTAAGACCAGATACTATAAAACTCCTAGAGGAGAACGTAGGCAAAACACTCTCTGACATAAATCACAGCAGGATCCTCCAAGACCCACCTCCCAGAATATTGGAAATAAAAGCAAAAATAAACAAATGGGACCTAATTAAAATAAAAAGCTTCTGCACAGCAAAGGAAACTCTAAGCAAGGTGAAAAGACCTTTGCAGGGTGCAGAATGGGAGGAAATGATAGCAAATGAAGAAACTGATAAAGGATTAATCTCCAAAATATACAAGCAGCTCCTGCAGCTCAATTCCAGAAAACTAAGTGACCCAATCAAAAAATGGGCCAAAGAACTAAACAGATATTTCTCCAAAGAAGACATAAAGATGGCTAAATAAACACATGAAAAAATGCTCAACATCCCTCATAATCAGAGAAATGCAAATCAAAACCACAATGAGATACCATTTCACACCAGTCAGAATGGCTGCTATCCAAAAGTCTATATGCAATAAATGCTGGAGAGGGTGTGGAGAAAAGGGAACCCTCTTACACTGTTGGTGGGAATGCAAACTAGTACAGCCACTATGGAGAACAGTGTGGAGATTCCTCAAAAAACTGGAAATAGAACTGCCATATGATCCAGCAATTGCACTCCTGGGCATACACACCGAAGAAACAAGAATTGAAAGAGACACATGTACTCCAATGTTCATTGCTGCTGCTGCTGCTGCTGCTAAGTCACTTCAGTCGTGTCCGACTCTGTGTGACCCCATAGACGGCAGCCCACCAGGCTCCCCCGTCCCTGGGATTCTCCAGGCAAGAACACTGGAGTGGGTTGCCATTTCCTTCTCCAATGTGTGAAATTGCAGCACTGTTTATAATAGCCAGGACATGGAAGCAACCTAGATATCCATCTGCAGATGAATGGATAAGAAAGCTTTGGTACATATACACAATGGAGTATTTTTCAGCCATCAAAAAGAATGCATTTGAATCAGTTTTAATGAGGTGGATGAAATTGGAGCCAATTATACAGAGTGAAGTAAGCCAGAAAGAAAAACATCAATACAGTATACTAACGCATATATATGGAATTTAGAAAGATGGTAACCTGAACCCTGTATACGAGACTGCAAAAGAGACATAGGCATATAGAACAGTCTTTGGGACTCTGTGGGAGAGGGTGAAGGTTGGATGATTGGGGAGAACGGCATTGTAGCATGTATATTATCATAAGTGACCAGTCCAGGTTTGACGCATGATACAGGATGCTTGGGGCTGGTGCACGGAGATGACATGGAGGGAGGATATGGGGAAGAGGGAGGTGGGAGGGGGGTTCAAGAAAGAGAACACATGTACACCCGGGGCGGACTCATGTCAATGTATGGCAAAACCAACCAATATATTAATGTAAGGTAATTTGCCTCCAATAAAATAAATTAAAAAAAAAAAAGAGTAAGTGAGCAAAATCCATGTATCCCTGACTTATAGAGAAGACGACTTAAACAGGAATATATATTTGGAATCAGATGAGGCAAGTTGGAGAACTCAAATGTTAGGGAGAAAGATGACATTGCATCTTGAACTTTATTTGCTTTAAAAGTTATGTTAGTCCCTTTGCATTACAAACATTTATTTGAAGTTGCCTAAATATTTTAAAATCATTAGGCAGTGAACTTACAGTCCTCTAATTTTTGCTAGCTGTGCTGTATCTACACTGTCAAAGCATAAAGCCATTATGTACTATATTTTCTCCTTTATGGCCTTAATTTAGTTTTAGTTCTGTGAATAAATAAAGACCATCAGTCCTTATACTCTTAAAGTTCATGTTATAGTTATACTACAGTGAGCTTATTCATTCAACTATTGATGAACATTTGGGTTGTGTTCAGTTTTAGAATATCATGAATAATACTACTGTAAACACTTACATGCAAGTCTCTATGTGGATTTATGTCTTATTCTCTTGCATAAATGCCTAGGAGTGGGATTGTTATATAGTTTAAGTGTCTCTTTATCATACACTGCCATATTATTGTCAAATAAGCTTTCACATATTGCATTCCTGGCAGCAATACATGAGGATTTCAGTTGTTCCACATTCCCACTAACATTAGTATAACCAGGGTCATTAACTGTAAGCATTTCAGAGATGTATAATGGTGTCTCATTGTGATTTGATTTTGCATCACCTTAATGACTAATGTTGTCAAGAATCTTTTGTTGTGTGTATTGACTATTTGCATATCTTCTTTGTAGTGTCTATTAAAACTTTTTGGCCCACCATTTTATTGGGTTGTTTCTCTTGTTATTATTGACTTGCACAGCTCTTTTTATATTTTGGATATAAGCTTTCTCTTTAGTTATATATCTTGCAAATATTTTCTCCCAGTCTGTCTTGCATTTCTCATTTTCTTAAATGCCAATTTCAATTTAATAAGGTCCATGTTAGCACTTTTAATTTTATGGTTTATGCTTTTTGTGATTTGTCTGAGAGAACTTTGTCTAATCCAATATCTCAGATTTTCTCCTGTGCTTTGTTAAAGTTTAATAATTCTAACTCCTACATTTTTAGATTTATGGATATTCAAGATTCAGTTCAAGTATCACTTTCCTTGTGACTCTTCGAGGAAGAGTTCATCAAACCATCCTTCTGTACTTTCACAGAACCATATGGACATTTACCTCAGAGCGCTTAATTGCAATTATATAAATGTTTGTTTTCCCCACTAGACTGTGAGCTTCAGTGCATAGTGATAAGTCTTACTCATTTATGAATACCAAGTACCTAGACTATGCCTGATATATAATAGGCCTTCAAATAATACTTGTGACATGAATGGATAAATGAATAAATGAAAGAATGCAATTATATAATATTAATATTTATTCCTTAAATCATATTTTTACAAAGCACTTTAGTATCCGTACATCACCAACATCTTACAAGAAACTCATGAGACAGACATTGTGGTACCTTCACATTTACAAACTGTTGTTGGTTCTCCAAAGCCTAATGAATTAAGATTAAACTATTTAGCTTAATATTCAAAACTGCCTCAGATATTATTCCCCCCATCCTTTCTAGCTTTGTCTTCTGCTTTCCCCTTTCACAAAGCCAATGGAACCGTTGCACTGGGCAATTTATTATTCTTCATTTATGCCCTTGATTTCTGCCTCTTCACATTCATCAGTTCAGTTCAGTTCAGTCGCTCAGACATGTCTGAGTCTTTGTGACCCCATGAATTGCATCACACCAGGCCTCCCTGTCCATCACCAACTCCTGGAGTTTACCCAAACTCATGTCCATCGAGTCGGTGATGCCATCCAGTCATCTCATCCTCTGTCATCCCCTTCTTCTCCCTCCCTCAATCCCTTCCAGCATCAGGGTCTTTTCTAATGAGTCAACTCTTTGCATGAGGTGGCCAAAGTATTGGAGTTTCAGCTTCAGCATCAGTTCTTCCAATGAATATTCAGGACTGATTTCCTTTAGGATGGACTTGTTGGATCTCCTTGCAGTCCAAGGGACTCTAAAGATCTTCTCCAAGATCACAGTTCAAAAGCATCAATTCTTCGGTGCTCAGCTTTTTTTATAGCCCAACTCTCACATCCCTACATGACTACTGGAAAAACCATAGCTTTGACTAGACAGATCTTTGTCGGCAAAGTAATGTCTCTGCTTTTTGACATGCTGTCTAGGTCTGTCATAACTTTCCTTCCAAGGAGTAAGCGTCTTTTAATTTCATGGCTGCAATCACCATCTGCAGTGATTTTGGAGCCCCCCAAAAATAAAGTCTGACACTGTTTCCACTGTTTCCCCATCTATTTCCCATGAAGTGATGGGACCAGATGCCATGATCTTAGTTTTCTGAATGTTAAGCTTTAAGCCAACTTTTTCACTCTCCTCTTTCACTCTCATCAAGAGGCTCTTTAGTTCCTCTTCACTTTCTGCCATAAGGGTGGCATCATCTGAGGTTATTGAGATTTCTCCTGGCAATCTCGATTCCAGCTTGTGCTTCTTCCAGCCCAGCGTTCCTCATGATGTACTCTGCATATAAGTTAAATAAGCCGGGTGACAATATACAGCCTTGACGTGCTCCTTTTCCTATTTCCAAGAGAAACCCAAGTAAGACGGTAGGTGTTGCGAGAGGGCATCAGAGGGCAGACACACTGAAACCATAATCACAGAAAACTAGCCAATCTGATCACACAGACCACAGCCTTGTCTAACTCAATGAAACTAAGCCATGCAGTGTGGGGCCACCCAAGTTGGACAGGTCATGGTGGAGAGGTCTGACAGGATATGGTCCACTGGAGAAGGGAATGGCAAACCACTTCAGTATTCTTGCCTTGAGAACCCTATGAACAGTATGAAAAGGCAAAATGATAGGATACTGAATGAGGAATTCCCCAGGTCAGTAGGTGCCCAGTATGCTACTGGAGCTCAGTGGAGAAATAACTCCAGAAGGAATGAAGGGATGGAGCCAAAGCAAAACCAGTAACCAGTTGTGGATGTGACTGGTGATAGAAGCAAGGTCCGATGCTGTAAAGAGCAATATTGCATAGGAATCTGGAATGTTAGGTCCATGAATCAAGGAAAATTGGAAGTGGTCAAACAGGAGATGGCAAGAGTGAACATCAACATTTTAGGAATCAGTGAACTAAAATGGACTGGAATGGGTGAATTTAACTCAGATGACCATTATATCTACTACTGTGGGCAGGAATCCCTTAGAAGAAATGGAGTAGCCATCATGGTCAACAAAAGAGTCTGAAATGCAGTACTTGGATGGAATCTCAAAAATGACAGAATGATCTCTGTTCGTTTCCAAGGCAAACCATTCAATATCACGGTAATCCAAGCCTATGCCCTAACCAGTAATGCTGAAGAAGCTGAAGTTGAACAGTTCTGTGAAGACCTACGAGACCTTTTAGAACTAATACCGCCCCCCCAAAAAAGATGTCCTTTTCACATTCATACAAGTCATCTTTTCCATCTTGAAATTCTTTCCACTCCATCTCTGCTTGAGAATATCCTACTCATCTCAAAAGCCAATACTTCAGTGTACTTTCCCATGATCTGACCAGGTAAACAACCAGCTAATTGTGACTGCTCCTTCACTTACACAACCACACACTTCCATCTTTCTTACCTTAATTAAAATAAATGGTGTTTGTCCTTAGCTTTAGACCATTTTTCTCTTGGTACCTATGTCCTGGCTGTGACTCTCCTTGATTCTCCATGGGTTCCCCTTGCTCCCCAGCTGTTCCTCCAAGTTGCCCTGTTCAAACTCATATATCCTCAGACCAAGAGTCATGAGATCTGGATCTAACTCTAGCTTTGTCAGGCAGTGGTATTGGGACTTGGGCCCTTAATTGTCTCCTTTGTGAAGGAGATCTAGACCTGCCTCCCTTTGAAGACTGCTCTAGAAATTAAATGATACAATGGATTGAAAGTCACTTGTAAATTTAACATGCCACACAAATGTAAGCTATTATGGCTATTATTGAAATCAACGTTTAGCTTGACTCCTTGCATCTTTCAACTCCCACAGTTGAAGTCAGATGTGTTTGGGAAGAGTGTTTTAGGGCAAGTGTATTTATGGCATTTCCTCAAAATGGCCCTTAATTCCTGAGCCTCCCTGTGGCCATGGTTTGCCCTGAACACCACCCTCTTGTTCATCCCTCTGTTTTGCTTTATGTTTAATTAGACATTTTTGGATCCCTATGGATGATGCTCAACATCTGTGTATGCTTCCTCCTGACAGGCTTTCTCTAGCTAATGTGAAGGAGAATGATGACTTATTTTGCCTGTTTTACTCAGGTTGTTGTAGTTGTAAAGCCTGGCCCAAATGTGGCTGTCATTGTTTTTTATGAGGGCCAGGGATCCAGATGGCAAGAAAGGAAAGCTTTAACTCAGAGTAAACAGTCCTTTCCTGTTTTCACCATGGCTTCCCTGGTGGCTCAGACAGTAAAGAATCTGCCTGCAATGCAGGAGATCCAGGTTCAGTTCCTGGGTTGGGAAGATCCCCTGGAGAAGGGAATGGCTACCCACTCTAGTATTCTTGCCTGGAGAATCTCATGGACAGAGGAGCCTGGTGAGTTACAGTCCATGGGGTTGCAAAGAGTCAGACATGACTGAGCGACTTTCACTTTCATATTTTCAGCACCAGCAAAGGATTGTGCCTCCCTAGGCAAAACTAACTGCGAGGTTATTGCAACTTGGGTGCCCACCTTCCTTGACCAATGGACCCTTCCCACTCTAATTAAACCTTCCCCTATAGACTGTTATCACCCTTGGTCATCTCTGTCACATGTCCACCTGCACATCCCAATTATCTTCTTCTAAGCCCTCTGGATTGATCTGAGACTGAGTCGAGTTCCCCAAATTAAGTTTTCTTTCCTGACTCCTTCTCATGGGGAAGGTTCAAGTTATTAGCTATTTAGTGACACAAGGAGAGGCCATGGTTAAAAGCATAGTCTCTAGTGCAAGATTTTCTGAATTCAAATTCCAGCTTTCCCATACTCTCTTTCTATTGATTGTAAGTTCTTGAACTTCTCTTGCCTTAGTTTATAAAACTGTAAAATTGGCTTCTGAGAGTCCCTACCTCACTCCTTGTTGGACTAAGTGAGTCAATTAAAGGGTTTAATGAGTTAACCACATAAGAGATTCATTAAAGTTTCCAGTACAGTCAGTACAAGTGCTATATGCCTGTCAATTGAATTGAACCTAAAACAGAGGCATAAATCACATGGCTTCTCACCTTTAACTGTCTAGATTCAAATCTTCTTTCTGCCATTTCTTGGTCACACAATCTAAGTCTAAATAATTAATTTTTGTAGGCTGAATTTCTTCATCTGTAATAATAAACTCTATACCATATAGATGTTAAGCATTAAATAACATGTATTATCAAACAAATAACTTTTAGCACCATGCTTGGTACATAAACATGCATTTGAATTGGATGACTAGATGACTAGAATTCCCCTTCCTATTTATTTAATCATAGTCTTCTGGAGCACTGTTCAAATGTCTCCATTTATTCCAGAGGGATGGCTTTCATGGTATATTCATAAAGTCAGGTTAGGTGGTAGAAGAGCTATTTTTGCATAAGCTTGAATTGTGATACTTCTCAACTCACAGAGGATCAACTGAGGTATTGTACAAGGAAGACAAGCAAGCGAACAAGCAAGCAAATGGGCAGTTTTAATTAACCCAACAAATAAAAGCCCTTTAAGTATTTTTCAAAGCAAATCTATCATCTCACACTGTGGGAAAACCAGCCATCTAATATTGCACCAAGTTGGGCAGGCCCCAGGTGGACTTTGTTCCAAAAGCTGTGATGAGTTCTTGTTCTAGTCTTTCCTTTAGATTAATTACAAAGAGGCAAGATAATGGATTGAGAGCTGTCTTTTGTTTAGATCTATGTTCAAAGCATTTTTCTTTGAAAAATGACTCTGTCATTTGCACACATGTTTGTGCACAGTGTGTAATTATGGGTTCAAAGAAGAAAAGTCACAGAAATAGAGTTTACGATTATTTCTCCATGTTTTTCTGTTTTCTATTCCTAAGAGTATAACTTAATTCTTGTCCCAGAGGAAGAGACTGGAAAATATAACACAGTAGGAAAATGGAGCATGTACAGCCATCAGGAACAGAGAAGAGAAAACTGAAGGCGTCAATTAAATGTTCACCTTTACTCTAGTGTAAGAAAAGGAAGAATATTTATTGGACACTTTGATCTGTAGGTATAAAGAGTCTATGACTCACATCAAGGAAAATATACATCCTTCACCTTGCAATTATCTTTTATCTACTCAAGCTGAATAATCAAACCCTGGACAAAGCAAGAATTGGATTTGCTGTTCGCCTTTACCTGCCTATCCCATTACTGTGGATCACAGAAGTCATATCTGTGATATAAAATTGATGTTTCTCACTAATGCTCATAGAATAAAGTTGTTCAGGCCATGTTATTTACACTTTGATCAAAATTGGTCATATGAAGATGAAGGCTTAAGCACTAATATGTTTCAGAGATTGAACAATGAACACTGTTTCCAGTACCCTTTAAAATGCTGTGATGAGTCCTAGAGGTTAGCACTGGAAAGGTATAGGACAAACAAGCAGGCGAGGAATTGCTTTTATCAAACTTTGAAGCCAAAAGCCAATACTGAACTGAATTATCTTCTCCTATTAGTTCCTTTCCCTCAAATAAGTATTTAATTTGACTAGTAAGAATATTTAAGGACAGAGCAATAGTTTAAACAATTTAGAACCACTAGAAGGTTGTAGGGGGTAGATAAGTGTATTCTTCTCTTCGTGGCTTCTTACTTTTGCTCTGTGTTAAACTAATATAGGATGCATACTCCTGATCTACTTATTGTGACACCTATGTTCTGTAGGCTTTAATAATGGATTTTGTAATGATGACGCATGATGTCAGCATGTTCCCATTTCATTGATAAAACTGTCAAAGCATTCCTGATCTTGGCCATGGTGGTAGGGGAATGAGAAAGAGCCCTTCTAAGTTGAAGAAGAAAGGGAAGCACAAAAAGCAAGATGACATTCCTGGTATGATTCAAATTTGAGGAAAAATGACTGTCAAACCCAGCACTTGGTGAACTCTCTTATATTCCCACTAGAAGACTCAATATTCTTTTCCTTGCCCCAATTGTATTGTGATAATTACTATAAAGATGGTGTCAACTGGAGCCTCCTCTTCTTGAAATGACCCCATGATCTCTAATAACCTGTGTTAATCTTTGCATGTTTCTCAGGCCTTTTAATTTTCTCTACCCAATCCTTGCTTGGCCTTTTAAAATAATGCAAAGAGAAGAAACCAGAACTATTAGTTGTTTAATTGCTCTGTAACATGCCACCACAAATTCAGTGGCTTTTAAATAACACCCATTTATTAACTGATTTCTGTAGGTTGGAAGTCAGGCTCAGCATGGCTAGGTTGTTTGCTTAGGGTCTCACAAGGCTGAAGTCGAGTTGTCAGTCAGCTGTGTCCTCATCTGGAACTTGGAGTGCTCTTCCAAGCTCATTCCTATTATTGGCAAAATTCAATTCTTTGTAGCTGTAGACTGAGTTACCTATTCCCTTGATCTCTGTCAACCAGGTGACTCTCTCAGCTCCTTAAGGCTGCCCACACTCCTCTTGTGAACTTCTCTACTCTGTCTTTAAGCCAGAGTTGAATGTTCTGTGTGCTTCAAAACTTGGACTTTCCACAACCAGCCTGGGAAAGGTTTCTGCTTTTAAGGACTCATGTGATTAGATCTGGCCCACCTGGATTATCTACATATGTTAAGGTCAGCTTTGCTATACATCATAAGATAGTCATAGCTGTGAATCTCATCACATGCACATTTTCTGGGGGAAAGGGGCATAGAGTCTTGGTGGGGAAGGGCATTTTTAGAATTCTCACCACCACACTGGGCCAAAGAACATGTGATACAGGGTCCCAGGACTATCTTTCCTTTGAATCAAATAATTCTCAAGAATCATTTTATTAAAATCCATGAAGTCTTAAGTTTTTTTTTTAAACAAAACAAGATAAAAATAACTATCTGCTCAGTGGACGCATTGATAGCAAAAAATCCATGTAGTTATAACTTGAATTGTACAAAAGGAAAAAATCATGACCAAGTGCAAATCATTGCACATTCTTACATGAGTGTTTATGGGACGCTAACATCCTGAAGGCATTGATAATAAACGGTGTGATTCCCCTCAGAAATTAATGAGTTCGCAGAGGAAGGATAGTCAGTCAACCCTGTCCTCTGTCTGAATCGCATCAAGTGACTGAGGAGCTTGGTCACTGTATGTATGTTGTATGTTGAAATATCTCTTTTCTGAAAAATTGTTCCTGACATCATGGTGGCACATGCAAAGGAGTAGAGAAGAAGACTTACTTCTTCCAGTATCAGGAAGAGCAGAATCTCATTAGCAGAAGAACTGCCAGGCATCTAGCCTAGACAGATGGACTTATTGAAAGGAAAAGCTCATGGCCCTCTTTATGTTACTGACAGAGAGGAAGTGCTCTTACTGAGGCAGTTTCTACCCTGCCACATTTGACTTGTGCTCTCTGGCTACTTGGATATCCTTGAATATATAACCTTTAGAGGAGTGTATTATGGATTTTAGAAATTTAGTCTTGTGAAACCCAAGTTCTCATTTTATTACAGTGCTCCTGTGTCTTAGGCTGCCTGAAAGGGGAGCTGTTCTTTTTCTCCTAAATCTTTTATTTCCTATTCAGAGCCAGACTGAACAATTTACAAGTCATGAATATGTATAATTTGGCCTAGGTCCTCCTAACTCATACACCAATGAAGCCATTAGGCATATGTTGGGTCCTCAAAGCCAAATGGACCAGAAAGAACATTTCCAACAGGCTTCAGTGATCATTTCAGTGGTCGTTTCACACAGCCAGTTCTGTCGAATCACATCCAATCTCACAGTTTTTGTTTGAGTGGTCCAGATCCACGTGTGAGTGAGTCCTCAATTCCGTGGATGATGCTTCAGCCTTCTTTTGATTGAACAGACATAATGAAGGCATAATCTGAACCCCCCACCCCGAGTAATGTTTCCAATAATGCTGTGCACTGCACATACTCTAAGAGCTTTATATAGGTTAACCCAAATCATCTCCACTATGAGGCAAGTACTGTCATGATACCCATTATACAGATGAGGTGTCAGAAGCATGTAAGTACAACCAACATCATATGACCTGAATCTAGGCATCTTGGCTTCGGAGTCTATGCTCCGAACTACTAAACTTTTCAGGACTTTTTTTCACTTCTAATAACATATATATAATAATAATATATATAGGATAAGAACCCTATCATATAGAATTCTACACTTTAAAAAAGTCATTTTGAAATTGGATTTTGAAAACCCACCAAAGAGAACTTCTTAAAAGGTAAAAGGTCTTACCTCTGAAAAACCTTATTAGATTGGTTTACTAAAATTATGTAGAACTCAGCATGGTATACTCAGATAATTGAGTTAAACTCAAAAATTATGGTTAGGCAATAACATGACATACAAAAACTTGGCATAAGCACGTCACAAAAGAAGATAAATGACCACTAAGTATATGAAGAGGTGCTCCTCATCGTTAGTCATTAGGGCATGCAAGTAAAAACTGGGTTTCCCAAGTGGCTCAGCGGTAAAAGAATTCACCTGCAATGCAGGTGATGTGGATTCGATCCCTGGGTTGGGAAGATCCCCTACCGGAGGAAATGGCAACCCACTCCAGTATTCTTGCCTGAAAAATCTCATGCATAGAGGAGCCTGGTGGGCTACAGTCCATGGGGTTGCAAAGAGTCGAACACGACTGAGCGACTAAGCATACACACAAGTTAAAACTACAACGAAGTACCTCTAAATACCATCTGAATGGCCAAAATGAAAAAGACTGACATTCATGAGTGTTGACACAGATGTGGAACAACTGGAACTCTCATACATTACTGGGGAAATGTAAATTGTTTCAACTAGTTGGCAAAACTGTCACTATATACTGGAGCCAAGTGTATTCATACCCTGTGGCCCAGCAATTCCATTCATAGATATAGTCTTGAATGAATGTGTATATCCATCAAAAGTTATATATCAAGTGTTCATAGCAGATTTGCTTGCTTGCTTGCTAAGTCACTTCAGTCATGTCCAACTCTGTGTGACCCCATAGACGGCAGCCCACCAGGCTCCCCTATCCCTGGGATTCTCCAGGCAAGAACACTGGAGTGGGTTGCCATTTCCTTCTCCAATGCATGAAAGTGAAAAGTGAAAGTGAAGTCACTCAGTCGTGTCTGACTCTTAGCAACCCCATGGACTGCAGGCTTCCAGGCTTCTCCGTCCATGGGATTTTCCAGGCAAGAGTACTGGAGTAGGGTGCCATTGCCTTCTCCTCATAGCAGATTTAACACTTAATAAACTAAAACCTGGAATTGATGCTGTCAACAGGAAAATGGACAACAAAGAGGAAGAAATTATAGCTACATGAACATGGGAATATTCCACAAACATTACATTCTGTGAAAGAAGCCTGTCATAAAAGAATACATACTGTAAAATTCCACTAATATGAAATTCAAGAAGCGGCAAGACTAACCAATAGTTAAATAAGTCAGAACAGTAGTTACTTCTGAGGGGAGGTGTTGACTGTGAAGGGGAACTAAAACTATCTGAAGTACTGGAAATATTCTCTATTTTGATCTGAAATGTATATACATGTTAAGATTCATTATATTCACTTTATATCAGGGCATTTTAATTTATGTGTTTTTTCAACTCCAGAAAAAAGGGAAAGATTTGTGCCTGGGAAATGTTTTTACATGTGATTAGACAGGGCGTTTTAACACTTTTTAATTTCCTTTTCATTTGCATGATATTCCTCCCCTCATGGTACAATACTCGATTATTTTTCTTATGATGAGTTTATTCTAGGCATCCTTCAAGCAGATTTGTTGAGGCATTGCAATTTTTCTGCCTTAAAAATGCCTGCTATATTTTGCCTATGTCTTGATAAAGAAATGAGCTATTTTCTTTTTTTAGATTTAAAGATTTGTAACCACAAGCACAAATCTTTAAGGGAAGCAAACATTTAAAATTTATATCCATTTAAAATATATGCCCACATGTTGTGGTCTGGGTTGGGTGTCACTCTACTATGGCCGTGCAAAGAGGAGGAAACTGTGCAATGATATGGAAAAATAATTATAAAATATTCTTCCAATGAGGAATTAAAATTGAATTTCCATATTAAAATACTGATTGGATCACCAAATGTATGAAATTCACATATAAGATATACTTGTTCTGTGTGTGTGTGCTCAGTCGTGTCCAACTCTGTGACCCCATAGACTGTTGACCACCAGGCTCCTTTGTCCATGGAATTTTCCAGCCAGGCATACAGGAATGGGTTGCCATTTCCTACTCCAGGGGATCTTTCTGACCCAGGGATCGAACCCGTGTCTCTTGCATCTTCTTCTGGGTGGGTGGATTCTTTACCACTGTGCCACCCAGGAAGCTCATATTTGTTCTATATACCATGCAAAAACTGGTTTTTTTACTATGGCTATTTTGACATCTGTTATAGTAATTCTCCTAATTACTACAAATATTTAAATAATATAAGTTATTTAAAGTTATATGAAAACATTCCCATGAAAAATAAAAGGAGCAAATGTAGCAAACAAAGAATGCTCAAACTACCGCACAATTGCACTCATCTCACACGCTAGTAAAGTCATGCTCAAAATTCTCCAAGCCAGGCTTCAGCAGTATGTAAACCGTGAACTCCCAGATGTTCAAGCAGGTTTTAGAAAAGGCAGAGGCACCAGAGATCAAATTGCCAACATCCGCTGGATCATGGAGAAAGCAAGAGAGTTTCAGAAAAACATCTATTTCTGCTTCATTGACTATGCCAAAGCCTTTGACTGTGTGGATCACAATAAACTGTGGAACATTCTGAAAGAGATAGGAATCCCAGACCACCTGACCTGCCTCTTGAGAAACCTGTATGCAGGTCAGGAAGCAACAGTTAGAACCGGTATTGGAACAACAGACTGGTTCCAAATAGGAAAAGGTGTACGTCAAGGTTGTATATTGTCACCTTGCTTATTTAACTTATATGCAGAGTACATCATGAGGAACGCTGGGCTGGAAGAAGCACAAGCTGGAATCAAGATTGCTGGGAGAAATATCAATAACCTCAGATATGCAGATGACACTACCCTTATGGCAGAAAGTGAAGAGGAACTCAAAAGCCTCTTGATGAAAGTGAAAGAGGAGAGTGAAAAGGTTGGCTTGAAGCTCAACATTCAGAAAACAAAGATCATGGCATCTGGTCCCATCACTTCATGGGAAATAGATGGGAAAACAATGGAAACAGTGTCAGACTTTGTTTTTTTGGGCTCCAAAATCACTGCAGATGCTGATTGCAGCCATGAAATCAAAAGACGCTTGCTCCTTGGAAGGAAAGTTATGACCAACCTTGATAGTATATTAAAAAGCAGAGACATTACTTTGCCGACCAAGGTCCGTCTAGTCAAGGCAATGGTTTTTCCCGTGGTCATGTATGGATGTGAGAGTTGGACTGTGAAGAAAGCTGATCGCCGAAGAATCGATGCTTTTGAACTGTGGTGTTGGAGAAGACTCTTGAGAGTCCCTTATACTGCAAGGAGATCCAACCAGTCCATTCTAAAGGAGATCAATCCTGGATGTTCATTGGAGGGACTGATGCTAAAGCTGAAACTCCAATACTTTGGCCACCTCATGAGACGAGTTGACTCACTGGAAAAGACTCTGATGCTGGGAAAGGTTGGGGGCGGGAGGAGAAGGGGACGACGGAGAATGAGATGGCTGGATGGCATCACCGACTCTGTGGACATGAGTTTGAGTGTACTCCGGGAGTTGGTGATGGACAGGGAGGCCTGGCGTGCTGTGATTCATGGGGTCGCGGAGAGTCGGACACGACTGAGCGACTGAACTGAACTGAACTGAACTATTTAAATAAGATTAAATTCTCAAGTTTTGATAGATTTCAGTCCTTTTGTGGATTTTTTTAGGCTTTTACAAGAGTTTATAATCTTACGGAGGCAACACAAGTCTCAGAATTGCTATTGATGGGGAGCACTTGAGGAGTAGAAAGCAGAGGGGCACAGGACCCAGAACGGAGGAGCTGACTAGCAATCATTCCTGGGGTTCCCATGTGCTCATTTGCTTCCAACTCTTCGCAACCCCATGGACTGTAGCTCGTCAGGCTCCTCTGTCCATGGGATTCTCTAGGCAAGAGTACTGGAGTGGGTTGCCATGCCCTCCTCCAGGGGACCTTTCCGATCCAGGGATTGATCCCGCATCTCCTGCACTGCAGGCGGATTCTTTATCCACTGAACCCCCTGAGAAGCCTAGGGTTCCCACGCTGACACTGAAAGAGAAAAGCAGTGTCACTGAATAGTGAAAACCATAAATAACTGCAGTGCAGGAGGGAATTTATCATGAGTGTTAAATCACCTAATTTGACTGACTATTGAGGATTTCCTTGCCTCCGATGTGAGATTTCCTCCAATGAGAAGTTCCCAGTCTTCCTCTAGTTACTCATTCAACAGATATAAATTGAGCACCTGCTTCATACCAAGCTCTGGGTTATGCTGGGTACACAATGGGTCTCTGCTTTGATGAAGTGTATGGTCTACAGTCTCGTATTTCTCAGCATTGAGGATATGATTCCCATTATGATTCACCTGGGAAGGGAAGTTTGGGTGACTTCCAGAGAAAGGAGTGTGAAGGAGAAAAAAACTATCTTTTATGGAATACACCATGTGACACTTTATTTATAAAATGTCATGTGAAAGCCCACAGTACCCTAAAGAGATAGCTTGATCAAGGGCACTTATGGCTGATAAGGGATTTAGATCCAAGGAAATAGGAACCCTGGATATTTTATCCTGCTACAGAAGGCTACCTTACCACCAACCTTCCCAAAGATCCTTGGCGAACCTTTCTTTTCATAGTCCTCAAGCATCAAAGAAACTGCATATTAAGTAGCTTTGGTGTGCTTCTACCTACATGCTGAAAATGCCAATACAATAACTCCTTTCCATCTGAGACACAGAGTGCTAGAATTTAAGGGCGCTGGATTAGCGATTAGAAGGCATGCAACTGAGACCCTATCCTTTTCATAGTAAAATCTTCTCTAGGTACCTCTCTCTTATCCATAAAAGGCAATAATGTCAATAGTATCTGCCCTGTTTATGTCCAAAACTTGTTTTGATGATTAAAAAAATAACAGATTTGAAGACTAAGAATTATTCTTGATAACAGCGTTAGCCTGTCCTCCAAAACTAGCATAGATACTGTGTAGTTTTCTTTCAATGTTTAAAGTTTTTTTTTCTTTGTTTTCTTCTATGGTTTTTATTTTTGTAGCTCTTATTTTCAGAGCTACATGGCAGTTGACATTTATGTTCTTCAATATATGTTCTATTATATGTGTATCCCTTAAATGAAGCTCACGGGAGCAATTAAGCACTGTAATTCAGAGGTTTTCAGATTTTATTAAGGTAATACTGTAACATATACAATTTATTACATATTACTTCTAGTAGAGCTTAGGGACAATCCTGTAATCAAACACATTAATATTTCTTTGGCAAGTGGTATGAATATTCACACTAAATGGTATCTGTAGAGCCTATAATTAGCCTCACATCAGTTCAGGACAGGTTTGCTGCCAAATGAGCTATGGAAAACCTTTTGGTTTGCAGAGCTTTGAGGGTTTCAGAAGTGTGGATAGGGGTTTTGGACCTGTATATTTTCAGAGGTGCTAAGTATTTGTATTTTATATTAAGTCTGCTCCCCCACCAAATCTTATATGCTTATGGCCATTCTTTATTTTGAGGGAGTTACCCAGCCATCCCCACTGCTCTCCACCCTGTGAGAAACTCCTCTTCCTTGTCCCACCTCCCCATGGCTCGCTACTATCTGCAGGGGGTCTCTGAGCAACCATGTACATACATGTAACTATTTCTTTGATGATAATTGCCTGGAGTGAACAGACAACCGGAGCTGCTAGGGTAATCAGAGTCCTTTCCCTGACCCTGCCTATCACAACTACTGGAAACAGGTGGATTCCTGTCCCGCAGCAGATGACCGAAATGGTTTCCTTTGGAAACCTGGGACTGGACCCAAGAGAAATAACAGTCCCTCTTTAGGTGCCTCAAATTACAAAAATGAACACCCTAGCACAGTCTATAGCCAGGCTCTGTACCCTGTGCAAATAAGAGACAAGTGAGAAAGAAAACAAATCACATCTCTTATTTAGAGACAGCCAAAGAGGTTTCCCCTCGTCCTTTTCATCCCCCAGTCCAGTTTGGATGCCCAGGTACACATCAATTATTAGAGTTATAGGATATTTCAGTTGTTGCAAAATAGGTGTCACATCTCAAAAATAAACTTTAAGAAGTTTAGAATAAATTTAGACTTACAGAAAGTTACCAAGATAACACAGAGAAGTTCTATATACTCTACACCCAGTTTTCTCTGATATTAACGTCTTACTTTGGTATGGTACATTTATTGTGCCTAAGAAACCACTATGGATAGCTTAGTTTTTGCCTAATTTGTTGTTGTTCAAGGATCCAATCCACGGTACTAAGTTGTATTTAGCTCTTGCCTTAGGCTCTCTTTGGCTTTGACAGTTTCTTAGACTTTTCTTGCTTTTATGACCTTGAGAGTTTTGAGGAGTACTGGTTAGGCATTTTGTAGAATGCCCCTCATCTGGGAACTATCTGATGTTTTTCTCCAAATATGACTAGGGTTATGGGTTTGGGGAAGAAAGACAACAGAGGGCAAGTTCCCTTCTCATCACATCATATCAAAGGTTCATACTATCAATATAACTTCTTGCCTTTGATGTTGACCTTGATCATCTGGCTGTCAGGTTTCTCCTCTCCTCTTTATTCCTCTTTCCATATTGTCTTCTTTAGAAAGAAGTCACTATACAGAGCCCACGCTTAAGATTAGTGGAGAACTATGCTGCACCTCCTTGAGGGTAGAATATCTACATAAATTATTTGGAATTCTTCTGCATGGGAGATTTGCCTACTATCCCTCATCTATTTTATCCAATCATTTATTTATATCACTATGGGCTCCTGGATGGGCTTCCCAGGTGGATCAGTGGTAAAGAATCCACCTGCCAGTGTAGGAGACCTGGGTTTGATCCCTGGATCAGGAAGATCCCCTGGAGAAGGGAATGGCAACCCACTGCAGTATTCTTGCCTGGAGAATCCCATGGACAGAGGAGCCTGATGGGCTACATTCCATGAGGTCGCAAAGAGTTGGACACAACTGAGCACAAGCATGCACAGACTCCTGGATATTTATTTTATAATATGGGTTATAATCCAATATTTCTTTATTTTGTTGCTTATGATATTCTAGCTTTGGGCACTGGGAACTCATTCAGTTAACTCCTGTGTCCCTTTGACATACCTCTATGGTCAGTTTTGTTTTGTTTTTTTTCTTTTCTTCTATATCCCAATCTCAGAATGACTAGGGAAGCAGTGATTCTACTTGGGCACAAGGGAGACTATCTCTTTGTTCTCAATTAAAACTGTGATATTTGATCCCCATGACTTGGGGCTAGGACACATGTACAGCACCCAAATCTCCTTCCTAGAGTTTCCAGTAGAGAACATGAGGTACATGTCTCACATGACCAAATTAATTTCACATAACATATTAATACTTCTCTGGAGGCCCCCAAAGAGAGTGACAGAAATTGTCTTACATTTTCATACTGTGAAGCGTACGAAGTGTACATTATATCCTTCTTATATGTATTTCCTTCTATATCCTTCAGAATAGTAACACAGACTGCAGCCCTCATATTTCTCTTAACTTATTTGCTTATTTGGTGATATTTACTAACAAAAAAAGGTTCCAACTCATAAGCTACAACCTATGTACTCTCACAGACACACAGGTGTTATATAAACATATCCTGCTGATGGATAGTGTCACTATTTGCTCCTAGAAAATTTTCCATAAATGACTCTGGGCCCTCTTTTCTCTCAGCCATCCGTGTGTAGTCAGATTCCATTTTTGCTGTCTGTCTTCATTTTCTCAGTTTATATGACAAAGTCGATTTATAATTCTGCAGTTATTTACTCTTGGTGCAGTTCAGAAGGTTCATTTAAATGCTAACTGCTTCATGTTTTTCTTTAAAGAACTGCTAACAAGCTATGTCTTTGTGAAATGCTATACATTCTGTAAAATGATTTCTGTAGGAATACTAGCCCTTGCAAGAGGATTTGAGAATCTTTATCAGCTTTTCTGTCTTTTCAGGTTAAACTTGCCAGAGGCAGTTTTGTCTGCTGTTGCATAATTAATAGAATGCATAAGGTTTTTACTCATTCCTTTAGCTTTATTATTCATTTTAATACCACACTGATTTGATTTTAACCCATTTAGATTATTTCAAATTTCATGCAAAAATGTATTCAAACATAAAGATTAATTCATTTAATTAACCTTTTGATTAAAAAATAAAACCCCAGTACTTATCTGTATGGATTTTTCCCTTGAAATAGACTGTGGAGAATTGCAACTTAGAAGCTGTATTTCAAGTGACTACTAATTACGGTCAAATATACATGATGGAGGAATTAAAGGAATTAACCCATGCACAATTGCAAACTGTCTTACCAAAACCCTTGTTGAAAAATCAAGGTGCTACATGATAATGAGTGAATATTTTCACTCTTTGTCAGCCACCTAGTTTTTAAACTCTTTCTGCAGAGCCTCAGTTTCTTGTAAGTCCAAGTGCTTTGGGCTGCAGTGGATGGTTTCTTTCATTAATCCCATAGATACTTTTGCTCTGCTGCTGAGTTCCATCTCTGTGCTAGAAACAGTGCTGTTTCAAAGATAAGCAACATATAATTATGAGCAATATATAATCCTCACCCTAAAGGTGAAGATTGTCCAGTAGAGAAACAAAAAGAAGTCCCAAAACCACCATACTGTAAGGCAGGATGAGATCATGAACTAAAGAGAGGAGCTAAACCAGTCTGGGCTTCCCTGATAGCTCAGTTGGTGAAGAATCTGCTCACAATGCAAAAGACCCTGGTTCAATTCCTGGGTTGGGAAGATCTGCTAAAGAAGGGATAGGCTACTCACTCCAGTATTCTTGGGCTTCCCTTGTGGCTCAGCTGGTAAGGAATCTGCCTACAATGCAGGAGACCTGGGTTTGATCCATGGGTTGGGAAGATGCCCTGAAGAAGGGATAGCCTACCCACTCCAGTATTCTGGCCTGGAGAATTCCATGGACTATATAGTCCATGGGGTCACAAAGAGTTGGACATGACTAAGCATTTTTTCTGAATGTTGAGCTTCAAGCCAAACTTTTCACTCTCCTCTTTCACTTTCATCAAGAGGCTTTTGAGTTCCTCTTCACTTTCTACCATAAGGGTGGTGTCATCTGCATATCTGAGGTTATTGATATTTCTCCCGGCAATCTTGATTCCAGCTTGTGCTTCTTCCAGCCCAGCTTTCCTCATAATGTACTCTGCATATAAGTTAAATAAGCAGGGTGACAATATACAACCTTGACGTACTCCTTTTCCTATTTGGAACCAGTCTGTTGTTCCATGTCCAGTTCTAACTGTTGCTTCCTGACCTGCATACAGGTTTCTCAAGAGGCAGGTCAGGTGGTCTGGGATTCCCATCTCTTTCAGAATGTTCCACAGTTAATTGTGATCCACACAGTCAAAGGCTTTGGCATAGTCAATGAAGCAGAAATGATGTTTTTCTGGAACTCTCTTGCTTTCTCCATGATCCAGCGGATGTTGGCAATTTGATCTCTGGTTCCTCTGCCTTTTCTAAAACCTGCTTGATGGCATCACTGACTCGATGGACATGAGTTTGAGTGAACTCCGGGAGTTGGTGATGGACAGGGAGGCCTGCTGTGCTGTGATTCATGGGGTCGCAAAGAGTCGGACACAACTGAGCGACTGAACTGAACTGAAGCACTTTTTGGGCCAGTCTAGAGGAGGAAGACATTCTTTCTGTCTGGAATGGGGACATCCAAAGGCCTTACAGTCTCTTACTTTCCTACCTTACTTCTGAGAATGATTAACATCCCAGATAAACAGGACAAGTTACTTCTGTAAGATCTCTAGTGCTTACTCATCTATAATGTTTATTTCAGATCTTCCCCTATCACTTCTGCTTATTGTAGTTCTGTCTAATCTTAATACAGCAATTCAAATATTGCTGCTTCTATTAAATCATTCATTGTTTTTACAAACTACCTATTAAGACGTAAATCTCCCTTCTTTGACATTCCATAGGGCTTACTTTTGGTTATCATTTTAATACATATATTTTTGATGTATTTCTCATCTTCTTCCCATTAGAACAAGAGTTTTATTGGATCACAGCCACGCTCATTTGTTTATGCATTGTCTACTGCTGCCTTGGCACTGCATCTGCAGCGTTGAGTAGTTGTGACAGAGACCTTATGGCCTGCAACACCTAAAGTTTTTACTGTCTGGCCCTTTTCAGAAGTGTGAAGAGGGTTTCTTTGGACCAGTCAGCAAAATAGTGATAAGCGCATACATGTGAGGAAAGTAGCCGAGGCCAAGAAAAGAACCAGATGTGCACATACACAAACAAACACTAGAGGAAGAAGCACTTGGAGTTCTCACAAGCCTGATAATAGTGCTTGTTATTCCCACAAAGCCAGATTAGAACATTTGATTATGCATGGGACATTAGATGGTGTATTCAGAACTAAATTGCTTGACTAAATTGCTGCTCTGAGCCTACCTAACAAATCTTAAAAGCAAAATCAAAAGGGTCAAGTTGTTTCCAAGTAACTTAATTGTGTCTCACCATCTCAGTAATTTCTATGGAAGAGGAAAATGCAGTACCCAACAAAGTAAAAAACCAAAATGCCTGGCATCTAATACAAAATCACTAGGCATGCAAAGAAGCACAAAGAGACACTTAACTGGGAAAAAAAGAAACCAATTGAAACCAAACCAGAATTGACATAGATGTTAGAATTAGAGGATAAGAACATTAAAAGTCATTGTAATTGTATTCTGTCTATTCAAAAAGCTGGAGAAAAGATTGAACAGGGTAATAAGAGACATGGAAGATGTGAAAAAAAAAGACCCAAAATGAACTTCTAGAGAAAAAATATAATGCCTGAGATAAAAAATATAGTATATTTGGATTAGTAGCAGATGATACTTTGAAGAAGAAATGAGTAATGAATTTAAAACTATGACAATAGAAACTAAAACGAAACAGAAAAGGTTACAAAAAGAACAGAGGTTCAGTGAGCTGTGGAACAAGATCAAGTGGCCTAATATACATGTAATTTCATTCTCTGAAGAGAAGACAGAGAGAAGTATAGAAAAATTATTTGAAAAACAAATGGATAAATGTTTTCAAAAATTGGTTAAAACTGTCAAATCTACAAATATGGGAAGCTTGATAAACCCCAAGAAAAATTAAGGAAACAACATTGAGGCACATCATAATCAAATTGTTCAAAAGTAGAAATTGAAAGAAAATAGTTAGGATGGTCAGAGGAAAAAGGACATATACACAGGAAAAAGTAGGATTACAGCAGATTTTTAAACTAGAAACAGTGCAAGGAATGAGACAGTGGAGCAACATCTTTAAAGTACTGACTAGAAAATAGTATTTTATATTCAGTAAAAGTATCTTTCCAAAACAAATGCAAAATAAAAGACTTTTCAGACATACAAAAGCTGGAAAGTATTCATCACCGGTAGATTTGCACTACAAGAAATGTTTAAAAAAAATGTCCCACAGGTAAAAGAAAAATGACACCAGATGGAATTATGTGTCTACCCAAGGAATGAAGCACACTGGAAATGGTAACTCTAAAGGTGAATATACAAGACATTTTCCAAATTATTAGAATCATGTAAAACATAATTGACTGTAGACAAAAAGAATGCTTTATAATGTATTTTGAAATAAAAATATGACAGTAGTGCAAAAACTGTGAGAGATGAAATGGAAGTTTGCTTTGTAGGGCTCTTGTACTATTATAAGAAGCGATATAATATTAGTTGAAGGTAGACTTTGATGAGTTAAACATTTATACTATAAATATTAAAACAACCACAAAAATAATACAAAAAGAGCATGGACAATAGGCCAACAAAAGATATCACGTAACAAGCCTCTAAGGTATTGTGTCCAAAAGAAGGGAGGGAAAGAGGGAAAAGGTTAAAGAATATATGGTACAAATAAAAGACATATAGTAAAATGAAGGTCAGTTGGTAAAGAGTCCTCCTATAATGCAGGAGACCTGGGTTCAATTCCTGGGTTGGGAAGATCCCCTGGAGAAGGAAATGGCAACCCACTCTAGTATTCTTGCCTGGAGAATCCCATGGACTGTAGCCTGCCAGTCTCCTCTGTCCATGGGATCGCAAGAGTTGGACACGACTTAGCGACTAAACCACCACCACCATATCAATAATCATATTAAATGTAAATATTCTAAGCACTCCAATTAAGAAACCTTGGTAGGATTTTCTGCTAAGGACTAATGGTCATGAACCTGACAGGTTGGTGTCATCACAGAAGTGGGGATACAGTTAACTATTTCTTGTTGATGCCAAACAGTAGGCCATGGACTCTCCCACTTCTTTGGTTCAGACAAGCAGTACTCAATCCATGGTACTCTGATGATAACCCTGAGTTGGGAAGTACACTTTGGCACCAATGACACTACTCTTTGATATGTAAGCTGCAAGTCAGTTCTGCTTGTGTTTCCACCACTTTGTGGAGGAGGCTTTCCATGGTTTCTCACAGCTTTCCTTCCCTAGGACTCATGTCTGAGTTAAAAATCCCAGGCTGTACTCAAAAACCTACTTCTTCCAATCCTGAGATGTTTTCCTTGGCTCAAGCCTCTAGGCCCTCATTTTTAATTCCCTTAGGGTGAGTTTTCCTCCAGTTGTTGACTTTGTTTCCATTTCTGTCTCCCCCAATTCCTTACATATATTCATGTGTTTCTTCAGTTCAGTTCAGTTCAGTCGCTCAGTGGTGTCCGACTCTTTGCAACCCCATGAATCACAGCACGCCAGGCCTCCCTGTCCATCACCAACTCCTGGAGTTCACTCAAACTCATGTCCATCGAGTCAGTGATGCCATCCAGCCATCTCATCCTCTGTCATCCCCTTCTCCTCCTGCCCCCAATCCCTCCCAGCGTCTGTGTTTCTTACTACATCGAATTTTACCTCGAAAATTTATCTCAAGTATATCATATCTCTTTATTCCTATCCAAGCTTCCTCTCCATTGCTATTGCTGTCATTCCCCAACTAGTCTCCCTGCGTCCACCCTGGCCCCTCTCAAAGCTCACTCTACAGAATGGTCATCATGGCCCTTTTAAAAAGATAGATCATGTCACAGCCCTATAGGAAGAAAACACAAACATCTTACTGGTGCCTACAAGGCTCTGACTGACCTGGGTGGCTTTGTGTTTGCCACTTTGTTTTAGTTTTCTACATTCTACCATGTTTTCTTTCTAATTCCCTGAAGTTCACTGGCTCTTTCCAACCTCAAAACCTGCAGACCAGCTCTTTGCTTCCCTGGGATCATCCTTTGTCACCTTCACCTAGGCACCTCTTACTTAGCCTCCAAGTCCCACTCAGACTTCACCTCCTTGGGAAAAGTATTCTCCAAGACTCAGAAAAGCACCCATTTCCTTGTTGCATGCTCTCATGGCACCCAGGATTACTTCTTAATATGTATACATGTGTGCTCAGTCGTGTTCGACTCTTTCTGACCCCATGGACTGTAGCCTACCAGGCTCCTCTGTCCATGGGGTTCTCCAGGCAAGAATTCTGGAGTGGGTTGCCATTTTCTCCTCCAGGGGATCTTCCAGACCTGGGGATCAAACCCACATCTCTCACATCTGCTTCATTGGCAGGCGGATTCTTTACCACTCAGCCACCAGGGAAGCCCCTTCTTAATAACTCATCTTCAGCTAATTACATGCTCAATATTTGTCACTCCAATGAGATATGAGGCCAGGGAGCATGTCTATTTTACTGGCTTCTCTATGTCCAGTGTCAAGCATAATGGCACCGCTAAGAAAGAAATGGAGAAGGCAATGTCAACCCACTCCAGTACTCTTGCCTGGAAAATCCCATGGATGGAGGAGCCTGGTAGGCTGCAGTCCATGGGGTTGCAAAGAGTTGGACACAACTGAGCGACTTCACTTTCACTTTTCACTTTCATGCATTGGAGAAGGAAATGGCAACCTACTCCAGTGTTCTTGCCTGGAGAATCCCAGAGAGGGGGGAGCCTGGTGGGCTGCCGTCTATGGGGTCGCACAGAGTCAGACACGACTGAAGCAACTTAGCAGCAAGAAAGAAAACCATCTCCAGTTAAACTCTGATTTGCCTTCAATAGGCTACAATCCAGTCTCACAACTGTGAAAATAGGGGGAAAAAGCATCTTAGATTATATACCGTGAGTAAGTAAATAGACTGAATGAATGGGTAAAAGCTAATCCTATAACACATATTACTGTATTTGCAGAGCATACTTCTTCTGGAGTCTCCCCAAAAGAGTAATCTATGCATATGATTTAGAACCAACAATAAAATTTATGGTTTATGGGGAATGGTTTTCTACATGAACCAGTTACAAAATGTTAATTCCCTTTGCAATTTCTCTTTTACTTAGGGTTACGTGGGGCAAGAAACATTAATAGATACCAATTCCTATTTAATATCTTGTATCTTCATTTTCTCTCCAATGACAGAGAGGTGCTAATTATCCTTTTTATAAGAAAGGATTGTTTAGAAAGTGAGCAGAAAACAGCAGTGGAAAGCAAAATAAAAGGTGGAACTCTTCCAGGGAGAAGTCAGAACTATATGGAAGATTCACTATGATTACTCCAAACTGTGAACTACAACTTAGGGATATGGAAGGAATCTCTAGGTTACTGAATCTTTTGAGCACCATCAATCAAATTTCAAGCATATAAACTACAAGAGGCATAAAGGACATCCACTTTAAAGGTTGAAGGGGTGTGAGTTATTATAGAGTGAGAGGGAGAATAGCATAGTAAGACAAGAATAGAGAGGAGGGCGCCATTAAGTTTGAATTCTGGCTTTGGTACTTATTAGTTGTATAATATTGAGGCTAAATTTACTTATCAGAAAATGGGACCAATAATATCTAGCTCATAGAATTGTTGAGAAGATTAAATAATGCACAGATGAAAAGCACTTAGTAGCAGTCTGGAAAATAGAGTCAATTAGTATCAGCTTGTGTTATTTTCATTCTGAAAAAGGGAGAGGAGGAAACTGCCTAAAGTGTATGCGTATCCTCTATTATTTATTCATTATTGGTGCAATCTGGATTTTTTTTTAACTTCTTTATTAAAATATTTAAAAGTACCAGGATCAAAAGAAGAGAAAGAATGGGCTTGTGCTAAAATGTTCCTCTAAGCTTACTTGGGGAATATTTCTTTGCTTTACCAACTAGCCTTTATTTGTCTTTTTGTAACCACAGTGTCCCATTCATATTGGGAAAACAATGTACAAGGATCACAACTGTCTAATTCAGTGAATCACCACAAAAGGAACACGCCCGTCTAATTGCCACCCAGGTCAAAAAATGGAACATTTCTTGCCCCCATGAAGCTCAGTCCCTCATTGTCCCTCTCAGTCACTAGTCCAACTCTACTTCTCAAATCCCTTCAAAATTCTAGTTTGGGCACCGTAGAAGAATTTTGCCCGTGAATATTTTTTTGTGATTGTTAACTTTTCCTCAATCTTAGATTTGAGAGATTAATCTCTGTTATGTGTGACTGCAGTTCTGACATTTTTATTTCCATCTAGTATTTCTCTGTATGAGTAGGTCACAATTTATTTAACCATTTTATTTTTCATGGTCATCCAACCTACTTTTGTTCAACCTTTTGGTTGACATTAAATGACAGATAATAGTTTCTACCAGGTTGGGCTCTTAACACAATCATACTGATGAAAATGAAGGTTCAAATGACTACAGCTAACACAAGCAATAGACAGCAACTGAGTTCAGTGAGAAAGTCTGCTGAGGATGAACATGTAACAGAAGCCTCAGGAATTATTCTTAATATGAAAGAGAAAGGGCAATCAGGCAAACATTGTCTCTTCATCAAAATGATAAACAAAGTTTCCAACTGCATGTAATAAACTGTGAATGCAGTCTACATAGCCAAAAGATAGGGATTGCAGAGCCTAGAAAAGAATTTACCTCACACTCTAAAGCTTCCACCTGTAATTAGCCTGGTACAGACAATGTGATGACACTTAAAATTCTTAGTTCTTCCTCTGGGAGGATTTGAATCGACCAGTGGTTTGAATATTAGTTCTTCACTTGCTAGCAGCGTAACTGCGGGCAAATTGCTTAACCTCTTGATGTTTCCATTTTCCCTACCTATAAATTGGTGATGTGAAATAGTGCTTATCTCATATATTTTCTGTGGGATAAACTATGTAAAGGGTTTGGCATGGTGCAGGGCATGTTGAAGAAACACAATAACTGTGAAAGGTGGTATGGCATAGTGATGAATTATACCAACTCAGACTCACCTGCCCAGATTCAAGGTCTAGCTCTGTAGAAACTTGAGCCACGTACTTTACCCCTCTGCACCTTAGTATCCTAGTCTACAAAGTGAGGATAATAATGATATGGAGTTCATAATGTTGTAAAGTTTAAATGCGTCTGTGTTCTGACAAATGATAAACACAGTGAATATACTTCCCAAGACAACAAATTTAGAGCCATGGTTCTCACCCTTGGCTACATATTAAAATCACCTGGACAGCTTTAAAAAATGCTGATGCCTAGATCCAACTGCCAGATAGTTTGATTTATCTGTGGTGGAGTCTGGGATAACTTTAAAATCTCTGCTGATTCAAATGTGCAACAGAGGTTGACACACTTGCTTTACTGATACTTCCTTATCAGACCTGCACTTATTCTAATCAGAAAATTAGGAATCATTGAACACAGTCCCCACAAAATAATAACTGCTGAGGGCCTCTTCTATGTAATGTCATGCAGAGTTGAATGATACTTGTTCCTTTCTGCAAAGAGTTTATAAAACATTAGAACAAGTATGTAGGGCTCTAATCACTAAGCCACAAGTTTGAATGCAGTGTGTCATGTAAGACACAAAGTTCCATGGAGACAAGGAAGAGAGAGAGGCCATTTGTATCTGATGGAGATCTGTGTAAGAAGTGGCATCTAATTCAAGGAGATCTTAAAAAATGAGAAGTAATTTTACCTCCTAGCCATCAGTTTTCCTAACCCTAACTAGATTGCTGGAGCCCCCTTTTCTGTTAACAACACAAAAGTTTAAGATTTTATCAGTACATATGTAATTTTGAAAATATTTGGATATTCAAGTTTCATTAAGGCATAGTCAATTTTGAAAAAAGAAAAAACTGAGATCACCCCCCTTTTTTCATTAGGGATGGATTAGGTTTGCTTTAGGTGTATCATGAAGTTTACTTCAGATTGGAGCTCATGGCTTCTTAAGACCTAGATGATGATACAGTCCAAACCAATGCTTAGGTTCAGTTGCACAGATACTGTTTAATGACACATTTAAATCATAGGAAAACAAAAACTCACTTGGTTCTTGTTCAGTAAAGAAAAGGAGATGTTTTCTGATGATTGGACCCCTATGAAAGAGTATGGGGGCTGCACCTCTGGCCCAGAGTGACTGTAGACAGTTCAGGGGAGGAGATCCCTGGATGCCTTTATCAGAATTCAAATAATATATTTGCATCCAAAAAATTGGAGGAGCTAGAAGCAGAGATGAACCCTTGCATCAACACACTGAGAAACCTCCAAATCGGCTGAGATAGTACTGAGGAAGCAAACAAAATGGAGATAAAAGTAGCCCATCTGGGTACCCTCTCACATAAACTATTGCTGCTTTATTAGTGTCTCTTTGGTTACATTATTCGATAAGAAACAGCTATCAAAGGAAAATGAATATACCACTACTTGATACAATCCATGAGAGAAGCAAAACTTTGTAAAAATATTATGTTGGCATGACATAATGTAGTTAGCCGAGATTCTCAGTGGTGAAGAATAGTTGGTTAAGGAAAGATGGGCCCCTGGTTATGTGATTTCCCTTTTATTTGTTCTATCTCCTAGAGAAAGGATAGATGAATTCTTCTCAGTTACTAGACGTTAGAGATGTATTATATATATTCATTAATTCAATCAACATACATTTACTGAGCATATACTATAAGCTAGGTGCTAGTATAGTGGCTGCCCTGATAGCTCAGTTGGTAAAGAATCCGCAATGCAGGAGACCCTGGTTCAATTCCTGGGTTGGGAAGATCCACTGGAGAAGGGATAGGCTACCCACTCCAGTATTCTTAGGCTTCCCTTGTGGCTTAGCTGGTATGGAATCCGCCTGCCCAGGTGGTGCTAGTGGTAAAGAATCTGCCTGCCAATGCAGGAGACGCAAGAGACACGGATTCCATCCCTGGGTCGGGAAGATCTCATGGAGTAGGAAATGGCAACCTACTGCAGTATTCTTGCCTGGAAAATCCCATGGACAAAGAAGCCTGGCAGGCTACAGTCCACGGGGTCACAAAGAGTAGGATACAACTGAGCACACACAAAACAGGTGCTATTATAGGGAGCAAGCCAGATAAAGATCTTTGTTTTCATGGAGCTCATGTTCAAGCTAAATGAAACAGATAATATACAATAAAGACACTGTAATAGGATTTGATACAAATCTGTGTTGCTCTAAAATGATAAAATACAGGGTGAACAAATCGAAAAGAAGAGTTGGGTCAAGGTGTTGATGAGGGCATGGGTGAATGACTAGGGCATCTAGTCATTCTTATCATGCTTACAACAGGTCAGAAGATAAGACTTGAATAAAGACCTGGAAAAGGTAGAGAAGTTACTCATGTGAGTATCTGGGGCCAGCGTGTTCCAGGCACAGAGAACAGTCATTGCAAAGGCCCAGGGATGACAGCATGTACCTAGCATATTTGGAAAACAGCAAGGAGGCTAGTGTGCCTGGAGTAGTGAGCAGGAAAGTTGGTGGTTAGCTGGCTGCCATCTTGGTAGTTGAATAACTGGATCATCTGTCTCTCATCATTCAGCAGGCTAGCCTGGCTTTATTCACATGGTGGTATTCATAGGGTCCCACGAGCAGTAAGAGAAAGCTAGCCACAATGTGCAAGCATTTTTCAAGTCTCCGCTTATGTCACATCTGCCATTGTTCCTTTGACTGAGACAAGTCACATGGTCAAGTTGACCATCAGTGTGGGAGGGGGCTGTTACTCAAAGGGTATGGATACAGAGAGGGGATTATTATAACCATATTTGTTAAAATTCTATCTCATTGCCCTTACTTAACTGAATTATAATCTCCAATTTATGTTTATATCAGTCTGTTTCTTCCTGTCTGTATCCTGAGTGTATAGTACATGCTCCGTAATAGTTCAGTTTTTCCTCACTGTGTGGCATTTGTAAGAACTGAAGTTACTTAGGTTATATGACCCAGATAGCGTTCCCATTTTAGTGAGATGGAAAGAGAATTCAAAATAATCCTGAACCTCAAAACACTGTCCCCCAAATATTTATAAACCTCACCAGGAGGTGAGCAGAGGCATAGCCTGGATAGCTTCTACTACTGTCAACTCCCTGTAAAGGCTCCCAACGACATTCCTGAATTAAAGTAACAGTAGTGCTCCAGCTCTCTCCCAAGAGAATTTGCACACGTCATCTCTTTGCATATTTTTATCACACACTCACTACATCAATTCTTTAGTTTGCTGTGGCTCAGGAAATGTCAGAAGGGAAAGTTTATGAAATCTCCCACGTATGCAGACATCTGGCTGAAGCAAGCAGGCCCAAAGATCAATTTGCCAAAGCTTGGCTTTATTACTTTTCAATATTTTATCCAAGAGCTCAGTAAAATCCTGATTTCTCAAAAGAGAATTATTCCCTGCCTCTTTCAGAAATACCAATGTGACCTAGGAAATTCCTTCCAATTAACTGGGGATTGGGAGCATTTATCTTTATTTTTTAAGAGCTAAAACAGACATCCCCCACAAATCATTATCTCAAAACTTTTGTAGGTATCAATCTTGCTGCTTTCATAGTTTCTCTTCCTGCAGTCTCTAGATAGAAACATTCTCATGGGGAATAAAGCATGACCAAACATGGCAGGACTCTTGTTTTAAATTCCAAGCTGCCTGGGTTTGGCAGCTTCTTGAAATGGCCCAGCTGGTCTTAGTTGACCAGATGGCTGAAAAGTAAGGCAAAATTTCCTTATATAGGAAATAGGGCATCTCAGTTAATAATGGCTAAGGATAATGCCTCTGGAACTTTGCTCCAAGGAGATGGTTATGGACCTGTCAGAGTCACCTGCACACTGCATCCCAACTGTCCCCTATCAGTGCTTGCTCTCAGCTCTACAGCCTCTTGGCTGTAGCCACAAATTAGACTCAAGACACGCTTATGAGTGGCTGCAAATCATTTAGCTGTAATAACAAACAGCATAAAGGAAAAGAATTGTTTAACTCCATTTGGCCACACTCAAAGCCTGCCTGATGTCTCACAGCCTTCTATTCAGTTCATCCTGATATTTTTCTGTGGGTCAGAAAGACAACAACACACCCAGCCTTTAGTCTGCCATTAGGGGTTCTATGCTCTGAACTATTAGAACATAACCAGCAGAACAACTTCTGGACATTGGTAAAAAAAAATGTATATTTCAAAAACCAGTTTTATAGTTTCAAATGCCAAAGTACCTATGGAACAGATATCATGCCGTTATTTCATTTTTCTTTTTTGAGGGAGGAGACTGAACTTCCAAACACCAAACTAAATAAAAACTACAAAAAGCTTTGGTTGGCAGGAAGGCAGGAAATTAACTTGGATTCAATAAACACAATTTCTTACTTGAAATGTGTTTAAAATTTGTGAAGCATGTTGGAAACCTGCCTAGATTGCCTTCTCGAAAAGCTTGTTTTATAAGTGTAGCCCAAATATTATGAATAGTAAAGACCTCATTGCCTGGAATGACCTTTACCTCCTCCTACTTCACCTATTTAGTTGGCTTCATAGATTCAGTTAAGAATCCCTCCTTCAGGTCATGTTCCTAGTGTTGCACTTTCCCTCTTCTCTGGCTCCCTTCCCCTCTCCCCCTTCCCTCTTCTCTCTGTTTCATCCTCCTCCATTTAATAGGTTAGGCATTTTCACTGATGTCCTGTATTCCCCATTGTTTAATAACTAACATTCCACGTATCTGGTATGTCCTTGGCATACCAGATTACAGGCCCCTGAAGGCAGAGACAAGGAATGTTTTTTTTTTTTTTATTTTAATCTTTGGTTTCCCCAGCCCCTAGCACAATGAATAGCACAGGGGAGATATTCGATAAATGTTAAGGTGAATACATGAATGGATGAATGAACCACCAATTAAATTATACTTGGAATACCTCTTGACTGCAAGTCTTTTCAACACTGTTTATTCATTCACTAACCAACTCTTCACTGAGCACCTCCTATGAGCCAGGTGTCATACTAAACGGTGGATATGTAAACATGGGAAAATCAACAGAGTCCTTGCCCTCACAGGGCTAAAACTCTAAAATTAAACATACTTATTTATTTTATAAGGATAATAGCATTGGAGTTGGAGACGCTTATTGTTTCAGAATTTCTACGAAAGACTCACTATGAAGGGAGAATCTACATATATGCTTTCAGGATGCAGGACTTTTTAGAAGAACTGCTATCTAGAGACTTTTATACCTGACACCCTATATTATAGAAGACTAGACATTTGAAAAGAATTAATTGAAATAACGGAATTTGTGGATGTTGACAGTGCTATGGCATTTTCCCTGCTCTTCTAAAGGTAGGAGGAGAGGAGAAGGTTGTTTACCCCTATCACAGTAAGAGAAGACGTTGGCATCTCCTCCACATGTCATATCTGCTGAACTGCTGAAACTCCAAGTTGCCCTGGGATCAGACAGTAAATGAGTTACTAGGAGAACCTGTCTTGTATCCTTAGTAGTTTGGGCTTTGTATGAAAATATGAACACCAGTACTTCTTTCTAACAGTACGACAGGGCTGTCTGCTGTCACCATGTTTGTTTAACCTATATGCTAAGCACATCATGAGAAATGCTGGGCTGGATGAATTACAAGCTGGAATCAAGATAGCTGGGAGAAATATCAACAATCTCATATATGTGGGTGATACCAATCTAATGGCAGAAAGTTAAGAGGAACTAAAGAGCCTCTGGATGAGGGTGAAAGAGGAGAGTGAAAGAGCCAGTTTTAGATTAAATATTTAAAAAATAGCATCATGGTGAAATGCAAAAAAAAAGAAAAAAGAAAGAAACTGTTAAATATTCCAGATGTTAAAATAAATGGTGATTATTCTCTTTAAGAAAATTAGAGATAGCAAGGGAACTTTTCATGCAAAGATGGGCACAATAAAGGACGGAAATGGTATGGACCTAACAGAAGCAGAAGGTATTAAGAAGAGGTGGCAAGAATACACAGAAGAGCTATACTAAAAGATCTTAATGACCAAGATAACCATGATGGTGTGATCACTCACCTAGAGCCAGACATCCTAGAGTGCAAAGTCAAGTGGGCCTTAGGAAGCATCACTATGAACAAAGCTAGTGGAGGTGATGGAGTACAAATCCTAAAAGATGATGCTATGAAAGTGCTGCATTCAATATGCCAGCAAAATTGGAAAACTCAGCAGAGGCCATAGGACTGGAAAAGGTTACTTTTCATTCCAGTCCCAAAGAAAGGCAAAGCCAAAGAATGTTCAAACTACCACAGAATTGCACTCATCTCACACTCTAGCAAAGCTAGCTCAAAGAAAAGCAAAGCTCAAAATTCTTCAAGCCAGACTTCAACAGTACGTGAACCAAGAACTTCCAGATGTTCAAGCTGGATTTAGAAAAGACAGAGGAACCAGAGATCAAATTGGAAACATCATTCGATTATAGAAAAAGCAAGAGAATTCCAAGGAAAAAAGCATCTACTTCTGCTTCATTGACTATGCTAAAGCCTTTGATGGTGTGGATCACAACAAACTGTAGAAAATTCTTCAAGAGATAGGAATACCTACCTGCCTCCTGAGGAATCTGAATGCAGGTCAAGAAGCACCAGTTAGAACTGGACATGGAACAGCAGACTGGTTCCAATTCGGGAAAGGAGTATGTCAAGGCTGTATATTGTCACCCTGCTTATTTAACTTATATGCAGAGTACATCATACAAAATGCCAGGCTGGATGAAGCACAAGCTGGAATCAAGATTGCCAGGAGAAATATCAATAACTTCAGATATGCAGATGACACCACCCTTATGGCAGAAAGCGAAAAGGAACTAAAGAATCTCTTGATGAAAGTGAAAGAGGAGAGTGAAAAAGTTGGCTTAAAAGTAAACATTCAGAAAACTAAAATCATCACTTCATGGGAAATAGATGGGGAAACAATGGAAACAGTGAGAGACTTTATTTTCTTGGGCTCCAAAATCACTGCAGATGGTGACTGCAGCTATGAAATTATAAAACGTTTTTCCCTGGAAGAAAAGCTATGAGAAACCTAGACATTGTACTAAAAAGCAGAGACATTTTTTGCCAACAAATGTTGTTATAGTCAAAGCTATGGTTTTTCCAGTGGTCATGTATGGATGTGAGAGTTGGACTATAAAGAAAACTGAGTGTTGGAGGTTTGATACTTTTGTACTGTGGTGTGGTGTTGGAGAAGACTCTTGAGAGTCCCCTGGACTGCAAGGAAATCAAGCCAGTCAATCCTCAAGGAAATTAGTCCTGAATATTTATTGGAAGGACTGATGCTGAAGCTGAAACTCCAATACTTTGGCCACTTGATGCAAATAACTGATTCATTTGAAAAGACCTTGATGCTGGGAAAGATTGAAGGCAGGAGGAGAAGGGGACAACAGGGGGTGAAATGGTTGGATGGCATCACCAACTCGATGGACATGAGTTTGAGCAAGCTCAGGGAGTTGATGGAAAGGGAAGCCTGGCGTGCTGCATTTCGTGGGTCCACAAAGAATCAGACACAACTGAGCCACTGAACTGAGCTGATTACATCAAATTTACTGTTAAGTTACTGCAAATATAGTCATGATTGATTTGAAGTGGCACATATTAATATATAGAAATGTATTCAACTTTCATCTAAAATTTCTGTTTAGCATGTGTGAGGTTTGGCTCCAAATGTATGTGGAATACACTTGAAGGACATAAATCTAAATATTAATAGTTATATACTGGTTCATTAACGTCAATGATATTTTCTGTGTTTTCTGTCTTATTTATAACAAGCATGTCTTACTTGTTATAGATAATATAGTGCAATGTACATACCTATTCTGTATAGGGCATTGCCATAGGCCCTGGAGGAACTGTGCAATCAGTAGAGTGAAGCACTTTCTCAGGGCCTGCTATGTGCATAAATTAGAATGAGTGTGTGTGTGTAAGTAATTCTTTGTTTTCCATGATTCATTTTTTATCCCATTTTCCTTTCTCACTGTCATGCATATGAGTCACATCTCCCCACAGTCAGTTGAGAGCCAACCATGTTTAATAATAGCCTAATAAAAATACACATAGAAAGATAAACCTATGATAACAAAAGGATAATCATGATGAGTTCAGAGCCTAATATAAATTTTTTTTATTATACTCTCTTTAGGTTTATCTGAATTCCTGATTGCCTCTCATACAAAGATTACTAATCAGTGACCACTTATTTAGCAGTAGTTTTTTAAATTGAAATTACTTGATTTAAATATTATATTAGTTTCACGTGTACAGCATAGCGATTCAGTATTTTATAGATTATACTCCATTATAAGTTATTACAGAATAATGAGTAGAATTCCCTGTGAGGTATGATGTATTCTTGTTGCTTTTTGATTTTATACATAGTACTTTAAATCTCTTAATCCCATAACTCTGTCTTCCCCCACCCACTTCCCTCTCCCCACCGATAACCACTAGTTTGTTCTCTATATCTGTAAGACTGTTTCTGTTTTTCTACATACATTCGTTTTCCTTTTAAGATTCCAAACATAAGTGATATCATACAGTGTTTGTCTTTCTTTCTCTAACTTATTTCACTAAACATAATATTGTCTAGCTCCATCCACATTACTGCAGATGGTAGAAATTCATTCTTTTATACAACTGAGTAATATGTTCTTTATCTATTTGTCTATTGATGAACAATTATGTTACTTCCATATCTTGCCTATTGCAAATAGTGCTGCTATGAACATTGGGGTGCATGTATCTTTTTGAATTGGTGTTATCGATTTTTTTCCGGATATACACCTAAGAGTGAAATTGCTGGATCATGGTCGTTCTATTTTTAGTTTTTTGAGGAATCCCTATATTGTTTTCCCTAATGGCTGCACAAATTTACATTCCCACCAACTATGTATGTATTTATGTATGTATGTATTTACATTCCCCACATCCTCACCAACCAACATTTGTTATATGTAGACTTCTTGATGCTAGCTATTCTGACAGGTGTGAGGTTTTGATTGTGGCTTTGATTTGCATTTCCCTGATGCTTAATGATATTGAGAAACTTTTCACATGCCTGGTGGCCATCTGCTTTTCCTGTTTGGAAAAACGTCTATGTAGGTATTTTGCTACTTTTTGATTGGGTTGTTTAGTTTTTTATATTAAGTTATATGAGCTATTTATTTACTTTGGATATTAACCCCTTGTCAATCATATCATTTGCAAATATTTTCTCCTATTTAGTAAGTTGCCTTTTTTGTTGTTTATGGTTTCTGTTGCTGTGCAAAAGATTTTAAGTTTAATCAGGTTCCATTTGTATATTTTTGCTTTTATTTCTTTTGCCTTAGGAGACAGATCCAAAAAAATAATGCTATGCCTTATGTCAAAGAGTGTTCTGCCTTGGAGTCTTCTTGGAGTTTTGTGTTTTCAGGTCTTACATTTAGGACTTTAATCCATTTTGAGTTTATTCTTACATATGATGTGATGAAACGTTTTAATCTCATTCTTTTCTTTGTAACTGTACAATTTTCTCACCACCAGTTATGAAAGAGACTGTCGTTTCTCCATTGTTTATTCTTGCCTACTTTGTCATAGATTAATTGACTATACATGTTGGGTTTATTTGTGAGCTTTATATTCTGTTCCACAGACCTATGTGTCTGTTTTTGTGCCAGTGCCATGATATTTTGATTACTGTAGCTTGGTCATATTATCTGAAATCAGGAAGTGTGATATCACAGCTTTGTTTTTGGATGTCTTTCCATTCCTTTTTTTTTTTTTTACATTTTATTATGTCATTTATTCATATGCATGAATGTATTCTCTACATATTAACAAAAGAAAAATGTATAGTCAAGTTTTCAATTGCATCAGTGTCTTCACATTTACTTTATTATTTTTTTTTTTGCTTTTTTTTTAATTGGCTAATTATTTCACAATACTATATTGGTTGATTTTGCCATACATTGACATGAATCCGCCCCGGGTGCACACGAGTTCCCCTTCCTGAACCCCCCTCCCACTTCCCTCCACCCCGTTATCCTCCCTCTGGGTCATCCCTGCACACCAGCCCCGAGCATCCTGCAACATGCATTGACCCTGAACTGGCGTTTGTATCATCCTCAGTTTCCTTCATCATTGTTTTATACTTTTCAAAGTACAGGTCTTTTACCTCCTTTGTTAAGCTTTATTTCTGGATATTTTATTCTTTTTGATGTGATTTAAATAGGATTTTTTCTTTCTCTTTCTGATAGTTCATTATTAGTGTATAGAAAAGCAAGAGGTTTCTATATATTAATTTTGTATCCTACAACTTTTCTGAATTTATTTATTTATTCTACTAGTTTTTTGGTGGATACTTTAGGATTTTCTATATAAAGTACCATATAATCTGCAAATAGTGACAGTTTTACTTCTTCCCTTCCAATATGGATTCTTTTTCTTGCTTCCTTTCATCTGAGTACTGTTACTAGCACTTCCAATACTATGTTTAAAAAGGTGAGAAGAATGGGCATCCTTGTCTTGTTTCTGATTTTATTTTATTTTTAGCTTAAATGGAGCAATTTATTTTCTCATGGTTCTGGAGGCTCAGCATCCGAGATCAAAATAGCAGCATGGTTGTTTTGTTCTTTTCTTAAAAATTCATTTATTTATTTTAATTGGAAGCTAATTACTTTACAATATTGTAGTGGTTTTTGCCATACATTGACATGAATCAGCAATGGTGTACATGTGTTTCCCATCCTGAACCCCCCTCCCACTTCCCTCCTCATCCCATCCCTCAGGGTCGTCCCAGTGCACCAGCCCTGAGCACCCTGTCTCATGCATCGAACCTGGAATGGCAATCTGTTTCACATATGATAATATACATGTTTCAGTGCAATTCTCTCAAATCATCCCACCCTAGCCTTCTCTCACAGAGACCAAAAGTCTGTTCTTTACATCTGTGTCTCTTTTGCTGTCTTGCATACAGGGTCATCGTTACCGTCTTTCTAAATTCCATATATATGTGTTAATATACTGTATTGGTGATTTTCTTTCTGACTTATTTCACTCTGTACAATAGGCTACAGTTTCATCCACCTCATTAGAACTGATTCAAATGTATTCTTTTTAATAGCTGAGTAATATTCCATTGTGTATATTTACCACAGTTTTCTTATCCACTCATCTTCTGATGGACATCTAGGTTGCTTCCATGTCCTGGCTATTGTAAACAGTGCTGGGATGAACAGTGGGGGACATGCGTCCCTTTCATTTCTGGTTTCCTCTGTGTGTATGCCCAGTGGGATTGCTGGGTCGTATGGAAGTTCTATTTCCAGTTTTCTAAGGAATCTCCACCCTGTTCTCCATAATGGCTGTACTAGTTTGCATTCCTACCAACAGTGTAAGAGGGTTCCCTTTTCTCTGCACCCTCTCCAGCATTTACTGCTTGTATACTTTTGGATAGCAGCCATTCTGACTGGCGTGAGATAGTATCTCATTGTGGTTTAGATTTACATTTCTCTGATAATGAGTGATGTTGAGCATCTTTTCATGTGTTTGTTAGCCATCTGTATGTCTTCTTGGGAGAAATGTCTATTTAGTTCTTTGGCCCATTTTTTGATTGGGTCATTTATTTTTCTGGAATTGAGTTTCATGAGCTGCTTGTATATTTTTGAGATTATTTGTCAGTTGCTTCTTTGCTATTATTTTCTCCCATTCTGAAGGCTGTCTTTTCACCTTGCTTATAGTTTCCTTCGTTGTGAAAAAGCTTTTAAGTTTAATTTGGTCCCATTTGTTTATATTTGCTTTTATTAGTCTGGGAGGTTGGTCATAGAGGATCCTGCTGTGATTTATGTAAGAGTGTTTTGCCCATGTTTTCCTCTAGGAGTTTTATAGTTTCTGGTCTTACATTTAGCTCTCTAATCCATTTTTAGTTTATTTTTGTGTATGGTGTTAGAAAATGTTTTAGTTTCATTCTTTTACAAGTGGTTGACCAGTTTTCCCAGCATCACTTGTTAAAGAGATTTTCTTTTCTCCATTGTATATTCTTGCCTCCTTTGTCAAAGATAAGGTGTCCATCTGTTCTGTTCTGTTCTGTTCAGTCGCTCAGTCGTGTCCGACTCTTTGCGACCCTGTGGACTGTAGCCTACCAGGCTTCTCCATCCATGGGATTCTCCAGGCAAGAATACTGGAGTGGGTTACCATTTCCTTCTCCAGGGGACTTTCCCGACCCAGGGATCGAACCCAGGTCTCCCGCATTGGAGGCAGATGCGTTAACCTCTGAGCCACCAGGGAAGCCCAATGTGTGTGGATTTATCTCTGGGCTTTCTATTTTGTTCCATTGATCTATATTTCTGTCTTTGTGCCAGTACCATACTGTTTGGATGACTGTAGCTTTGTAGTGTAGTCTGAAGTCAGGCAGGTTGATTCCTCCAGTTCCATTCTTTCTCAAGATTGCTTTGACTATTTGAGGTTTTTTGTATTTCCATACAAATTGTGAAATTATTTGTTCTAGTTCTCTGAAAAATACCATTGGTAGCTTGATATGGATTGCATTGAATCTATAGATTGCTTTGGATAGTATACTCATTTTCACTATATTGATTCTTCCAATCCATGAACACGGTACATTCATCTATTTGTGTCATCTTTGATTTCTTTCATCAGTGTTTTATAGTTTTCTATATATAGGCCTTTTGTTTCTTTAGGTAGATTTATTCCTAAGTATTTTATTCTTCTCGTTGCAATGGTGAATGGAATTATTTCCTTAATTTCTCTTTCTGTTTTCTCATTGTTAGTGTACAGGAATGCAAGGGATTTCTGTGTGTTAATTTTATATCCTGCAGCTTTACTATATTCATTGATTCAGTTCAGTTCAGTTCAGTTGCTCAGTCGTGTCCGACTCTTTGTGACCCCATGAATCACAGCACGCCAGGCCTCCCTGTCCATCACCAACTCCCGGAGTTCACTCAAACTCATGTCCATCAAGTCAGTGATGGATTAGCTCTAGTAATTTTCTGGTGGAGTCTTTAAGGTTTTCTATGTAGAGGACCATGTCATCTGCAAACAGGGAGAGTTTTACTTCTTCTTTTCCAATCAGGATTCCTTTTATTTCTTTTTCTTCTCTGATTGCTGTGACTAAAACTTCCAATACTGTGTTGAATAGTAGTGGTGAGAGTGGGCACCCTTGTCTTGTTCCTGACTTTAGGGGAAATGCTTTAAATTTTTCACCATTGAGGATAATGTTTGCTGTGGGATTATCATATATGGCTTTCATTATGTTGAGGTACATTCCTTCTATGCCTGCTTTCTGGAGGGGTTTTATCATAAATGAATGTTGTTGATTTTTATTTTAAAAGAAAGGCTTTTAGTCTTTCACCATTGAGTATATTGTTAGCTGTGGGTTTGTCATAAATGGTTTTTTATTATATTGAGATATATTCCTTCTATATCCACCTTGATGAGAGTTTTTATTAATATCATGAATGGAAATTGAATTTTTTCAAATGCTATTTGAGATGATTATGTGATTTTTATTCTTCTTTTTGCTAATGTGGTATATCACATTGATTAGCTTGCAAGTATTAAAATATCCTTAAGCCCCTGGAATAAATCCCACTTCATCATGCTATATAATCCTTTTTATATATTGTTGGATTCATTTTGCTAATATTTTGCTGAAGATTTTTGCATCTGTGTTCATCAGTGATATTGGCCTGGATCTTTCTTACTTTGCAATGTCTTTTTCTGGTTTTGGTACCAAGGGTAATGGTGGCTTCATAGATTGAATTAGGAGTGTTCTGTCCACTTCAGTTTTGGGGAATAGTTTGAGAAGGATAGGTAGTATCCCTTCTTTAAATGTTTGGTAGATTTTTCCTGTGAAGCCATCTGGTCCTGGACTTTTGTTTGCTAGTTTTTTAAAAAATTACACATTTAATGGCACTGCTAGTTATTGGTCTTTTCAAATTGTTTCTCCTTGATTCAGTCTTGGCAGGTGTATGCTTCTAGAAATTTGTCCATTTCTTTGAGGTTGTACTATTTGTTGTCATATACCATTAGTAGTATTCTCTTATGATTTTTGTACCTGTGTGGTATTGTCCGTTATTTCTCTTCTTTCACTTACTGTGTCATTTATTTGGGTCCTCTCTCTTTTCTTCTTGGTGAAAGAGCTAAAATTTTATCAAGTTCGTTTATCTTTTTGAAACACCAGCTCTCACTTTCTTTGATATTTTCTTTTGGTTTCTATTTTTATTTCCCCCTTTACCTTTATTATTTCCTTCCTTCTGCTGAATTTGGGCTTTTTTGTTCTTTTTCTAATACCTTTACGTGGTAGGCTGTGTTTTTTTTATTTGAGATTTTTCTTATTTCTGGAGGAAGGTCAGTATTGGTATAAATTTCTTAGAACTGCTTTTGCTGTATCCCATAGATTTTGGAAAGTTGTGGTGGAAAGTTGTGTTTCCCTTTTCATTTATCTTTATTTATTTTCTCATTTCCTCTTTGATTTCTTCATTGACCCATTAGTTTTTTAGTAGCATGTTGTTTAGTCTCCACGTGTTTGTTCTTTTCTCATTTTTCTTTCTGTACCAGATTTTCAACTTCACAGTATTGTGGTCAGAAAAGATGCTTGAAATAATTTCTGTCCTTTTCAACTTGTTGAGACTTATTTTATGGCCTAGCTTGTGATCTGTCCTGTAAGTCAGTCCATGTACACTTGAAAACAATATGTATTCTGCTATTTGGGCATGAAATTTCCTGTAGATATCTATTAAATCTAACTGGTCTATCATGTCATTTAAGACCACTATTACCTTATTGCAGAGAAGGCAATGGCACCCCAATCCAGTACTCTTGCCTGGAAAATCCTGTGGACAGAGGAGCCTGGTAGGCTGCAGTCCATGTGGTCACTAGGAGTTGGACACGACTGAGCAGCTTCACTTTCACTTTTCACTTTCTTGCATTGGAGGAGGAAATGGCAACCCACTCCAGTGTTCTTGCCTGGAGAATCCCAGAGACGGGGGAGCCTGGTGGGCTGCTGTCTATGGGGTCACACAGAGTCGGACACGACTGAAGCGATTTAGCAGCAGCAGCAGCAGCAGCATTGCCTTATTGATTTTCTCTCTGGATGATCTGTTCATTGATGTAAGTGGGACATTTAAGTTCCCTACTCTTATTGTATTATTGTCCATTTCTCCCTTTATTTCTGTTAGTATTTCTTTGTATGTATATATGTTCCTTTATTGGATGCATATTTGTTAATGTGTGTGATATCTTCTTGTATTGATCATTGTATCATTTTATAATGTCTTTCTATGTCTTTTGTTATAGCCTTCATTTGAAAGTCCATTTTCTGTGATATGAGTATTACTACTCCCTCCTTTCTTGTCATTTCCATTTACCTGAAATGTCTTTTTCCATTTCCTATCTTTCAGTCTCATGTCTGTCTTTAGTTCTGAACTGAGTTTTGTAGGCAGCATGAAGATGGGTCTTGTTTTTTTAAAAAAATACAATGAACTACTCTAGTCTTTTGATTGAAACATTCAGTCCTCTAACATTTAGAGTAATTATTGATAGGTATGTTCAGTTCAGTTCAGTCCAGTTGCTCAGTCATGTCTGACTCTTTGTGACCCCATGAATCGCAGCAAGCCAGGCCTCCCTGTCCATCACCAACTCCCGAAGTTTACCCAAACTCATGTCCATTGAGTTGGTGATGCCATCCAGCCATCTCACCCTCTTTCGTCCCCTCCTCCTCCTGCCCCAAACCCCTCCCAGCATCAGGGTGTTTTCCAATGAGTCATCTCTTTGCATGAGGTGGCCAGAGTATTGGAGTTTTAGCTTCAGTATCAGTCCTTCCAATGAACACCCAGGATTGATCTCCTTTAGGATGGACTGGTTGGATCTCCTTGTAGTCCAAGAGACTCTCAAGAGTCTTCTCCAACACCCAGTTCAAAAGCATCAATTCTTCAGTGCTCAGCTTTCTCCACAGTCCAACTCTCACATCCATACATGAACACTGGAAAAACCATAGCTTTGACTAGACGACCTTTGTTGACAAAGTAATGTCTCTGCTTTTTAATATGCTGTCTAGATTGGTCATAACTTTCCTTCCAAGGAGTAAGCGTCTTTTAATTTCATGGCTGAAATGAGCATCTGCAGTGATTTTGGAGCCCAAAAAGTAAAGTCTAACACTGTTTTCACTGTTTCCCCCTCTATTTCCCATGAGGTGATGGGACCAGATGCCATGATCTTAGTTGTTGAGCTTTAAGCCAAATTTTTCACTCTCCTCTTTCACTTTCATCAAGAAGCTTTTTAGTTCCTCTTCACTTTCTCCTATAAGGGTGGTGTCATCTCCATATCTGAGGTTGTTGATGTTTCTCACAGCAATCTTGATTCCAGCTTATGCTTCTTCCAACCCAGCGTTTCCCATGATTTACTCTGCATATAAGTTCAATGAGCAGGGTGACAATATACAACCTTGACGTACTCCTTTTCCTATTTGGAACCAGTCCGTTGTTCCATGTCCAGTTCTAACTGTTGCTTCCTGACCTGCATACAGGTTTCTCAAGAGGCAGGTCAGGTGGTCTCGTATGCCCATCTCCTTCAGAATTTTCCACAGTTTATTCTGATCCACACAGTCAAAGGCTTTGGCGTAGTCAATGAAGCAGAAATAGATGTTTTTCTGGAACTCTCTTGCTTTTTCCATGATCCAGTGGATGTTGGCAATTTGATCTCTGGTTCCCCTGCCTTTTCTAAAATCATCTTGAACATCTGGAAGTTCACGGTTCACGTATTGCTGAAGCCTGGCTCGGAAAATTTTGAGCATGACTTTACTAGTGTGTGAGATGAGTGCAATCGTGCAGTAGTTTGAGCATTCTTTGGAATTGCCTTTCTTTGGGATTGGAATGAAAACTGACGTTTGCATTGAATGAAAACTGACCTTTTCATTTCATATATGATAGGTATGTACTGATTAACATTTTATTACTTATTTTCTGGCTGTTTTTATAGTTTTTTTCTGGTTATTTCTTTTTGTTTCTTTCTTTGTTGTTTGATTATTTTCTTTAGTAATAATATACTTATTTTTCCTTCTCTTTAGTTTTTGCGTTTCTATTGTAGGTTTTTTTATTTGTGGTTTTCATGGGGTTCATATATATTGACCTATAATCAAATCTACCTGTTTTAAACTGATAATCATTTTATTTCAAACACATTTTAAAAGGTCATTATTTACACCTCTCCTCTTTATCTGGTCAATTATTTATTTCTATTTAATTATGGATTTTAATAATTAAAAGAGTATCTCTAACTCTATACAGTCAGCAAAAACAAGACTGGGAGCTGCCTGTGGCTCAGATCATGAACTCCTTATTGTCAAATTCAAACTTAAATTGAAGAAAGTAGGGAAAACCACTACCCATGCAGGTATGAGCTAAATCAAATCCCTTATGATTATACAGTGGAAGTGAGAAATAGATTGAAGAGATTAGATCTGATAGATAGAGTGCCTGATGAACTATGGACAGAGGTTCATGACATAGTACAGGAGAGAGGGATCAAGACCATCCCCAAGAAAAGGAAATGCAAAAAAGCAAAATGGCTGTCTGAGGAGGCCTTACAAATAGCTGTGAAAAGAATAGAAGCCAAAAGCAAAGGAGAAAAGGAAAGATATAAGCATCTGAATGCAGAGTTCCAAAGAATAGCAAGGAGAGATAAAAAAGCCTTCCTCCGCAATCAGTGCAAAGAAATAGAGGAAAACAATAGAATGGGAAAGACTAGAGATCTCTTCAAGAAAATTAGAGATACCAAGGGAACATTTCATGCAAAGATGGGCGTAATAAAGGACAGAAATGGTATGGACCTAACAGAAGCAGAAAATATTAAGAAGTGGCAAGAATACACAGAAGAACTGTACAAAAAAGGTCTTCATGACCCAGATAATCACGATGGTGTGATCACTCACCTAGAGCCAGACATCCTGGAATGCAAAGTCAAGTAGGCCTTAGGAAGCATCACTGAAAAGAAAGCTAGTGGAGGTGATGGAATTTCAGTTGAGCTATTTCAAATCCTAAAAGATGATGCTGTGAAAGTGCTGCATTCAATATGCCAGCAAATTTGGAAAACTCAGCAGTGGCCACAGGACTGGAAAAGTTCAATTTTCATTCCAATATCAGAGAAAGGCAATGCCAAAGATTGTTCAAACTACCACATAATTGCACTCATCTCACATGCTAGTAAAGTAATGCTCAAAATTCTCTAAGCCAGGCTCCAACAGTATGTGAACTGTGAACTTCCAGATGATCAAGCTGGTTTTAGAAAAGTGAAAGGAACCAGAGGTCAAATTGCAAACATCTGTTGGATTATTGAAAAAGAAGAAGAGTTCCAGAAAATATCTACTTCTGCTTTATGGACTGTGCCAAAGCCTTTGACTGTGTGGATCACCACAAACTGTAGAAAATTCTTTAAGTGATGCAGTACCAGACCACCTGACCTGCCTCTTGAGAAATCTGGATGGAGGTCAGGAAGCAACAGTTAGAACTGGACATGGAACAACAGACTGGTTCCAAGTCAGGAAAGGAGTACGTCAAGGCTGTATATTGTCACCCTGCTTATTTAACTTATATGCAGAGTACATCATGAGAAACGCTGGGCTGGATGAAGCACAAGCTGGAATCAAGATTGCTGGGAGAAATATCAATAACCTCAGATATGCAGATGACACCACTGTTATGGCAGAAAGCAAAGAACTAAAGAGCTTCTTGATGAAAGTGAAAGAGGAGAGTGAAAAAGTTGGCTTAAAACACAACATCCAGAAAACAAAGTTCATGGCATCCGGTCCCATCATTTCATGGCAAATAGATGGGGAAACAGCAGAAACAGTGACAGATTTTATTTTGAGGGGCTCCAAAGTCACTGCAGATGGTGACTGCAGCCATGAAATTAAAAGACACTTGGTCCTTTGAAGAAAAGGTATGGCCAACCTAGACAGCATATTAAAAAGTAGCGACATTACTTTGCCAACAAAGGTCCATCTAGTCAAGGCTATGGTTTCTACAGTAGTCTTGTATGGATGTGAGAGTTGGACTATAAAGAAAGCTGAGCAGACCGAAGAATTGATGCTTTTGAACTATGGTGTTGGAGAAGACTCTTGAGAGTCCCTTGGACTGCAAGGAGATCCAACCAGTATATCCAAAAGGAAATTGGTCCTGAATATTCTTTGGAAGGACTGATGCTGAAGTTGAAACTCTAATACTTTGGTCACCTGATGTGAAGAATTGACTCATTTGAAAAGGATTGAAGGCAGGAGGAGTAGGGGATGACAGAGGATGAGATGGTTGGATGGAATCATGGACTCAATGTACATGAGTTTGAGTAAACTCCGGGAGTTGGTGATGGATAGGAAGGCCTGGCATGCTGCAGCCCATGGGATTGCAAAGAGTTGGACAGGACTGAGTGACTGAACTGAACTGACCTGACCTTAATTATGTATTTTCAATGGTTTTTCTCTTACTGTTTCAATTGAGAGTAGTTCCTATGCTTTATTGTTTTCCTTAACTTTCTTTGCTCCTATGAATTTAAGTGTAACAGTTATCTATTCCAGTCTGGAAGACGTGTCATATATGGAAGCGTCCCTATGCAGACTGTGTGTGCCTAATGCCTTTGGAGAGAGAGCAGATTTGACGTGGACATAAGCGAGGTCTTTCCTCAGGTTGTGTTGGTAGCTATTACGTTGATATGAGGCTGGAGACGGAGGGGCTAGAGCTGTAGCTGGGTGTGACTTTCCTTCTACTCAGTGGCCATCACTGCCCTCCAAGTAGCTGGTGTAGAAGCCCTGTGGGTTGGACCTGAGCTGGCTCTGTTCCATTTAGGTGTCTGCTTTCCCCTTTCCCAGCACTGGGACTTTCGCCCCAGAGGTGGGAATTGCTGAAGAAGGGAGCCCACGTGGGCCCTCTCAGCTCATTTTTGCCACAGACAGAGATCTGAGTGGTTTCTAATGTGCTGCCTGTGCAGATGCCAGCAATTATTTCTATCTGTTTAGATGCAGCCTCGGGTCCAAGTCCCGCTTGTCCCTCACTACTGATGAGTTCCCCCAGACTGTGACACGGCTGCCCTTTTGTGGAGCTGCACTGCAGGGCAGGAGGGGCCAGTGTGGGCTCTCTGTGTATCAGAGTTAGCTGTGGTGGAGTAGCTGCCTTCGGAGTTCTGGGCTCCTTCTGATACGGTGCTTGAGTATATGCCAACAATAGTTACTGCTGCCTCACCCAGACTTTGCCCCAGGACTCGGTCCTCTCTGTATCCCATGGCCGAGCTTTTCCCCTGGCTGTGGCAGCCCTAGATCACATCCCACACTAAGACGTGTAGTAAGCTTTGCTGGAGCAAACACCAAGGCAGTTGTGGGAAACTTGACAGCTCCTGAAGCAGCCCTCTAACTATCTTCTCTGCCCTGCCCTGGGGGCAAGCCAGTGCACAAGCACTCCTCAGGATCAGAGACCAGGGTTCCTACAGACCTCCTGTTGGTCCCAGTGTCCTCCAAGCAGCCAAAAGGGCTCATCTACTCTGTGTATGACCCCCGGACTGGAGCGTCCAGTCTGTGGTTTTCACTGCTCACTCCCCAAAGCCGGTGTTTGTTCATGTAATCTCTCTTTTCCTCTGAGAGCCCTCCCAGGGTCACAGGTCCTGACTTGATTGTTTTTCTCCCCTTCCTACTCAATTCCATATGTGTCTTTCTTAGCCTTGCTTGTACAAGAGTCTTTCTGCTAGTTTCCATTTAGTTTTCAATGAATATTGTTCAAATGTATTTTTGATGTATTCATGGCAAGAGGTGACTTCCATGTCCTCCTACTCTACTATCTTGATTAATCTCCTTTTTAGCAATAGTTTTGACCATGATGTAAAATCACAATGGCTAATAAAAATGAATAACAAATTTATAAAATCTTAAGCTCCCATTTTGAAATAAATGACTATTCTTTTTGTATCAATGAGTTGTTGGAGGCTAAAAATCTTATGTTTTGACATTATCTGTTTACAGTGTACCATCAATACTTTAACTATCTATTAAATTGTGCAATATATTTGTGTGTCCTAAGGTTAAATGGCATGGCATACACTGATGGCAGTAACTAATAAATAACGGGAAATAAACAAATGAACCTGTTTGGGAGGAGGCACAGAGTGGATTAAAATTTCTGTTAGGCAGTACTGATATGTGATTATGTAGCTGGAAAAAAAAAGCTGTTACCATGTCTGACATCTGTATTCCAATAGAAATATGACATAGATGTTTTGTACTATTTGTTATCCTATAAAGTAAAAAAGTATCAGAGACATATCTATTCCTTTCTCTATTAGCATACAATATCTAATATTTATCTTTGGAGGCATGAAACTTGAAAAATTAGTATAACTATTTTCCCACTATTCAACCAAACTCCATTAAAGCCATGGAACTCTTCCATATGTCATCTTATCTTCCAACACAGGCGATAATGTGGAACATGATATAACATTTCTTATCATGTCAGTTGCAGCCCAACTAAACATAAGCCCAAGCCAGCAAAGATAGAAGATTACATCTCAGTTACTTTCTGGAACTGGGTTTTGTAGTAACTGCTGAACCAGTATCAGTGTATACCAAATGCTAAATTGAACTCACAGTCCTGGAAATTGAGGCTAATGACTCAATATACTCAGTGAAAGGGGGAAATATACATAGGAACATTCTGAGGTGCTAGGGCATTTCATAAGCAAGATGTTTATCATTATTTTCCTGAGCAATATTTACAAGTACAGACAGCCACTCTTACATAAAAATAGATTATGCAACCATTATGATTTATTGTTCAAGGTACTTCAAAATGTCTTTTTGCCTCTAATATCCACTCCATACTTCTTTGTAAACCTGCCACAGTTGCCAGAATTTTTACCATCTTCAGTGACTCCACTGTTATTCTCTAGTTAACTATGTCACTCAAAATAGTAATGTTATTAGCCATTAAGGTAAATTAAGGCATAGTGAACAAACAGATATCTGATTTGCTGCACCCTGATACTGCACGTTCATTTCCTATGTACACGCATTGCATGTGGCTTTTCTGTGTAAATTTACAGTAGCTTAATTACAGTCCATGGGTTCACAAAGGAGTCGGACACAACTCAGCAACTAAACAAGAACAAATTCAATCTTTCATTACAGTAAATGACTTCACCGAGTATATGAATCACAATAGCCTCCCCAATAAATACTTGACAATACAACATAAGTTCTATCAATCTTACCCCAATTCCTGCAAGCTTCATGCCTCATAAACAACATGAGGTCAAAAGTACTCAAGGGGTTCTGAGAATTCCTGAGCCATGTTTCCTGCCTCCACTCATTCCTCTTCTCTCTCAACCCTGAATCCCCTTTCTCCTAATTAATCTGATTGCAAAGATCCCCCCTTGTTCTAAGAGCGCTAATGCTCTCAAACTCAGCTTTCCACTCTCTTACTGCCTTTGCATCTCCAGCAGTGCCGCACGGGAGCAAACATTTCTGTCTTCACAGAATTCTCCAGCCCGTAAGACCTTTGACAAACTTCTCAGGTCACTTGTTGTCAAGTGAGGAGATTTCTTACCTTTGGCAGAGATGCCCTGGAGCCTGAACTCTGGGTGGTCATTGTTAAGACTGTCGTTATGCCCAGTGCAACTCTGGCAGGGGCTGCATCCATGTTTATCCAAAAAGAGACCCAGGACAAAATGACTATCAACAAACTGGGGATGTACATCTGGATCAAATAATATCCCATCTGGCGTTCCAGGTGAAACTTAACCTCGATGCAGGTAAACTTTCCTGGAAACAGGAAATGATGATTTAAAAGCCAATTTGAAATTATCTTTCCCATTCCAGTCTCCCACTTTATTTTTATTAAAAAAGAACATTATTTTGCCAAATGAAAAAAATACTATAGAATACACAGTTGCAAAAAGCTACATTAAGTTATTTTACAACTGCCTCAAGCTGCAAAAAGAAAAAAAAACCCAATGCCATACCTAAGTTATCCCTCTCTGAAAATAATGCCATTTATATTATAAACCACGTATGGCATTGCGCTTTGTACCATTTATTAAATAAAAATTAAATAAAGAAATAAAACCAAGTAAAAAATGAAAAAAAAATAAAAAAGAACATTAAAGATGGATTTGAAAGATTGCATAAAACACTGACCCTACATATCCAATTCAGCTCTTTTCTACCTCAACCAGTAATGAAAATGACAGTGTGAAAATGAGTGATCTAAAGAGTCACTGGCTCAAAACCATATGGCATATTTAGTTTTCAAATCTGTGCTTGTTGTAGTGTGATTGTTTAGACAGAGCTTCAGAATTTTCTAGACTGTTTGGTAGAAAGAAACTATTCATGTTTTGTGGGAGTTATAGTATGTAATATATAGCATACAATATGTAACCTACAGCGTGTATGTGTAGCATACACTATATCGCATTTAATACGTAACCTATAATATGAAATAATTGAAACCAGGCCTTCCTAAGCAGTGATGTTCATGTGAGGCTCCTAAAGGATTTGGATAATTGTATATCTATCTTCACGTTAGCAATAGCAAGAGAAAAATAGACATTTTTAGAAGCTGTGAATTTAATCTGATCATTGTAAAAATTTCATAATCTCCTGGGTAATTACTTGAGGACATTTAGAATATACCTAGAATCTGTTTACAGTGTTGCATTGCCTCTAAAATAGAGTACATGTAAAGACATTACAACTTGTAACATACTATTAAGAGACAGATGTTCCTGCCCCTTACCACTTCCCTTCCTTTTTAATTGCCTTGGCATTAGAAGCCCAGAAGGTAATTTGGGTTAGCCCACACAAATGATAAGAGATAGGGTTGGGTTCTTCTTGGTCAGGAGGAAGACCTTAGAATCAGATTTTAGTTATTTCATAGAAAGCATTGTTGACTTCTAGAACAAATGTTCATAGACCACTCAGCAGTGACTCCCTGAACAAACCATCATGTCTCAATTGCTTCTCCTTGATCAGCTTTTGTGATACGAAAGACCAGGACATTCACAGGAAAAGCCGTCGACTTTACTGGGTGGGCATAATCTTCCTGGTAACGACAGATGCCCACTTGTTGCTACTACCTCAAACTCTCCCCTTGCACCATGTGTCTGTCAGCACTAGTGACAACACATGAGTTTAGAGCCAGCTGACTTCCCACCGGCTGATTTTCATGCACGCTGTTTCGGACTGGAGAGTACAACAACTGTATTTCTGGGCTTGCAAAGACCTATTATTTCTCTCTTCCACTAAGGCAGAGTGCAAATTTAAAATCGATTTATTAATTTATTTGGCTGCCTCAGGTCTTAATTGTTGTAAGCAGGATCTTCGTTGTGTCATGTGGGATCTTTTGTTGTGGTGCATGGTCTCTCTAGCTGTGGCACGCGGGTTCCACAGCACACAGGCTCAGTAGTTGTGGCACAGTGGGCTTAGTTGCTCCACAGCATGTGGGATCTTAGTTCCCTGACCAGGGACCGAACCCTTGACCCCTGCATTGCAAGTGAATTCTTAACCACTGGCCCACGGAAGTCCTGAAAGTGCAAATTGATCTGAGGAGCCAATGTTAAGAGTGGATGCTGGGAATGGGCCAAAATTTATACATTTCCTGTACCACTTACAAGGTCTCATACATCTTTCCTCAAAGTCATTTGATAGTAGATGGTCAGCAAGAGAATAGCACAAGATTCCCAAGTCTCTTTCTTTCTCTCTCTCTTTTGGAAGAATTACCTGTTGTGCTCTCTGACCCATTCCAAGATGCCCATAGGCATTTTATGTGTTGGAGGGATTTTGAGCCAAGCCCAGGACAGTTCTTTGTAGCTCCACTTTTTTGATCAATATGCAGAAAATAAGATGATAAGATATATACGCCAAGCTGCAGATGGAGCCCATTTGAGTTTAGCAGCTGAAAGGAAACTTACCAGTGTTGTAATGCTTTGTGCAGTAGCCGAGTTCCTTCTCTTCTTTCAAAATAAACTGAGGCAGGGTCAATCCTTCAGCAACTTGAACTGGACCATCACTTAACCACTCAAATATCAGGTCATTCATTGTGTACCCAACTGGAGCAAACAAATCATAGTGAAAAATTGAATGCATCTTTCCAAGAAAGCTTGAAAGTCTAGCCAGGTAAAGATACAATAAAGGGGGTCATCTAAAGCAGGCATGATCGGTCAATTCAAGAGCATTTTTTAATAAAAGAGCTGTGATCATCATGACAACTACATGTCATTGGAGCCAAAGAAATTGAAGAAAAGATATTTCTGAATGATTTTTTTCTGTATAATGAGAGAATGGAATCTATAAAGTCCATTTTTCCTCTGCCTTCTTTACCCACTAAATCTTCTGAAGAACAAACAAGTAAATAAACAGAAATGCTTTGAAGATTGTCTTTACTTGAAAGAGCTGTGTCTGTGGATAGCCAATAAAACAATGCAGTTCATGGCACCAGTCTTAGTATTTCAAATGAAAAGCATTTTTTTTTCCCCAGAGCCATCCTTTCTGCTTCCCTCCAGTTACAATGGAAGAGATAAATCCTAATGTCTAATTTTAATCCCTGCACCCATTCCCTCTTGTCCCTTTAAGAAAATCTTTCCATCTGCTTCCTCTAGATCCTCTATCTCTCTTTTTTTTTCACTTTTTTTTTTATTTTACAATATTATATTGGTTGGTTTTGCAATACATTGAAAAGCATTTTTTAAAAAATGAGGATGGATTCATCACAGCCCTGTTTAAAATATTTCCATTACAAACTTGGCTCCTCTCTTTGGGTCTATTACCTTTCTTTACAGAAAGTTTATGTTCAAGTCCTTATGGTCAATCCTCAATTACTTTAGCAAGTGGGAAAGGCTGTAGGTAGGTAACCTAAGAGAAGTTGTAGAATATGCAAATTAAGCATATTCGTTTGTGCTAGTTTCTTGCTAAAGGGGCCTACTCATCACAATGCTGAATATGAAGTAAAACAGTTTCTCTGTTATATAGTCATATTGTTACATGACTCTTGAACCATTTGAAGGAAGATTATTATCATTTTTGTAAACCAAAGTCAGCTCTTAGTCTCCAAGCTCCTGCTGACTAGGTTGTTATTTCAAGTACTCTTGGATCTTTTTGCACCCTGAAAATGATGGCTACTCTTTTTTCAGGCATCAGTTCTCTCCCCTCTTCCTTTATGTGTGATATGAACTCTAAAAGGAGAGTGAAGCAGACAAGGGTTATTATGTGAGGTTTTGGCTAGCCAGTAACCTCAGCATGTTTATTAAGGTTATAGATTCTTATCCTTGTTTACTGAAAGGTAATGACTCACTAAAGCTACCCAGAAATCAATTGCAAAATTAATTAGAATCTACTTTCCTCTTTCTTTGGACCACCTTTTCCATTCAAAGCCAGAAATTAAAAACAAGCAACGAGTCACAAAGAGGGCTTTGTACAAGCATTGATGGTCCACAGAGAGTGGTCAACCCTATCTCTTCCACATCAGTGCTGTATGAGGACTTCTTGGATATCTCCACAAAATACTAGAGGCTTGCCAAGCACCCTTTTCTTGTTGGCTGCTACAGTTATAGTCCTTGTCAGCCACTTGGAAGCTGCAGCTTGGGGTCAAATAGAAGATGAAAAAGTGTGGGGAAGGAGGGTGTAATATGAGGGTAGAAAAGTAAAGGACACTTCCCACCCTTCACAGTCAAAGTTAGTGGTAAACACATCACTACTTCTAGATCCTGCAAGAACCAAGCATATTTACTAATTGGAGTTTTTAAGCCTTGAAGGGGCCTTCCCTAGTAGCTCAGCTGTTAAAGAATCTGCCTGCAATGTGGGAGACCTGGGTATGATCCCTGTGTTGGTAAGATCCCCTGGAGAAAGGAATGGCTACCCACTCCAGTATTCTGGCCTGGAGAATTCCATGGACTGTATAGTCCGTGGGGTTGCAAAGAGTCGGACACGACTAAGCCTTGAGGAACCTCAGATGATAGCTATGGTTGCTGCTTTATAGAAAAACTAAGTATTAGGTTGAGGCAGGGGAGAGTTTGGAGCAGTAGAGAAGACACAACGAAGGAATCATTACATAAGAAAAAGTTTTTCTTAACTATCTTCTGAAGAGAAGGGGCAATGGGGAAGAAATGAATACATAAACCTATTGTAAATCAGAAATTCTCATTTTATCCCTGACAACCTCTTCAAACAAAGATGTTTCATTATTTTGTTTGTTTTTGTAGGAAGTTTCAAGGGAAATATACAATGATTTTAAATGATCAGAAGAAGTCCCTGTCACCACCTCTTTTTAAATAATCGTTGATGTGTCTTTTTACATTTATTATTTTTCCAAACCAAGAAGTTAAAAGTATTTTCTTGCCCCAGCCTCATTAAATCTCCTAACATCCCTGTAGGTCAGTAGCACTTACTATTCTCTGCATTTTACAAACAGAGCAACTGACAGAGAAAGCCAAAAAAAAATTTCATGCCTGCTGACTGAAAATTCTGTTACCTTGGAGGCATCAGTGACGTATGGCACACAGTAAAGATTTCAGTGGCATCAGAGCCAGGACATAAAGGGCACAAAGTAGTAGCATTTCTCTATTTCCTTCACCTTGTCTTTGTATGTCCATTGCCCATCTAAGGGAGATCCCTTTATTCCATGTCATCTCAATGCCCCTCAGTTTTACATCCTCCTATGACTAAGACCCCTGTATCTCGTCCTCCAATCAATTATCCCTTCCTGCTAAAATTCCTTTGGAGCAAAGGTCTATACAAGCACAAGATAGAAGGAAATACAATTTTCTGACTAGAGAGTGATTCATTATAGAGGTTAAATGACTAATAATCTTAATTTTCCCAGGAGACATTTTCATTTCAAAGAAAACCTTACTAAATCAGGCTTGTTTTGTGAGGAAGGGTAAGTTATTTGGCTTTTTACTTTGAAAAATGGTCCTTGTGCTCTTGGGTATAAGTCATGCACACACACTTTTACTTGTCCTTCCCTTAGGACCTCGGGAGTTGTTAAATAGGTATAGATGGACTCTTATGGGTTTTTTTCTCCTTAATGACACACTGAAAAGAACCAGGTCATTGCTTAAAACAAGCAGGTGGTTATTTCAGTAGTAATGACTTACAACTCTCCAGCTGCATTGTACAAGTCTGGACATCCATTGGAAAATTCTTCAAGTCCATGGGACAGGATAAGGTCAAGGTGAGCCTTAGCAAAGAAAAGAAATGTGAAAACAAGTTTTTAATTTGTGAGGTCTGATTCTTGAGAAGCAAAACCAAAAATATATTTGGTATTAAGCAGAGTGACACTGATACAGATGATGAAATCTCAGCTCTCACTCAGGACAATGTTTTCTAATTTTCAAATGAACAGTAGTCATTGGTAAATTTTTAAAATGCTATAGAATTTTGCTGTAATCTCTTACTCTCCATTTCCCATCTTCCAGTCTCTGACTGTCACCTCCCCAGTAGCACTGGTCTCCAGTTTATTCTAGAATCAAGAAGAGGTTTCTGGGGGGAAGGGATAGTTAGGGATTTTGTGAAGGTCATGTACACACTGCTGTATTAAAACTGGATAACCAACAGAGACCTATTATATAGCACACAGAACTCTGCTCAATATTATGTGCCAACCTGGATGGGAGGGGGGTTTGGGAGAGAATGGCTAAATGTAAATGTACGGCTGAGTCCCTTTGCTGTTCACCTGGAACTACCACAACATTGTTAATCGGCTGTACCCCCAATTACAATACTAAAAGTTTAAAGTTAAAAAATAAGTAAATACATAATTTAGGTGATTGAATAAATAAAGAAAAGAGCATTGAGAAATAGTGTAGCAGGAAAGTGGGCTCTTACGCACACTGATGCCCAAAAGATGTAAAATTTATCATGCTTTGAAGTTAGACAGGTGGGCTTTGCTTCAAGGACAGAAAATGATGTAATAAGCATTATTGGTTGTGGCAAGTATTGGCTCTCCTTCCATCAAATGGGTAAATCCTTCACTATCTTTTCATTTGCTAACTACATGGACAGGTCAATTGTATTTTGTAGCATTCATTCTAGAATTTTCACAAATCTGGAGCAGGTACTTCTGGATCTAAAAAGCCATTTGAGGGTCATAGCTTGTACATAGTCTTCACTTCTCTGCATCCCTGAGGGACTACTGTTTTCCTTTCCTTAACTTTCCAAGCTCCAGCCACCTCTGATCAAGTCTTTTAGCAGGATATCAATTAATTCACTGTCTTTTTTCCACTATTTCCTTTCCTAGTCCTCGAGGAAATGCTGCACACCTCTTGCTCTTCAGTTTTTTTATACCTCAGAGATTAAAAGAAGGCAATTAAGGTTGAGAATCAGCAGATCTGTGTTCCCTTTCAAGAACTGCCTCCAACTGTCTCTGTCCCCAAAGCAAGACATTAAACTCGATAAACATGCATCCTTAAGAATCCACCTGCAATGCGGGAGACCTGGGTTCGATTCCTGGGTTGGGAAGATCCCCTGGAGAAGGGAAAAGCTACCAACTCCAATATTCTGGCCTAGAAAATTCCATGGATTGTATAGGCCATGGGGTCACAAAGAGTTGGACACAACTGAATGACTTTCACTTCACTATCAAATGATGGGGTAGAATCAAATGATGCTTATTGCCATTTAGCTCTAATGCTAGAATCCATGTTATTTTGAAGTTCACTGTTCCAAGTTTCTGTTCGTTTTCTCTCAAATATCTTTTCTATCCATAGACCCCTCTGACTCTTGCACTATTACCTAAACTCTTCCTTTCTGTCATGCTCTCCCTTCCTGATTCCCCTTTCTTTCCTTTCTCAGCTTTGTGTTATACCTGTTCAATCCAAAACAAAATCATCATAATAAAAAATAGTGGCCCAGTTATTTTAAAGAAAGAAAAGATTTGGGATTTGAAGTGAGATTAGACAAAGAATCCATGCTGACAATCTTCAAAATCATTAAAATACAACAATGACAGGGAAAAGCAAGATACAAAAATAGTACAGTGTACTCCCAATCATGTAAAAATGGTTTCAATATTAGAAGTGAACACAGCACTATATTAAGAGTAGTTATTTTTGGTTGGTGGGATGACGCATACTATTTTTTTTAACTCTTTATTCATTTTGTGTTATCTATATTGACAATATAGGCTATTTGAAGATGATCAACTTTATGTTATTAAGCATGCCTTTCTTTAAACAGTAGCTGAAAGGTGAAATTATTAAATTATGTTTTATTCAGTAATGTTTTGCTATTACTATAATTATATTATTATTGTTAAAATTTTGCTACAAACATACAGTATTTCACCTTCATTGCTAAATAAATTACCTACCTTCTGTGAGCTATTCTGAGAACACAAATACCACATTTCTAAAGGAAAAGCAATAGTTTTGAGTTCTAAATATCCAAGTTAAGATAACATTTTAGACAGGAAAAATGATTTTTGTCAGTTGTAGAGTTCATTTACAGATATCAGTATAAATATAGTTAAATATATTTAAATTTCTTCCTAGCATAAAGACTTTTTTTTTGAGGTTTTATTTTATTGAGATCAATGTCATGAACTCTTTAACATAATAGAAGAGTAAAAGAATCAAAATGAAAATCTCTAGTAAGCAGAAATTTTTTAAAAATTGACACTTTATTAAGGGAGGGGAATTTCAAAAGGATCTGTGAGTTTAAAATTGTTATTAACACAGCAAAATCTATTTTTTTTTAAATTTTTTACAGAGGAAATATTTTCATCAAACAAAAATATGTCCATCATATAAAAATAATCAGAGGGCATGTGCATAGTTTAATTGAATCAAAACCAGAAAACCTGGAAATTTCATTATGATTTTGAAAAGTTTACTTTTGAGAAATTAAAAACTAATAATAACAGAAATGAATAGTTTTAAAACATGCAACAAGGAATTCAGTGGTATTTTGTTTGCTATTGGAAATGACCCGATTTTAATATTCTTAATCATAGGTTTGCTTAATTGGATTCTTTTATGAACTTTTCACATTTATTTAGGGAAAAAAGCTTCAGATATGATATTTCTGGCTTTGTGGCAGATGTAACAATCCTACAGAGTTCTTGGGGTCAAAACTATTAACACAATGGAAAAGCCCGACTGAGTGAAATTCCCAAAGAGCATGAAACTCTGAATTTCAGTCTCAGCTGAGAACTGTGTGTGTTTTTCCCTTCTTCCTTATCTATTTTTCTATTTCTCTTTCTAGATAGGTTTTGTATGGGAACCCAATGGGTGTCAATAACAAGGAGGCAGGTTAACAGCTCCCCACTTTGCTAAATCATGTCATCATCTGAGCAAATGCAAAGCGATTGGAAAGATCTAATCAGTTCTTTCATGGACCACAGAGCGTATAATTTATGATGTCTAGTTTACCACACATCTGCAGACCTAAAACACAGACTTGCGTTTTACTTAGTTTTTTTCATTTTTCACTGAAGTATATGTTAAACACAGTAAAAATACACAAATCGTAAGTTACAGCATGACACCGTTTTTACATCTATACCCACCTGTTTAACAAGCACCGAGATCCAGACTTAGAATATTCCCATCACCCCAGAACACTCGCTTGTGCTCTCATCTCAGTCAAGAACCTTCCAAAGTAACCACTATTGATTTTTAAAAGCTATCTTTAAATTTAAAAACATGGGTTTGGGAGAAAAGTGAGCTTGATATTATTTTGTACAGAGATACAGAGTGAAGTGAAAGTCACTCAGTCGTGTCCAACTCTTTGCGACCCCATGGACTATACCGTCCATGGAATTCTCCAGGCCAGAATACTGGAGTGGGTAGCCTTTCCCTTCTCCAGGGGATCTTCCCAACCCATTTGATTTTTCTTAAAGATCTCATTTACTGAAGCATTATCACACATCCCCTTCTGTTATTGTGAAGACATGCAGGTATTCAGAGCACCCCTGCTCCTGTTTGCCCAAGAGAAAGAATAAAGTTCCCTGCTTCTTTATAGAGTTAGAAGGCTGAGTGAACATTTCTGTTTTAAAAGCAAAAGGATAAGACAAAGCACAGGAAATCAGCTTCCCCCATTCCATTCCTTACTACTTTCCTATTTAGTTCACCTTGCTCATCATACCAGCTTAGGTTTATATCTTAAAGTTTAAATTACTGATAGATGCAGACATTGTAAACCTCATTAATATTACAGTTTTTTAAATCAAATGAATTTTTATTTTATTTTATTTTTTTTTATGCGTCGAACCTGGACTGGTCACTTATGATAATATACATGCTACAATTCCATTCTCCCCAATCATTCCACCTTCACCCTCTCCCACAGAGTCCCAAAGACTGTTCTAAATGCCTATGTCTCTTTTGCAGTCTCTTATACAGGGTTCAGGTTACCATTTTTCTAAATTCCATATATATGCGTTAATATACGGTATTGATGTTCTTCTTTCTGGCTTACTTCACTCTGTATAATTGGCTCCAATTTCATCCACCTCATTAAAACTGATTCAAATGCATTTTTTTTGATGGCTGAGAAATACTCCATTGTGTATATGTACCAAAGCTTTCTTATCCATTCATCTGCAGATGGACATCTAGGTTGCTTCCATGTCCTGGCTATTATAAACAGTGCTGCATTGAACATTGGAGTACATGTGTCTCTTTCAATTCTGGTTTCCTCGGTGTGTATGCCCAGGAGTGCGATCGCTGGATCATATGGCAGTTCTATTTCCAGTTTTCTGAGGAATCTCCACACTGTTCTCCATAGTGGCTGTACTAGTTTGCATTCCCACCAACAGTGTAAGAGGGTTCCCTTCTCTCCACACCCTCTCCAGCACTTATTGCATGTAGACTTTTGGATAGCAGCCATTCTGACTGGTGTGAAATGGTATCTCATTGTGGTTTTGATTTGCATTTCTCTGATGATGAGGGATGTTGAGCATTTTTTCATGTGTTTATTAGCCATCTTTATGTCTTCTTTGGTATTCTTCCAATCCACGAACACGGTATATTTCTCCATCTATTCGTGTCCTCTTTGATTACTTTCACTAGTGTTTTATAGTTTTCTATGTAAATCAAATGAATTTTTAAATTTACTTATTTCTCTCCTATGCAAGGTTCTTCCCTTATGCAATAACCACAAAGGCTACAAGTTTCCCTTTTTACCATCTAAAATAATGCCTTGAACAGAGTAGGTATTCAATAAATGTTTGTTGAATGAGCGAATCAGCATCCTCAAGCTCTGTGGGAGAATGTAAGGCTTTTATTCAGCAGAAATGGGAAAACACAAAGGATTTAGAAGAGAAGGAGGGTCATCAGAACCCATGTTGTTCAGTTGCTCCGTCATGTCTGACTCTTTGTCACCCCACGGACTGCAGCAAGTCAGGCTTCCCTGTCCTTCACCATCTCTTGGAGCTTTCTGAACTCATATCCATTGAGTCTGTGATACCATCCAACCATCTCATCCTCTGTCGTCCCCTTCTGCCTCTTAGGAGGCAGGTAAGGTGGTCTGGTATTCATATCTGTTGAAGAACTTTCCACAGTTTGTTGTGAAGTCAACAAACTTTGACTTTGTAAAGTCAAAGGCTTTAGCATAGTCAATGAAGCAGAAATAAATGTCTTTTTCTGGAATTCTCTCGTTTTTTGTATGATCTAACAGATGTTGGCAATTTGATCTCTGGTTCCTCTGCGTTTTATAAATCCAGCTTGAACATCTGGGAGTTCTTGGTTCACTTACTGTTGAAGCCTAGCTTGGAGAATTTTGATCATTACCTTGCTGGTATGTGAGATGAGTGTAATTTTGTGGTGGTTTGAACATCCTTTGGCATGCTTTTCTTTGGGATTGGAATGAAAACTGACCTGTTCCAGTTCTGTGGCCACTGCTGAGCTTTCCAAATTTGCTGGCATATTGAGTGCAGCACTTTAACGGTATCATCTTTTAGGATTTGCAATAGCTCAGCTGGAATTCCATCACCTCCACTAGCTTTGTTCGTAGTGATGCTTCCTCAGGCCCACTTGACTTTGCACTCCATGATGTCTGGCTCTAGGTGAGTTGTCACACCATCATGGTTATCTGGGTCTTTAAGATCTCTTTTGTATAGTTCTTCCTTGTATTCTTGCCACCTCTTCTTAATCTCTTCTGCTTCTGTTAGGTCCATACAGTTTCTGTCCTTTATTGTGCCCATCTTTGCATGAAATGTTCCCTTGGTATCTCTAATTTCCTTGAAGAGCTCTCTAGTCTTTCCCATTCTATTGTTTTCCTCTATTTCTTTACATTGATCCCTTAGGAAGGCTTTCTTATCTCTCCTGTTATTCTTTGGAACTCAGCATTCAGATGGGTATGTGTTTCCTTTTCTCCTTTGCCTTTCATTCTCTTCTTTCTTCAGCTATTTGTAAGGCCTCCTCAGACAGCCATTTTGCCTGTTTGCATTTCTTCTTCTTGGTTATGGTTTTGATCACTGCCTCCTGTATAATGTCACAAACCTCTGTTCATAGTTCTTCAGGCAGTCTGTCTATCAGATCTAATCCCTTGAGTCTGTTTGTCACTTCCACTGTATAATCGTAATTATACAGTGTAAAATCATAATTATATGTAATTGTTATAATTGTACATACGTGTAATTGTAATTATATGTATAAAACCACTCCAGAGCCCATGGGGTGTTGCCAAATTCCAAGACTGGCAAAGGAAGCCAGAAAGCTTGCCTGGCCCCTCTCTGTAAGTTGCTAGCATTTCTAGTGGATACTAGAAATAAGGCAACCCAAATAGAAAGAAAGCCAGAAAGCCATGTCCACCGGTCCTCTAGCCTTGATCAGGTAGCTGGGTTCATGGCCAGGACTGTTCTCATATTGCTAGAAGCATGCATATTAATCACATTATAATTTTATGGTGGACAGAAGGTTACTTGACTTGTAAAACAACTACTCATTCATAAGGAATTCTGTGTAAGTGGAAGACCATTCCCAGTAAAAGATTCTTGAGGGAAGAAAAAGCCATTTGAAGAGAAAATTAATTTTCAGATGGAATTACAAATTGTCATGAGGGATCTTCTTGCCTAAAGAAAATATTTCCAACATTCAAAGAGCGTTAATTCTGATATAGTAGTCTGTCTTGTTTGGAAAGGAAGGGTAAAGAGATGCTTTTGTGCTTTAGGTAAAGCAAGAGTCTCAGGTATATTCCTGCCATTCCTTTCTCAGGGACCATGCGTAGCACACTCTGTGTAGTATATGCAAACCTTTGGTGGTACATGGAAATAGCAGAGGGTATAGAACCTATGTTCTTTTAGGATTAAAATGCTTAATAAGGAAAAATAAAACTTCAAGCGATTTTGATAGTATTTATAATCATTCTGTGAGCACCTGCTGTAGGTCAAGTGCTCTCATTATTTTGCAGTCGTGGAGTACTATCCCAGGAGGCAGAGAGAATCATCTCTGTTTTTGAGATAAGCACATTGGAACTCAGAGAGGTTAAGCCATTTCCCCAAAGTCACAAAAACAGTAAGCAACCAAAGTTAGATTTGAACCCAACTTTAATTGATGTCAAAGTTTGCTTATTATTTTCTACTCTACAATGTTACTTCTTAGAAAAAGAATCTGTTGCTAGTTTATCATCTTCTTTTGTCTGTAACGCTAGCAGAATAGATTGTAGACACCTTGGTTGGCTTCATATTTTCTGCAGTTATCCAGGCTTCCCATGACTTTTCCTTTTAAGAACTCCTCTAGCCTCCCCTGGCCACCTCCTAGAGTAGAAGCATCATTGACTGGAGATCCAGGGGCCTGGGTTGTGGACCAGGCTTATAGAGGAAGAGCAGTTTGACCTTAACTATATCTCTGAGCCTCATTCCTTACCCACAACTCCATCCTGCTCAAAATTTCTAGGATTCTAAACTGCAAGCAAAGGTGACCAGCATAAAAATTTCCTCTTATAGGTGAATTTCCATTCTTGGATGTGATGAAAGCCTTAAGTTTAAATACTAATGCTTCTTAAAATTAGAACTTTCTGGCAATCTGGGTATATATTTGTTGTCCCCGTGGGGCTTTGTCATACCACATCCTGGAACACTATTCGCTCTTTCTCCTAAAATGTTAAGGACAGCCTTACTGTACAGTGCAGGTCATGTAGGTCTGTTGCCTCTATCCTCTCAGGTATACTTGGAAGTTTCTGAATCATGTGACATTCAAATGCCAGGGAGATTTGACAGGATGCATCATGTATTAAACAAGAGTGTCCTTCTTAAGTGAAATTAGCCTGGAGCAAGTTAGAAGTCAAGTTAGACATGCATCATTTATACAACCCACACATATGGGGAGATGGAGGGAAGGAGTTAGAGTGGTCATTGGATTAAAAGATACCATTAGGCTAGTTGTCTGATCAGGGTCTTCTTTAGCACAATGGGTTTCAAACTCTGGTCGATGTAGGTATCATCTGAGGGGCTTGGTAGGAATGCGGATTCTTAGGCCCTCCTGAGAAATAGCTCAGTTAATGCTGGGCTGATCTTGTGGAGCACATTTTAAGAAGCTCTACTTCAGCATGTCCCAACGAGGACTTTAGTTACTGTCCGTGTGATGGACTAAGAGGAGAACATTTTGAAAGAGAAATAGGCAGGGGATTGAGAAAGAGGTCTGTGGTTTTTTCAGTGGCATTAGCACTCTCTTTGGAAAATAAGACTTTCTATTCAAAACCTTGTCTGAACAGTTAGGCTCAAGGAGACTTCTAAGTGATTGGATGAGGGGTAGTGAGACAGTAAGGGAGGTTAGTCATGAAGCTCAGTCACCAGGGAGAGGCATGCTGCTAAGGTCAAGGTCAATTCATTGGCAACCAATAATATGGTAGGTGTTACTAGAAAAAAACTGGGGTAGCTGCTAAGAAGAGTGGAAGGTGCAGCAGAGAAGAACCTAAACCAGATGCTTGTTAACATACACACGTGTGCAAAAGTAGGCAATGGAACTCTACTCAGGGCAGTAGCAGTGTATCAGAGTGCTGTCTCTGGTCTCTGACTAGAAAATCTAATATCCCCGAGAGCCACTGAGAAATTTTAAAGAAAGTTGGGGTGGTGGCTGCAACATTCACTGGATGATCCCCAACTAAGGATTTATAAAAACCCCTGGTACTGGTCAGGGATGAAGACAGAGCATGGAGGGAGACCAGCTCCCTGTCTTTAGTCAGGAGGGATCCATGTTAAACAGAACTCCATCTGGGATATAATCTAATACATCCATTCAGCAATTTTTGGCAAGGATTTATTGGGCATCATGCTTATCAGACACTTGAAATAACAGTTTCTTTGAAGGGAATCATAGTTTAATATTACTAATATATTAATATATGTGTGTATATATGTATACATATATGTATTCTTTTTATGGAGTCTATTCCAATAGTTGTGCATTTATTATTCATCTTTTTAAAGTTGTTTTCAAATTCTCATTTAAAGAATGTTCCAGGTTATGTAAATCAGACATAGCTGAACTCAGTCAACTAAAAGGCTTTTCATTACTCCCTTTCATTACACTGATTGGGTAGAATGGATAACCTACCTTACAGATCTAGATCCTGAGAGGGTCCTTTGGGTCTGTTAGGGAAGTATGACTTACAATAATTATTTGATCATCTTGAATTAAAACTCAAGGTACCCACAAAAGGATCCTTGTCCGGTCCAAGTTTGGCTAGGCAGGCAAGGCATGAAGTTTTTAAGCTCATCTTCTGAAAGCTCTGTAATTAAATGGACACTTTGACCTTGTTCACCATGTAAAGCATAGAGATGGTCTTGCTCATTCCAGCCCTTAGCCGTTCCCCTGGTCCACGGGCAGGTGCAGATGTGGCATTGCCTGGTAAGACTGTTTATATAAGTAAAGGTTGGAAAGTCATGGTGTGGAAATTATTAGGATTCTGGAAAGATTCCAGTGCATGCTCCTGATCAAATTCCTCCCAACTCTTATCCCTGGGTTGGGAAGATCTGCTGGAGAAGGGAATGGCAACCCTCTCAACTATTCTTGCGTGGAGAATCCCATGGACCAAGGAGCCTGGTGGGCTACAGTCCATGGGGTCACAAAGAGTCAGACGTGATTGAGCTACTAACACTTTCATAAAGGGATAATAGACATTTAGCTAAAGGCTTCCCTGACTATTAAGATGAAAATCTAGGGAGAGAGTAGTATTTCAAGTACTGTTAGTCATTTCCTCCTTTGTGTATATGAGTTGATAGATTCTCAGGTTCTTTATCGTATCCCCAAGAGCAGACTTTGATACTGAGAGTATCAAATGAAGCTAGATGGATAACGGGGCTCAAAATCATGTGGCTAGGACACTGGTGAGAAATCATTTCTTCAATTTTATCTAAGATTGAAACTAAACCCAATGTTGGTAGTAAGCTTTGCTATTAGAGTCTATCCTTTTAGTTAATTCCAGATAAGTGTAAGACCTGTTTCTCCATGTTGACCTTGGGTGTTGCAGGGAGTGAATGGCAACAGTGCTGGTTCATCAGCTGTTCTACTCCTCTCCCCTGACTAAAATACCAGTGGCTGACTAGGAAGGATTGTGTTTACCAAACATAAAGGCATCACAGAAAATACCCATATGCAATACTTGCTGGGAAGGACAAAAATACAATATCTGCTCCCATCTGTGCCTTGTCCCTTCAGAAAATGTGCACACATATGGTGGACCCATGTTAATGAAGTCCAAATATGAATTGGATTCAACTTGGAGAGCAACAGATAAATCTGCAGCTAAAACTTTTCCAAATGCTTTGATGCTTCCTGAACGAAAAAGTTTTCAAGGTGTTGAATAGGAGAGGGCTACAATGAACATCAGAAAGAAGAGCTCAGATGATCAAAGATTCAGATAACCAGTTCTGCCCACATTTTAGTTAAGTTTTAAATTTCAGTCATTTAACAGCTACTATTTATTTATACACCAAATATTCATGAAGATAAAATGTTATTACCCTGCACATTAAATTACTGAGAACTAACTTGTCCATGGTTACTCTGTTGTCTGAGTTTACAGCTATTTAATGGTGATGCTGAGTTGAAAATAGCATTGTATAGCAATTCTCTTACTGTTTATTTGGGATTATTTTACTTTTGGCAAAAAATAAAAAGAACTGCCAATGTGATTTTAAGAAAACCAAAGTAACTTTTATCTGCTGACAGCAGATAAAAGAGCAAAACTGTGTTACTTTGCTAGCATTTTCCTTCATTGCGACTTCAGTTGTACTAACTGATGGGAAGTTGTTGGCCACTGTTTCTCCACGGCTAAGGCTGGAGAGAGAATGAAGTATTGGTCAGTTGGAAGGATAGTCCATTCTTGATTAGATAACACTTTGAAACCAAGTACAGTTCCTTAGTTGACTCTTAACAAGAAGCTAACATAGGGGCCTGCTGATTTTTGAGGCTGGACAATATTTTCCCTTTTTAAAATGGGAATGTCCTTCCTTTGGGTTATGTACTATGAGAATGCACTAAAGTAATTTGTGTGTCTCATGAGCATCATGGTGATATTATGTGTGTTTATTTTGGGATTAATGCCATCTAGGAAGCCTTTGAAAAGCAGCACTGTGGACCAGGCAGAAGCCTACATCAACATAAGTTGAGCAGGCTCACCAGGACCTCTGAATTTCCTTTGGTATCCTGTCATAAGAAAATTCAGGCATACTAGCCCTTGAACTCGGAGAAGGCAATGGCAACCCACTCCAGTACTCTTGCCTGGAGAATCCCATGGACGGAGGAGCCTGGTAGGCTGCAGTCCATGGGGTCACTAAGAGTCAGACATGACTTAGCGACTTCACCTTCACTTTTCACTTTCATGCATTGGAGAAGGAAATGGCAACCCACTCCAGTATTCTTGCCTGGAGAATCCCAGGGATAGCAGAGCCTGTTGGGCTGCCGTCTATGGGGTCGCACAGAGTCGGACATGACTGACGTGACTTAGCAGCAGCATCAGCCCTTGAACTCTACTGGTTCAAATCTACTAGGTGATTTCCTTCAGTCTACATATCCAGATAATAATTATCTCAGTCAACCATCTTGTCTGAAAGTATATAAACCCATAATTCATGAACACATTCTAAAATAATATCTCTTGGATACTCCTGATGGTTGAATCAGAGAGTATGCATGATCTAATTTGCGATTGGGAAATTTCTCAGTAGGGAGCTTAGTTTTAAGTATTAGCCTCTGTGCAAACTATATGTTGAATATAAGGCTGCCTCTTAAACAGCGAGTAGTCCAACCTTCCCTACCCCACTCCAAAGTCAGGTTCCTCTCCTCAGAAGTTAGATATTCAGTTTGGGAGAAAAAGGTTAAAAGATCCAAAAGTAGTTTGAGATAGGCCTCACAATTCAGAATCTCCTATTGCTGTCTCCCAAGCCCTAAGGAACATGAAGAACCCACTCATTTTTCCTCATCCCAAAGGAATCTTGTAGTTTGGGAAGGAGATCATTTTGAAAATTGTTATAGACTTAGGACAGAGCCTCAGACTTCATCTAATCTCCTGGTTCAGTCTCATTTTATAGTAAGGAAAGTGAGACTCAGAATGATAAACTGATGGGCTTAGAGAGGCTAGTCTTTGAGCCTAGAGGATACAGTAAATGATGGAAGAAAGTGTGGTGCTCCTGTGCCCTAAGCTACCTTCTTGGTATTCTGTTCTTTGCTCCATCACCTTCAGAGCAAACTCTAATGAATATTAATGCAGTGGAAAGTTACCTCCAAAAAGAGAATAACCTACCGGTTGCTATTGCTAATCCAATCAGGTAAACAGTCAAGGACACGTGGTCATGCCACCTGCCTTGTATTTCATTGCCTAATTCCTCTTTTCCTTCAAACAAGCGTAAAATCCTTACTCTGTTGTGTTTGAACCAGAATTATGCCCTTTAAGTGTGTGTGTATTTCTGAACCCAATCAGGAGTACAGTTTCTCGTGCTGTAAGAGAATCTGTCATGTACAGAACATACTTTCTGGACTTTAATGCTTTTACCCTCAGCTGCACCTTTTTTGAGGCCCACACTCCAAAAGTGCCCCCTCTGCACCACTTAGCTCAGTTTCCTGCTGAAGCCACCAGCGTATATGCATGCCAGCGCCTCCCAGCCTCCTAACCTTGCTTGCCTCTAGGAAGAAGGGAATCGTGGGTTCCATGGTATTTTCCAGGATTTCTCTGAAGCCTCACTGCTTAATTCTGATGTGGGCACTTATGTTACAGTCATTAATTACTGCATTAAGTCAAGTCACAAAACTAATGAGGATTTGGACACAGAGTTGGAAAATGAGAATGTAATTTTGCCTGGATTACAGGATATAAAGATAAACATGGTCCAAATATGCACAGAGAGAAGAAATCACAGCTTTGCATAGCTGCCTTCTAATAGAAAATATGGGCTTATGTGTCTCATCAAAATTGAGAGTAAGATAATCAAAGTATCACCATTGGTAACATTTAGGCAGGTTAGTTCACTGTGCATTCCATTTTCAGCTCTGACATCTAAATAAAGAATGTTCTTTTTTTTTCCTGTGCTATAACAATCATTCTGTAACTGAAGTTGGAATCTTTGAAGTTCTTGCATCAGGCCATAGGATGAGTCAAGAGTAGGAGGTGATGTTAGAAAAGCTGACCTTTTATGTGTGTGGATAAAGACAGGTCATTAGACAGGATTATTTGGGGAGCGCAGCTGGATACTTGTCTAGAAATCTACACTTCACCTACTCTCATTGCTGCCTGTAATCTGTCATCACAGAGAGAGAAGGCATGTCAGTCCCCAAGAGTTCTCTATGACAGCTCAGTTACTACTGGGATTCTGGGACACTGAATTCTCGACACCTGGATTTATGAATTGAATCAAAAGGAATTAACAAGGAAATCACCTCTAACACCATAAAGGAGTAAGTTTCAGCTCAGATTAAGTTGATGACGAGGGTGACGTGGAGTACTGTTGTGGAGGAACAATCGCAGAACTATTTATTGTTTGGAGAACTCTATGTAGTTGGCAGATAGCATAGGACCCCCAGCTACCTGATCAGTCAAATAAGAAGACAGTGAAGGCAAACAGTAATGTCCAGAAGTCGTGGGGATCTATCCTGGTCAGTTTACTCTTTGACTTACAGACTGGGACAGAAAGCACAATCATGAAATTACAAGAAAATACCGAGGGCTCCAGAGCGGAGGGCAATGCCATTTTTTACTATCTATATAGTGTATTCTACTAAAGCTCTTTTAGGCAAATCATCTCTTTTTCAAAGCTGAGGAAATAGAGGTTCAGAGGGAGAACAAATTTTACCTAGGTCACACAGTTAGTTCTGAGGCCAGAGACCCTACTTCAAGGGTATTTGACTCTAAAAGCCTTGTTGACTATAGTATCAGAAGGAACCAAGATAGCATTCAATATCATAAAATTCAGAGTAGGGGCCTCAAACTGTGCAGTAAACTGAAAACTGCAACATGAAGAACTTCTTGGTGCTGATTTTACACACTGTCAAATTAACCGGCAACGTAATATTGGTGACCAAACATATGTCCATTAACTCTGGTGGGATGAAAGTTTATGAAAGCTAAATCAGTGATGTAATCCCTCCATCCTTATAAAAATGGAAGCCATTTGTTTATCATGTTAACAAATGTAGGAAAATTATTTAAGTTGTAGCAAATTTGGTTTAAGTTATATAAGGAAGAATCTCTGGAGGCTTCCCTGGTGGTCCAGTGGTTAAGAATCTGCCTTCCGATACAGGGAGCACGAGTTCGATCCCTGGTTGGGGAACTAAGATCCCACATGCCATGGGATAACTAAGTCCATGCACCACCACTAGAGAAGTCCACAGTCCAAACTACTGAGCCCATGTGCCCTAGAGCCCATGGTAAGCAACTAGAAAAGGTCTGTGCACTGCAACAAAGACCCAGCACAGCCAAAAAATAATAAATAAATTAAAAAGTAATAATTTATGCACAATATTAGAGTAACTTATATAAAATCTGCTTCTTTTATAGTCTTTAAAAATAGAATAAGTTCTCAACAAGTTGCCTGAAGATAAGGAGTTTACTTAAGAACTTTGTTTTGTGTTGTTATTTAGTCGCTAAGTCATGTCTGATTGCTTGCAACCCCATGGACTGTAGCCCGCCAGGCTCCTCTGTCCATGGAATTCTCCAGGCAAGAATCCTGGAGTGGGTTGCTCTTTCCTTCTCCAGGATCCCAGGATGGTAAATTTTTTCAGAAAGTAGATATGCTATATAAACTATACATGCTACATAAAACTATCAAGTGAGCTTCCTGTTTGAAAGGCTTCCCAGGTGACTCAGTGGTGAAGAATCCACCTGCCAATATAGGAGAGGCAAGAGACTCAGGCTCAATCCTGGGTTGGGAAGATCCCCTGGAGTAGAAAATGGCACTCCACTCCAGTATTCTTGCCTGTAGAATCCCATGGACAGAGGAGCCTGGCAGGTTACAGTCCATGGGATCACAAAAATTGAATACGACTGAGCACAAACACAAAATCAAAACTGTGGCATCTTGAATTTAAACAGTCTTTTTGGTCATTTGTGAAATTTCAAGATACTTTATATCCACATCTTAAATCTTACCTCCTTCCTCTGATAGTCCTTTGAAAATTAAGTCCCCAAAAGATTGGTTCCAAAACCATATGTCTTTTGAATTGTATTTGTTTGTGTCTTTAAATTGGAATTGGAGTAAATGAAGAATTAATGTGAGGTAGGAGATGATAGCTCTGAAATAGATGTCAAGAGCTTTGATTGTTGTCCGAGCTTTCCTATTTATGGGCTCCATTATTTTAACTCATTTAACTTTTGAAAGAAGTCACTTCCTTATCAGTAAAACAAGGATATTTTGCAAGGTAATACCTTCAAAAAACAAGTCCTATGCGTCTATAAAAGTCAGCATTCTGGCAGAAAATTCTCAGAAGCAATGAGAAGGAAGGGAAAAAAACAGATATTAGCAAAGACATTGTGGACATTTGAGACCAGCTGCTTCTCTTAAAATGCTCACCCTCTCCCTTTTTCTTTCATATTGCACACCACATGCTATGATGTCCTAACTTCTACTCCAAATTACTATACTTGATTCAGTAAATATTATTTGAACAATAATATGTATGATACTCAAGGCTCACTTCTTTATTTCACTGTGGATTTTGGCCTTTTTAAGTAATATAAATTTAGAATTTGAGTGTCTCTGAAGAGACTGTACAAAGCAAGATGTGTGTCCTTGTTTACCCTTTGGTTAAGAATGGTCAGTACTTAATAGGGTGGGTCAACAGAGAAGCTTCAAAACAGGGTAAGATCAAACATGTCAGGGAAGTGAATAATTAAAAAATAGAAATCAGAGGTTAAGTAGACAGAAACAAATTTGACACTTTTTCGCCAACAGAGACTATGTCCTGAATCACTGTATATTTGCTTAAATTTTACTCAGATACTCCAGGTATTTGAATCTGTAGGACACTTATGGATTTCTGGTCTACTGTTACTCCCTTTTTTAAACTTTTGTCTTCTGATTAACAGATATATTACATTGTGGGAAGTGTGATCTTGCTTGTTATAATTCAGTGGCTGCATAGTTCTCTGTGTTTTGTTTGGCCATCAAAGCCTTGGGCTTTGGTCTCCATGCAGTTAATTCTACCTCTGCTCCTACAAAATTAAGAAAGTGTAGAATTTTTCCTGGATGCAGCGCTTCTATCCATATGCTTTAGGTTTCAGGAAAATTCAAATACGAAGCATAACCATAGGACAGTATTCTTTTTTTAATGTGGACCAAAGTTGAAGTAATTATTGGAATGTGTCAGATGGAGGCAATTCATGAGTTTATCTTTGGTGCTTCTGTTGTATCCCTTCCTTGTATCTTCCTTAACTCTCTTCGTCCTATCTTATTTTTCCTCTCAGGCATCCAACATGCTCATTCCACTATTCTTCACAGACATTAAACCTACTAGCTGAAGGAAAATTTTGTGTCAGTTCTTTGTAGTTTAGCATGAATTGAGGACCACATGTTCCCTCTCCTGCGGGTATTTGCATTGTAACCCTGAGAGCGGAAAGAAAGTCTTTCCTAATAGAATGCCAGCAAGGACTTCCCAGCACCTTTTAGACAGCAGAAACTGATCTTTAAACTTGAGTTGGACCTGTAGCTGGGCAGGTATTAGCATTAATTCCTCCTTACCCTCTAGTTAAGATGGGCCAAGTGACTCAAATAAACAGGTGTAGGTGCCAAGCCCCCAATTCTAACAGTATTTGAGTCACAGAATTCGTTTGCAGAGTTACAGCCACTTTTCTTTCCCTTGTTCCTATTTATTCCTGCTACTTAAATTATCTTATGTGTGCCTGCCTTGTTAGGCTGGAGCCCTTCCAGGGCAGAGACCACATTTTACTCAGCTCTGGATCTCTAGGCATGGCACGGTGTCTGGCTCACTGAAAACCCTTCCTGGCAAATAATTAGATTCCTGCAGTTCAAATCTGCCTAGAGCTATGTTTCCTTAAAATTGTGTGCCCAGTTCTCTTACACCAAGGGTCTTTCCCCTCATTTCATAGAATACCCACCATGAAGGAAAAGTCAAAACTAGTCTGTCACAGAACAAACTCCACCCAACCCAAAACAATTGTTGGGGGTATTTCAGAGCCTACTAGGAAGCAGAGATAGAAGAATTGCCTTTGGATCTAGTCTGACGAACATTATATTCTTTAGGTTCTAGAATGCAAGGGTTTTATAGAACAGAAGGGGGAAAAAAAGCTAGTTTTATTTCAGCAGTGCATGATGCCAGGTATTTACTAGAGCAAATGCCACCCAAGGCCCAGAGGGTTAGCTGGAGCAGCTGATACTCTGTGCTGCTTTTTATAACTCTCCTTCCCAGCACCATGCTCTACGTATGTCCCATTTCATCAGGTCACATCAACTTAGGTTGTGCCCAATACTGCATCTTATACCAAATGTATCACTATGTGGAATATTCTGTTTCCTTAAAAAAATTATAAAAATAAGGTTAAGTTCCTTAAAAATAAAGTAGTGGAAGTTTCCCTGATTCCTTGTGAAAGCAGTGACTTTGACACTTTTTACAAATGAGCAGCCTCTTTCCTTCCAAAAGACATTGCAGCTATCCACTGTCAGCAAGCTGTGAAATTACTAGGTTAAGAATGGAATTACAGTACAGAACTAAATTGTATATAGGGTTGTGAAATATAATTTTGGTGGTGGTGAGTAGTGAGTCTGCAAACTTGTGAAAATCATTTGCAAAGATGCTTGCTGCCCACTTTGTTTTTTGGTAGTAAGATTAGAGAGAAAGGGGGATTCTATAATGTAATATATACAATGTTATATTTAAAATGTCAATATTTATTCAATATATTTGATGTCTCTCTTATACAGCATACAGTCTTGGCCATTTGGGAGGGGGTATAGAAGATGGAAAATCCAAATATCTTGACTTTAAAGGACTTATTATTTTAATTTTAAAATACAGAGAGCCATCATTTCATTTATTGAGAACATACCATGTGTGTCAGGAACTGTGGCAAGTATTTGTATATCCTGTATATCAGGGGTTGGCAAACTATGGCCAAAGGGCTAAATCTAGTCTATCATCTGTTTTTGTAAATAAAGTTTTATTGAAACACAGCCACATCTATTTGTTTGAGTATTGTCTATGACTGTTTTGTGCTATAATGGCAGAGCTGAGTAGCTATGACAACGTTGAAACAGTCTGACCAGCAAAACTAAAATAGTTTCTATCTGCCCCTTATAGAAAATATTTGCTGACCTCTGCTGTATATAATTCATTCTCACAAGAATACTCAGAGATAAATACAGATTTTCCCATTTTCCAATTAAGGTAACTGAAGGTATAGCTTATGTAACTTAGCAAGTGGCAAAGCATGGATTTAATTCTAGATTTATCTGGTTCCCAAAAGTCTATGTTCTTATGCTATATTTGTGTATAAAAGTAGCCAAAATATGGGGTAGGAAGAAGTCAGAGCCTTATAGAGTCACAGAAAAACTATTATTAGGGTTCAGAAAAGAGAGACTATTTTGATCATAGGGTGATAAAGATTCTGGAGAAGATTATATTTGAATGCAAAAGTAAAAATGCATCTGAGGAATTTTCTGTCCCAAGCTCAAGCCCAAGAAAAGTTAACAGATGATGCTCAGATGTTTAGTTAGAAGTACAGCTGGGATTAGAATCAGTTTTCCATTCACTGAGTTCTAAGTATGCCATCAGTGACCATACTGAACCATTGAATCTTTGTGTGTGTGTGTGTGTGTGTGTGTGTGTGTGTGTGTGTGGTTAAATACTATTGAATGGCATAATTATTTGAAGTGTTGAATGAAACATATAAAAACTCATATGTTTTGCTCAGTAGTAATTGAACAAAATGGCCTGCGCTTCCTTTATTGAATCAATCAAAAAACATATTCGTGCAGACATTTATATGATACCACCACCTAACCAACATCCTACCAAATATATTTTGGTTGTGGAAGATTACCCTTCTGAGACAATGAGAACCACTGGCACGCTCAATGACTTTAATTTCAAATAATAAACGAGAGACCACAAAGGATAATATTCATATCCATCTTGCCCTGAAGAATCAGGTGGCTGTAGGTCAGGAGAAAAATGGAGAAGGGAGCAAAGGGTAGCTGAAGGAAGCTTACCTGATACTGTAGAGTACTTTGCCATTTTTTGAAATGCGAAGTAATTTGTTGTCAGTGGTAACATCATGGAAGTTGGCCCCCTTCTCATTGGCAAAGAACAAGTCTGGTTTCCAAATGGAGTCCAGCATCGATGGGTCCAGGTCCAGAGAATCATCAGGGTACTCGCTATATGCCAACCGTGAATCATTCCACTGTTGTCTCAGAAAAATATTCACTCGGTAGTCCTACAGAAACGCCATGCATAAGAGTTATCTATCAACCACTCTGACATATTTTCCCCTCACTCTTCTACCTGATTTGATGCATGCCTTGTTGGTATCTGAATAAACCAGACTGTGTATATCTTGGTCAAAATAAACCACTCAATTCTATTAGGAGTGGGAACAGAGGGGAGAAAGAAAGAAGACTCAACCAAATCAGAACACTAATGGAACAAGTTGAGTTGGTTGGATTTTTATTTAATTTAATCATTCTGGGTGGAAAGAATTTGCCTGCAATGCAGGAGATGTGAGTTTGATCCCTGGGTCAAGAAGATCCCCTGGAGAAGGAAATGACAACCCACTCCAGTATTCTTGCCTGGGAAATCCCACACACAGAGGAACCTGGTGGGCTACAGTCCATAGGGTTGCAAAGTCAGACATGACTTAGCTACTAAACAACAAATAACAACCATCTGATTTTGCTGTAGAAAAAGATAATGGTAAGTACAGCAGTCAGTCTGTGATGGCGGATTGTCAAATAAAACTGATTTATTTTCCAAATCAGAAATGACATGATGTGTTTTCAATCTTCTCAGATGCTTTAGGCAGAAGAAAAGCCACTCTGTAATTTTGTAGTGGAAATCTTATTATAAAACTCTGATATGATGGGGCAGTATTTTTTAAATTCATCAACATAAATATTAAGATGTTTCATGTTGACAAGATAATTCCCTTACAGCTACTTACTTTTGAAACTCTTAAATATTTTATCATTTCTCTGAATGGGTTGTATATACGGTAGTCGACTTGATGCTTCATCAAAACAGAAATCTCTTTCATGTTTTCCTAATCTGAGCACCTTTTGATAAAGATGTTCCTCCCCATGGAAACTCAGGTACACCCTGTCATTCCCACTTGGCCTAGAAATTTTCTTCTGTGCTAATGAACCAGCGTGAGGCAGTAACTTCTCTTCAGAGGATTTTTACTCAAAGGTCTTTAGGTTCATGGAAATTGTTGCTTTGCTTGACAGAGCAGACCCAATAGAGGCTTTAACAGTATTCCCTAGTCAAGCGGGACTATGGTTCAGAGCTAACAGTTGTCCACATCTGCCACCTGTGGGCTTTTAGGGTGATATATACTCATCCCATCTTACTCTCTTTACCTTTTCCACCTTCATTTGCTTTGTCTCCACATCTTTGTTTTGGCATCTGGATTTTGGATAATTGCTTACTTTTCTGAAACAGTGACCGGCATGTCCTAATTTGCCTAAGAACTTTTCCAGTTTAGTCTCAGGAGTCCCACATTCAGGGAACCCATTCAGTCATAGGCAAAACTTGGATGGTTGGTTTTTCTATCAGGTACAATGGAGACCACCTCAGGATGGTCTGTTTTGGTTAATCCCTTTAGAGCCAAAAGAAAAATCGTAACTAGGTTGTAAAGATCAGGGTGAATGAAAGAGCATCAATCTAGTTCCTTCTCCTTAATCACTAAACTCCAAATTCCCATGACTTTTCCCCCATAATACAGCCATTTGACCATCAGGCTGGTAGAGTATTTTGGAAATGGCAGTTCTTAGAAAGAGTGCCCCATGTGGGTTTAAAGAATGCTAGTAATCTAATAGTTACTAACTTCTGGAAATCAGTCATCAAAGCCTAGATTCTTAGGAAAAGCTGAAATATATTTTTAATAATAACTGTATGTTTCTCTATTGTACAACATAAGGACTTTTTGACTTGGAAAATTTTATCAACTGACTTTTATTTGAGATTATTGGACAGAGGAACCTGGCAGAGGAACCATGGGGTCGCAGAGTCGGACACGACTGAACAACTTCATTTTACTTTATACCAGACCTGCGAAGCAAATTCCCAGAACTAAGAGGGTGCTGTTGTGGGCCCAGGGAAGCTTCCATTCCATTCTATTTGCTCATTGGCTGTACCCTCCCTTCAAGAGTGAACCAAGAGAATGGCAAAATCTTAAAAGTTCTCCCCATCACATATTTTGCACTTTTTGAATTATCCAAAGGAATCCGAGGATAGTAACTGGAAATAGATGACCACTTCAGTGTTTCATTGGCAACAGGAGTTACTGGAAGCTTTGGAGTTTTGTGTGAGTAAAGAATGGAAATGTGTGATTTATGGAAAACCAAAACAGGGGCTGTTGAAAATAAAATAATCCAATTTGCATATAAATAGGTACCAGATAGACCAACTGTGATATTTTCTGAAGATTTCCTGAAGGAAAAAATGCAGTGTCTCCACTATGTGACAACTACCCCTTTTATTTCCCTTAAGGTGGAAACCAGTTATCCTTAATAAAATTTTTTGTGTGAAGGTTTATGAGATTGTTTCAGTAGGAGGTAGGAGAGAAGAGGATGTCATCTCTTAGTCAATTGTGGAGGTAGAAACATTCTAAGTATAGGAAGTAATGACAGCTGGAAATAACAGAGATGAATGGGTTAAATTTCTTAGGCCATAGGGAGACGCCCTACCCCAGAAGGAAACATAGAATGAGAGAGGCCATGAAAAGTCAGAGTGAGCATTCAGCAACAAAGTCACCAGGAGAACATCATTGTAGTCCTCCTTTGAACCTGAGAATGATTTAAATAAGCATTTTGAGAGATTTCAGAGAATATTACATTAGTGACATAAAATATGAAACACTGACCTTTTTATGGGGTCGCAAGGAGTCGGACACGACTGAGCGACTGAACTGAACTGAATATAAATTTTCACAGCTAATATAAATCTTTTATTTATTTTTTTCTTTTAAAAAAGTCTTTCCAACAAGTTTTCTTCTCCAGTGTTTCCTACTTTTCTATTTTGATTTTCTTCCAATATTAGAACTTTAAAAAAGATCACTGAATCTATCTTATCACAATAGAACCACTTAAAGTCTAAGAGTTAATTTAAAATAAATTAATTAGCCTGTTCATAAGCAAGGATAAGTGGAAAAGTTAGAGGAGAAAATATATTTTATGCCATAGTGACAGGAATTATATGAAATAAGACTTTTATTAGATCTTTTGGAAGTATTTTTCTTTATAATGTATAGGAATTAAAATTTTCCTTAATTTTGTTCATGATGATAATACATTATTCCAGAATAAATGGCAACCCTTAAAACTTTAAAGAATAGAAAAGAACACCCAAGGATATAGAGAAGTAGATTGCCAAAGAAAAGATCTTCCAGGGCTGTGCCTGTATAATTCTTTCAGTTCACTATCATTTTCAATATAGGGTACAAATTTGACACACGATTTATCCATGCACTGCCTCTGTTTATTTACAGATAAGTTTATTCTCTCAAGATATTCCAAACCACCAAAGATAGTTATATTGCTTTGTCTTTATTTTTGCTTCTAGGTTTAATGAAATATTAAAGGAGAAGTAAATATTGAGAGACATGCCTAAGTGCAGACTGAATTTTCTTTTATACTGCCTTGTCTCTCCAGAGACAGATTCTACTTCAAATAAATGACATATCTCCTTGTATTAAAATTTGATTTTCTATGATTGACTCCCTGGGGACTAGATTAGATAATGGAAACATTTAAATTAAAAATGTATGTGTATGTGTATATATATTTATTTGTGTGTGTGCATGTCTGTATATGTGTAAATGCATACATATATCTTTTATTTTTCAAAAGCTATGTGTAAGTCATAGAATCTTTATATATTCTTAACACAGGTAATACAGGTACCTATATTCCATACTTTTACTTCACATCAAATTTAGAATTTCTATAGTTTTACTTTTTTGGTAACTTCTAATTCTATGCCCATGCAACAGAGATTGTTTCCTTAAATTCAATTATTTTGTTATATTTAATCTAACGTTTGTACTTGGGGATTGCCACTCTATCTCATCCGCATTCATATTAAACTTTACTACTTCTCTCTTTTTGTTTTATATGTATATATTTTTCAGTCCAATTATGTCAAACAGTTTTCAAAGATATGCTTTGTGGATTTTTCACAGACCTATATGGCATTTTGGTTTTAACTTCCAGCTACACTGCAGTAATGTTTTCATCATGTTGAGTTTGTGCTAGCCTGGAATATGGAAAGTTAGCTTTGAATTTGAAATTATGGGAGAAGCAGTTGCTTTATGATGAATTCAGGTTTTAACATTGCATTTTTAATTTAGAGACCAGGTCACCTTGTATCTTAGATTAACAAAATGTTTGGTTGATTCTTGGCTCTCCCTTAAGAAGTTAGAAATAAAGAATGTAGGTACCTGCTATTCCTGGTAAGTTAGCATCTTTTTATGAGTTGTTTATGCAGCTGTAGAATGAAAAAGAGCCTGTAACGTCATTCCAGCAGTTACAGCAACCATACATTCTCCTAAGGGGCTATCTACATACATCTTATCCAGTTCTTTGGGAACATGATTTCAGGTTGAAGATAGAACAGCTCTTCCCCCTGCAGCAGTAACCAGCAGAGGATGTGGAATTTGGGGAAGATTCTGGGGAGTTGGAATCATATTCTGGAGATACTCTCTGAGTAGACACATTTTGTACACTTTCAGCTCTTTCTACCCCTCCCTGCTATTTCCTGCTGCTTTGGCATGAGGAATGTTCCAGCACTCACAGGATCAAGTCACATTCTGTTCACCCACATCCTTCCAGGCAGTTATTTGGAAGGTTTGAGGAGACTGTCTCTTCTCCATTTTCTAATGGCCAACCTTGGGGACAGCTGCATGCAGATGGCATGCAAATATTCTTAACCTTTACTGACGCTATCAGTATTCCCGAACTATGCCTTTGTGATAGGAAGGAGGGGCTTGCAAATACACCCCTCATCCTGTAAATTAACTTGCCATCACTAGCTAAAGAAAAGGGGGAAAGAAAGAAAAGGAAATGGTAAACTTACATTCCAAAACTAAATTATTACCTGTTTCATCATACACCCCTTTCTGGTCTAATGAGTCTTTTGGTGAAGCAATTCTCATGTTCTCATGATCACCTGCATAATGTCTATTTAAATAATGATGCCTTACATCCCAAAATTGACGATCTATGGCCTGTGGGCCAAATTTGGCCAGAATCTGTGTTTATAAGCAAAGAATTTTTTGGAGTATAGCCACACCCATTTCCTTACTATTGTTTATGGCTGCTTTTATGCTGAAAGGGTGGGATTAAGTAGCTGTGACAGAAATTGTCTGGTCCTCAAAGTCTTAAGTATTTACTGTCTGGCGTTTTAGAGAATGTTTGCTAGTCCCTACCCTACACGACATGAGAATTTATTCTTTGATTTAAGCGTGGTAGAGTTTCAAAAAAAGTTTTTTAGTTCACACAACAGCCATGATTGTAGAAAACAAAGATACTTTTTAAAAGCCAAATTCAGTTTGTTATTACATCAGAAGCTAAGAAATAAAATAAAAGAAGCATATAGGCATCATTCTTCTGATCATGCGATTCAATACATCTCATACGGCAGAATAGACAGGCCATTGATATTACGCTTGGGCAATGATTTCCAAGTTTTCTCATAGGAAACATAACAAAGGACACTTTAGTAAGTGGCCATGAAGCACCTAGGCAGCCCATTTATTAAACACCTTCAGTAATTCTTAAAGACACAGGAAAACAAGGATATCCATAGTTTTCATTTTCATCTCCTTAAATGTTTAGCTTTATCTTGCATTAATGAACATTGAAAAGGTTTATATTTACATTTTTGATTGAAGGTAAGATGCAATGAGGAAATTTAATCAAAGCAACTTAGGGGTCTAATTAATGCAATCAGCATTAGGTCGTGCAAGTATTGTCATTGAATGCCATCGTGTGAAGCTGGTGATAGTGATTTGGGCGGCTGGAATATTTGCCCCTCTGTTATCAAGATAAAACCAAGAGGGGAGAGACAGACACTGAAAGCCAAGTCCAAAGTTGGGAGTCTTCTTTCCGTATTGAGTTTTTCTTATGAGTTAATTAATAATCCTATCGAAACTATCTTAGTTGAGTAAAATTCTTAATGCACTACATATGGTCAAAGTCCCAAAAGTTTCATTTCTGGCCAATGCTGTGTCAGAATAATATTAAAATGGATGGTGGAGTTGTATTATGTCTGGCTTGCCAGTGGAAATTAATGTTGAGGTAAATTATTCTTTTCTAACATCAAGGACATTAAGAAGTACAGTAATTTGTTAAACACAATCCTAATAGTCTAAAAGAGAATTCATAAACACAGTGGAACACTGTTTTTTACTTCTCAATGGCACTATGCTTATTATTTCATTTCTTGAGTGTTTTTAGGACATCAGCCACTATAGTCCTTAGTCAAGCTCAACTAACTGTATTTTATTTTGGTCTCATCCAATAATACAGCTGTGTACTTTACAGATACAGGTGGCGCTAGTGGTAAAGAACCCACCTGCCAATGCAGGAGAACTAAGAGACGCTAGTTCAGTTCCTGGGTCGGGAAGATCCCCTAGAGGAGGAAATGGCAACCCACTCCAGTATTCTTGCCTGGAAAATCCCATGGACAGAAACGCCTGGCAGGCCATAGTCCATGGAGTCGCAAAGAGGCGGACATGACTAAAGGGACTTAATACAACAACATACTTTACATAGTCATGAAAATTAGAACCAGTCAGTGGACTTAAATTATAGGGAGGCTAAGAAAATCTTTCACTCAAACTGTAATCTCCACACTATAGCCCAGTACTATAAGGTTACTGATCTAAATAAGCTGTGTCACAGGCAACAACACCACTTTGACACCGATAAGGAGTCTTGGTGAATTTTGAAGTATCTGAAATCTTTTTAATGTACTTGAAAGATGTCTGCACTTAGAGTATGATGGGGTTTTATTAGTTTTATGTTTATTTTTTTGGGGGGAGCCATGCATGTTATGTAATTCCTGTAGACTTGGAACAACTTTCTATTGCCATCAAATTGGTGTGTGTGTGTGTGTGTGTGTGTGTATTTAAGGTCAGCTTCTTGGCATATATTTTAAATGTAGCATGTCTGAAGCTTGACTATGTTAAAGTGTCCCATTATATGAAAATATCTCCTAAACTTTGAAATTTGTATTTCTGAAACATTGGAGATGCAAATATTTAAATATCCTTAATTATGCACCAGCTCATTACTGATAATTTTACCTAAATATAACCAAACATCAAGTGTTTCCAAAATTTATCTGGCATGATGGATGAAAGATTATTGAATTTTAAACAAATGAATATTTGACTAATGAATTCCTAAGGTGAAAGAGTATAACTAATTGCTTTCTAGAGGTGAATGAACTTGGAAATTAGCACTCAGTAAATGTCCCACAAATGTACAACAGTGCTCTTTGATCACACATCCCATTCCTTCACACGATGGCTTCAATGCTCAGTCCCACTCACCATTGTAGTTTCTGCTATTGACCCAAAGCTGTTGATAAATATGTTGCAGGTAACATTTACAGGAGGTCCTGCAGGTTGAACAATAAATAGAAAATTTGACAGGTTGTGTTCATGGCATAATCAAGTCATGTTTTTCTCTTGCCAGTGGCACTGTAGCACTTACCATGGTGGTTTCTGTGACTGATCCAAAACTGTTGATAAAAATATTGCAAGTAACGTTTACTGGAGGACCTGTAGAACGCAATAAGAATGTTGCAATAGACACTGAAGCAAAAATACAGCTCCATCAACATCTGTGCAAATGACTAGAGATGTAAACAAAATTAAAATGATGGTGAGATTGCAAAAAAAAAAAAAGAGGAAGTTTTACCCAGAGAGGTTCACAGTAATAACATTCCCACTAGCGTTTCAAATAATGACAGTTAAGCAATGATAACTTACCCTGAAGAGTTTTGGACTTGGAAAATATAAGCTGAAGACTATTAAATGGAATTCATTGTCAATAGTTGTGATCAAAATTGCCTTTTGGATGAGTGGCTTTCTTTGACGTTAGGCTCATCAACCGTGTAGATGTCAACAGAGGGTACACATGACGATGAAATAGCCTGGCTCATGAGTTCAAATGGACCTACATTTTAAATGGTGGATGGGCCAGGAATATCCACCTCCTTTTGTGGAATACCCTTTAAATCAATGGGTCTAGTTTGATTCTCACGATACCTCTGAATTTACCCCATTCCTTCTTTATACCCTGTGACTGCCTAATGAGAAATGATGTACAGAAATACAGAACCAAAGAAAATTAGCTCACCATATGCGAGACAGCAAAAGAGACACAGATGTATAGAAGAGTCTTTTGGACTCTGCGAGAGGGCGAGGGTGGGATGATTTGGGAGAATGGCATTGAAACATGTAAATTATCACATGTGAAACGAATTGCCAGTCCAGGTTCGATGCATGATACAGGGTGCTCGGGGCTGATGCGCTGGGATGAACCAGAGGGATGGGATGGGGAGGGAGGTGGGAGGGGGGTTCAGGATGGGGGACACGTGTACACCCGTGCTGGATTCATGTCAATGTATGGCCAAACAAATACAATATTGTAAAGTAAAAAAATGAATAAACAGATTAAAAAAAAAAGAAATAAACCCAGCAGTGTCGCTTAATGTCCAGATTGTTACACCAATAAATATAGTATAAAGCAAGGTTTTGTTCCCCTGGTGACTCAGACGGTAAAGAATCTGCCTGCAATGCAGGAGACACAGACATGGGTTTAACCCCTGGGTTGGGAAGATCCCTGGAGAAGGGAATGACTACCCACTCCAGTATTCTTGCCTGGAAAATTCCATGGAGGTCTATTAATCCTAGATGTGCTTTGAACAAAGAGCATGCTTTTTCCTCCAGAGACATAGGGAATAACTCTCTTTTCCTCTTGCCCTTTGTTTCTCCTCCAAGCAAGCACTAACCAGCCTGGCCGTGTTTAGCTTCAGAGGTCGGGTAAAAGCAGGCATGTTCAAAGGGTACAGAGACAAACTCTTTGCCCTCTGGCAATAGGTTAATAACTTTCTGATGACTTCCAGTTTCATGCTATGCTGTGCAATGTATTTGTTGCCCTCATGTAGTTTCCACATAATACTTTCGAAGATACGAAACAGTTCATATTGCCATGAACCATCTATTCATTCATTGCTTTCTCCTGTGGAAATTTGTTTTCACTTAACAAATGCTAAAGCTGAAACTCCAATACTTTGGCCACCTCATGCAAAGAGTTGACTCACTGGAAAAGACTCTGATGCTGGGAGGGATTGGGGGCGAGAGGAGACGGGGACGACAGAGAATGAGATGGCTGGATGGCATCACCGACTCGATGGACATGAGTTTGAGTGAACTCCGGGAGTTGGTGATGGACAGGGAGGCCTGGCGTGCTGTGATTCACGGGGTCGCAAAGAGTTGGTCACGACTGAGCGACTGAACTGAACTGAACAAAGGCTCAGTTATCCTGTCAAGCTACAGCTCAGTTGGCTCTGTTTGCAACAAGCAGGTAGGATCTGAATGAGGAGGAGTTTGGTTTGAAGCCTTCTTCAAAGGCTGATAGTAAAACACAGCTGCAGCAACACTTGAGTGCCATGCATTTACTTCCCAAGTCCATGCTGAGTTCTCAAAATGAAAGAAAGAAAAGGGTTCAACAGCTAATGTAAATTTCCAGGCAAGGAAATTTTGGTAAAAGAAGAAACAAGGAATTTGGATAAAAGAGATGTAGTAAGCTGTTTTTCTTTTTAATATAGCTAACTTCTCTGCTTTTAATGAAAAAAATAATGTTTTTTTTAAAGTGTTTTTGGGCATCAGATAATAAACATCACCATATTACCAAAACATTTTTCAGCCTACAGCTTTGAAATATTCCACATCTTTTTAGTTTATACCCTTGTTATTCATCATCTGCAAAGATGACTTCTTTTCCATGGTCACTTCCTACTCTGCTTTATTTTGTTTTTCTATTTAGGTTACTAAAAAAAAAACCCAGCAAAAAAAAAATAGAGTTTCTTGTTCATAGAATTTTATTCTATAACAAATATATTTTTATGCTAGTAAGAGATAAAGTAGACAAGGTAGAGTCAAGTCATGAGAAATTGTGTGTCTACTTTTTTTCCTCTCTTCACAACAAGATATTTCCTTTTAGATGGTCCAATTCAGGGTAGAAAACTTTCATGAATTTTTATATACGAGATAGAAAACGAATAATGTGGGAAAAGAAACAGGAAAGAGAGAAACATCATCTTAACAGGAGGAATTTGAAAATCCAAATGTAGGTTTTCTTGTACTGTAGATTGTCTGATTGTCTTGCCTCCCCAACTGGCTTGGAACCAATTAGAAGGCCGGGTCATACCATCATACATCTGTTTTATCCTTCCGAGTACATGGCAGTGTGAGTATACTGCTAGAATTCAAAATATTTTTTAAGTTACCACATATTGACACACTGTACTGAGCACATTTAAAAAATTGCCTGTTTTAATCCTCACAAAAGAGGAATTGTTTTAGTGCTCCAATCAATATTTTCAGATGAGGAAACTGGGGGTTAGAGAAATTAAGTAACTTGCTTAAAGTCATGCCACAGTAATTAAAGAAGCTGAGACACAAGGTCTCATCATTCTGATTCCAAAATCCTAAATTTTCAACCACTTTGCTGCACTAGATTCATTACATAATATCCTCTGATCTGCAAACCATGGTCTTTTTCATTGGTTTGTACACTTCTGGGATAATTTGATCCTTTACATCTGATCATTTCAATCTTGGACACTGCCTTAAGAATCATTTGCATTTGGATATAAAACCTTGGAAATGAAAAAAGAAGTAACTTTCACATGCATGTATTAATAATGAGCTCAGTTCAGTTCAGTTCAGTTCAGTTCAGTCGCTCAGTCGTGTCCGACTCTCCGCGACCCCATGAATCACAGCACGCCAGGCCTCCCTGTCCATCACCAACTCCCGGAGTTCACTCAAACTCATGTCCACAGAATCGGTGATGCCATCCAGCCATCTCATTCTCCGTCGTCCCCTTCTCCTCCCGCCCCCAACCTTTCCCAGCATCAGAGTCTTTTCCAGTGAGTCAACTCGTCTCATGAGGTGGCCAAAGTATTGGAGTTTCAGCTTTAGCATCAGTCCCTCCAATGAACATCCAGGATTGGTGGCAGGAATACACAGAAGAACTGTACAAAAAAGATCTTCACGACCAAGATAGTCACGATAATGTGATCACTGACCTAGAGCCAGACATCTTGGAATGTGAAGTCAAGTGGGCCTTAGAAAGCATCACTAGGAACAAAGCTAGTGGAGGTGATGGAATTCCAGTTGAGCTATTTCAAGTCTTGAAAGATGATGCTGTGAAAGTGCTGCACTCAATATGCCAGCAGATTTGGAAAACTCAGCAGTGGCCACAGGACTGGAAGAGGTCAGTCTTCATTCCAATCCCAAAGAAAGGGAATGCCAAAGAATGCTCAAACTACCGCACAATTGCACTCATCTCACACGCTAGTAAAGTCATGCTCAAAATTCTCCAAGCCAGGCTTCAGCAGTATGTAAACCGTGAACTCCCAGATGTTCAAGCAGGTTTTAGAAAAGGCAGAGGCACCAGAGATCAAATTGCCAACATCCGCTGGATCATGGAGAAAGCAAGAGAGTTTCAGAAAAACATCTATTTCTGCTTCATTGACTATGCCAAAGCCTTTGACTGTGTGGATCACAATAATGAGCTCACATATATTAAAACCTTGCTGTATGCCAATAAGTGCCTTATTTCATTCTTCAATAATTAAATGCTACCATGTCTCCCATTCCCATTCCCAGTGAAATGCCCATTCCCATTCCCAGCAAAATGCCAGGCTGGATGAAGCACAAGATGGAATCAAGATTGCAGGGAGAAATATCAATAACCTCAGATACACAGATGATACCACCCTGATGGCAGAAAGCGAAGAGGAACTAAAGAGCCTCTTGATGAAAGTGAAAGGAGAGATTGAAAAAGCTGACTTAAAACTCAACATTCAAAAAACTAATATCATGGCATCCAGTCCCATCACTCCATGGCAAATAGATGGAAAAACAATGGAAACAGTGAGAGACTTTATTTTCTTGGGCTCCAATATCACTGCAGATGGTGATTGCAGCCATGAAATTAAAAGACGCTTACTCCTTGGAAGAAAAGTTATGACCAACCTAGGCATCATGTTAAAAAGCAGAGACAAAGGTCCACCTAGTCAAAGCTATGGATTTTCCAGTAGTCATGTATGGATGTGAGAGTTGGACTATAAAGAAAGCTAGCACTGAAGAACTGATGCTTTTGAACTGTGGTGTTGGAGAAGACTCTTGAGAGTCCCTTGGACTGCAAGGAGATCCAACCAGTCCATTCTAAAGGAAATCAGTCCTGAATATGCAGTCCTGAATAAGGACTGATGCTGAAGCTGAAACTCCAATACTTTGGCCACCTGATGCAAAGAACTGACTCATTGGAAAAGACCCTGATGCTGGGAAAGACTGAAGGCAGGAGGAGAAGGGGACGACAGAGGATGAGATGGTTGGATGGCATCACCAACTGGATGAACATGAGTTTGAGCAAGCTCCAGGAGTTGGTGATGGACAGGGAGGCCTGGCATGCTATAGTCCATGGGGTCGCAAAGAGTCGGACATGACTAAGCAACTGAACTGAATGTCTCCCATCTTATAGATGAGGAAACTGAGGCACAAAGAAAATTCATTAATTTTCCCAAGGTCACAGATTTTGTGACAGACAGAAACTGCCTAACTTTAGGGACACCTTTTTTAACTAGAGGGATAAAATGCCTGAGGCTAATAGAATCACCCTGAGGATAGAAGTTACCTGAATATGGGACAATGCCTGCAAGTTCTTTGGGTTGAATAATAGAATTTTTTTTCACTTTTAAGAGTTATCCTGACAGGTGCCAACACAACCTCCCATCTGTGTTTTAGCCCAATAATTAACTAAGGTGTTCTAACTAACAGTAACACATTCTTAGATGTGATCACCAGCAAATGAATGTGTTCTATAAACTGCAGAAAGAGTTAACACTAGTTAAGCTCATCTAATTGGTTTATCAGCAAATATACTCCAAAGTGATTTTGATGAGAATTTGACTGGCAGAAGAATTATATAGACATCTAATCACTCATATCACTATTCTCTCCTTCCTTCCTCCCTCCTGCCCTCAACAGAACCAAAAGTTAGCTATCTTAAAAGATCAACAAACTTTACAAACTTCCTCTAATGGGATAAATCTCAGTTGGTCATGATGTATAATCCTTTTACTATGCTGTTGAATTTGTGTTGATACTATTTTGTTGTAGATTTTTGCATCTATATCCACAAAGGTTATTTTTCCTTAATTTTATTTTCCTGTGGTGTATTTATCTGTCTTTGGTGTCAAAGTAATTTTGGCCTCATAGAATAAGTTAGGAAGTATTCTTTTCTCTTTTATTTCTTGGACGAGTTTGAGAAGGATTGGTGTTATTTCTTCCTTATGGGTTGTAAGAATTCACCAGTGAAGCCATCTGGTCCTAAACTTTGTTGGAAGGTTTTTGATTTTTCAATAGATTTATTTACTTGTTATAGGTCCAAGATTTTTCTATTTCATCTTGAGTCAGTTTAGGTAAATTATGTATTTCTAGGTATTTGTCCATTTTATCTCAGTCAGTTCAGTTCAGTTGCTCAGTCGTGTCCGACTCTTTGCAACCCCAAGGACTACAGCACGCCAGGCTTCCCTGTCTATCACCAACTCCCGGAGCTTACTGAAACTCATGTCCATCAAGTCGGTGATGCCATCCAACCATCTCATCCTCTGTTGTCCCCTTCTCCTCCTGCCTTCAATCTTTCTCAGCATCAGGGACTTTCCCAATGAGTCAGTTCTTTGCATCAGGTGGCCAAAGTATTGGAGTTTCAGCTTCAGCATCAGTCCTTCCAATGAATATTCAGGACGGATTTCCTTTAGGACTGACTGATTTGATCTCCTTGTGGTCCAAGGGACTCTCAAGAGTCTTCTCCAACACCACAGTTCAAAAGCATCAATTCTTTGACACTCAGCTTTCTTTATAATCCAACTCTCACATCCATACATGACCACTGGAAAAACCATAGCCTTGACTAGAAGGACCTTTGTTGGCAAAGTAATGTCTCTGCTTTTTAATATGCTGTCTATGTGTATCGTCCCTGGTGGCTCGGACGGTAAAGCGTCTGCCTACAGTGCCTACCATGTGGGAGACCCGGGTTCAATCCCTGGGTCGGGAAGATCTCCTGGAGAAGGAAATGGCAACCCAGTCCAGTATTCTTGTCTGGAAAACCCCATGGATGGTGGAATCTGGTAGGCCATGGGGTGGCAAAGAGTCAGACACGACTGAGCGACTTCACTTTCACCTTCACTATGTTTATCATAGCTTTTCTTCCAAGAAGCAAGCGTCTTTTAATTTCATGGCTGCAGTTACCATCTGCAGTGATTTTGGAGCCTAAAAAAATAAAGTCTCTCACTGTTTCCATTGTTTTCCCGTCTATTTGCCATGAAGTGATGGGACCAGAAGCCATGATCTTAGTTTTCAGAATGTTGAGTTTTATTTAGGTTATCTAATTTGTTTACAATCTTCTTTTATAATTCTTTCGTCTTCTGTGAGGTCAGTAGTAATGTCCTCACTTGCATTTTTTATTTTAGTTATTTGAGTCTTTTTTTTTTCTTTGTCATTCTAGGTAAAGGTTTGTAATTTTTGTTGATCTTTTAAAAGAGCCAGATTTTGATTCTCTAATTGCTTTTCTATGTTTTTCTCTACTTTGATCTTTATTATTTATTTCCTCTGCTAGCTTTGGGTTTAGTTTGCTCTTCTTTTTCTAGTTCCTCAAGATGTAATATTACATTATTGATTTGGGGGTCTTTCTTCTTTTTTAGTGCAGGCAATTTACCTTAAAAATTTCCCTCTGAACATTGCTATCAGTGCATCCCATAAGTTTTGGTATGTTGCATTTTTGTTTTCATTCTTCTTTAATTTCCCTTGTGATTTTTTCTATAACCTGTTGGTTGTATAAGAGTGTTATTTTCCAAATATTTGTGAATTTTCTCATTTTCCTGTTTAAAAAATTTTTTTTAATTCTTGTGGCTGTGCCATGCAGCATGCAGAATCTGAGTTCCCTGACCATTATTGAACCCATACCCCCTACAGTGAAAGTATGGAGTCTTAACCACTGGACCACCAGGGAAGTCCCTGGTTTTCCTTTTATTATTGATTTTTAGCTTCATTCGACTGTATTTGGAAAATATATTTTTATAAATTTAATCTTTTAAATTTTATTAATATTTATTTTGTAACCCAATATTGTTGGGCTTCCGTCTATGGGGTCACACAGAGTCGGACACGACTGAAGTGATTTAGCAGCAGCAGCAGCAACCCAATATGTGGTCTATCCTAGAGAATGTTGCATGTACACTTGAGAAGACTGTGTATTCTCCTGTTGTTGGGTGGTGTATTCTTTCTATGTTTGTTAGGTCTAGTTTGTTTATAGTGTTGTTCATATCCTATATATCATACCGATCTCTGTATTGATGTTCTATCTATTACTGAAATGGTGTATTAAAGTTTCCAACTATTACTGTAAAAGTATTATTTTTTTCTACCAATTTTATCAATGTTTACTTCATTATTTTGGGATTCTATAGTTTGGTGCATGTGTTTCTAGGATTGTAATATCATCTTGATGATTTGACTCTTTTATCAATGTGTATTGTCATTCTTTGTCTCTTTTAAGAGATTTTGACTTATGTTAGCATAAGTCCTCCACTCTCTTTTGGTTACTATTTGCATCGAATATCTTTTTCCATCCTTTCACAGTCTACTCATGTCTTTGGATCTAAAGTGAGTCTCTTATAGACAGCATATAATTGGATCATAGTTTGTTTTATAAAGTTTTCCTATCTCCATCCTTTGTGTGAAAGAGTTTAGTACATTTACATGTAAAGTAATTACTTATATAAGGAATGACTTCTGCCATTTGGTATTTGATCTCTATATTTTACAGCATTTTTTGTTTTTCCCTTTGCCTATTGCCATCCTCTTTTGTATGTAGTTGATTTTTTCTTTTAGTAAACCATTTTGATTCTCTTTTATTTCAAAGAGATATACTTTTTAGATATTTTCTTTGTGGTTACTGTGGAGATTACATTTAACATCCTAAATTTATAACAATCTAGTTTGAATTGATACCAACTTAACTTCTATAACATACAAAACCCTACTCTTATACAGTTACATCCTCCTCCTTTTAGGTTTTTCTTGTCACAAATTATTACACATCCAATAGCATAGAACTTTATTTCTTTATTAGGCTTCGAGTTACTGTCCAGCATCCTTGTGTTTCAACCTGAAAGACTCCCTTTATCATTTCCTGTAGGGTAAGTCTAGTTCTAATGAACTCTCTCAGCTTTTGTTTATCTCTGAATGTCTTAATTTATCTTTCATTGGTGAAAGATAATTTTCCTGGACATAAATTTTTAGCTATAGTTTTTTTTTTAATTTCAGCATTTTAAATATATCATCCCTTGCAGTCTGGCTTCCCAGGCTTCTTCTGAGGGATTGGCTAATGATTTTATTGTACTTCCCGTGTGAGTAATGATTTGGTTTTTTTCTTACTGTTTGAAAAATTCTCTCATTGTCTTTGGCTTTCAGTAGTTTGATAGTAAAGTTTCTCAGTGTGAATCTCTTTGGGTTTTCCTACTTGACGTTCATTGAAGATTGTGGATTTGCGGATTTCTATCTTTCATCAAATTTGAGAAGCCATTATTTCTTCAAATATTCTCTTCAAATATTCAAAGATTCTTCCTACCCCTGTCTCACTCTCAGAATGTGTATGTTGGTCTGTTGGTGGTCCATTGGTCCTTTAGATTCTGTTTCATTTTCTTTATTCTTTTTCTTTTATGTGCCGCAAATTCAATAATTCACTTACCGCATCATCACATTCACAGATTCTTTCTTATGCCTGTTCAAATATACTATTAAATTCCTTTGGTGAATTTTCCATTTCTCTTTTTTTCACATTTCAGCTCCAGAACTTCTTTTTGGTTCCTTCTTATAATTTGTAGCTCTTTATTGATATTTTCATTTTATTCATACACCAATCTCCTGATTTCCTTTTATTATTTGGCCTTGTTTTCCTTTAGATTTTTAAGCATATTTAAGACAGTTATTTTACAGAATTTATCTAGTAAATCCAGTGTCTGAAATTCCTCAGGGATGATTATTGTCCATTTATTTTTTACCTTCAAATGGGACATTTTTTCCTGTTTTTTAGTATGCTTTGTGATTTTTGTTGATAACTAAATATTTGACTTTTATAACTGCTAACTCAAGGGGAGAAGGGGAAAGTAGATTCTCCCCCTTTGCCAGAGTTTTCTGGATGCTTTTGACATTGTTGTTAAAAGCTATTGTAAGCCATCCATTTGGTGACTTTCTAATACTATTTTTGCAAAGACTATGTATCTTAACTTTTGTGTGGTCGTTATAGTCTGTTTCTCAGCTTGTACTCTGCTAGGGTTTTGATGAAAATTTTCTTAAACACCAAGGGCTAAAAAAAATCAAACAAATAAACAAAAAATACCTCTCCCAGTTTTTATTATTTATTTATTTATTTTAATTTATTTTATTTTATTTATTGTCTATTTTGGGCTCCAAAATCACTGCGGATGCTGACTGCAGCCATGAAATTAAAAGACGCTTACTCCTTGGAAGGAAAGTTATGACCAACCTAGATAGTATATTAAAAAGCAGAGACATTACTTTGCCAACAAAGGTCCGTCTAGTCAAGGCTATGGTTTTTCCAGTGGTCATGTATGGATGTGAGAATTGGACTGTGAAGAAAGCTGAGCACCAAAGAATTGATGCTTTTGAACTGTGGTGCTGGAGAAGACTCTTCTTGGACTGCAAGGAGATCCAACCAGTCCATTCTAAAGGAGATCAGTCCTGGGTGTTCATTAGAAGGACTGATGCTAAAGCTGAAACTCCAGTACTTTGGCCACCTCATGCGACGAGTTGACTCACTGGAAAAGACTCTGATGCTGGGAAGGATTGGGGGCGGGAGGAGAAGGGGACGACAGAGAATGAGATGGCTGGATGGCATCACCGACTCGATGGACATGAGTTTGAGTGAACTCCTGGATTTGGTGATGGACAGGGAGGCCTGGCGTGCTGTGGTTCATGGGGTCACAAAGAGTCGGACACGACTGAGCGAATGAACTGAACTGATTCTGGAGGCACTCCTTTGATACTTAGACAGTCTTGAACTGAATCTAGCTATCAGCTCAAGGTGAACTCTTAGGATCTGCTCAGATCCTTTCTGAGTATTCATCTTGCCCTGAGAATGCCTATGGCTTTTTTAATTCTCCTGCATGCATGGCTGATTTTGAATTTCTTGATTTCCCTGAGAAACTCTTCTCAGCTTTTGCTCTGAGGCCTTTAAATGGTCTATTGTATGTTCCAACTATAATCTTTTACTCCAGGCATCTGAATGTTTTTAGTTTCTTGCAGTGTGTTTAATCAATATCTACTGCTTTTCTATCCCGAGTTTTACTGGATTAGGTGGAACAAAGATGAGCACTGTTATAGGCTGAATTGTGTTCCTTCAAAATTTATATGTTGAAGTGCTAACCACCAGTACCTCAGAATGTATGTGTATTTGGAGTGAAGGTCTTTAAAGAGGTTCGGTCAGTTCAGTTCAGTTCAGTTCAGTCGCTCCGTCGTGTCTGACTCTCTGCAACCCCATGAATCACAGCACGCCAGGCCTCCCTGTCCATCACCAACTCCTGGAGTTCACTCAAACTCATGTCCATAGAGTTGGTGATGCCATCCAGCCATCTCATTCTCTGTCGTCCCCTTCTCCTCCTACCCCCAATTGCTCCCAGCATCAGAGTCTTTTCAGTGAGTCAACTCGTCGCATGAGGTAGCCAAAGTATTGGAGTTTCAACTTTAGCATCAGTCCTTCCAATGGGTAAATGAGGTCATGAAGGTAGTTCCTAATCTGACATGAATGAGGTCCTTAAAAGAAGAGGGAAAAGAGATGTCAGAGATGTGTTTACATAGAGGAAAAATCATATGAGGACACAGTGAGGATGTAGCAATCTGCAAGCCAGGGAGAGAGTCCTTGGGAGAAACCAATACTGCTATCACATAGATCTTGGATTTCTAGCCTAAAAAATTGTGAGAAAGTCCATTTCTATTGTTTAGGTTACCTCACCTGTGTTATTTTGTTACGAAAGTCCTAGCAAACTAATACAAGCTCTTTGCATATGTCCTTCTGGTAGCACACAGACAGGTGAGAATAGACAGACAGAATAATTTGTGAATAATGTTTGTTTGTTTACTTTGCCCTCTCCAGAATGAGGGACCAGGGTTCCACACTGGAAATGTAGGTTGCCATTGATTCAAAAACAAAATCACTACTGGGGAGGGTATGGGACAAAGACAAGTAAAGACACCACAAACCTTTCCTGCCATTTTCAAGTTAGTTTTTTTTGACTCAGTAGTTTCTTGGTTGCTATAGACTTATGACTATTTTCCAGAATTCTAACAAAATTAGTTCTGACAGTTTTTACTTACTTTTTGACACTTCTGTGGGGGAACAAGAGCTTGGAGCTGCCTGCTCTGTTGTTTTGTTGATGTCAATTTTTTCCTCCCCAAAACTTAAATGCATTCATGTGAATCATTGTGCTTCTAAAGGAGAACAAAGTATGTGTTGTTGTTTCCCAACTTTATTTGAACACTGGAGACTTCATGTTTTTTTTTTTTTAAATAGATCATCTTTTTTTTTTTAAAAAAATGAAGTATAGTTGATTTACAATGTTGTGTCAGTTTCTGGTGCACAGCAAAGTGATTCAGTTATGCATATATACTGTTTTTCATATTCTTTTCCATTATGGCTTGTCAAGGATATTTAATATAGTTCCCTGTGCTATATATAGTAGCATCTTGTTGTTTATCCATTCTCTATATGATGGTTTGCATCTGTTTGTCCCAAACTTCTAATCCAACCCTCCTCCACCCCTCTTCCTTTGGCAACCACAAGTCTGTACTCTATGTAAAATAAACCATCCCATTCATGGAGCACATTTTGAAGATGACATGCATTCTTCAAAACATCATTCTGAAAATGTTGACCTACAGTAATTTATTTATTAATTCAATTAACAAATTCTTATTGAACAATAAATGTATTAGATGAAAATAATAATAAGACTAAAGACAACAGTAGAAGTATTATCAAACATTGTAATCCTACAAGGAGGGAATGTTTTACTGGGGGCTGTAGCATCAGTGCCTATGATGAAGTAATGGAAAAGGAACAAAGAATCAATAACAATCAGCTTAATTTTTTCCAGGTATTTGTCTAAGACTCTCAATTTATGTAATGGTCCTGCAGTCTAGGAATGTAATTCAGGGATGCAAGTCACAAACTCTGCTTGTAATCAGATTTTATAAATATATTAATTTCTAGATGAGTTCTCTTAAAAGCTCAGTGAGCTAAATGTGAGGTCAGCAGCATTTTTTTTTTTTTTTTTGTAAAAGGCCGGATGGTAAATATTTTAGGCTTTGTGGGCCACAAGGTCTCTGTTACAATTACTCAGTTCTGTCTTTGTAGTGAAAGTAGCCACAAAGAATATGTAAATAAATGAATGTGGCTGTGTTACATAGAACTTTATTCACCAAACAGGTGGTGGACTAGATTTGGCTAAGTTTACTCCAGTACTTGGGCCACTTCACATGAAGAGCCAACTCACTGGAAAAGACCCTGATACTGACAAAGATTGAGGGCAAGAGGAGATGGAGGTGGGAGAACATGAGATGGTTGGATGGCATCACTGAGTCAATGGACGTGAGTTTGAGCAAACTCTGGGAGATAGTGGAGGACAGGAAAGCCTGGAGTGTTGCAGTCCATGGGGTCACAAAGAGTAGGACATGACTTAGCAACTGACCAACAACAAGTTTGGTGGGCCTTCCTCTGAACTTTTATAGTCGGAGATTAGGAGCAACAGAAACTGTCCCAGAATTCCATAATCTTTCCATACCTGTAAGTGAGGACTGGCCATGGACATGGAGGATCATAGGGACTGTCTGTAGAGCTATTTATGTGAGTAAATAGTTTTATATCGTGCTTTGTGGCATGAATGAATAAAATCCACTTTAGCAGAAAGGATGTATGGGAAATGGTATTCTTTGGGCCAGCTGCACTGTGGTGGTCCCAGATGAAAACCATCAATTTCTAGTCATACCACTGCATTGTCACAAGAGCTAGGAGGCAGTATGGCAGAAAAGTGAGGCCAGGACAGATCACGTGGATAACAAATATTTGACTCAGCAATTATATTTAATATGACTCAGACTCGCTCATAAAAATGAATCAATGAAAAGAGCACTCTGTATCTTGCATATTTAAAACCTGGAACTGATTTTTATAACTTCTACCATGGTAATGAAAGGTTTATCTATTATTCATAGTGATTATATTAAAATAAGATTATATATATTCATATTGAACAAAACTTTCTAAATTAACAATAAATACTGTTTTTAAAACTTTGTGATGGATTCTATTTAAAAATAATCACCAGAGGCACATATTGTGTGGTGTGACTTATTTGTAAACTCTAAAAAAGCCAAATTCATAGAAACAGAAATTAGAGTGGTGGTTACCAGAGGCTGGAGGATGGGAAATAGGAAGGTGTTGGTCAAAGGATACACACAGTTATAAGATGAGTAAGTTCTGGGAATCTAAGGTACAGCATTAGTGGGGTGGCTATAGTTAACAATACTGTATTATATACTTGAAAGTGCTAAGTGAGTAAATATTAAATGTTCTCACTATAAAAAGGAAATTGTAATTATATGATATAATAGAGGTGTTAGCTAATATGGTAATTATTTTGCAATATATAAGTGTATAGCTCAACACATTGTACACCCTAAATTTACACAGTATTATATGTCAATTTTATCTCAATAAAGCTTGAAAAAGTTTAAATGAGGCCCACAGCATAGGTAATAAGTACTAGGAAAGAGTAGAGGATCTCTGTAACACCAAAACGACTAGTCACTATTCATTAGTTTTGCCTCAGTTATGTTATTTTCCAACATCATTTTAGGGCAAAAGACTTGAGAGCCAGCATTCTTTCAGTTCTAAGATGAAAATGTTATTTTTTCTCTCTTGTCACAAATAGACAAGAATGACATTTTGAATTTGCATTTTATTCCTTTTAAATAATTTAATGTGTCTTCAAGTATCACAGTTGACTTAGTGTGGGGCCTCTGGATGGGAATGCAGTAGTAACTTTATGTGCTTGATATCTATAGAAATTAAATTTCTTTTGGAATAAGAAGATTTTTAGCTAGCAAAAAAAGTCTCACCATTAGCTCAAGTGATAAAGGGATGAAATAAAGAACATAGAGAAGTCAAGAAGATGTATAGTTAATGATGAGAGACTTGTTTGAACATAGGGAAGCAGTGTTTCTTATGACAGCTTCCTGTGTTGTATGGTGCTCTGATGCCCATGAAAGAGAGAGTCTTGGGGGATGAGAGAGTTGCAAAGGGAGGGAGTGGCTTTTCATGGTGGCAGTCCCTTTGTGAGGGGTAATTTGTGGCATCTAATACAAAGAATGGAGAAAAATATTTTTCTTTTAACGTCATGACATTAATTAGAAATGGTCACACAAACTAACTCATTGCATTTTTTAAATCTTCTTGAAAATTCATCACTAACAAATTATATACTATTGATTCTTCTGCCCAACACATGGTCAGAATGATTTTATCAGTTCCACTACGTTCAGTTTAGTTGCTGACATCCAGGTCTGTGCTGATTCCCACAGCCTGATGAGATAGTCTAGCAAACCATTCGCTTTGGACCAGCCTTGTTGATAAAAGGATGCTGACTAGTTTCTGTCTTAGCACACTGTGGGTTTCTCCATGATTAAAAAAGCAGGAATAAGACAGGAGCCAATATATGAAGTATGGTAACTACCAGTCTGTCTTGTTTTTGCCAACAGCTTTGCTTATTATCACCTGTAAACTTTAAATAGAGTATAGAAACTCTCTGGCTTTGTTAATTCTGTAAAATGGGAATAATGGTGCTTACTTTGATGTTAATTATGAGAATTAGTAGTGATGTAAGGAAAGCCCATAATGGTTGTTAAATAAATTGTAGCTTGCTTCCAGAAATTACGCATAAGCATTCTTTGCGTCTGGACAACTAAACAGCATGTAGACTTGGGGTCATTCCTGCTAGCTTCCTTATTTAAGATAGGGTTTTTCAACCTAAGGACTACTGGCATTTGGGGACAGATCATTCTTTGTTGTGGAGTCTGTCCCATGCATTGTAGGATGTTGAGCAGCATCTTGGGTCTCTAGTCACTAGATACCGGCAGCACCCACCTCCCAAAGCCCCTGCTGTGACAACTGAAAACGTCCAGATATTGCCAAGTGCAATATCCTGGGGAGGGGGGACAAAATCACTCCTGGCTGAGAACTACTAAATTATAAAAGTCAGGTAAAAATGCGGGATTAGTGGAAAGGCTACTTAACAAGGATTACGTTATATAACAATGAAAGGAGCTTCAGAATATTCTTCTGCATAGCCAAACAAATGCTAGGTACGTATTATATTTTTGGTCATATGACTTTCTGATGATAAAGTCATCTCATGTGTTTCAACAAAGAATGTGGATTTTAAAAAATATTTAAACATCCTTTGGATGAACACATGGAAGTATTATGGAATTTGTACTCCTTTGTTGGGTGTGTTCATCAATAAATTAAATTTGGTGCCTCTCTGCAGGCATTTGCTAAATTCTGTGCATTTCCATCTTATACCTCTTCATTCACTCACTCAATCAGCAAACATTTATTGGGTATCCATTATATGCTGGTCTTGTACTAATTATCCTTTACATTTAGATGGTGAATTGTGGGACAAAATATAAGAAAATTGGGCATTAAGGACAAGTCAGAAACAATTTGCTGAAAAGCCCTTGAGTCATTCTGCAAGAAATGTCAGATGAAACAAAAAGTGTGTGCTCAACCAAGCATCACAGAGAGGGCATTTTTGTTAAGCCTGTTTCTAATACAAGTGAACTGCTGCTTTTTTGTTCTTTGTAGGATCGTTGTGACCTTAAAGTGAGCAGTTTATGTTCTGGGAGATTTAGGGCACTTTGCTTGTGGTGACAAGGTTCATTTTCTATTTTAAAGATCTCAGATACTAAGTGGAAACCTTCATGTTGGGAATAATTTGTAAGTGTAATCTACATATATTTCTATTTATGCTATAAATAAAATGTCATCAGATGGAGAACTGCTGGAAAACACAAGGTTCTTGCTATCTTGGGATTAGGGTAGATAATAAATAAAGGCCCATTTAGCCTTAGAAGAAGACAATTTTAAATGCCATTTGGAGTTAGTTTTGAAATGAGGAGATCTGAGAATTTCTCATGAACCCAAATTATATTTCCTTTCATTTTAGGAAGTAACAAAAATAGAATTAAAGAGGACTTTCTCTCGTTAATTGAATCCTCTACTACTTTGCAAAATGAACAGCAAGTTCATCAACTTGTTAGGGCTTGACAAATTGAAAATTGATTTGTTTTGCATTAGTTGATTTTTGAAGAAGGAAGTATGCTGTGTTTGAGGTTATGATAATGAAATTGGTGGGTGTAATTTACACATATATGAATATATGTTCACATGTTCAAATCTTCTTATTCTTCAATTAATACTTACTCAGTGAATTTTCCCATGATTCTCCACACTTGAATATCATCTTTCTTGGAACATCCAGAGCCCCATAACCCTTACCATATTGTAATCTAGTCAATTTTTTTCACGCTTTTCTAATTCTTTCTAGTATGCTCTAGACAGAGTATGATTCAAATCTGATTCACTGTAGTGTTTCTCAACGCATTTGTATAGTACTCGGCACATAGTAGTCATTCAATAAATTCTCACTGAATACTGTTGAGCAGAACATAAGCCTTTTTGTGTAAGTAGATGCTAGTGGCATGCCAAGAAATCTGCATTCCCATTCCATTTCAGAGCTACTTTCAACACAAGGCATTTTAACCCCACCAGTTGGCCTCCATCCTTCCAGCTTCAAAGGGGAGTTCATTCAAAAAGTCTTTCATTTAAATCAATAATTTCATCTCAGCCTGTGAAATCAAAAGTGAATTTTGTTTACTCTCTTTCCAAAGTACTCAACAAAATAGGAAATTATGACAAAAACATCACAGTCACCAACGAGCAGCATTACAACATGGCCCTTTGAAACTGCTACTGAGCTGCCATGTTTGAGATTGGGGTAGGGAAACTTCTTGACTGTTGCCCTTCCTCCTGACATCCCTCACCAGTACAACATGGAATAATGGGGATAAACTCATAAACTTCAGAGCTGGAACTGGATTTAAAACCTGGCTCTGCTTTTTACTACTTGTGTAACTCTCTGTAGGCTATTCAATCACTCTGGGCCCTAACTTCCTCATTTATAAAATAAAAAATCTTTGCCTAAATCACAGGCTTGTTGGGAGGACTGAATCTGATACTGTGTGTGAAATGCCACCTTTTTCTTTCTTCTTTCCATCTCCTTTCCCTACCAAGGAAGGGTCTTCCTCTTAAACCTTGAAATTTTCCCCTTTATTTAACAATCAGATGTACTTTTCTCAAGCACCATCTCTCTGCTTTACATTGTATTATGCTCACCCCTACTCACTGTGTTAAGAAAAATACCTGGATTTGAAATAAAAAGACAGCTCTTCTTTTTGGAGATGGAGTATATTACTGAATCTTACAATCATGAGTGTAGGGGGAAATTGTGCTTTAAGAAAAAACTGTGGATTGTCTATAGTATACCCCTTCCTCTCATCTGATTCTCATTCTCTGGGAGCTATTTTACAACTCTTTAAATTGTATAACTGATAGCAATGGGAAATATTGCTTGCTTAGAGATGTGCAAATCCTGGCATGTGCTGTCCCAAAGTTCAAGTGACTTCTCTCCTCCGCTGTGAAAGCATCTGGTTTTTGCCTCTGTTTGCACATTCAGGCCAATATTCTTCATCTATAAATGTGTCTGTTTCTTAGGTTTTTATTTTGAACCAGGCCATCTGCCTGGTTCCCTCATTGATTAAATAAAATCTTTAACATGTATTCATTTTATATCTGCATGAGAGTTGTTATTTTATCTTTTTTTTAAATCATCTTTTTATGTGAATTTTTAGAAACATTATCACCCTTTGGAATTTTTAGACTCAGAGCCAGGCTGTGGAAACTTAAAGACCAAAATCCTGTTCAAGACCATGACAGTGCTGGGCAACCCAGCATTTCCTGTTCCACAGTCAAAACAGATCTTAGAACACAGTGTCTGCCGATGAATAGTACCTAAGCTCTCCCATCCCTCCTCTGTTCATCTGTGGCTTCCACAAATGGGAACTTGTTTCCTTATTAGGCATTCTGCACCATTTCTCGGAGGTAGGAAGGTCACCATTGTACTGGGAGGAAACAGAAGTTTTCTATGTCAGCAAGACATCTAAAAATAGAAACCAGAGTTCCTGACATGCACTCTTCTCTACTAACAACTAGGACAGCTGCTTCCCTACTGCAGAGGGAAGCCCTGAAATCATGGTGCTTGTTGCCTTTCTGTGTGCTCATATTTGACTGATGGGCCCTTTGCATTTATGTAGCAGAGGCTTCCATCTCTCTTATCTCATGCTACACTAGCCAGCTTTGTAACTCAGTCTAATTCAAATGATATTTATTGGACTTTTTCTGTATATTGGGTGCTTACTTAGTTTGGGTTACCCTGGAATCGGGGATTTGGGTAAAAGTAGTTTATAAAGGTGCAGAAGGAAATGGCAACCCACTCCAGTGTTCTTGCCTGGAGAATCCCAGGGACGGGGGAGACTGGTGGGCTGCTCTCTCTGGGGTCGCACAGAGTTGGACACGACTGAAGCGACTTAGCAGCAGCAGCAGTTTATAAAGGAGGTAAGCAATGCACCAGCAGGGATGTGGGGAGGAGATTCAGAGTTGGGAAGGAAGCCAAGGAAAGGTGCTTTAGTGAATCCGTTATCTCCCAAAGGCACATGAAGCTTTATCCCGTAAGTAGCTCTGGCAGACACACTCTTCTGAGCTATTCGGTATCAACACCCATCAGTCATTAGATGGGAATATTCTCGGGGGCATTAATTCATCTTCACTTCTGGTTGGTCACAAGGGTGGGCAAAGTGGCTTAGGTGAGAGAAAGTCCTCAAGCAAAGAAGTTGAAGTGATGGAGTTTGGAAGTCAGACGGTACAGTGGTATGGTAAGGGGTTGGGGATATAGGTTGGGTGCCAACGGTGGTGTCTCTGTGGTGTTGGGAATACCAACATGTACATGATCCTTGAATTCAGTAAACTCACAATCTGTCATGTCAGAAAGACATGAATTAGAATAATTAGGATGTAACATGATAATGTCTAACATGTTAAGAAAATGTAGCAGAGGAGGCAATGAATTGTGCACGGGAAAAGGAGAAAGGGAAAGGAGAAGAAAGATTCTTTGTCGGGATGTTGATGAATTTCTTTATACAGAGGAAGACAGAGATATGGCTCTATTTTACAAAAAGTACATATCACAAGGAAAGTGTAATCAGCCATTGAAAGTTTTACCTGTGTTATTGATCTTTGTATTGCATATCTTCCTTGAAATTCAAAGATCCTCAAATTTTGCTGTTATAGGTTTTTTTAAGTTGTGGGGAAACTTTCCTATGTCTGGATTTTAATATCATATATTTCCACCTCCATCTCAGTGTGACAGGATTTCTGATACTGAGCTGAGTAGAGCTGTCCCTCCGAGAGTCTAGAAGCTAAGTGGCCTTCTTGCATTTAGCACAGCTGAGTTTATGCTTAAAGTGAAAAATGCCTTTCTCCTACAAGATGCCAACACTTATGGGCTCATGACAATGGGCTGCATCATCACCTTGGAACCTCAAGAGGCTTACACTTTGAAGACATGGGAGTTTGAATGGGGGTACAAACAGAACGGGGCTTGTACTCATAATCCTTTCACACTAGAGACAAGATTTGTTGAGGCTTCTAAAAAGGTTCTAATTTGGTGTGTTGTACCAAACACAATAGAGCAGTGTTGCGGCAAAGAAAGTCACTTGGTGAGAAATGGCCCCATTTTCAAACTCTCAGGGAAGGAAGAGAGCATGTCCCTCAAGTTAAAAGGCAAGAATCTTTCTAAGAGAGTCTTCTTTCTTTTTTCTTTTCTTTTTTTATAAATTTGTTTTTAACTGGAGGAAAATTACAATGTTCTGTTGCTTTCTGTTGCTATACAACAACATGAATCAGTCATAATTATATATACATCCCATCCCTCAGGAGCCTCCCTCCCTTCCCTCCATTCACCCTTCTAGGTCTTCTTTCTGAGGTTTAGCCTGAGCCAACACACACCTCTCTCTAAATGTTCCCTTCCAGGCAGATGTGCTGTGTATTTGCAAGCACAGACAGTGGTAGCCTGCCTAGACCACCACAAGGAAGAGTGTGGTGGATAAGTGTGAAGGCTCCAGCCCCAGATAGCTTGGATTTGACTGGCTGCTCTGCCTCTCACAGCTGTACCAGATGTAAGGATTCTGAGCATCAGTTTGTAGATTTAGAAGAAAGGAATTGATAACAGTGGTACTTAGCAATTTTGTCGGGAATAAATGAGATCATGCATGTAACACACTTAACATTTACTTGGCACATCACGATGCACACCGTTGTCTCTGTAAACCCCACCTACACTTCATGTTCTCACTTGTTTCCTACCTCTTCCTTATACTTGAGCGATGAACTCCACTTACTCAGAACTCCTAGTTTCCATGACATCATTCCCTATGTAGCTGCATGTTTATATAGACAAGAATTGGCTTATGTTGCTCAGACTTGTTTTCTGCGTGCAATTTCATTTGCTCCACAAGACACCACATTGCTAGAAGACTGGGGTTGTCTGATACTGCTTTCAGTAAGTTCCCAAAGCCCCTGTAAATTAGGCACAAAATTTTGTGGTTCATCTGTAGCTTGCTACAAAGCAAACTTGACTTTGTACATTAGCACTAAGTGCTTCCTCTGTTTAAGAAACAACCATTTACATTGTTTCAGGTAACAGTCTCAATTCTTTAACACTGCTACCCTAGCAAGTAAGCAGCACTCAGAACATTCCCTCCTCTCCTCCTTGGCAGGCTTGGACTCCTCATATATGTTGGAAAGTAATCATAAAGAGAATCAAATTGCAAGCTTCTGGTCTCAGACTTAGCATTTTCTCCCACTACGCCCAAATGACTGAGATTATTAAATGAAAACATTCCTAGAGCCCAGATAGTAAACTGCACTAGGAAGCAGACTATAGAACTAGAGAAAAATGCCAGATGGAAGGACATGCTTTGGGTATATCATAGTCAGCATTTTCCTGAAATGTATTTAAATGCTTCACACATTTGTACTGAAAGGAGATGTAAATGATGACAAAATGCCATTAGTCAAAGACAGAATCACAGAATGTGTAACCCATCAAGGTAGCAGTTGCTGTATCCCATCTCCTTTGCTCAGCCACTAACTGCCTCCCCCATTCCCCCTCAAACGATCTACAAGCTGGTTCCAATATATTCTAAGCAGAAAGCTGTTGGGTGATTGGAGAGATATCAGCTTTTCTTATTCTTTTAATTATTCATCAAACATTTATGGAGGATTAATAATATGCTTGAATCTGAGGATGCAAATTTGAATAATAAACAGATTCTGAAGCAAAATGTTCAAAGGCTCTTGCAGGCCTCCTAGCATAGCTCTGTAATTAAGAAACAGATATAAGGCTAACTCATGAACTTGGTGTACAATGGACAAATCTGCTAGGCCTTTACCACTGGTAAATGGATGGACTCCTGCCAGATGGCCTGGAATTGAAAGCTAGCTCTGCACCGTTATTACCCATAAAATCATGAGGAAACACATCAGCTCTCTTGTACCAGTTTCTTTATCTCTAAAGCAGAGATAATAATAACATGCATGTACTTCTCTGTAAAGTTATTGGGGGGATTAAATGAATTAATATACAAAGTACTTAGAAGAATGCTTAACATATGGTAATGATTCAAATCGTATAAATAAATAATGTTATCATTATTAATGCTTTCTGAGCTGCTACAATTAAAATGGTGCAAAGTATATGGATGGATGTGGTGAAGTGTTGGTTAAGAAGGAAGACGATGGTTAACTTGACTCTGAGCCCCTTTACTTCCCCCCATCTTCTGTTTAAGTATTGCATCTGATACCTTCTGTCTTCATGTTCTGAGTCTTACATTTAAATGTACAGTAATTAGCCTCCAATTACAATAAATAAATTTTAAAAAATAAAATTAAAAAAAATACATTAAAGCATTCTTCTTACTCAAGAAGCTTACTGAGAAGTACATTTTCGTAGAAAACTCTATTTTATGATGTATTTAAATTTTACAAGTGTTTCCTGAATGTCTGGGTGGTCTGTCCGGATGGTAAAGAAGGCCATCAAGACAAAGCACCAAGGGCCTAGTGCTCTTTTTCAGCTTGATGCTGACTATACTCAGGACCAGCCAGCCCAGCTGGTGGTGGCCCATCTGTGCCAGATGACAGAGCACTGCTTCACCAAGAAAAGAGGCCATTTTAATATTAAAAGGAAAAACAAAACAAAAATCCCCCCTTCCCTCAAACTTTGTGAATTAATATGTAATCTCCCCTTTTCTGTCTGGCATTAGTCTTTTAAATAAGAAATCTACACACACACTTCCTCCCACTTTCTCTGATCTCATTCACTCTATAACCAGCTACAATTTAGGCTTTGGGCTCACTGCTCTAGAGATATCACCCTCACTAAGGTTAAAAATGTCCCACTGACCAAATCCAGTTGCCCATTTCCTTACCTCTTTCTGTTCAGCATTCCTGCTGCACTTGGCAGGTTTGATTTCCTTACTCAAAAGCTTTCTCTTTCCTTGACATCAGTGACTACATCTTTTCCTGATTCTCTTCCAGATGTTCTGACCATGTGTTCATATTTCTTGTCCAGTCCTTCTTTTACCCCCATGCCATCAATGTTCATGTTCATGGAAGTCTCATCCTTACTCCTGTCTTCATTCTACACATTTGAACTGAGTGATCTGAATGAATACTATCATGATCTGATGACTCCATTCCTGCATTGATAGCCCCAACATCTGTTTTTAGTTCCAGATTAACGTTTTCAACAGCAGATTAGACACATGAATTTGTGGTGGTCATCTGAAAACCATGCTCAAAACTGAACTCATTATCTTCCTCAGCATTTCCCTCCTTCAACATCTCCTCTTTGAGTAAATGAGAGCATCATCTGCTCAGTTGCCTAACTTGGAACCTTAAGTCAAACATTACTCTTCCTCTTGTACCCTCTATATCCTTTTTAATGCATTTTGACTTCCATTTATCTTGTTAATTAGTTTCCCTGGTGGCTCAGATGGTAAAATGTCTGCTTGCAATGTGGGAGACCTGGGTTTGATCCCTGGGTCGGGAAGATCCCCTGGAGAAGGCAATGGCAACCCACTCCACTACTCTTACCTGGAAAATCCCATGGATGGAGGAGCCTGGAGGGCTACAGTCCATGGGGTTGTAAAGAGGCAGACATGACTGAACTACTTTAATTTCACTTTCACTTTATCCTATTAATTTAGCCTCTCCTTTCCAATCCCACATATTGCTGAAGCCTGGCTTGGAGAATTTTGAGCATCACTTTACTAGCGAGAACTCCCAGATGTTCAAGCAGGTTTTACAAAAGGCAGAGGCACCACAGATCAAATTGCCAACATCCGCTGGATCATGGAGAAAGCAAGAGAGTTCCAGAAGAGCATCTATTTCTGCTTCATTGACTATGCCAAAGCCTTTGACTGTGTGGATCACAATAAACTGTGGAACATTCTGAAAGAGATGGGAATCCCAGACCACCTGACCTGCCTCTTGAGAAACCTGTATGCAGGTCAGGAAGCAACAGTCAGAACTGGACATGGAACAACAGACTGGTTCCAAATAGGAAAAGGAGCGCGTCAAGGCTGTATATTGTCACCTTGCTTATTTAACTTATATGCAGAGTACATCCTGAGGAACGCTGGGCTGGAAGAAGCACAAGCTGGAATCAAGATAGCCAGGAGAAATATCAATAACCTCAGATATGCAGATGACACCACCCTTATGGCAGAAAGTGAAGAGGAACTCAAAATCCTCTTGATGAAAGTGAAAGAGGAGAGTGAAAAGGTTGGCTTGAAGCTCAACATTCAGAAAACAAAGATCATGGCATCTGGTCCCATCACTTCATGGGAAATAGATGGAAAAACAGTGGAAACAGTGTCAGACTTTATTTTTTGGGCTCCAAAATCACTGCAGATGCTGACTGCAGCCATGAAATTAAAAGATGCTTACTCCTTGGAAGGAAAGTTATGACCAACCTAGATAGCATATTAAAAAGCAGAGACATTACTTTGCCAACCAAGGTCCATCTAGTCAAGGCTATGGTTTTTCCCGTGGTCATGTGGTATGGATGTGACAGTTGGACTGTGAAGAAAGCTGATCGCCGAAGAACTGATGCTTTTGAACTGTGGTGTTGGAGAAGACTCTTGAGAGTCCCTTGTACCGCAAGGAGATCCAACCAGTCCATTCTAAGGGAGATTGATCCTTGGTGTTCATTGGAAGGACTGATGCTGAAGCTGAAACTGCAATACTTTGGCCACCTCATGTGACGAGTTGACTCACTGGAAAAGACTCTGATGCTGGGAAAGTTTGGGGGCGGGAGGAGAGGGGGACAACCGAGAATGAGATGGCTGGATGGCATCACCGACTCTGTGGACATGAGTTTGAGTGACCTCTGGGAGTTGGTGATGGACAGGAAGCCCTGGCATGCTGTGATTCATGGGGTCACGGAGAGTCGAACACGACTGAGTGACTGAACTGAACTGAACTTCCAATCCCACAGCTGAAGCCTGAACTTTCATTTCTCTCTTGTGAATGATTGTCATGATACACTGATCCACCATCTTTCTAGTATATCCTTCTAAAGGCATCTTGAATTATCTTCTTAGAATCTAATCTACATCTAATCATACCTCTTCTCTGCTTAAAAATCTTGATGTGCCTTCCTGTTACCTACAGTTAGATCTGAATGCCTTAATAATCAACTTGACCCTCTAACCCTAACTAGCTTTATTCTCTAGCCGCATTTTTTATGACTTCCCTCCTTTTACTTTCTTTGGGTATACTCATGTTCTGTTATTCCCCAAACTAGCCAAATTCTTTCCAGACATGAGAGTTCCCTCCCTGAAGTTCCCTTTTCCATTCCTTGAATGCCTACTCATCTCTCAAGATCCAGTTAAAACATCACCTTTTATATGAAGCCTAGAGCTACTTCTTTTTCTCCTCTGTAGATTGAGCTCTTACATGTAAAGGGCTCCAGATAAATATAAACATTATCATTAGTGGAAGCTACCTCTTGAGAGTCCCTTGGACTGCAAGGAGATCCAACCAGTCCATTCTAAAGGAGATCAATCCTGGGTGTTCATTGGAAGGACTGATGATAAAGCTGAAACTCCCAATACTTTGGCCACCTCATGCGACGAGTTGACTCACTGGAAAAGACTCTGATGCTGGGAGGGATTGGGGGCAGGAGAAGGGGACGACAGAGAATGAGATGGCTGGATGGCATCGGGTGAACTCTGGGAGTTGGTGATGGACTGGGAGGCCTGGCGTGCTGTGATTCATGGGGTCGCAAAGAGTCGGACATGACTGAGCAACTGAACTGACTGACTGACCTTAGTTGGGCTTCCCAGATTTTATAAAGATTTTTGGTCCATTGATACATAATCTGGGACAATCCCGTAGCTTGAGAACCACTTTTCAATTTTTTATGAGAATGGCAGATGAGGCCCAAAAGGAGAATTCTTTAGAAGAATCAACCACAAGCTCACTAGTTGGAAGGAATTAAGTGCTATAACCATGATGACAGTGAATCTAGCATTGCTTTGTTGTTGTTCAGTCTGTAAGTTGTTTCCAACTCTTAGCGACCCCATGGAATGCAGCATGCCAAACTCCTCTGGCCTCCACTATCTCCTGGAGTTTGCTCAAACTCATTTCCATTGAATCAGTGATATTATCTAAACATCTCATCTTCTGCTGCCCCCGTGTCTTCTTGCCCTCAATCTTTCCCAATATCAGGGTCTTTTCCAAGAAGTCGGCTTTTCGCATCAGGTGGCCAGAGTATTGGAGCTTCAGCTTCAGCATTAGTCCTTAAAATGAATACACAGGGTTGATTTACTTTAGGATCCACTGATTTGATGTCCTTGCTGTCCAAGGGACTCTCAAGAGTCTTCAGCACCACAGTTCCAAAGCATCAATTCTTTGGCACTCAGCCTTCTTTATGGTCCAACTCTCAAATCCCTACATGACTACTGAAAAAACTATAGCTTTGACTGTACAGACCTTTGTTGGCAAAGAGATGTCTCTTCTTTTTAATGTGCTATCTAGGTTTGTCATGGCTTTGCTTCCAAGGAGCAAGTGTCTTTTAATTTTGTGGCTGCAGTCACTGTCCACAGTGATTTTGGAGCCCAAGAAAATAAAGTCTGTCACTGTTTCCACTTTTTCCCCTTCTATTTGCCATGAAGTGATGGGACTGGATGCCATTCTCTTAGTTTTTTGAATGCTGAGTTTTAAGCCAGCTTTTTCACTCTCCTCTTTCACCCTCATCAAGCATTACTTTAGCAGTTGGGAATTAACAATTGGTTATATTTATTTTACTTACTAAACAGTTCAAGCACTGAAGGGGAGAGTTGCCTCAGGCCAGTGGATTCTATTTGGGTAACCTTAATGCCACCATACATCCCTATTCAATATTGGTTATAGAAAATAAAGCTTTTTATGCATGGGATATTGGTCCTGGAATAGTGGTAAAGTAGAAGGGGTTGGCGGAGAAGGCAATGGCAAGCCACTCCAGTACTCTTGCCTGGAAAATCCCATGGATGGAGGAGCCTGGTAGGCTGCAGTCCATGGGGTCGCTAGGGGTCGGACACGACTGAGCGACTTCACTTTCACTTTTCTCTTTCACATATTGGAGAAGGAAATGGCAACCCACTCCAGTGTTCTTGCCTGGAGAATCCCAGGGACGGGGGAGCCTGGTGGGCTTCCATCTATGGGGTCACACAGAGTCGGACACGACTGAAGCGACTTAGCAGCAGCAGCAGCAGCAGAAGGGGTTGGGGCTTCCATCTATGGGGTCACACAGAGTTGGACACGACTGAAGTGACTTAGCAGCAGCAGCAGAAGGGGCTGGATAGAAAGGCTGGGGATAAGAATGCTGCTACATTAACAATTCTTAATTCTCCTTTACTTGATACCTAGTACAAGGCCATGTGCATAGTAAATGCTTGATATGTATCTATATGTGAATGAATCCATTCATTCAGGGTTAAACATTTGTTAAGCTCCTACAAAGATAGGAAATACACAAAACCCTGCAACTTTGAAGATAAATTAGAATCATTCTGTAAAATAGAAAAGGGGGGGGACATCGGTGTTAAAAATACATTCAATAAAGTATTGCAGGTCAAGAATGAGTGTCATTGTCATCATTACCCAAATGGTGACTTATATTCCTCTCTATGTTAGGCTGTATGTAACTGGAGAGCTAGTGTTGATCTAAATCCTGTCTGGCAATAAGATAACTTCAGTTCAGTTCAGTTCAGTTCAGTCGCTCAGTCATGTCCGACTCTCTGCGACCCCATGAATCACAGCACGCCAGGCCTCCCTGTCCATCACCAACTCCCGGAGTTCACTCAAACTCATGTCCATCGAGTCGGTGATGCCATCCAGCTATCTCATTCTCTGTCGTCCCCGTCTCCTCCCACCCTCAACCCCTCCCAGCATCTGACTCTTTTCCAGTGAGTCAACTCGTCACATGAGGTGCCCAAAGTATTGGAGTTTCAGCTTTAGCATCAGTCCTTCCAATTAGCAAGAATGATAAGCAAAATTACAGCTGCTTTCCATTATGAGAAATGCCTAAGGAGTGAAATGAGATAATATATGGGAAAAGACTTCATGCATTTCGAAAGAATCACAAATATTAGATAATAATTTATTCTTTTAGTTCAGTTGCTCACACCCACCCACTTTTCAGATTCTGGGATTAATAATTGGTGTTATGAATTCTTACATTCATTTGATACTTGTCTATTGGCTCCTTGTCTACTGTCATGTGTTGGAGGGAAACAATGAAGAAGGAGATAAGCCCAGTCTATGGCCTCCTTGACCTGGTCTAGGAGGGGAAGGGACAAGGAGGCAGCCAATCACAAGAGAGTAGGCTGCGCATGTAAGAGAGGATGGACTTAGCAGTTTAAAGGAAGCTTTCTAGAAGAAATGTTACTGATGCTGAAGTCTGTAGGATGAGTAAGAATGAGGCTGGTGAAAAGGCAGGCATGGTAAAGGGAAATGAAAGTGCCAATGAAAGTTATGAGGAACAGGAAACAGGGTATTGAGGTTGGAACAGAGTGGGAAGGAATGGCTTGGGATGCGGCATAATGACGTTGAAGAGGATGATCCAAGGCCCTTGGATCCCAATTACCATCTTGTGCCTCTCATCTCAGTATGCTTTTTTTTGGAAAATTGAAGTAGAGTTGATGTAAACTATTAGTTACAGGTGTACAGGGCTTCCCAGGTAGTGCCAGTGATAAAGAACCCGCCTGCCAATGCAGGAGACATAAGAGTCTGGGATTTGATCCCTAGGTCAGGAAGATCCCCGGAAGGAGGGCCAGGCAACCCATGGAGAATCCCATGAACAGAGGAGCCTGGCAGGCTACTGCCCACAGGGTCACAAAGAGTCGGACACGACTGAGCAACTGAGCACGCATGCACGCACAGGTGTGCAATATAGGATTCCACAGTTGTTAAAGGTCATACTCCATTTATAGTCATTAAAAATGTTGACTATATTCCTCATGTCCTACAGTATATCCTTGTAGTTTATTTTATACATAATAGTTTGTTTCTCTTAATCCACTACTCCTGTATTACCCCTTCACCATTCCCTCTTCCCACTGGCAACCAGGAGTTTGTTCTCTAGATCTGTGAGTCTGCTTCTTTTCTTGATATATTCCTTAGTTTGTTGTATTTTTTAGATTCCACATGTAAATCATATCATACAGTATTTGTCTTTCTCTGTTTGACTTATCTCAGCACAATACCCTCCAAGTCCATCCATGTTGCTGCATGTGGCAAAATGTCATGCTTTTGCTTCCAGTAGCCAGAACAGGTACTCTTGCCTGGAGAATCCCATGGACGGAGTAGCCTGGGAGGCTACAGTCCATGGGGTCGCTAAGAGTTGGACATGACTGAGCGACTTCACTTTCACTTTTCACTTTCATGCATTGCAGAAGGAAATGGCAACCCACTCCAGTGTTCTTACCTGGAGAATCCCAGGGACGGGGGAGCCTGGTAGGCTGCAGTCCATGGGGTCGCTAAGAGTCGGACACGACTGAGCGACTTCACTTTCACTTTTCACTTTCATGCCCTGGAGAAGGAAATGGCAACCCACTCCAGTGTTCTTGCCTGGAGAATCCCAGGGATGGGGGAGCCTGGTGGGCTGCCATCTATGGGGTTGCGCAGAGTCGGACACGACTGAAGTGACTTAGCAGCAGCAGCCAGAACATGTGCTTTTTCACAGAGGCCTGTTCCAGAGCTATTTGAGCTCACTTTACCCACCTTCTCTCTGGGAATTTACTCTCCCCACCCACCCATACACATCCTGAGAGTCATCTTTACCCAATAACCAACAGAGGGGGATGTGAATAATCAGCTCTCTTACCTCTAGTCAGAACAACTCTGGGGTATATCTTACAATTCAGAGTTCCCTTGAGGGATCAGGTCACACTCACCTACTATTGGGCTTGGCTTGAGATCATGCTCTTAACTGGGTTTTTACCACCCGTTGTTGTCTGATTTCATCACTCTCTTATATGTCTCCCTTGCTCAGTTATCCTTAGTAAATCACTTCCACACAGCATCTGCTTCTCAGAAACCCAACCTCAAACAGATGTGGTCAAAAGTCTAACCGTGAAAACCCCAGTAAGCCATGTACAGGTGTATAGACTTTATCTGGAAGTGATGAGAAGTCCCAGGAGAGTTTTAGGAGTCATGGAAGGGTCTAGAAATTCAAGAATACTAGTATTTTGAGCTCTTCACTCCCTCGGATGACAGCTCAGCTTGCTTTTCCTATGCATTCAGATAGAGCCATAGCCAGAGAGGCACCCCAGAGCAGCTGCACTATGGATTTTCTAAAAAAAGTATAAGGGTTTATTTCTGATCTTAGCTTTCCTTAAGAAACTATTTATTATTCACTCTATATTTCTTTGCTTTATTTGCACCTGCCACATCTCCCTCAAAAATCTGTGACTTTTTTCAGAGGCATTATTATTCTGTGATTTATATGGAATGTTGCATGATGTCACTAGTGGATACTTTTTGTTAATACCTTCAACTGCTTTGCTTCGTCACTGAAGCGGATAATTTATTCCGACATGTATGTGGAAAGGTAGACACTGAGGTGATACCTGCTTCCTTGAGACTTTACATATGCAGTTTATTGTGGCAGATGTTCTTAGCATCTGGTTTCAGATTCTTATGTAATAATTACGCTTTCAATGTATGGAGGAGTGAGGAAGGTCCCATGGTAGAGGACACATAACTCAATCATGGACACTTCACATGTTCATCCACTTGCACTGAGTTCTTCAAAGATTCCTTCACACAGGCTATATATTGCTGTTAATTGTACACTGATATCTCTTAAATGAATTCAGTTGAGGTGAATGGATGCTTTAGAAGGCTTTTTACCTAGGGCCGCATGCAAGCCCAGTTTGCCATAGGCAGGAAATAAAAAATGTGCATGTGTGTGTGTCTATGTGTGTGTGTGTGTGATTATGCCATTTGCAAAGTCTTGTTGACAAGTAGAAATGTGGAATTTTCCCCTTTGAGATAAGTGTATTCTCTTGCTGAGGAAATTCTTTTTTTATGGGCTTTTGGATATTTGCCCCAAGTCAGAGATTTATACATTTTGCTGAAAGCCCTCCATGTTACAAACTTGGTTGGCATCAAAGCTGTGGAACAGGAAGCTGCCTGCTGAGTTTTCAGTGGGAATATTTGCTCTGAAGATTTGAATAAAGGATGAGCTTAAATGAGGCATATGTGCACAATAAACAAATGTGAATATCGAAAATGTAGGTGCTTGAGGGAAATGGCAACCCACTCCAGTGTTCTTGCCTGGAGAATCCCAGGGATGGGGGAGCCTGGTGGGCTTCCGTCTATGGGGTCACACAGAGTCGGACACGACTGAAGTGACTTAGCAGTAGCACTTAGCAGGTGCTTGGGGGAAATAAAAGGAATACATATCCCAGACTGTGGGTAATTCCTCCTATTTTGAACTAGAGAAACATGTCTGATAATATAGGATTAGTCTAGCAAGGGTCAGATCAAGTATGCCACTGGTCCCAGAGAGGTCACTAACTCAAGAAAATAAAATAGGAATATTCCAGAGAAAATCAACGCTGAATAGTATAGCAACCTTATTGTTAACAAGCTATGAACTCATATTTTAGAGAGAACAAGCACAGTGGCATTTTATCTATTAAAAAAAACCTTCCTGTAAAAAATAGAAATGGTGGTGCCGAGGTTTTCTATTCACAAGGTGTGGCATTGGACCTCTGTGACATTTCTTTTCAAACAGAGATGATCTTAAATTTGTATACTTTGAGAAGACACTACAGACATCATTTTACTATCAAATTTCAGAAAACACTAGAGAAAATGTTATCCTTATGTTCATATCCCATGACTTCTATAACTAAGGATTCAGCAAAGCCATCGCCTCATCCCCCAGTATAATGCCACTATCTGCCTCCTAGAAATGGAGAAGCTGCAGTGATACTGGAATGATAGCAACGAATGTGAGTCAGGCACTCAGGCTACATGATACAAAATCTGAAACCAGAGCAAGCAAACTGTGTGTGTGTAAATCACTCCTTTATAGTTCATCTTCACTCAGCTCCTCTTCTAGGTCCAATATATACTAACCTTCAATGAACAGTGAAGCTGAAAAATTGCTAGTCACTCAGTCGTGTCTGACTCTTTACGACCCCATGAACTGTATAGTCCATGGAATTCTCCAGGCCAGAATACTGGAGTGGGTAGCCTTTCCCTTCTCCAGGAGATCTTCCCAACCCAGGGATCGAACCCAGGTCTCCCACATGGCAGACGGATTCTTTACCACCTGAGCCACCAGGGAAGCCCAAGAATACTGGAGTGGGTAGCCTATCCCTTCTCCAGGGGATCTTCCCGACCCAGAAATCAAACCAGGGTCTCTTGCATTGCATGTGGATTCTTTACCAACTGAGCTATGAGGGAAGCCCTCAATGACCAGAAAAGCTGAAAATTGCTGTTCCATTATCTGTGGGTTGTACAGTGGACTATCAGCACCAATGCCATTACATGGATACCTTTTAAGGGGCTTGTTTGCTATAGAATGAGTAGCAGTTCCATCATCAATGTGTCTTCATCTACTGTATGAGATACAGTTGACCCTTGAACAAGATGAGTTTGAACTATATGGATCCACTTATATGCAATATTTTTTCAATAAAAGCCTACTAGTGGCATACAATCCACTCTCTTTGGTTGAATCCACCCATGCAGAACTTGAATAACAGAGGGCCCACTGTAAAGTTACACATGGACTTTCAACTGCTGGGATTTGGCACCCCAACCCCACATGTTCAAGAGTCAATTGTAAATGATATGAATCAGGAGCCATTCAGGCTAAGGTAGCTTTAGTATTGGGCTTCTCTGGTGGCTTAATGGTAAAGAATCCACCTGCCAATGCAGGAAATGTGAGTTCCATCCCTGGGTTGGGAAGATCCCGTGGAGTATGAAATAACAACCTACTCCAGTATTCTTGCCTGGAAAATTCCATGGACAGAGGAGCCTGGCGGGCTACAGTCCATAGCGTCACATAGAGTCAGACATGCCTGAACACACATGCACAGGTTTGGTATTTCCCCACCCCCTACTTTGTTTTCTAAAGTTTACTAAGACCTTGAAATAAGAAGCAGGAAGAAAAAAAATCACACTTGTTTATTTGACAAATTCAGAGAAAGTATAAGGGAAGAACTAGTAATTAAAAAGTTTTATATATAGGTAACTCTTTTCTCAAGACATTTAGTGATATTTCAAAGACATTTCTCTTTCTGCATCTATCTTCTTTGAAAACAATTTTCAATAGTTCTTCCTGGGAATTTATATCTAACTACATGAAGCATCAATTTTGAGCAGACCAACTTAGAATATATTTTAATACTATGAATACCTTAACCCTAAATCTACACACATTGAGATAAATACTACATAATTTCAATTGTTAAATGAAGTTTTTTTTAGTATGCATTCAAATTTTTTTAATTTCAAAGAAGTGATGGGGAAAAAAATTCTTAACGAACAGTTCAATGGAAATCATATGAGATTTATTCATCTTGGAAAACTGCCTGAAAGAGAATGGCAATCCAAAAGGAAATTTTCCATGTATCCATGAAATTTTGACATGTTCTGCTGAAAAAAATGTCTTCAGTTCAAGGTTAAAGGTCATTTGTTTAAGTGTATATTTGTCACTCAGCATTCAAAAATCATAAAGACTAAAACAGAAGGTGATTATCAGATCAAAGTATTTTGCTGTACTGACTAATGTCTTCTCTTTTGTTTCCGATGTTTGTTTTTTCAAAATGCCACTGTTTGCTTATTTATTCATGTAAATGAAGCAGGAGATAAATAGTCTACAATAATAATCTAACTTGTAGCGTAATTCTCTTGTGGCATCGGAATGCTAATGTTGACCATGTATCAAAACAAAAGCCATGTTTACTGAATTCTGGGGCCTTCCCACTCTTATGAATATTATCTTTCTAGCATATAATCATATATATAATATATATATATATGCTGCTGCTGCTGCTGCTAAGTCACTTCAGTCGTGTCTGACTCTGTGTGACCCCATAGACAGAAGCCCACCAGGCTCCCCCGTCCCTGGGATTCTCCAGGCAAGAACACTGGAGTGGGTTGCCATTTCCTTCTCCAATGTGTGAAAGTGAAAAGTGAAAGTGAAGTCGCTCAGTCGTGTCTGACCCCTAGCGACCCCATGGACTGCAGCCTACCAGGCTCCTCCATCCATGGGATTTTCCAGGCAATAGTACTGGAGTGGCTTGCCATTGCCTTCTCCGATATATATATATATGTAGGTTTCCCATCAGCAGCAGCTATTTTCATGTTAAAAAACATTTCAGTTGGTCCATAGTTTTCACCAAGACCACATTTTCCAAAAGTATAGTCTGTAAAACACTAGTTCCCGAGAATGTTACTCATTTAAGGAATCTATGATCAAATAAGTAGAGGATAAGCCCTTGTGTTAAAAAGAAAAGTTTTTAAAATATTTATTTGCATATTTTTTACTGTAGCTTTTTTTCAAAACATTTTAAAATGCTAATGAATATTGGGAGTCTCTTAGAGGATGTTTTGCAGAATTTCCATTCTTATTTTACATTTTAAACCTTATATCTGAGAACATTTCATGGAACTAGTGTTTTGAGAAATGTCTTTGACCAGATGCTGAACTAAAGAAACATGATAGCTATTTTTCCTAGAAGCAGACTCTGTACATGAATTTGCTACATGCAAACCTTTTAAGAGCAGGAAAAAAATTGTGAATGGCTGACTCCTTCACTAATCCTCTCAGAAGCTTCCAGAGTCTTCCAGAGAATAATGATCATCCTTGAAATATTGGGAGTTGAAATAAGATATAAGCAACTGTGAAGAATTCTGGGCAGAATAATTTCTCAGAGACCCGTTCTCTGGGAAGATTGGTTGCATCCAAGCTCTTTTGTGGGTGAATCAATAATTTAGAAAGGGACATACTCAAAAATATTAACTTAGACTGTAAAGACTAGGGACTGTCCAAATTAGAAGTGAAATAGACATCTTGGTCCAAGTCTTTTATTTTGGAGATGACAAGAATTAATCCCGGAGAGGTTGGGTGGCTTGCTTTAGGTCACAGTAGGTAAAACTGTAATTAAAACAAGGCCTCATGAGTCTCAGTTTAGATTTTTTTTTTCTTGTAGGATGTCCCCCACCTTTATTTGGTAAAGCAATGCTGGAGCACAGTATCTTGAGGAAAAATACTGTAAGGAAGATATTATTCTTCAGATACGGGAGCAAAAATTTCCCATTCTGGACCTGCAGTTCTTAAACTATAGGGAGTAATGAATTTGTTAAAGTGAGTGTTTAAACAGCCCATCATTCACTGATTCTAGAGAGGCCGAGTTGGGAAGGTGGGACCAGCTCTGTGCCTTTTTAACAGTACTTGCATGGCTTTAAAGCAGGTGTTCTGAAAAGCGTGGTTTGAGAAACACATCTGCCTGGTTTCCAGTTTGGTTTAGCATTAAATCCTAAGTCATTTGACTTGGCATACTCTATACAACATTCACATATTAAAACCACAGTTAATTCAAAAGAAAAAGTAGAATATGAGAAATCCGTTGTGAGAACTCCAGTATATATATAAATTATCCTGAATTATATCATCTTTCTGGAGTTGTTACAGTGTGGTTTACCAAATGTGTGTATCCTTCACTTTTCAGACTTGGAGGTTCAAAGCCAAATAAATAGACTCCTTGTTTTCTGAATACATTTAAGGGGGAAGGGTGCAAAGAATGTTATTGCTAAGAGAAAGCCTGATAAAAGAAATCTCAGCTGCCTTGTCGGGCATGAATTTGTTCTTAGAAACCCACATCTTGAAGTATTTAAATGTAAATAAATCGGAAGAAGATAGATTGTCTTCTATGTACACTTGGGTTTTAAAAGTGAAAGAAAAATTAGGTGGTAAAGTGGTTCTGAGGTTTTCCTAAAGTAGTTAGAATTGCCATGATAAGTAGCTGTATTTCAGGTGCAGTAATCAAACCAACCAAGCAGTGGAAAACAAGAAACTGTCCCTGAGACCCACCATTTCCTCAGAATACACACTTCTCTGCCCCTAGGCTTCTAACACTTCTTCAGCTCTGTACAGACAGAAGAGCAAGGAGGAAAGGCTGTATCTCAGAAATGCTGCCCCAAGAGACTTGGCATTTAAGTCATGTGCTTCAAATCTAAGCCCACAACACATTGCAGCGTGGGAAGCCCAGGGCGGGGGAGGGGGCGGATTACTGAGGGGCAAACACAACAATATTAGCAAACATATAAACATGTTAAATCAGAGAGAAAGGAAACAATATTATTTTTGTATATTCCACAGGAAGACCGCTCTCTCCTCCCTTTTTCCCTCTTCGCCCCCACCCCTTTGCACCAACTCGTCTGTTTAGGAAACAGAACTGTCACGTTCCATTATCTTCCTCTCTCTCCTCTGCTTTTGGAGGTATCATGTATCTATCAGGAGAATATATCCAGGTGGTATCCCGTTCTCATTTCCTTCCTTTCCCGAGAGTGACAAAGGAAGGCTTATTAAACCTATTGTCAGTTTGGGAACTGTCTGGTCACCCGAAGTTGAAGGGTGGCTCTGCTCAGAAGCTGACTTCATGCTGATTATCTTCCACTCCCCACCCACCTCAATATTCTGTCTTCTCTGTTTTGTTCTTCTCTGTATTCTGGGAAGCTGACCTTCTGGGTTTACATCATTGAGCTCCCTTGCCCTCAGACTTCTAGTTGGATTTGGCCAACGAGAGGTTCCGCAAGAAAATGGAATGCAGGAGGAGAGTGAGGTCAGAATATTTATTCACTAGCTTCTTCCTTGCTAAGCCAGCACATATTGACTCCATTGCTCCATAGATCTCACTGCGTGGCTTCTCTTTACAGCCACTCTCTCTGGGTTCTGGCAGCTATTCCCTTTCTCGCCTCTTCAGGTCTCCTGTTGACAGTCCCAGAGTACTACATTCTCCCTTTAGGGATTGTTTTTTTCCAAACTCTCCCACACCCTGTTGGAGTGTGCCATCTCTTTCCTGCAGAGATCCTGGATGGTACAGCATTAAACTTACAAATTATATTCCAGCTTTTACTGAAGTGAGAACTGACATTTAAAAGCTTAACTTTCTGTTTACCACTGTATACTTAGCAAGGAACATGGCTCCTGGCACATAGATACTGCTCACTGCTTATTTATTAAAGGAATAAACAAAAGAGTTGCGTGTTTAGATTGAAATATAAAGACGGAAAACCTTTACATGTAATTTTTTGTGCTCATATATGTGCTCCCTTGCTGCAAATTTATTCTGTTGCTTTGACAATGCATGGGCAGGTGTAGCTTATTTTTCCTCAAGAAAGTATGAACCACCTCACAACAGAAAAAAAAAATAGAAAACAAGACTTATTCAGTCACATTCACGGTAACTGCCTATTCGGTTTCCACATTTTGACTTGACCCAGGATTTTATTTTTCCCTCTTGGATGGATATGTTAATGGAACAAAGCCACCATTTGGTGTACTCATGTACTTTATAAAGGAGTGGAGGGTGCATAAGCCAGGACATGAGTCAGAGAGAGTGTCCAGTTTCCCTCTTGTACTTGCCCCCGACCACATCTGGTTGGCTAGCCAGACTAGAGCTCCAAAATGGAGATCTAGTTATTTTATTCTTACAGGTCCTTCACAGTTAAGAATACCAGTTAGAGACCTATTCTTTTTACTCATGTGCCTCCTTTAGTGAGCTTCACATGGCTTAAAGTATGTGCAATCAGTCACAAGTGTTCAGAGTAGTCCTCTCAAGAAAAAAGTCAATGGGAAAATGTTGCCTCCTACAGTCAAGACAGCCTCTTAGGTGTTAACTCCGAGGAGAACAAAGAATGCTTCCAAAGACCTTATAATGAGGCTTAATCAACTATATTTTCATTTTTAAGACCAAACATGTCTGATCCAACACACCAAGAAAAATATCCAACACCACCAAGAACAAGGTAATAACTATTTTTCTCTAAACCTGATTATATCAACTAGACACATTATAATGTCCACACTTTAAGTACCGAGACACCCTGATATATATGCCATTATTTCTTAAAACGAGGTCTCAGATTATCAACAAAATGGACTGAATTGTTCTTCAGCATGGGGAGTAACAGAAAGCACTATAGAACTCAGGATAACATGTTTAGGCTCTTTCAATAATGAAAATTAAGGATATGAAGTCACACAGAATCAACCAAGGAGCAATACATTCTCAAAAACTAAATTATGGGCTTCCATTTCCAGTGCTCTTAACCTGCCATGTTGCAGAGACTAAATGTTCTTTTTAAAATACTTATTCTAAAATTGGAAATCAATTCAGCACGTTTGTGCAGTGACCCCTTGCAACTGCAGTAACTGGACAAGAAAATACATCAGAAATGACAGTCACATATCTTGCAGCAAATTCAGAGTCCTTTCTAGACCAAGCAAAATTGGTTCTATGTCTTTTACTTGGTTCATTTAAAAAATGAATCTAAGAAAATAATAAAGGATAAAATTTGAATAAAGATTTGATAAAGATAATTCCTTCACACAAATGGCTCCCTCTTGTTTCATATTTAGGAATATGAAATAGCCCTCTGAGGTTGAAAATCTTCCCACTGGACTAATAAAAAAAGAACCAGCTGAGACATATGACATCTACATCCTGGTTACTGTGGTAAGACTCTAAAATGCTAGAACTTCTTTGACACTTTTTTCCCATTAAAAAAAAAATTCAAACAACTTTTAAGGACCAAATCACCATGAAGGGTAAGTTTTGAGAATACATCGTCAGTGTCAGTTATAATAGAGAAATGGAAGACTGGTAATAATAATTCAAATTACTTGTAATAATTTTAATAGAAGCAAATCATTAAGATTTATGATTTCATTGGATATTCAGAACAACCCAAATGAGGTAAGCAAAGTCAGAATAAAACCTGAGTCATAGAGAGATGGAGACATCTCTTCTCCAAAGTGGCTGAGCCAGGACATGTACCTGGGTTTTCTGGATCCAAGTCCAAGACCCCTCCCACTCTACTACTCTGACTCCATGAAATGGAAGACGTACTTCAATAAATGAACTTATACTTTGGAATAGACATTGTCAGAGTGTGTTAGAATACTGTAGATGCCTCCTTCTTGATGTTACCTCAAATTCCTGACAAGCACCTTGCAGGCCCATCATAGCAGCCTAGTATATGCAAATGAAGCTAAAATAAATTGTGACACAGCTAGTAGATTTTGGATATTAAAAAGTCTTCATCTACATCCAACCTGAATAAAACTATCATATATAAATTTCTCTTTGATACATCCAGACTTTCCCTTCAGTAACCATCTCCCCCTTTCATCTCCTATGGTGTGATTCTAACATGGCTGTACCCTTTTAGGTGTCTGAAGGTTTCGACTGCTTTCTGCATTCAAGTCAAATACTTCTGCAAAAAATATTTCTGATACTTGTAAGCATTCTATTCTTTTTCTCAGATTCCATGGTAATATCTGATGCCTGCATCTACCAGGGTGATCAAAGAAATGATTACGCTAGGGCTTCATTACCACCAACTGAGAGAATCACTCTTTCCAAGTGTCCCTGCTGGACATCTGTGCTCAGGTCATGCCCTACAGGGGTTGATAAGCACAACACATGATCTTGAGCTCATGTTGGCTACAGACAAGAGATTTTTCAAGGGGAGAAACCTGAAGACTTCGAGGTTTTTGGAAGTGAATCTGTTTCTTACTTGCATCTGAAACACCTTTTGAGCTGATAACTCCTTGGAAAATAAAGGAAACCATATTGCATGCAAATATAGGTTTTAATGTCACACATCACACTTTCAAATTTAGGTCTCCAGATATGGGAAAAAAGTTAGTGTGCATGGCATGAACAAAAAAGTGGAGGGAATAATTACCTCCTGGCATTATCTATTCCAGATCCTCTCCCAAAATGAATGTTCTGGTGAAATGCATTTATTCACATTGGGATGAAACTTAGGATATAACTCTAAGTTAATTTTGTTTTCAAAGAAAATTTCGTTAAAATAGATAAAGGCTTTGTTTCAAAGAAAGAAAATCAGAACTAATGCATTTTGCCCAGGTTTGAGCATTTCATTTGGCTTCTTGAAAAGCTTAATGTTTAAAATAGCATTTTCAAGATACAATAATACTGACAAAGGAATATCTGATAGGATGATGGAATAACACCATGATAAATCAACTGAGAATGAGACAAATCACCCAAGTGGGGAAAGAGGCTTCTCTGTTGACATAGAATCAACATTTACCATGGTTTCAACACAGGTAATTGTGAGCAGATATAGCTTGTGTTTTTATCCAAAGTGAGGATTTTCAAAATTTATGTTTTGATGAGATCTGACCCAAGTCTCTGTGGATCTCACAGATGGAATGCAATTGGCAGCTCTGACTCATGACTTTGTTTATACACTATGCTTCAGCACATCAGAAAAGCTATTTTTCTTCGATAGTTTCTAAGAATGGCTCTCAATTACAGAGTCTAAGTCTGAATCATTTCTGGCTCCCTTTTCTAGCATACATCCATCTTCCTTCCTTGTATATATGCCCATTACGACATCTTTCAGAGCCCATTAGGGATATGGAATAGACATGAAATATTTTACTGACTTGAAATTATGCAGGAAAAATTTCTTCCAATAAGAAAAATTGTGCATATACACTTTTTTTCCCATGCCAGTACATGGCATCAAAGAAAACAGAGAAATATGCTATTATTTCTTACAGCTTCTAGAAAAGCCATTCCCTTTTTCTCAACAGCCCATATGTGGCTTTTGCTTGTATTCTTGTGATCAGATTTTGCCCTTTTGTCTTCTTATTAATCATCATTATTGTTATTTTCAATATCATTGTCTTCATTGTCACCATGTTTATTGTTATCATAGTCAGTTTGGTTTTGGCATTTACAGGGAGTCTATCCCTATTCCAGATACAATCACATTTCCTAATCACCTTTCATATCTATCTACTATATAAAATTTCTCACTGATACATTGCTAATCAGTTATAGCAAGTACTATTGCAGATGACACCACCCTTATGGCAGAAAGTGAAGAGGAACTAAAAAGCCTCTTGATGAAAGTGAAAGAGGAGAGGGAAAAGGTTGGCTTGAAGCTCAACATTCAGAAAACAAAGATCATGGCATCTGGTCCCATCACTTCATGGGAAATAGATGGGGAAACAGTGGAAACAGTGTCAGACTTTATTTTTTTGGGCTCCAAAATCACTGCGGATGCTGATTGCAGCCATGAAATTGAAAGACGCTTACTCCTTGGAAGGAAAGTTATGACCAAACTAGATAGTATATTAAAAAGCAGAGACATTACTTTGCCAACAAAGGTCCGTCTAGTCAAGGCTATGGTTTTTCCAGTGGTCATGTATGGATGTGAGAGTTGGACTGTGAAGAAAGCTGATCACCGAAGAATTGATGCTTTTGAACTGTGGTGTTGGGAGAAGACTCTTGAGAGTCTCTTGGACTGCAAGGAGATCCAACCAGTCCATCCTAAAGGAGATCAATCCTGGGTGTTCATTGGAAGGACTGATGCTAAAGCTGAAACTGCAATACTTTGGCCACCTCATGCGACGAGTTGACTCACTGGAAAAGACTCTGATGCTGGGAAGGATTGGGAGCGGGAGGAGAAGGGGACGACAGAGAATGAGATGGCTGGATGGCATCACCGACTCGATGGACATGAGGTTGGGTGAACTCCGGGAGTTGGTGATGGACAGGGAGGCCTGGCGTGCTATGATTCATGGGGTCACGGAGAGTCGGACACGACTGAGCGACTGAACTGAACTGAACTGATTGTTTTCCTAGTCTCCTTATTGCTACAAGTTCCTTATTGTCTCTTTTATTTCTGTCTCCTCAACTCAGCTAAAATCATCTTTGCTAGCCACTAGAACCACTGGTGGGTTCCTCGGAAGTTCCCACCCCTTGCCAATATCTGATAGTAACCTATATCTGATAGTAACCTATAATGGAATATAATCTGCAAAAAAACCTGAATCACTATGCTGTACACCTAAAACTAACAAATACTGTGAGTGAATTATACTTCATTTCTTAAAAATGTTCCCTCCGACCTCAACTTCTACTACAATTTATTGTAAGCACTAATTTTCAAAAATTGATCTGCATTTTCCTTTTATTCTTGGTCCTTATTTCCTCGTTCTGGAAAAAAGGATGGTTTCTTTTCATATATATATATATATAATAAGGTGTGGTATGGGGACGGGTTGATAAATCATAAATATGAAATAGAACTATATTAGACATGTAAAGTTCCATGGGAACACTAATGAGGGAAGATCATGTCTGTCTAAAATAGTGGGGAATGTTTTACATCCAGGAAAAACCAAAATCCTCACAGTAAAGAGAATTGTGGGAGCTGTTCTGTAATTGTTCTGATATAGACGGTCCATATAAGTAACATTTATGAAAGAGTATCAGGGTTCATTGACGTGAGAGTTAAAGGAAAAGGGAGAGAAAAGTCAGTAAAGTTCATTAATGTTAAGAGTCCTAAGTGATGTTCATCTATTTCCCTTTGATAAGTCTTTAAAACATCCTGTACTCAGGTCTTTAGGACAGTTCTCAAAAACATGGCCATGCTTTGCTATACTTGATATTCTCCTTATTTATTTATTCTTTAGAATCATGAGAAATGTCATTTCCAAAGAGTGACATCCCCAAAAGAACCAGAAAAAAATGGTGTGGAAATTATTGCTTATTCTATGTGGTCACTTAAAGTAGATGCTAAGAACTGACTCACTGGAAAAGATCCTGATGCTGGGAAAGATTGAAGGTGGGAGGAGAAGGGGACGACAGAGGATGAAATGGTTGGATGGCATCACTGACTCGATGGACATGAGTTTGAGGAAGCTCCGGGAGTTGGTGATGGACAGGGAAGCCTGGCGCGCTGCAGTCCATGGGGTCGCAGAGTTGGTCATGGCTGAGCAACTGAACTGAACTGAACTGAAAGTAGCACTAACACCATGGGTGTTTGTTTTATTACTCTTTGCACTTTTCTTCCCTTTTAAAAAATTATGTCTGGAAAACAATGTTAATAACTGCTATTAAACAGGATTCTCATAAACTTGAAACAATTCCATCTCTGGTCCTTCACTATGAAACTTTCCATGAATAGCTTAATAGTAAATCATCTTTCCTTTTGTTGGAATCCTGTAGTATTTTATCTGTACTTCCTAATGTTACTTAACTATTAACTAGTTATCTCTTTCTATCTAGTATTATGTATTATATTATTATACATGTATTTATGTAACATCTGCTCTCTTCACTGAAATTTTTGGTGGTAGCATCCAAACCTGTTACATCTCTCAAGTTTTCAAAGCATGCCATAGTTAGTTTTTTGCGTGTAGTTCAGATTAAAAAGTTATTAGACGACTCAGTGAATAAATGTATGAGTGAGCAGTCTCATTGACAAAGCTGATTCTCAACTAGTTACTCATAGGATTTTATTTCAAATATTGACTTCCAGTGACCATAAAATTAATATGAAATGGGGTGAACATGAAAATTTTTAGGAAAACCAAGCTTTGAACTAAGTTCTGTTGTCTCTTTTTTATATTTAATCTATAAATAGAAATATTTGTTTTGTCAAAAATCTGATATGTTTCTTTAAGTAATGTGCCCTTCGCTGGGTATATTCAGAGGTGCAACATTTAAAAAAGAAAGGAATTTAGAATTTAGTTTTCATGCTCATATTTGCCAATAATAAAAATTAATCAACCCTCAAGGAAAGCAATCCAATTAAATAGTTAATAAGCAAAACCAAAGCAATGCATGAATTATGACATAATACCTAGACTATCATAGGTTTATCCTTTTATAAAATATTATAAATATTTCACACACATTATTTTAAATTGAATTACAAAATAAAATGCACTTATTTAAAATACATTTTAAAATTAAAACATCAAAACAATTCAGTAAATAACTGGTTCTTTCTTATTTCAGTATTTTTCTGATTCAGAATAAAAATTAATCAAATATATCAAAAATAACTTTTGCAGACTATTAATTACATTTTTGTAATGCTAAACATACAAAAACACCAAATTTTTGGTTTGTTTCTAATCGAACAAAGAAAGTATCCACCATCTTTGACATATGCACTTTACAATTCTATGATCTTCTTTGTTAATTTCTGATAAATAATTTCAAATAAACAATGAGAATGCTTAAATAAGAGGAACCAATAGTTTGTAATATATTCAGTTAGAGCCTTTTCTTACAAGGTTTAAAAATGAGGGCTTGAAAGTATATATAATGGCATGTTATATATTGAATTTTAAACTTCATTTTAGGAGTAGGTATTTAAAACCCAAACCAAAGACCTTGGTGTAATCATTCATATAAATCAAGTTCATCATTTGCTCTTACATTCGTTTCTGGTCACACTCCCACTCAAGATAACATAAGGAATGTGGCAATAATCTCAGATTTTAGTTTTCCTTGTGGAACATAACACAAATGAGGAAAGTTTTTGCAAGTTTATGTGTTTGTGTGCAAACAACACATAAAATTTAAGCTATTAAATCAACTATTTTGAAAGAATGGGAAAATGAAATGAATACTGTGCTTTTTGTTTTCATTTTGTAATAAAAAGTCCTGAAAACTTGTTTTTAGTGTATTCGAACATCTGGACTTCCCATAGACTTAATTAACATAAGTTTAAGTGGAACCTACCTTTAAAATTTGGCCTGATTCTTGCGTCGTATCCTGATGTCCTTCCCATTAATTTGTCCAAGAAATCTGAAGGAGATAGGGTCTGTGAAGGTTGTTTTCCAGACCTGGAGTCATGGTCTTTGCAGAAAGCCGCCCTAAACACATCATTAACTCTTTTAGCAACAATTCCATTCTTATCACCTGAGAACTAATGTTCACAGAATGTTTGACATCGTGTTTTATAAATATATTTGATATGTTAATAAGAAGAAAAAAATCATAAACTTTTTGGTCAACTTCCTAACTTGTATATGGTCTTGAGGTAACTTTAAGTGATGAAGGGTATAAATCCTAAGTCGTATTTCCTGTTACCAAACTTTGCCATAAGATGTTTAAGATGACACAGCATGCATAGCTTTAGGTTATAGGTTTTATGGATATATAAAGCTCTTTCTAGTGTCATCAGGGAAATGATGATAATTTCTAAAATTTATGTGATTGTCTCATTTCCCCATGATTTTCAAAATATTCTTCCAGCATTTCAGCCCTTAATGTAAGTCCTCTACATATATAAATGTATATATATAAATAATAAGGTGGGCAGAACAAAGTAAACCATGAACTAATTATCCCATTGTTTATTTTCTCACCTGCTAGATTCTGTTCCAACTTTCAGCTATTTTCAATGTGTTGTCTAAAAGAAAATCTTCACTTGTAAATTTAACTTCGTTCTAAAATAGGTCAACAATGAGCATGTCTGTACTTCTATTTTATTTTATCATTGTTATTTATATATTAGCATTTAAATTGTTGACTTTCTAGTAAAGCATTCATGAAAAAGAACTTCTAAATCAGTTTGTCTTTTGCATTGTTAAGACACTAAATGGTAATTGGACAACTTCTCAGATTTTTATTTTTCTTAAAAGGCTTTTAAAAAGAGCATACTTGGTTTGTAATGAAATGAATTCTTTCACAATACATAGTTGTTGACTGAATGTTGATCTCTTCCACTAAGTATGTATTTTCAAGCTTTATTTTCAATAGTTTAACAAATAATCTTGTGAATTCTTATCACTAAGAAAATACCATATTCTTGACAGTTTTTCAAAGAAGTAATATTAAATATAAGTGCAAAGATGATATAAACATTTGGTAAAAGTTAAAATTTATACAATCACCTAGAAATACTCACATTCCCATAAGCAGATTCATCTGATTAATCAAGTATTATTTGATTATAATGGTGATGGTGGTGGTGATGAAGATGATGATGATGATGATTCTAATAAAACCCAGACTACGATTTTTCTTAATCATAGTAGGAGGTGTGAACCTGAAAGGAACATAGAGGGTTTTCCCAGTACTCATAGCATTATTGCTATATGTTCCATTTCTGTTGGTTCTGTGAAAAAATACCATAAAATTTGGTGAAAATTAAATGAAGAGTCCTATACTTTGTTGTACGAACATCTCTTATCTCTATCTTGTCTTAGACCCTCTTAGCCATTAGGATGGCTATTTCACTTACTGATAATAATCTGATATTTTGAGGTATCAATTGATTAAATGATTTATAAATTAAGTAGAAAATGCAAGCATGCAAATAATGATTTCTTGCTTATTTTAATTATGCCTGGTCCATTTCTTATGCATGGATAAATACAAAGATGTCATATTAATTTAGTTTTGATAGGCAATAACATTTCTAAATGTATTGAACAGTAGACTACAGTGATAGAATGAGTTTTTAAATGTCTTTGATGTTTCAAGAAATTTCCTGAATTGTAGTTCTCATAGTATGCAGCTAGTTATTGAAATACAATAAAAGTCCCAAGTTGGCTAAGAATTTGGGTTCTTCTATATTTTATATAAAATGAGCATGCTCCTAGCAAATTAATTCAATCAGTTGCACCATATGAAAAGCATTGCATTCAATAATCCCTTTAAATGACTTGCAGAAGAATTTGAAAACAAGAAAATCACCATTATATAAAAATATAAAGAGCATGCAACTCATCAGAGTATCTTACTATCACATTGACTGTGAAAAAGCATTCAAGTGCATAAAGTAGGATTATGCATCGTAAAACTTGCCTTTGTGAAAATTTACCACCTTCCCACCATAATTAAGCTTTTTAAAAGAACAAAAGAACTCTAACTCTCCTTTATAAAATTAGCATAATATGGTCCAGGACATAGAAAAATAGATAAAAATTACATGACACGTTCTCTTTCAAACAGTTTTCATGTGGAAAACATCAGCATGCAAAGTCGTTTCACCTACCTGAAGTGATTTGTCTCTAAGAAAAATGCAAACAAGGTTGTCAAAATGTTCACTAGCTGCCGGTTCATTCCTGTATCTGTGATGCTTGTGGAAAATATTCCCGAAATGATTCCAGAAAGAAGCTAGGACAAAGTATCTGTTTATTGTCCAGACTCAAAATTTGGCAGGAATCTAGTTTCCTTGAAAATCAAAAAGAGATTTGGGTTTGTACAGTTTGCTGAGAAAAAAAAAAAAGTACCAGTACTAGGCATCATGGTCAGGTCAAACTGGAGCTTAGGACCATCAGTTAACCCAGGAGAGACAAAGCCTTAGAACTGATGGATCCCTAGCTGCTTATCTTGAATAATAAAAATGCTGCTACCTTAATCACATCACCATGCAAAGGGGGCTGGTGACAATGCCATGCTGGAAGTCGGTTGCAGTGGCTTTTGTTTTATGTCCTTTCTATTTAGCGAATCTCTTTTCTCTAGAAAATGTTCTCTTTTTAAAAGAAGTTGTAAATGAGGGATAAGAAAGGACTTTGCGTGCTAGAGTGGGTAGGAAGAAGAGGGCAAAATTGCTGAGATCCTGTGCTGGAATGAGGGCTACAGAAAGAGACGGAGACGTGATCTTACCCAGCCGATAAATTTCAGCACTCGGACAGCTCCTAGCTCTGAAGTGCGCATGTTTCCTTTTTCAGTCGCTTGGGGCGGGGGTCGGGGAGAGGCATTCCAGAGCGGACATGCCTGCTATTTGAAGGGAAAGAGTGACTGGCTGTTCAGCGAAGAGGTGCTGAAGGGGTGCAGTGATGATCAGAGAGGAGCAGAAGTCAGGATAGATGGAAAGGGTGAAGGGGGTTAGGGTCTGAGCTCCTGGAAATGCGAGTCTGTTGGTGGGTGGGCGGGACGGGAGTTTGAAGCTGAAGAAAGAAGGGAATACGATCTAGGCGTGGGAAAAGAAAACTGGGCGAAGCAGAGAACAGAATCGATAGTACTGAAATTACAGTAGGGGAGTGGGTAGTCTACTCCTTATCAGTGGAACCTAGAGGCAAAAGAGGAATCCTGTGCTGAAAAGGAGGGGACATTTCCTTGGCATAGAGAAGCCCATATGCAAAAAATGATTCTTGAGGATCGATAATGTAATTTAGAAGCCCTTTGTACCTTCCTCGCCCCTTGAGTGTTTTCATTTGATTTTAGCTGCCTGTTCCCAAAGAATCTCTCTACTTCTTTACTAGGGAAAGCCCCTTCGCTGAGCTTTCTTTAGCGGCTCAAAATCCTTGGGCATCCTCTTCAAGTCACGGATTTGTAATTGAGAAAAAATAAAATGGGCCGGCAGGGGGCAGTAGCAATCTTTTCGTGCCCTGGTTAAAGGTTAGAGTAGGGCTCCCACTTAAGAGCTGGAGCAAGGAAGGGTGAGACTGCAGGTTGAGTTTCTTCTGCCCATTACAGATGTTAATCACCAGGGATGAGTCATGTAATAAAGTGTAAATGTTCTTCTCCTAAATTGGCTAAAGAGACAGAAAATAGTGCAAGTTTATAAATCCTGTACAAAAAGCATGACAGGTAACCTTGCTATTTCAAATTAAACTTACAAATATTATTAATAAAAAAGAAGAAGGATAAATAGTTCGATGTAAGTAATTATCAACTTCTGGCAAGGGGAGATGAAAAATTCATGTTCTGCCATGAGCTGGGTGAGTAACCTACTGTTTGTCTGCAAAATATACTTTGTTCGTCTCCTTGGCACTCCAGTGCAGGTCTTAATTTTAAAGCAAAATAAAATGATTAATTTTTATTCCATAAATGACTAATATGCACATGGATAAGTTTAAATATCATAGCAGAGTAACAAGGAATTCTGTGATTTTAAAAAGGAAATTCTGAGAAAAAAACGCACGTTCTTTTTACCTTTTAATCTTAACATAAATCACTTGATGGTCTTATTGAAATGCATATTCTGATCTGGTAGGTCCGAGGTGGTGCCTGAGATTCTGCATTTCTAACAAGTTCCTAGCTGATGTTGATGGTGCTGGCCCCACTGATCACACTTTGAGTGGCAATGTTACATATGCCCTTTTATCAAATTTCTATCTTACCAAGACAGTGAGAATATAGGACCTTTCTTTAGATGAAAAGCAGCAGTACACAAGCATTCTGTTTACATACAAAATCAGTTCTTTGGAAGTGTTCTCTTAACTCATAAATCCCAGAAAAAGTGATTCAGTTTAAAAGAAAAGCAGTCTAGTGTAAAGTGAGACATCCCTGGACTGCAGTTTGAATCTGTTCACTTCCAAATTCATCCACATGGAAACTCTAGATCTGATTTTATCCCTGCAGTCCTGACCCCAAAAATAAAATCAATTCCTGCAAATATATTTCTTCAGTTGCTGCCACGGAAAAATCATACAAGATCTTTTTGTGCTCAAGATTCTTTCCAAAAGCAAAACTATATATGTAAAAGTATAGGAAAATTATTTGTCCAAAATTTTTTTGAGGTTGTAATGATGCTTCAAGTAATAAAGTCTTTGCCAGTCATTTCTTTCAATGTTAGTAACCAAGAGTAGGATGAGTAGGGAAATCTGTGACAAAGGAAGATTCTGGCTAGCAGCATGAAATCAAAGTATATATTATTTTAGAGTTGGAGGGAACTTTAGAGAAGACTTAATGTAACCTCCTCATTATACTTCTCAGCTCACCTCTATCTGGATTGCAGCTCTGTCAATCTATAGAAACAGCTCTCCCTGAGTTTGCCAATGAATTCCTTGTAACTAAGGCCGAAGGATATTTTTTCTGTTGTCATCTTACTTGACGTTTCCACAACACTTAACATCTCTTTTCCCTTCTTTTATTTAAATTTATTTTTCTTTTATTGTGGAAAGAGCTTTTTACTTGAAATTTACTCCCTCAACAGATTTTTTAGTGTAAAGTACAATGTTCTTAACTAGAGGCTCAGAACTGTACAGTGCATCTCTAGAACTTATTCATCTTACACCACTGAAACTCTACGCAGTGATTAGCAGCTCCTCGTTTCTTCCTGTCCTCTACCCCTAGCAGCCACCATGCTGTTCTCTTCAAGGGCTTTCTTCTCCAGGCCGTGTGACACAGTACACTCCTGGCTTGCCTAGTGTATTGTCTCCTTGGCATGCGTTTCCTCATCCTCCTGGGTTGGATTTTCTAAAGTGTGTAATCAGGTCCTCTCATCTTCTCATCCTGCACTCTCTTAGACAATACAATACACATCTATAACTTGCATTTTCCTTTTATGCAGATGACACACAGATATATATTTCTATGCAGACCTACACATCCAACTTCTTCCTAAACAATTCCCGTTGAAAGTCTCAAAGGTTCCATAAAGTCCACATGTCCAAACCAAGGTTTTAATACTTCCTTTAAATCCTGTTTCTGTTCTGCTGCTCCTATTTCATTATCACCAAACAAAAACTAAGGCATCAACTCTAAGACTCTCTCTCCATCACCTACCGTATTTAGTCTTTACCTGGCCCTATTGATTTTCTCTCTCAAATATTTACCAAGTCTGTCCACTTCTTTCCGTCTCAGCCTCCATGACCCTAGTTGAGCTATCCTTTCTCTTGCTTGGATTGCAGCAATAGTTACCTTACTTCTCTACCCGCACCAACAGCAGATCCTCCACCACCTCATTATTACACTGCAGGCAGAACAATTATTCAGAAATCAAAATCTGATTATGTCATGCCCTCTGATTAACATGATGACTCTCTATTGATATTTGGGTAGAACAAGAAGAGTACTTAACATGATCTGAAAGTGCCGCATGGTCTGGCCTACATTGTCCTTCATCTTATTCCTTCTCTTCTAACCATACTGGTCTTTTTTTTAGTCCCTCACACTTGCCATTTTGCTTAATCCCAGAGAGTGCTCATGCCTCTCATTTTGTCTTTTTTGCATATCTTATTTCTCAAATCTCTTTTCAAATGTCATTTCTTCAAGAAGGGCTTTCCTGACCTGCATGACTCTGTCAACTCTCCCTATTACAGATTTCTTTACTACTTAGCAACTTTGATTCAAAGAGCTTGTCACCATTGCATGTATACATGTGTGCAATTATTGCTTAGATAATGAGCTTTGTGGGGCTTCCCTGATAGCTCAGTTGGTAAAGAATCTGCCTGCAATGCAGGAGACTCCAGTTCAATTCCTGGAGAAGGAATAGGCTACCCTCTCCAATATTCTGGGTTTCCCTTGTGGCTCAGCTGGTAAAGAATCTGCCTGCGATGTGGGAGACCTGGGTTCGATCCCTGGGTTAGGAAGATCCCCTGGAGAAGGGAAAGGCTACCCACTCCAGTATTCTGGCCTGGAGAATTCCATGGACTTGTATAGTCCATGGGGTCACAAAGACTTGGACACGACTGAGCAACTTTCATTTTTTCAGTGAGCTTAGTAATGGATCGGGGAGGGGAGGGCCTCTGGTTTTTTTCTACCATAATATATCCATCCATTCAATGTTAATGACAGAAATCATAATGGTATTGATGGTGATTAGAATGTAGTTTTTTTAATGCACCCAAAAGTGCTGCTTAAAAAAACCAATATACTTTAATATGTATCGTTTTGTCAAAAATTACTTGTTAGGGGAATAACAAGTTGAGAACTATAATTATTTGAAAGAAAAGCCAGCTCAGTGGCTCGGGGGTCTATACCATGAAATGAAAATACAAATAGGAGACTATGAACCAGATGTCCTTAATTCAGGTACCACCTCTAACACTGATCAGTTATATGAATGACCTTAGGCAAGTCATTTAATTCCACTGAGCTTCACTGTCATAATATATAAAATATGGATGATAATATTGCTATATAAAATATAGAATACTCTTGAAAGTCTTATGAAATCATAGCTGACTGTGTGTTCTTAATCTCAGTTCTTAGCATCTATTGTCTGCTAAAATTCATGTTTTCACTCTGTCCCTTGGACAATTCCACTTTCAAGGAGAGTAAGCCTCTGGAGTTTGAAACAGGTCATATTTGCAGTGCAATGGAATCCCGAAGTCAAATCCACCTATGGTTCCAATTCACTAAATCACAGCTGGTTAAGGTATGTGTTACCCTCAGTTTATACTCATCAGAGAATTGAGAAGATTCTGACCCATCCTATAACATCATAAGGATCAATACACAGTATGTGGTCTATATCATACTACATGTTTAAAAATTCTAAATAGATGTAAACAAAGAGACGTTTCTTATGAGCATCAATATCATTTGAACATAAGTCTTATTTACAGACATTGATAAATTTCTAACATGCATAGTGCTTTGTAGCATAGAAACATACGTACCATGTGGGAGGGAGAACAATGATTTCTCACTATTCTTCCCAGTGAGGAATTTGTTGTTGCTGTTGTTCAGTCTCTCAGTTGTGTCTGACTCTGTGACCCCGTGGACTGAAGCATGCCGGGCTTCCCTGTAAAGCTCATGTAAGTTGATCAGTTCTCCCAAGTCCACATGACCGTTAAGTGACAAAGTCATCCTTTCTATATTCCCTATCCAGGAAACGGACTTATTTCTTATATATGTATGACTGGTATTTTTCAAGTCACTGAGAAGCTACTATATACCCAACTCTTTTAAAACTATGTTTATAATTCCATTGCAGTAATGCCCCTTTCTTGATGGAATTTTGGTCTCCATTAAATTCATACACACAAATGTCAAAGGAAAACCCATTATTAAGAGTCTCAAAGTCTATTTCCTTAGGAAAAGAGTTGAAAGATGTCTAATAGATCAATATCCTGCATCAGGTTGCCTCATGAACTCTTACAGGTCTTTGTGAAGAGACATGGTCCTTCTCAAATATGAGCATCCTGTCTTCCATTGAAAAGATGAAGTAGTGATTAAGAAAGGAATCATTAATTTATAATTGACACCAACTGAGAAGCAGAGGTTTGAGGTAAATTAGAGAGTGGAAGAAGTTGTTTTACCAAATCTTTAGTTGCTTAAGGATGCTTCCTCACAGAAAATGATAAAGCCAATTTCATTTTGATAAAATGCACCTTCTGAATTTTAGGAGAAATTCTTCTGCCTCCAACAGACCTTCTCACTAGAGGGCCCTAGGTTAAAATAGATTTCTGAGTGAGAAAATCTTTTGACATGAGCCTGCATGGTTATTATGATACTTATTAAAATGTATAGCTTGTGAGATCAATGATTAGTGATTGCCATTTTTAAAAAATTTTCTTTCTTTATTTTGGCTGAGCTGGGTCTTAGTTGCTGTGCAGGTGTTTCTCTAGTTGCGAGGTGTGGGGGCTCCTCTCTAGTTGCGGTGCATGGACTTCTCATTGCAGAGGCTTCTCTTGTTGTGGAGCACAGGCTCTAGAGCACAGGCTTCAGTAGTATGGCACGTGGCCTCAGTAGTCTTGGCTCCTGGGCTCCAGAGGATGGGCTCAATAGTTGTGGCCCACAGGCTTAGATGCCCCGTGGCATGTGGGATCTTCCCAGACCAGCGATCAAACCTGTGTCTCCTGCATTGGCAGGCAGATTCTTTACTACTGAGCCACCAGGGAAGCTCCTGACATTTTTTTTTTGGGGGGGGGTCCTATATGTAATATCTCAGGGATCAGGTAGAGAGTCTGTCTCTCAAATCCTAGATCTCTAAGCTACCACTGCAGAGTCAACAACTGGCTTTCAACTTGCATGGCCCCTTATGGCCCTTTATGTCCTTTATCTCCTTGCAGTGGTTATATTGCAAATAAAAGGCACACTGTAGAGCCCATTTCATTGGGTTAAATAAATTGATAGGAGGGCTGGAATTTTAACAGGGAGGTAAAAAAATGAAACATTGTTCCCACTGCTACTAGTATTCATGACTTTAAAGCTGTCTTTAATGTCCAACATTGTCTACAGAGCAAGGATGCCTAAAGAGCTGATGTCACCCTGCATTTATTCTTTTTAAGTTTTAGAAATCCAGCTAACTTCTCTCTTCTTAATCTTGTGGTATGAATAAAGATGCTCCGCATACAGAGAGGCAAGCTTCAAGACCATGAAGTATAAATGTGAAATCACTGCTCTTCTTGGTTCCATGCAGACAATTGGATGTCTGTCCAGAGCATTTCTGGATTAAATGACTTAGAAATCAGAAAAATCATTTTATGATTGGAATTCTTCTGCTTATTAGTGCTCAATGTTTACAGACCACAAATGTGTTCAGCACTTGAAACAATTTCTATTTCCAGTGATGATTCATACAAATGATTGCTTCTCTGTTGGCTAATGTGAAAAATGCAGCATTTCTTTTCATAAACATGAAGGAGGTAAACAATAATTTGGAGGATAAATCAAATATAGTCCCTCTTGAATGTATTAGAAAGGTTCTTTCTTTGGTACAATTCTCAAAATGAAAATAATGAATAACAATAAGATTGACTGCTACAGTATCACTTGTCTTATACTTTCCTAGGTTTGGTTCTGCAACTGATGCAAAAACCATCTTGACATCACCTTAGTTATTATTATACTCTTACTGAAATTTTCTTCTGGAGAGTTCTCAGGTTTTAACTTTTTATTATTGACTTGATGATGTTTGCTCCCGCCCATAGAAAATGCCTCATCTAAGTTCACAGAAGACTGAAAAGAAGCTGATTTTGAAAGAGTGAATTATTTTAAGTTGGACAATAGCAATAGTTTTGCATTTGCAAGTAATCTAGCAATTATTAGTTGAAATGGAGTTCCATTCATTATATTCAATGATGGCATTTTTATTATTGTTGTAAAGTATAGTATAGATACTGACAGTAAAGAATACAGATAATAACAGTTCTGTTACTCAACCAGTCAACAAATATTAATCAAGCATTTACTATATACAAAATACAGTGTATTTCTCTGAAGATGAGGCAAAGTAATACGACATTATTTTGGCCCTCCACAGACTTATGATCTACATGTGAAGGTAAGAAAAATAAATACTATGGAATCAGGTCTCTAGGTCAGGGTATCATCTGGGGAGATCAGCTTCCTGACACCTAAGAGCTTCAAAATGTGGCATTCACCTGTGGATTCTTCAGTTTAAACTTTGGTTATTAGCTTGACTGGTTCACAAAATTAATCTTATCTGTGCCCCAAATATGTTAGGATGTGACATACTAACTATATATCATATAAACCACATAGAATGAAAATGTGCTATCAGGCTGCCAAGTAACCCATGTGGACTGAATGATGTGTAAGCTTCTTGTGTGCACTCTGCCTGGAAAGTTTCATGATAAACAGGGCTAAACAGGAAATTAGAGATATTAGAGGTATAGGATCTCTACCATACGGTTGAAATGTGAAAAAGTTGAGTAGATCCTATCTCAAATGGACTGATAGAGACATCTCAAGCTCTCAGACTACTCTTTTTCATGCTCTATTTCTAATCAACTCCACTGCTAATTAATAGGGCTTTCCAGCTGGCACAGTGGTAAAGAATCCACCTGCCAATGCAGGAGATGCAGGTTTCATCTCTGGATCGCGAAGATCCCCTGGAGGAGGAAATGGCAACTCATTCCAATATTCTTGCCTGGGAAATCTCATGAACAGAGGAGCCTGGTGGGCTTCACTCCATGGGGTCACAAAGAGGACACAACTGAGCTCTCACTCATAGGCCAGGCTGATTAATACTTTAAGTTGCTTTTTGAAAATGGTATATTATGAAATATAACATTTTTATTAAAATATGTATGTGAAATATTTATAGAATATGCATAATAATGCTAAAACAAATTTCTATGTAACCACATATGGTGTAAGACATAGAAAACCAAAACTTCTGAAGCCCCCTGAATGCTAACGTACGATCTCATCATTTTCTTGCTTTGCTTTATTATCTAACACACACATTCACACATATTGTGTAGTTTCTCATGTTTTGATGCATACATAAATTGAATGAGATTGTATTTTTCTGTGACTTATTTTGTTTGGTCCATATTGTGTTTTTGCACATGGCAAGAAGTCATTCATTTTCACACTGTATTGCTCCGTTCTCTGAGCATTTCACAATTTATTCATCCATTCTACTGCTGATGGATGGGCTTTTGGGTTGTTTCCAGGTTTTCTGCTATGATAAATAATGCTGTGTAATATTCTTATACACTTCTCCGGTACATGTGCATATTTAGAGGAAGAATTACTGAAACCTAAAGTATGCACAGCTTCATTTTATTAAATGATACCATGTTGTTTCTCACAGTGTTCTAGGAATTTATACTCTACCAGAGTAGAGAAAGTTTCTAGTTTCTTTATATACTCACCAACATTTGGCATTGTCAGACTTCTTAATTTCTGCCAATGTTAAATAGCATCTCATTGTGCGTTTAGTCTGTATATGTTTATTTATCTAATTACTAATTAGCCTGAATACCTTTTCAATATGTTTACTGACCATTTGTGTTATATCTATGAAAAATCTGTTTATTTCTTTTGAAAACTATTCAATTAGGTTGTTTCTTTTTCCTTATTTATGTGTAAAATCTATTTTATAGCAGTCTTTTGCTAGTAATATATGTTACAGATATCTTTTTCCAGTTTCTGGCTTTTCACATTTATTGTACTGTTGTTGTTCAGTCATCAAGTTGTGTCTGACTCTTTGAGACCCCATGGACTGCAACATGCCAGGCTGTTGTGTTCTTCACTATCTCCTGGAGTTTGCACAAATTCATGTCCATTGAGTTGGTGATACTATCCAACCATCTCATCCTCTGCCGGCCCCATGTCCTCCTGCCCTCAATCTTTACCACCATCAGAGTCTTTTCCAATGAATCAGCTCTTTGCATCAGATGGCCAAAGTATTAAAGTTTCTGCTTCAGCCACAGTCCTTGCAGTGGATATTCAGGGTTGATTTCCTTTAGAAATGACTGGTTTGATCTCCTTGCTGTCCAAGGGACTCTCAAGAGTCTTCTCCAGCACTATAATTAGAAAGCATCAGTTCTTCACCTGTCAATATTCTGTATGGTCCAACTCTCACATACATACAGGACGACTGGAAAAACCATAGCTTTGACTATACAGACCTTAGTCGGCAAAGTGATGTCTCTGCTTTTTAATATGATGTCTAGGTTTGTCATAGCTTCCCTTCCAAGGAGCAAGTGGCTTTTAATTTCATGGCTGTAGTCACCGTCTGCAGTGATTTTGGAGCACAAGAAAATAAAATCTGTCACTATTTCCACTTTTTACCCCTTCTATTTTCCATGAAGTGATGGGATCTGATGCCTTGATCTTAGTTTTTTGAATGTTGTTTCAAGTCAGCTTTTTCACTCACCTCTTTCACCCTTATCAGTTCAATTCAGTCGTGTCCAACTCCTTGTGACCCCATGGACTACAGCACGGCAGGCTTCCCTGTCCATCACCAACTCCCGGAACTTGCTCAAACTCATGTCGAGTGGTTGATGCCATCCAACCATCTCATCTCTCATCCCCTTCTCCTGCCTTCAGTCTTTCCCAGCATTAGCGTCTTTTCCAATGAGTCAGTTCTTCATATCAGGTGGCCAAAATATTGGAGCTTCAGCTTCAGCATCAGTCCTTCCAATGAATATTCAGGACTGATTCCTTTAGGATTGACTGGTTTGATCTCCTTGCAGTCCAAGGGACTATCAAGAGTCTTCTCCAACACCACAGTTCAAAAGCATCAATTCTTCGGTGCTCAGCTTTCTTTATACTCCAACTCTCACGATCAGTCCTGGGTGTTCATTGGAAGGACTGATGTTGAAGCTGAAGCTCCAATATTTTGGCCACCTGGCTCGGCCGGCGGGTGCAGGGGCCACGCAGCCGGGGAGTTCCAGGACCTGGAGCAGTGGGGCGGCGGCTGGAGGCGCCCAGAGCTGAGACTCACGGCCGGGGCGGAGCCGCCGCCGTGCCGGGGCCCAGCCGGAGCCGCCGCCGCCCTCGCTTTCGTCCGGCCGCCTGGGGCCGAGAGCCGTGGCGCAGGAGAGGAGCCGAGCATCCTGGGCCAAGGGCGGGGGGCAGATCCGCCCGCCATGGCCACCAAGGCTCGGGTTATGTATGATTTTTCTGCTGAACCTGGAAATAATGAACTGACGGTTACTGAAGGCGAAATCATCACAATTACAAATCCAGATGTTGGTGGAGGATGGCTGGAAGGAAGAAACAGCAAAGGAGACCGAGGGCTTGTTCCAACAGACTACGTTGAGATTTTGCCCAGTGATGGAAAAGATCAGTTTGCTTGTGGAAATTCAGTGGCCGACCAGGCCTTCCTCGACTCCCTGTCAGCAAGTACAGCCCAAGCCAACGCGTCAGCTGCCAACAGCAACAACCAGGTCAGCAGTAGCAGGTCAGCAGCCTGGATTGCTTCCAAACCTGCAAACTGGGAAAGCTCGGAGGGCTGGGGAGCCAAGCTGGAGGGGGCCGCAGCCCAGAGAAGCGCTGCCAACAACTGGGACTCGGCCTTTGGTCATCCCCAGGCCTACCAAGGACCAGCAACTGGTGATGACGATGACCGGGACGAAGTCTGGGATGAGCCCAAGTCGTCTCCTTACTTCAAGGATTCAGAGTCGGCGGAAGCAGGAGGTGCTCAGTGAGGAAACAGCTGGGCCAGCAGCTCTTCCATGAAGCTGCCACTTAACAAATTTCCTGGATTTGCAAAACCTGGGATGGAACAGTATTTGTTGGCCAAGCAACTGGCAAAACCCAAAGAGAAAATTCCTATCATTGTTGGAGATTATGGCCCGATGTGGGTTTACCCTACCTCTACGTTTGACTGTGTGGTAGCAGATCCCAGGAAAGGCTCCAAAATGTACGGTCTGAAGAGCTACATTCAGTATCAGTTAACCCCCACCAACACTAATCGATCGGTTAACCACAGGTATAAACACTTTGGCTGGTTATATGAGCGTCTGCTGGTTAAGTTTGGGTCAGCCATTCCAATCCCTTCTCTTCCAGACAAGCAGGTCACAGGTCGCTTTGAAGAAGAGTTTATCAAAATGCGCATGGAGCGGCTTCAGGACTGGATGACCAGAATGTGTTGTCACCCGGTAATCTCAGAGAGTGCGGTCTTCCAGCAGTTTCTAAATTTCTGAGATGAGAAGGAATGGAAAACTGGGAAAAGGAAGGCTGAGAAAGATGAGCTGGTGTGAGTTATGATATTCTCCATCATGGAGCCAGAGGCACCTGACCTGGACTTAGTAGAAATAGAACAGAAGTGTGATGCTGTCGGCAAGTTCACCAAAGCCATGGACGATGGCGTGAAGGAGCTGCTGAACGTGGGGCAGGAGCACTGGAAGCGGTGCACAGGACCATTACCCAAGGAATATCAGAAGATAGGGAAGGCCTTGCAGAGCTTAGCCACAGTCTTCAGCTCTAGTGGTTATCAAGGTGAAACAGATCTCAATGACGCGATAACTGAAGCAGGGAAGACTTACGAAGAAATTGCCAGCCTTGTGGCAGAACAGCCAAAGAAAGATCTCCATTTCCTGATGGAATGTAATCATGGATATAAAGGTTTCCTTGGCTGCTTCCCTGACATTCTTGGCGCTCACAAGGGAGCAATAGAAAAAGTGAAAGAAAGTGATAAACTGGTTGCAACTAGTAAGATCACCCCCCAAGACAAACAGAACATGGTGAAGTGTGTTGGGACAATGTCTTACACTTTGCAAGCCGAGATGAATCACTTCCACAGTAACCGGATCTACGACTACAACAGCGTCATCCGCCTGTACCTGGAGCAGCAGGTGCAGTTCTATGAGACGGTGAGTTGGCCTGTTCCCTGGGCTCCCTGTGAAGCCGGCGTACCTGTGGTTTTTAACCCTAACTGAGGCCTGGCATGCTGTGATTCATGGGGTCGCAAAGAGTCGGACACGACTGAGTGACTGAACTGAACTGAACTGAACTGATGCAAAGAGCTGATTCATTTGAAAAGACCCTGATGCTGGGAAAGATTGAAGGCAGGAGAAGAAGGGGATGACAGGAGATGAGATGGTTGGATGGTATCACTGATTCAAGGGACATGAGTTTAGGTAAACTCCAGGAATTGGCGATGGAGAGGAAGGCCTGGCATGCTGCAGTCCATGAGGTTGCAAAGAGTTGGACATGACTGAGTGACTGAACTGAAGTGAACTCACATCCATACATGACTACTGGAAAAACCATAGCTTTGATTAGATGAACCTTTGTCAGCAAAGTAATGTCTCTGATTTTTAATATGCCCTTTAGTTCCTTTTCACTTTCTGCTGTTAGAGTGGTATCATCTGCATATCTGAGGTTGTTAATATTTCTCCTGGCAATCTTGATTCCAGCTTATGATTCTTCCAGCCTGACATTTTGCATGATGTACCCTGTATATAAGTTAAACAAGCAGGGTGACAATATACAGCCTTGACATACTCCTTTCCCAATTTGGAAGCAGTCCATTGTTCCATGTATGGTTCTAAATGTTGCTTCTTGACCTGAATACAGGTTTCTCAGAAGACAGGTAAGGTGATCTGGTACTGCCATCTCTTTAAGAATGTTCCACAGTTTGTTGTGATCCACATAGTCAAAGGCTTTAGTGTAGCCAATGAATCAGAAGTATTTCTGGAATTTTCTCCTTTTCTCTATGATCCAACAAATGTTGGCAATTTGATCTCTTGTTCCTCTGCCTTTGGTAAACCTAACTTGTACATCTGGAAGTTCTTGGTTCACAAACTGCTGAAACCTAACATGAAGGATTTTGAGCATAACTACACTAGCATGTTAAATGAGCACAACTGTATGGTAGTTTGAACATTCTTTGGGACTGGAATGAAAACTAACCTTTTCCAGTCCTGTGGCTCACTGCTGAGTTTTCCAAATTTGCTGACATATTTTGTGTAGCATTTGAACAGTCATCTTTCATGAAATTAAATAGCTCATTTGGAATTTCATCACTTCCACTAGCTTTGTTCATAGTAATGCTTACTAAGGACCACTTGATGACACACTCCAGGATATCTGGCTCTAGGTGAGTGACCACATCATCATGGTTATCCAGGTCATTAAATCTTTTTTGTGTATGGTTCCTCTGTGTATTCTTGCCACCTCTTCTTATTCTCTTCTGCTTCTATTAGGTCCTTGCTCTTTCTGTCCTTTATCATGCCCATTCTTGCATTAAATGTTCCCTGATATCTCCAATTTTCTTGAAGAGATCTCTAATCTTTCTCATTTTATTGTTTCCCTCTATTTCTTTGCATTGTTCACTTAACAAGTCTTTCTTATCTCTCCTTGCTATTCTCTGGATCTCTCCATTCAGTTGGATACATCTTTCCCTTTCTTCCTTGCCTTTCACTTCTCTTCTTGTCTCAGCTATTTGTAAAGCTTCCTCAGACAATCACTTTGCCTTCTTGCATTTCTTTTTCTTGGGGATGGTTTTGGTCACCACCTCCTTTACAGTGTTATAAACCTCCATCCATAGATCTTTAAGCACTCTGTCTACCAGATCTAAGGCTTCCATGGTGACTCAGATGGTAGAGAGCCTGCCTTCAATGTGGGAGATCTGGGTTCGATCCCTGGGTCAGGAAGATCCTCTGGAGAAGTAAATGGCAACCCATTTCAGTATTCTTGCTTGGAAAATCCCATGGATGTTGGAACCTGGCAGGCTACAGTCCATGGGACTGCAACGAGTTGGACATGACTGAGCAGTTATTTCTTTCACCAGGTCTAACCCCTTGAATTTATTCATCTCCTCCACTATATATCATAAGGGATTTGATTTAGGTCATACCTGAATGGCCTACTGGTTTTCCCTACTTTCTTCAGTTTAAGCTTGAATTTTATAATAATGAGCTGATCTGAGTTGCAGTCAGCTCCAGGTCTTGTTTTTGCAGAATGTATAGAGCTTCTCCATCTTTGGCTACAAAGAATATGAACAATCTTATTTCGGTATTTACCATATGATGATGTCCTTGTGTGGAGTTTGTTTCTTGGGTTGTTGGGAAAAAATGTGTTCTCTTGACAAAACTCCATTAACCTTTGTGGCCCTGCATGGTATGGCTCATAGCTTCATTGAGTTATGCAAGCCCTTTTGCCACGACAAACCTGTGATCTATGAAGGAGTTATTGTATTACTAATATAAATTCATTCAGTTCAGTTCAGTTCAGTCACTCAGTCGTATCCGACTCTTTGTGACCCCATGAATCACAGCACGCCAGGCCTCCCTGTCTATCACCAAATCCCAGAGTTCACTCAAACTCATGTCCATCAAGTTGGTGATGCTATCCAGCCATCTCATTCTCTGTCGTCCCCTTCTCCTCCTACCCCCAATCCTTCCCAGCATCAGACTCTTTTCCAGTGAGTCAGTTCGTCTCATGAGGTGGCCAAAGTATTGGAGTTTCTGCTTTAGCATCAGTCCTTCCAATGAACACCCAAGATTGATCTCCTTTGGAATGGACTGGTTGGATCACCTGCAGTTCAAGGGACTCTCAAGAGTCTTCTCCAGCACCACAGTTCAAAAGCATCAATTCTTTGGTGCTCAGCTTAATATTCCCCTTATGATTTTTGTTATTTTTGGCTTACAAGTAGCAATATTGTGATTATGAAGATGTGTTCTTCTATTATCTTCTAAGTTTCTAATGTCATTCACACTTAAAATGATTAATACCTAGAGCAAATGTTATCTATTTTAATTGTGTATGTGACTGTCATGCACATTTAGTTGTTAATTGGTGGGTGTAGATCATATATGAAAACCGAAATTGGATGCTGTCCTTCTAAGGATTTGGAAATTAAAATGTCCTATGATATTAGCATGGCACATCATAGCCTAATTTTGCAAAGGCACTTCAAAAGATAAAAATGGCTGCTAATCCAAAAAAGACTTAAATGTTGTTCTGATAATATGTGATTGTATAATATAGTACTCCCAAACTTTTATGGTTTAAAATAGCTATTAGTAATGGATACAGAAGTTGTGATACATATACACAATGGAATATTACTTAGTCATAAAAAGGAATGCATTTGAATCAGTTCTAATGAGGTGGATGAATCTAGAGCCTATTACACAGAGTGAAGTGAGTCAGAAAGAGAATGATAAATATCATATATTAGCGCATATATACAGAATCTAGAAAGATGGTACCGAAGAATTTATTTGCAGGGCAGCAATGGAGAAACAGACATGGAGAACAGACTTCTGGACCTGGGGAAAGGGGAGGAGAGGGTGAGATGGATGGAGAGAGTAACGTGGAAACTGACATTCCCACATGTAAAATAGACAGCCAATGGGGATTTGCTGTATGACTCAGGGAACTCAAACAGGGGCTCTGTACCAACCTAGAGGGGTGGGATGGGGAGGAAGATGAGAGGGAGGTTCAAGAGGGAGGGGACATATGGATACTTATGGCTGATTCATGTTGAGGTTTGACAGAAAACAACAAAATTCTGTAAAGCAATTATCCTTCAATTAAAAATAAATTTTTAAAAATGTTAGATTTATAGTAAGGAAGGGAAATAATATAATAATTTTTAAAAAGAAACAAACTTCCATATAAAATCATAATAAATGTGCAAAAATATTAACTCTGGTTTTGGATGATGAAACTACTGAATTTTTTTGTATTTCTGTTTTAAATATAAGTTCTAATTTGTCTATTATGAACATATTTAACTTTTATAATTAGGAAAAGATAAAGTACTTTAGAAAACTCAGAAAGTAGCATATTTACTTTGATAACAATTCATGCTTTTCTGCCTATGTGAAAAATATATAAAATAACAATTGCCAATTTATATTTCTTCCAAGACTACAAGTACAATTATAGACTCCTGGAAATCCCATGGGCAGAGGAGCCTAGCGGGTTACAGTCCATGGATCGCAAAAGAGTCAGACACGACTTAGTGACTTAATGACAACAAAGATGTCTAAGTAGAATGCTATTACATACAATTCAATAAATTTTGATTTAAAAACAAAAAAACAAAAAAAAATATTAGAATTACTGTCTCTCAAGTTTCTGTATGTGGAATGGGTTCATCTGGACATTCTTGTCAAAGATCTCTCAAGCTGTAGTGTGGAAGCTGAGGCTTGAGTCGTCTGAGGGCTCAATTAGGTCAGACTTCCAGATGGCTTCTTTGCATGACTGGTATTAATATTGCATATTAGGTATTAGATGATAACTCAGCTGGGACAGTCAACCAGAGGATCTACACATGGCCTTTCCCTAAGATTTGGGCTTCATACACCATGGTGCCATAAGTTCTGAGAAGGTGAGTCTCAACAGTTAGCATTCTAAGAGAATAAGGAAGATACTGCTTCAAGGATTCTTATGACCCAGGTTTGGGAGTCATGCTGTGTCACTTCTGCTGCATATTACTGGTTACACATGGCCAACTCAGTTTCAATATGGAAGGAGACTTCTCCAGGTTATGAATACTAGGGGGTATGGTTCACTGGGCAGTTGTCTTTGAAAATTAACTATAGGAACCATGTCAAAGGATTGTCAGTATTGTTTGCAGAGAGTGTTGTGTCATCTTCCAATTCAAACAATAAAGAGTAGATAGAGTAAAAAACCTCTTAAGACAAAACACCTAAAATTTGTGGATAGAATATGTTTTTAAAAGCAAAGTTGAATGGGCCATGAACTGAGAGAAACTCTCAGAGACCCAAAACAAGAGAGCATGAATCCAGACTAAAATTTAAATGCTAAAGACGGGAGTTGCCCTGGAGTATCTCTTTATTTCCCAAGATTTATCACTTCAGTTTTAATGGCAGCTTGGTGGGTTGGGAGAGGGAGAATGAGGGAGAAAGCCTAGATCCTAGACAAGGTGGGTGGTCTATTTGGAGACCCTCTGTATAAACCACAGAAAAGGAGAGAGAATGCAGCAGCATTTGCCTACCTAAAACTTGACTCTAAATAAAACTAAAACATATCTGAGAATTTGTAACCACAGGAAGACATCATATGGGCTTGTGATACCACATATATACTTCAAGCACCTCAAACCAAGGACTTACTTAAAGTTGTTCTAAGTTGATAGCTTGAGGTTCCTCTGGTGGAAATGATGCTAGTCCACTTGGGAGAGACAAATTTCAACACACACTTCAAAGATTTCTTTCAGCTAAAGTTATAAGATATGATTTGCAAACAAAAATCACAGTACATATGATGAAAGAAGGCCTCCAAAAGAGCCAAGAGAAGCAATGAATAATAAAGGCACTCACACACTTCAGATATTAAAAGTATCAAACTTAGAATAAATGTATTAATCATGTTTAACAATTATAGAAGCAAAGGATGAGTGAGAAATAAGTGGCTCAAGAAGAACTATATACAATACCTAGAAATTAAAACTGTAATAATTTATATTTACAAATCAATGAGCTATTTAAATATCATATTAGATATAGCATATGAGATTACTATCGAACTGCAAGAGAGACCAAAGATATTATCTGGAAAGATAGCACAAGGAGACAAAGAATTTGAAAACATGAAAGAGATGTTAAGAAATATAGAGGATGGAGTGAGTAGATCTATCACATGACAAGTAAGAGTTTCAAAGAAATAATAGATTTCAGGAGTGGTGATTTGTGAAGAAGCGATGACTAAAATTTTTCAGAATTGATGAAAAACTTGAATCATCAGAATTAGAAATTCTAATAAAATCCAAGCAGAATAAACGAGAAAATGATGACACCTAAATAAATTGTACTGAAAGTGAAACTAAAGACACTCAAGGCAAAGAAAAGACCTTGAGATCAGTCAGGAATCAATTTTTTAAACATTACTAAGTGATCACAATTAGATGGACAGCTGAATTCTCAGCAATAAGAGGACAAGAAGATAATGAAGTTAATTATTCATTATACTGAGGGAATATAGCTATCAATCTAGAATTATATATCTGCAAAAGTGAAAGTGAAGTTGCTCAGTTGTGTCCAACTCTTCGCGACCCCATGGACTGTCGCCTACCAGGCTCCTCTGTCCATGGGATTTTCCTGGCAAGAGTACTGGAGTGGGGTGCCATTTCCTTCTCCAGGGGATCTTCCCGACCCAGGGATCGAACCCGGGTCTCCTGCATTACAGGCAGACGCTTTACCGTCTGAGCCACCAAGGAAGCCCACTGATTCTTTTTAAAACAAAAGTGAAAGAAATATATTTCTGAATGAAACCAAGCCTGTTTACTGACAATGGAAATGTCAAGAAAGGAGTGAAAGAGAAATGGGAACTTTCCTGGTGGTCCAGTGGCTAATACTCCAGGCTCTCAATTCAGGGGGGCTGGGTTAGGTCCCTGGTCAAGAAACTAGATTCCACATGTCACAACTAAATCTCCTGAATGCCTCAACTAAGGCCCAGCATCAGGAAACTTCCATAAACCTCTTATCCTTATCCAACAGAGGCCAGACAGAATGAAAACTACACAGAAAATGAATCAAACTGATCACACAGACCACAGCCTTGTCTAACTCAATGAAACTATGAGCCATGCCCTGTAGGGCTGCCCAAGACGGCCAGGTCATGGTGGAGAGTTCTGACAAAACATGGTCCACTGGAGAAGGGAATGGCAAACCACTTCAGTATTCTTGCCTTGAGAACCCCATGAACAGTATGAAAAGGCCAAAAGATAAGACACTGAAAGAGGAACTCCCCAGGTTGGTAGGTGCCCAATATGCTACTGGAGAAAAGGGAAGGAAAAGGGAAAGTGAAGTCACTCAGTCATGTCCAACTCTTTGCAACCCAATGTTCTGTATCCTACCGGGCTCCTTCGTCCATGGGATTTTCTGGGCAAAGGTACTGGAGTGGGCTGCCATTTCCTTCTCCAGAGGATCTTCCTGACCCAGGGATTGAACCCAGGTCTCCTGCATTGCAGGCAGACGCTTTACCACTGAGCCACTACAACGGATGCTACTGGAGAAGAGTGGAGAAATAACTCCAGATATGACTGGTGATGGAAGTAAAGTCCTATGCTGTAAAGAAGTTGCATAGGAACCTGGAATGTTAGGTCCATGAATCAAGGTAAATTGGAAGTGGTCAAACAGGAGATGGCAAGAGTGAACATCAACATTTTAGGAATCAGTGAACTAAAATGGACTGGAATGGGTGAATTTAATTCAGATGACCATTGTATCTACTAGTGTGGGCAAGAATCCCTTAGAAGAAATGGAGTAGCCATCATAGTCAACAAGAATCCAAAATGCAGTCCTTGGATGCAGTCTCAAAAATGACAGAATGATCTCTGTTCATTTCCAAGGCAAACCATTCAGTATCACAGTAATCCTAGTTTATGCCCCAACCAGTAACGCTGAAGAAGCTGAAGTTGAATGGTTCTATGAAGACCTACAAGACCTTCTAGAACTAACACCCCCAAAAGATGTCCTTTTCATCATAGGGGACTGGGATGCAAAAGTGGGAAGTCAAGAGGTACCTGGAATAACAGGGAAATTTGGCCTTGGAGTACAACATGAAGCATGGCAAAGGCTAAGAGTTTTGCCAAGAGAACGCACTGGTCATAGCAAACACCCTCTTCCAACAACACAAGAGAAGTCTCTACACATGGACATCACCAGATGGTCAGCACTGAAATCAGATTGATTATATTCTTTGCAGCCAAAATGGAGAAGTTGTATACAGTCAGCATAAACAAGACTGGGTGGCTCAGATCATGAACTCCTTATTGCAAAACTCAAATTGAAGAAAGTAGGGAAAACTTTCAGGTATGACCTAAATCAAGTCCCTTAAAATTATACAGTGGAAGTAACAAATAGATTCCAGGGATTAGATCTAATAGACAGAATGCCTGAAGAACTATAGATGGAGCTTTGTGACATTGTACAGGAGGCAGTGATCAAGACCATCCCCAAGAAAAAGAAATGCGAAAAGGCAAAATGGTTGTCTGAGGAGGCCTTAAGATATCTGAGGAAAGAAGAGAAGCTAAAGGAAAAGGAAAAAAGGAAAGATATACCATTTGAATGCTGAGTTCCAAAGAATAGCAAGGAGGGATAAGAAAGCCTTCCTCAGTGATCAATGCAAAGAAATAAAGGAAAACAATAGAATGGGAAAGACGAGAGATCTCTTCAAGAAAATTAGAGATACCAAGAGAATATTTCATGCAAAGATGGGCACAGTAAAGGACAGAAATGGTATGGACCTAATAGAAGCAGAAGATATTAAGAATACACAGAAGAACTATACAAAAAAGATCTTCATGACCCACTTAACTATGATGGTGTGATCACTCGCCTAGAGCCAGACATCCTGGAATGTGAAATCAAGTGGGACTTAGGAAGTATCACTACAGACAAAGCTAGTGGAAGTGATGTAATTCCAGTTAAACTCTTTAAAATCCTAAACGACGATGCTGTTAAAGTGCTGCACGCAATATGCCAGCAAATTTGGGAAAATTCAGCAATAGCCACAGGACTGGAAAAAGACAGTTTTCATTCCAGTCCTAAAGAAAGACAATGCCAAAGGATGTTCAAACTACCACACAATTACAATCAATTCACATGCTAGCAAAGTAGTGATCAAAATTCTCCAAGCCAGTCTTAAACAGTATGTGAACCATGAACCTCCAGGTGTCTAAGCTAGATTTAGAAAAGACAGAGGAACCAGAGATCAAATTGCCAACATCTGTTGGATTATAGAAAAAACATAAGAGTTCCAGAAAAAGTTCTGCTTTATTGACTATGCCAAAGCCTTTGACTGTGTGGGTCACAACAAACTGTGGAAAATTCTTAAAGAGATGGAAACACCAGACCACCTTACCTGCCTCCTGAGAAATCTGTGTGCATGTCAAGAAGCAACAGTTAGAACCAGACATGGAACAACAGACAGGTTCCCGAATTGGGAAAAGAGTATATTGTCACCCTGCTTATTTAACTTATATGCAGAGTATATCATGCGAAATGCTGGGTTGGATGAAGCACAAGCTGGAATCAAGATTGCCGGGAGAAATATCAATAACCTCAGATATGCAGATGATACCACCCTTATGGCAGAAAGTGAAGAAGAACTAAAGAGCCTCTTGATGAAAGTGAAAGAGGAGAGTGAAAAAGTTGGCTTAAAACCCAACATTCAGAGAGCTAACTAAGATCATGGCATCCAGTCCCATAACTTCATGACAGTTAGATGGGGAAACAATGGAAACAGTGTGAGACTTTATTTTTCTGGGCTCCAAAATCACTGCAGATGCTGATTGCAGCCATGAAATTAAGAGACGGTTGGTCCTTGGAAGAAAAGTTATGACCACCTTAGACAGCGTATTAAAAATCTGAGACATCACTTTGCCAACAATGGTCCGTCTAGTCAAGGCTATGTTTTTTCCAGTAGTCATGTATGGATGTGAGAGTTGGACCACAAAGAAAGCTAGCACAGAGGAATTGATGCTCTTGAACTGTGGTGTTGGAGAAGACTCTTTAGAGTCCCTTGGACTGCAAGGAGATCAAACCAAGCAGTCCTGAATGTTCATTGGAAGGACTGATGCTGAAGCTGAAACTCCAATACTTTGGCCACCTGATGCAAAGAACTGACTCGTTGGAAACGACCCTAATGCTGGGAAAGATTGAAGGTGGGAGGAGAAGGGGACGACACAGGATGAGATGGTTGGATGGCATCACCCACTCAATGGAGATGAGTTTGAGCAAGCTCCAGGAGTTGGTGATGGACAGGGAGGCCTGACGTGCTGCAGTCCATGGGGTCACAAGGAGTCAGACGCGACTGACACGACAAACTGAACTGTACTGAAGACTCAGTCAGCCAAATGTGTGTGTGTGTGTGTGTTTAAAAAAGAGATAAAATAGAAGTAAAATTTAGAGGTAAATAGTATTTCAAACGGAGAAAGCAATGGAACCCCACTCCAGTACTCTTGCCTGGAAAATCCCATGGATGGAGGAGCCTGGTAGGCTGCAGTCCATGGGGTCACTAAGAGTCGGACACAACTGAGCTACTTCACTTTCACTTTTCATACATTGGAGAAGGAAATGGCAACCCACTCCAGTGTTCTTGCCTGGAGAGTCCCAGGGATAGGGGAGCCTGGTGGGCTGCCGTCTATGGGGTCACACAGAGTCAGACACAACTGAAGTGAATTAGCAGCAGCAGCAGTATTTCAAAAAAAGAAAATGACTGCAGAAGGAAGGTATAAGATACAAGTAAAAGTAGTGAACATAGAAATTGCTATATAGATTAGTAAATATGAATAAATAATATCAGTACCAGTTTTATCAAGACCTACACGACCTTCTAGAACTAACACCAAAAAAAGATGTCCTTTTTCATCATAGGGGATTTCCCAGTGGCTCAGTTGGTAAAGAATCTGCCTCCAATTCAGGAGACCTGGGTTTGATCCCTGGGTAGGGAAGATCCTCTGGAGAAGGAAATGGCAGCCCACTCCAGTACTCTTGCCTGGAGAATTCCATGGACAGAGGAATGGGGCAGGCTACAGTCTGTGGGATCGCAAAGAGTCGGACACAACTGAGTGATTATCTTTTCATCATAGGGGATTGGAATGAAAAAGTTGGAAGTCAAGAGGTACCTGGAGTAACAGGCAGGTTTGGCCTTGGAGTAAAAAATGAAGCAGGGCAACAGCTAACAGAGTTTTTTCAAGAGAACACACTGGTCATAACAAAGACCCAGACGACTCTACACGTGGACACCACCAGATGGTCATACAGAAATCTGATTATATTCTTTGCAGCTGAAGATGGAGATGCTCTATGCAGTCAGCAGAAACAAGACCAGGAGCTGACTGTGGCTCAGTTCATGAACTCCTTATTGCCCTCTAGGCCATACATCACTTGGCCAACAAAGTCCGTATAATGAAAGCTATTATTGTTCCAGTATGAATGTGAAAATTGGACCATAAAGAAGGCTAAAGAGTGCTGAAGAATTGATGCTTTCAAGTTGTGGTGCTGGAGAAAACTCTTGAGAGTCCCTTAGACAGCAAGAGGGTCAAACCAGTCAATCCAAAAGGAAATCAACCCTGAACATTCATTGGGAGGACTAATGCTGAAGCTCTAATCCTTTGGCCACCTGATGTGAAGAACTGACTCAATAAAAAAGACCCTCATGTTGGGAAAGATTGAAGGCAGGAGGAACAGGGGGTGACAGAGGATGGGATGGTTTGATAGTATCACTGACTCAAGGGACATGAATTTTCGCAAACTCCAGGAGATAGTGAAGGACACGATAGCCTAGCATGCTGCAGTCCATGGGGTCACAGAGAATCAGACACGACTTAGTGACTGAACAACAGCAGCAGCAAATGTTAATTTGAGACAAAGTAAATTTTAAGGTGAAAAAATATCTTACTGCAGAGAGCCAGGAATAGTACCCATATCATCTGGAATAAAACTATGCTATGACAACCCACTCGAATAGAACAGAAAGAAAAATTAAGATGAAGATGAGCAGAGTTAATAAAAGAAGTAGAAAGTCAGAGGGGCATCCTGACAAGTTATTAAATGCTAGGGGGAAAAAAAGTTAAATAGGATTAATGTATTCAACATATTCGTCAAAAGTTCCTCTTCTCCTCCTCCTCCTCATCCTTCCCTTTTCCCTTTTTTCCTCCTCTCACCCTGCTCTACCATGTAACTCCAGGTTCTCAGAGACCAAGATGCTGGAATTAGTTCACTTCATATAAGAATGTTAAAGGACGATGTAATTCTTGCCCTCAAGAATATAAAGTCTGTTATCTAATATATGCCAGAGCTGATTCATCTCTATGTTTAAGGACAGTCATGTAGTAGCCATGGATGGATCTAGGATACATAAATGATGGGAAATCCTGGTAAATTGGATGGAAAAACTGGATGGAATCTCCATTAAGAGAACCTTAAAAAACACATGTGGGTCAGTCATAAACCTTCTAATTTCCCTTCAAGCTTGTACATTTATGGCACATGATATTGAGAATTGAGAAGATGGATATCCAAATTCTAGTTCCTGCTTACTAGCTCTAAAATCAAAGACAAATTACTCTGCGCTCCATTTTCCATTCAGTAAAATAGGAGATGTATCACCTTCCTTGTCTACCACCCCTGTTTGGGTTCAGTTCAGTCACTCAGTCGTGTCCGACTCTTTGCAACCCCAAGAATCGCAGCACGCCAGGCCTCCCTGTCCATCACCAACTCCCGGAGTTCACTCAAACTCATGTCCATCAAGTTGGTGATGCCATCCAGCCATCTCATTCTCTGTCGTCCCCTTCTCCTCCTGCCCCCAATCCTTCCCAGCATCAGAGTCTTTTCCAGTGAGTCAACTCTTCGCATGAGGTGGCCAATAGTGGGCCATATAAACTTTGAGGACTCCAGCAATGTAAGCTATTGTTATTCTTGAATAAATGCTTCCACTATCACAGTCACTTGAGGCCATTTAATAGTTTACTTAATAATGTACTTAATTCTGAGGAGAGGATAGTGGCCTTCCCAGGTGGCTCAGTGGTAAAGAATCTGCCTGCCAACGCTGGAGATGCAGGAGATGTGGGTTCAACCCCTCTGTCAGGGGAAAATCCCCTGGAGAAAGAAATGGCAACCCACTCCAGTATTCTTGCCTGGAGAATCCCATGGACAGAGGAGCCCAGTTGGCTACACTCCATGGGGTCTCAAAGAGTCGGATGACTGAGCAACTGAGCACAAAGAGAGGATTATCATTTGTATTCAATGTTTCGCATTAGTTTAGGAAAACAGGGGCAAAAAAGATATTTTTCATTGATGATGGATAGTGTATACAAAATATTTGTAGGTGAAGAAAGTAAGATCCTATTATTTTTCAGACGGGAAATTATCATATGAGCTTCTGGAAAGAAAACCTAATTCAACTTTAAAGTTCTTAACTTTAATAATAAAAGCATGTTGAATAATCATGCCAAATGACTTGGATCAATTGCTAAATATGAATGAGGGGAGAATTAAATTGACACAAAGGAAAGGTTGTCTTGTCAGAGAAAAATTTGTGAAGGGAGCTAGAGATAATTTAATGTAATCATAAGACTGACTCTGAGGAAAATATGGAGTTGTGTTTGCTTCTTGACCAGCACACCAAGAAATGTAATCAACTAAAGAGATGGAAACAGTTGAGTAACCATTTTTCTTTCTCATTTTAAGGAAAACTATTTTTGTTATGGAATGCAGTGCTTTCAAGATAAGGCCAAACTATATTGTAAAACTAAATCAGTTTTTAAGTAAATACTAGATAAATCTAGTTGCACAGGCTCCCATCATATATTTAGAAAATAAGTTTTTCTGTTTATTTATAGGTTCCCATAAAGAAAGGGTAAATGCAATTGTCAGTGTCATGTATACAAAGTTACACTGATACAGATAAAAATGAAAATAAAATGTGAATAATGGATGATAAATCATTTTCTTGGGTCTCCAGAAGCCACTTAAAAATTGAAATGAAAGGCTGCCATGATTAATCTTTTGTTATTTAATATATAAGGACATTGAAAGCAATCTTAATGTGGACTTAAGACCCCTTGATTCCATTGTGTTGCATAGACATATTATCCTCAGGGGGCATGTCCTTTCACCATGGAGTCATAGCTTTTTGCACCAGGATTTCATACTACTTTCCAGTTCTGTCTGGCAATCCATTCTCTTCCCAGCATCTCCTCATCAAGAATCTATAGGGCCATTGGGCACTCTCTTTTCCTTATGTGTCCCTCCAGCTTCTGGAGATGGTTGACAATGGGCTACACAAATTCGGTTTTATTGACAACTGGTTTCCAGGTGATTTCAGCCAATAGGAATAAGCAGGAGATCAGAGTTGGGAAGGAAAGAGAGTTGGAATATTTATTCCATCAGCCGCCTCCAAGCTGAGCAGAAATTTGCTAGTGGCTTTTTTTTTTTAATTGAAGCCAAATTCAAAGAGATAGAAAATAGATGAGTGTTTCCCAGTAACTTAGGAGAGAGGAAAGTGGGGAGTGATTACTAATGCATATGGGGCTTTTGTGAGTGCTAAAAATATTCTTGAGTTGGATAGTGGTGATAGTTGCAAAGCTTTGCAGATATGCTGAGACCATTTAATTGTGTATATTAAAAGGGTGGATTTTATGATGTGTGAATTATATCTCAATTGAAAATGGATAGAAAATATACAATGGAATATTATTCAGGCATAAAGAAGAATGAAATCTTACCATTTCCAGCAATAGGGATGGACCTTGAAGGCATTATGCTACGTAAAATGTCAGACAGAGAAAGACAAATACCATATGATCTCACTTATATGTGGAATTTTAAAAAAATGAGTTCATGAATACAGAGAATAGATTGGTGGTTGCCGGAAGTGGGGGGAGGAGGCAATGATGAAGGAGGTTAAAGTTACAAGCTTCCAGTTATAGAATAAACAAGTCATGGGGATATAATATACAGCATGGTGACTGTAGTTAACAACAGTATCTTACATATTTGCTACTATAATAATAATACTCTATTGCAAGTTGCTAAGAGGATGGATCTTAAAAATTCCCATGATAAGAAAAAAATGTTGTAACTATGTATGGTAACAGATGTTACCTAGACTTATTGTGGTGATCATTCCACAATGTATATAAATATTGAATTATTATGTTGGACACATGAAGTTAATATAGTTGTATGTTAAGTATACCTCAATAAGAAATGGATAGAAAAGTTGCAAACCAAACTTTTATAGCACACAACAAAAAATATGAATAAACAAAAGAGGAAAGACTAAAAAATTAAAAATCATAACATAAAAATTGCAGATGAAGAAAAACATATCAGTTAAAATACATCAACAGAAAGGACACACACATACACACACACACACACCCCCCACAGAGTTCCTGGGAACTATTTTGCAAGGTACTTGCTCTTCTTCCTTATCAGCTTTAATACATGTTTTCTATGCTGTATTATGACTTTGCACTTGATTTTAAATTAATATATAATTATTTAGTTAAGTGTAAGACATATTGCATGTATAGATGACAGAGAAATTCATTCTTTTACTTTTCATAGCTTTTAGTCCAGGAAGAGGCACTAGTTAGGAGCAAGATTTGAAATTTTAGCTCATTATTTCTTGATTTGCTTCTTTTCTTTTCTAGCCTTTCTTATTTTCTTCCAGTCTTAACCAATGCTTTCATCCCTATTTTTCTCCTGAACCCAATTCTTTTTTTTTTTTTTTAGTTTGGTAGTTTTATTATTCTATTTATAATTCTAGTAGTTTTTGACAGTAACTTTTTTTTTAACCCAATTCTTACAACCCTTTAAGTCCTCAGCATCCCTTTATAAAGCCACTAAATTAGATTATTGATGACAAACAAAAGGAATCAGAGTTTATGAGTCTGCAAGTCCTTTGCTCTCTCAGTATAACAAAGTCTGAATTTTTCAACCTTCAGGGTACAGCATAGAGCTCATCTTAAACATTCTTTTTGGCTGATCAAAGAAAGGAGGTCAACTTACTTGGAAGGTGCTTTCATGTTTACTTAAACTAAACACTGTTGTTAGTTCTCTTACTGTATTTTAAAAAAATTCAAGTGAAAGATGCTCAAGGGTCGTATAGTACACGAGACTGTTGAAACAGGGAGGATAAAGATGAGACTGGAATGGATTTTTAGTACCAGATTCCACTTTGGCTTTATACTTCAATCTGTTGCACTAATGTCTCCTTTTGTACTCCCGAGAACCAGCTTATGTTCTTCAAGACATGGCCAGAACACATTCTGTAGAGGATGATAGAGGGAGGACTTATTTGCCCATAGGAGAAGGGTTCAATTCTATTCTCATGGTAATAAGCTTAGGAGGCACCACTATATACTCCTCTTTAGGGAAGAGTGAGAGCAGTAAGGGGTAACTCAGTCCCATGGAGTCTGAGGAGGGGGGCATTGTGGGGCCACCGCATCTATGGAGGGCATGGCAATTGTTTCTGATGTCATCTCTGCGGCATGCTATAGTAGAATGAGCCTTGAACTCTATGGTGCTGTTTGAATCCTGGTTCAGTCATTTACTAGAACCAGACATGGTGGGTAGTACTAGATTTCTGGAGGGATTCTAGCTTTGGCGACCTTGGAGTTATGTATTCACCCAGCAAATATTTTATTGAGTGCCTGCTATGTTCCAGGCTCTATTCTGGACATGGAATATATTTTAAAAAATGGAAGTAATATGGAGTCCCTAACCTCACCAAATTTACCATGACTTTGGAGGCTGGCCCCCTCTCCAGCCATCAATTGACCCTAAAAAGGGCTAGATGGAACATTGCCCCACCTGTGTCCATATGCAATCATGCAAAATGCACTAATTAAATGTCTCCATAATGACTGTGTGCTTCAGGAATGGCCTGGCACTAATGCCTTGAAAAAGACTGCTCCAAATGCCGCTCTTGTCCTGAAGCTAATGGATAAAGTGACCACAGCATACGCCTAGAATTGATTGTTTTCTTTGGATTTAATCAAGATCTCCTCTCCCCCTCCCCTGAAAATGTTAATGCTTTCTCTCTACTACAGCCACTATACCTTAATATGAAGAGAATTAAATTTCCCCTCTGACTTTTAATTATCCCCTGACAGCTTTGGGAAATGGCATGGCTAACACAAATCAGAAATGCCAATCGGCCTTGGAATGCATCCTGCATGCTTTGAAACAGATTTTCTGAGTTATGTTTTGAACAAATGTTAATGTTCATTTGTGTTTTTTTAACAGACACCAACAAATGAGCAGAAAAGGGAAGAAAGTTCTTCGCAAATGTAATGGTGTTATAGGAGGACTTTCAAGGATCAACAATACCATGAAGGTAATTGGCCAGCAGAAAAGGGAGAGGTCATATACTATTTCTTAAGAATGTCTCTCCAGCTGACGTATGCGAAACTGTACATCAGATATTTCTTCAACTGAGGTCTCGTTTATATCAGGGCTTCTCTCAGTATACTTGGAAATTGAATCATTTTTAAAAAGGAATTTTCTAGTCTAAAAGTTTCTGAATGGTACCTCTCAATTTTTGTACTCCTTTTTCCATCACAGACCAGCAATGAGAAAACTAGCCCTGGTCCATAAATCGCAATTTGATTAGCCCTGTTCTATATAATAGGCAGCACCTTTTAATGGGTAGGCATTATGCCAAATATTTGATAAATATCAAAATTTAGTCTTCACAACAATCCTATGAGGCAGTTCTTCTTTTCTGTTTTGCATATGGAAAAATGAGGTTTAGAGAGTTTAGGTTACAGGCTGAAAGTCTCAAAATCAATCATTGGTGAAATATTTCTTCCTGAGTCACATCTGTCCACAACCATCTTTCCTTAAGGATCAGCATGGAGCAAGGTTGGATAGTTTGTAATATGCAAGGGTTATTGACAGATAATGACACCAAGAAGGATTGGATCCAACAGGCCAAGGTCATAAATTGGAAGCAAATTTATAATAAGAAATTATTATTACTTATAATAAACTATTGTTACTTATAATACTGGAAGCAAAAGACCAGGAGAACCAGGTCAGACATGAGTCAGGTACTAGGTAACTGAAGATAAGAATGGTTGAAACTGAGTTGGCTGCCAGGGTACAGAATGTTCCTGATAAGCAGCTACCCCAGTAAAAAAAAAAAAAAACCAAAAAAACTTATTAACAGCTGTCACCTGATTATTCTACCACCTTCCAGTGTACTATCTGGATCTCACTATAACTCAGTGGTCCTGATTCTTTTAAGGCAATAAGGTCGTCAATATCTATCCATAACACTTTACATGGCAGAGGGAAGAACACATCCTTTGGCACTGTTAGAGGTGCAATTGGAGGGTCTTTATCCTCAGGGATAAAGCCTTCGGAGAAGGCAATGGCAAGCCACTCCAGTACTGTTGCCTAGAAAATCCCATGGATGGAGGAGCCTGGTAGGCTGCAGTCCATGGGGTCGCTAAGGGTCGGACACGACTGAGCGACTTCACTTTCACTTCACTATCCTCAGGGAGACCAAATAATATACTCTTTAGAGTCAACAAATTGAAGAACTTGTGTCTTCTTCATCAGAACATCCTCTTTACAGTAAAACATAACAGAACTGGGAGTAGATCATCCCCTATGGCTGGGAGTGACTACTAAGCTATTTTCAGGTAAAAAAGAGGACTTCACCAGGTTATTAGCACCTGGAGATACCCACTGGAAACAAAGTGTGGTGTCTTAGGGCTGGATCAGTCCCCTGAAAGCAGGGGACACTGAAACGAATAATAAAAACTCACACTGCAAGCTAAAGTAGGAAAGTGCATTGTCAAATTAGCGATGTAAGACAAAGGAGGGGGAGGCCAAGGAAAAAGTCTCTGAGCAGGGGGAGATAGTAGGTCAAATGTAATAGCCCAGACGAAAGCATGTCCAAGCCCCAGAGATAAGTATTACATTCAAATTATAGAAAATATAGAAAGGCACTCTCACACATGCACACATCAGACGCACCAGAAGAAATCAGTTGCCCATATTCCTGCAATCCAGACATGATCTTTTCTGTACATTATTTGACTTGGAGAATAAGCAAAGCCCAATTGAGCTGATTCCTTGACTGTGTTCTGACTAGTGAGTGTGTTGGAGAGACAGAGAGATATTGAGGCCAGGACCCTGAAAAAAAAGGGGCAGCTAATCCGGTTCTGAAAAATAGTGATAATGTTGCAGATGGCCAAGGCATCATGGAATTTCTGACCCAGAGAGAACTTGATGCTCATCCAGTTGGTGGTTTTAAAGGTCTGTTCTTCAGAGCAGTATAGGTTCCACACAGATGTCTCAGGGGCTGTCTGGTGCAGAAAAGGGTAAGGTTGAGTGTAGAGCAAAGTGGTCAGAGTTACAGGTCCCCAACCTGACTTCAACCCAGTGGCTCTGCATTAGCTCCTGGATATTTTCCTTCCTGGCTAAGATTTCATTTGAAGAAAGGATTCTGCTACTCTTAAAAGAGAAAAATAAAAATGATTGAAAGCCAAGTAATCATTTTGCTGATAAAGAAACTGAAATCCAAAGAGAGGAAAGGACATTTAAAAGGCCCCATGGTCTGTTATGGTAGTTGTAAGGAGCATTCTTGATTCCCTAGCCCTTCTATGACATTTGCCTTGAAATCAGCTGTGTCATTTTACTTCTTCTGTAGAAGAGGCCTCTTTTTATTCAGAAAACCACTGGTCTTGGCTCAGTATTATACAGCAGTAGGGTACTCTACTGTCCCCATTTTCCTTGGTCTGAGAGATTGCCCTGGGTGTAGGACTCAGTGCTAAAACAGAAAGTCCAAGACAAACCGGGACAGTTGGTCACCCTATCAGAAAGCCCCTGATGCCCAGATGTTTCTTTACCAACCACTCTGTTTTAGTTGCTAGAATCCTGAGTAAGTTTCTGTCTCACTTTAGAGTCTCACAGAGTCCTTCAACCTTTGGAGCCCAGTCTTTGAGCCTAGCTTTCTCAATTCTGCCTTCTGACCCCAAGCTTTCTGATTCTTACTCAGGTAGATGCTTTCTGACTGCTGGCTTCTGTCTGTCATGGACAAAACCCTCTATCTAGCCTTGACTGTTTTTTCCCCTTTGGGGTCTGATCACATGGAATTGTTGAAGATGTCACTGAGTGCCATTCGCTATCCATGCAAATTGCAAATAACTGCTGGCTATTTTCCTAATCAGTCTGTTAAGCTTCTCATACATTCTGGAAGATCTTAGACCCACATTCAGACTTTTGTCAGAGCTCCATTCCATCAGCATTTCTCTTCACTACTGACAATTTTGGAAAACACTGTATCTTGGCTGGTAGAAGTCAACTACAGATTTTATCCCCCATGAGTCCCTGACCTGAGTGCTTGGACCTTCAGATTAGCAGGGGATAATTTTTTTTTAAATCCTTTTATCAAATAGTTAAAGAGTCTATTCAGACCACTGTTAATTTAGATTCAGTATATCTAAATTATTCTCACTACTTAGTTTTACCTTAAGAAGACCTGCTACATATCATCCAAGGAGGATTTTGTTAAGTAACTAGAGCATGGACTTTTAGCATCTTCTTTGATAACTCCACCAAAGTGCTCCTGTTCCTTCACTCAGCGTTTGGCCTGCGGAGAGAACCTTGTGGCCTCTGCTCTGCTCATCTGCCTACTCGTATCTATTCTAGCCTTACTTGGTAGATTCTGATCTGAACTATTTTTTTGAGTCCCAGACATGTTCTTTTTCAAAAACAAAAAAACCTGATTTGGCTCAATTCTGTGTGTTTCCTTCCCTCTCCAGCTACAGTGATGCTACTCAGACCTCGGTGCTCAAGGGATGCGGTTAGAGACGTGAAATGGCATTGAACTTCACACCATAGAGTGTTCAAGTTCAGCTAGCATGTGAGAGATCATAGTAGTTTTCTTCCCATTCAGTAAACACAGAGTTATATTTTTGCCCCTTCACTTTTAGTTTCTTTGGAAGGGAAAATCACTTTACTTTCTACCAAACCTTAAATAATGAGAGAGACATCAGCAATATTGTCATCGTGCCATAGGGAAGAAAATCTTAGTAGCTATATCAGTGGAAGAAATATTGGAAGGGGATGTGCCCTGGCAATTTTGAAATAGATTTGAGGATTGTAGCTCATAGCACACTGTGTTGGGAGTCATCAGATTCCAACATCTTTTTCTACAGAAGAGGAAAGTGAGATTCAGATCAAAGTGATGATTCTCCACTCTGCTGCACAGAAAATCTCACTGAGAGCTTTAGAAAACAGGGGTGTCTGTGCCCCACCTCTAAAGACAACCTGATTGATCAGGGGTGTAGCCTAACATTGATAACTTTTTATTGTTACTTTTTTTTTAATTTGGTTCAAGTATAGACATATGATATTATATTAGTTTCAGGTGTACACCATGTCTTAACATTTAAATACGTTATGAATTGATCACAATAAGTCTAGTAATCATCTGTCACCATACAAAGTTATTATAGTATTATTGACTGTATTCCTTTTGCTATAAATTACATCCTTGTGACTTATTTTGTAACTGAAAGTTTGTACCTCTAAATCTTCTTCATGTAATTTGCCCAACCCCTGACCCCTTCACCTCTGGCAACCACCAGTTTGTTCTCTGTGTCTATGAGTCTTTTACTATTTCGTTTTGTTTTTTAGATTCCACATGTAAGTGAAATCATATAGTATTTGTCTTTGTGTATGCAAGTTATTTCACTTAGTATAATACCCTGTAGGTTCATCCATGTTGCTGCAATGACATTATTTCATTATTATTTATGGCCAAGTAGTAGTCCATTGGGAGAAGGTGATGGCATCACACTCCAGTGCTCTTGCCTGGAAAATTCCATGGATGGAGGAGCCTGGTAGGCTGCAGTCCATGGGGTCACGAAGAGTCGGACACAACTGAGTGACTTCACTTTCACTTTTCACTTGCGTGCATTGGAGAAGGAAATGGCAACCCACTCCAGTGTTCTTGCCTGGAGAATTCCATGGACGGGGGAGCCTGGTGGGCTGCCATCTATGGGGTCACACAGAGTTGGACACGACTGAAGCAACTTAGCAGCAGCAGCAGCAGCAGTCCATTGTGTATATGTACCACATCTTTATCCATTCATCTGTCGATGGGCATTTAGGTTGTTTCCATGTCTTGGCTATTATGAACAGTGCTGCTATGAATATAGGGGTGCATGTTTCTTTTTGAATTATAGTTCGTTTTCATTTTCTTCAGATAAATACCCAGAAGTAGAACTGCCAGATTGTGTGGTAGTTGTATTTTTAGTTTTTTGAGGAACTGTCCTACTGTTTTCTGTAGTATTATGATTCCATAGTATTAATAGCTGTACCGGTTTACATCCCCAGAAACAGTCCATGAGGGTTCCCTTTTCTTCACACCCTCTCCATCTCTTGTTATTTCTTATCTTTTGATAAGAGCCATTCTGACAGGTGTGAGGTGATATCTCCTTGTGATTTTGATTTGTATTTCCTTGAGTAGACAATCGAATATTATGTTACCTGTGGGTTTGTCATATATGGCCTATATTAGGTTGAGGTATGTTCCCTTTATACTCACTTTTGGTTAGTTTTAATCATAAATGGATGTTGAGTTTTGTCAAATGCCTTTTCTGCATCTATTGAGATGATCAAGTGATTTTTTTCTTCATTTTGTTAATGTGGTGTAGGGTGTTGATTGATTTGTGGATATTGAATCACACTGATGGTTTTTTAAAAAGCCTCCCTCCAGGTGGTTTTCACACACAGCCAGTGTTCTGAATCCCTGTTTTAATGTTCAGTGGCAGAATGGAGTAGAACAAAGCCCAATTGCCCCACGCTGCCACCTTGCAGAATGCTGGCTGCTGGCACTGCAGATAATACTGAAAGTAGGCGAGTCACAGTCACACAAGAGAAGGAAAGGGTTGCATCCAGGAATTGAGTCAGAGGGAGAAGGCTAGTTCCATGTAAGTCAGTTGCAAGCATTTCCTGGGAGACACATAATACACAAGGACACGCTGACATGCTAGATAGCTTGGACTTCAGTAGTGTCAGGGTACCCTGATTGTGGTACCCACTGGAAAGGGATACTAATCATTCAGCAAATGGAGTGATGGAGAAGCTCCTTCAAGAGGCACATGCTTGGAATCCTTTCCTTTCCAGAAGATTCCAGGAATCAAAACATTCCTGTTAACTGCCTAAGTCAGCAGGTCATTCACTGAACTCCTCTCTTCCCACCCTATCACTCTCTACTGGCTAGACAGTAAGCATCACTGAAGAAACTATGAATGGAACTACTTGAAGATAGTGTCTTTAAAGAGGTAATTAAGGTTCAATGAGATCATCGGGGTTAGCCATAGTCCAGTATGACTGGTGTCCCTTTAACAAGAGAAGATGAGGACACTGACATGTACAGAGGAAAGACCATGTGAAGACACAGGGAGAAGATGGCCATCTATAAGCCCTTAGAAGAAACCACACCTGCTGACAGCTTGATCTTGGATCTCTACCTTTTAGAAACACGAGGAAATAAATTTCTATTGTTTAAGCCACTTAGCCCGTGGTACTACAAGGTAATACAGCTATAGTGATATTAACAGTACCAGTGCCTGACAGCTAAATAAGACATGGCCCCAGACTCCAAATCACTCAGAGTCTAGCCACTTGTCAGAATCCACTGGAGGCAGTTTTCTCCAGGGAAGGAGGAGTAAGATTATGAATGAGTCTGTGACTAAATCTAGAATTTTGGAACTGCCTGTAGGAATGGGGCAAGGAAGAAAAAGTGCTGGGTCTTGGGCCAGAACCAAGTGGGACATAAAGGTGGCCAAGCTAGAACAAAGCACCAGGAGGGGTGCCAACTCACAGAATTACAAACAAAATGGGGAGGAGCTCTGCTGGATGAGAAACAAGCCAAGTGATCCAGCCAAGAAAGAGGACCAGGTCACAAAGGCAAATGTTTAAAAAGCAGAGCCAAGGTAAAAGACAATGGGAAAGGGATCATAAGGACTGCTTCCTGGGTCCATAGCCCATCTGAGACCCAGTTGGCCAATGACATATAGTTTTAAAAAGCTTAAACTCACTTTCCTTTCGTGCTCTCTTATCTGTATAAAAGCCAGTGTTGAAACTGAATTCTGGCATCCCCATTAAAATATGGTTGAGGGACAGACTGTTCATAATTGTGTCATGTTGGATTCCCCACAAGCAAACTCCGAGAAAAAGATTCTGGATTACAGTAATTTTTAATAATAGGGAGGATACATCTCTCCTTATTTACTACCTTCTCAAAAACATTCTTGGCAAATTGCATACTTGATTTTATTAAATTCATTCTTGTTGCATGTCTGACTCTTTGTGACCCCACAGTCTGCAGTACGCCAGGCTTCTCCATCCATGGGATTCTCCAGACAAGAATACTAGAGTGGGTTGCCATGTCCTCCTCCAGGGGATCTTCCCAACCCAGTGACTGAACCCTTGTTTCTTATGTCTCCTGCATTGTCAGGCAGGTTCTTTACCACTAGCGCCACCTGGGAAGCCCCTCAGTTCAGTTCAGTTCAGTCGCTCAGTCGTGTCCGACTCTCCGCGACCCCATGAATCACAGCACGCCAGGCCTCGCTGTCCATCACCAATTCCCGGAGTTCACTCACACTCATAGCCCCTATACATTCTTAAATTGTTTTAAATTTAAAAAGAAACCCTGTTTTGTTTCTGATTGAAATTATATGGAGTTGATATATTTATTTGAAAAGGATAAACATTTTAATTACATTATGACTTTCTATCCAGGAGCATGGTATCTCTCTATATTCAGGTCTTGTTTTACATTGCTCAATGAAATTTATAGCTCTCTCTCAAATAAATCTTACATTTCTTTGTTAAATTTTCCCCTGTATATTTTGTGGCTTTTGTCTCTATTTTTAATGGGATGTATATGGAATTTTTTCCCCATTTTCATTTTTATCTGGTTTCTACTAGTAAATGAATTGATTTTTAAAATATTTGTCCTGGTAACCAGTACCTTACTAAATTATTTTACCTGCAATCCAATAATTTACTTTTAATTGTGCCTGATGTTTTTCTAGGAAATGATCATATCATTTGCAAATCAGGGTAATATGACTCTTTCAATATTTACATAGCTTCTTTACTTTTTAAGGCTTATTATATTAGCTACAACTCTGAAGAAATTAAAAATAGCAGCATCTTTTTCTTGAGTGAGCATAAGCTGCTGCTGCTGCTGCTAAGTCACTTCAGTCGTGTCCGACTCTGTGTGACCCCATAGACGGAAGCCCACCAGGCTCCCCCTTCCCTGGGATTCTCCAGACAAGAACACTGGAGTGGGTTGCCATTTCCTTCTCCAATGTGTGAAAGTGAAAAGTGAAAGTGAAGTCGCTCAGTCGTGTCCGACCCTTAGCGACCCCATGGACTGTAGCTTACCAGGCTCCTCCATCCATGGGATTTTCTAGGCAAGAGTACTGGAGTGGCTTGCCATTGCCTTCTCTGGAGCATAAGCTACTGGCTGTTATTTATGAGTTGTAATTGTGACAGCAGTTACTTTGTCTGTAATCCCTTCTGCAGTCTGTCAGCAGGATATCAGGATGATATTGCATAGTCAGAGTGCTTCCCTGGGCAGAACCACATGGAATCAGAGGGGTTTTAAGGGACACATTTTGATAGAGTTCTTCTGCCTATCTGTGAGGTTGAGTGGGGCTGGGGAAGGGGGCACACAGGGCAGGCATGAATTACATCTCAGGGATTGATTGTCCCACACAATTTTTAAAATTATTTTAAACAGCTTTATTGAAGTATAGTTAACATACAATAAGAGCAGACATTTTTAATTTTGGTGAAATGAAATTTATCTAGTTTTTATTTTATAATTTTTTTGTGTGTCATATCTCTGAAATCTTTGTTTAACCCATGCTCACATGGACTTTTGGTGTATATTTTCCTCTAGCACTTTCATAGTTTTAGACTTTTCATTTAGCTCTATGCTATATTTTGTGGCAATTTAGGGGGATGGTGTGAAGCCTTATTCAAAGTTCATGTATTTGCATGCAGATTTCCAATTGTTTCAGCAACTTTTGTTGAAAAAGATTATTCTTTCTCTGTGCACCCCTGTTGCAAATCAGTCATCTATACATGTCTGAGTATATTTCTTGAATCTATATGTTTTTTCATTGATAGTTTTTTTTTCATCGTTTCTACTTATACCACATTGATTAGTATAGTTTTATAATAAGACTTGAGTAGACACACTTTTAAAAATGTAGAAAGTTTGAACTTTTTACTTGTGAGGTCTGGTCAAAATGCCCACTCTTTAAACAGAATGGAGTGAAAACACTGCCAGCAGCATATGCAGAGCTGATGGGAAGCTGGAGGTTCAGTCGGCCCTCCCTGCCTATGTGTAAGGACTGTGCTGCCGGCCTGTAGCTCTGCTGTTGTTTTCAAGTCCCAGGACTGCATCTCACACCCTCCTCTTTCCTCAAAGACAAAACCCACTTCCCATAACCAGGGCTGTGTGGATCTACACGGCTGCACAGAGCTTGTTTTCCTCCTCTTACTCACCTTTCTGCTTCCCTGTTTTGAAATCACCAGGCAAGTGCAGAGCAGGCAAGATCAAGTCACCTGGGTTATTGATGATTACTGTCTTCCACCTTGACCCCTCACCATCCCCTTTACGTCATCTTTCCACGTGGTATAAGTATTTATTTGAGTGCCCTGGGCTTGATGTTCTCCACGGCAAGCAGCTATACTTTCTTTTCATCTCTTCTGTGTGCTGACACCTGTAATAATTATCAGCCTAAAATTAATCTAATCCATCAGATGCACACTGGTTGCTCCTCAAAGCTTTTCGTTTTCCCTGGCCTATCCTCAATGGAATGGCATTGTACTAAACTAAATTTAATGTGTGTACAATGAGAAGATTTTGCCTCATTTTTATAGGACTTTGATGCTCTGGTATTTCGAACCAGCCAGGCAGTGACAGCTCAAGTTGCCTAGTAACCATCCAAAGACCAGCACCAGAGTGAAACCCAGAGAAGTCACATTCAATAATAAAGAGAGCAATAACCAGGAATGAACAGGTCCAGGGTCATGGCTGGGCTGGATCCTTACTCCTTTGAGGATGCAGCTGGCACATCTTTGGTTAAGCTGCTCAAATCCTCCATCTGTAAAATGGGCCTGACATTTGAGAGCGGGTACCTCCTGTATATAATGTGAGGAATAATAAAGAATCCAGAAAACAGTTTGAATCCTTCAAACTAAATGCACTTGGGAAATATGTTGGATTTATAATAATTTGGTGCTGACATGCAGATAATGTTGGGAAGCAGGATCAGTTCAATCAATGATTTCCAAGATTCTAAGACAAATACAGTAGTATCAGTCTCTATGCTTGACTTCTAGCTGAGATAACTGTCTGGACACATCTCAAGGATGGAAAGTAGTGAAAAATACATTGAATATTGAGGGGAAAATGAATCCAAGTACTCAAAAACTACCTGAGTTATGATGTCTGAGGTCAATACACATATATGGGATTTACTCACATTTAATTTGGCTAATTTTAGAGAAGTCTGTCACTTCAAAGGGTAGAAACTTGGGATAAAGGTCTATAGCACCACAAATAGAATGTAAAATGGCTTCGTTTGGGTTTCAGTCACCTCTCTCAATGCCAAGGTAGAAATTGGGGTCATCTGAGCCAATATGCCTTAGCTGGGGTTCAAGCCTGCTCTCCTTGCTCCAATCTGGGCATCTCCTTTTTCCCATCACCATCACCACAGGCAGACCTTGCATTTTGCTCATGTTGATTTATTTCTTCTCCCCTTCAAATATACTGAAGTCCTTACTGTTGCAAACATCAAGGCTCACCATCTTCAGCCTTTTAACTTTTTTCATAGTCCTCTTGAATGATCTGAAACAAAATTATCCTGAAAACCCCAGCCCAAGTGCTCCTTTGTAAAATGGACTGAATCATTTCCCAGGCCCACATGGGTCATAAAGCCCCTGATGAATCACCAGGCACCAAGATGAACTGGCTTCGAATCTTTTCTCTATTGTTTTCTGTGCATATCTAAGGCAAATTACTTCATCTCACTCTCAGATTATCGTGTTTAAAACAAATCATAATATACTCAAAGGTTGTTGAGAAGATTAAACAAGGATTTATATAATAAATGTGTACATATGTATCCTTACATGTGTGTATATGTGTAAGGACAACCGATATAGACTTGGAAACAGACATATATGGTCAGATATCTATATAGGTACACAACACACACAGTCAGGAATTTTGTAAGTAACATGCTCGGTAAGCTTGTTATCAATTATATTCTCTCTCTGCCTTTTTTCTCGGAGAAGGCAATGGCACCCCACTCCAGTACTCTTGCCTGGAAAACCCCATGGATGGAGGAGCCTGGTAGGCTGCAGTCCATGGGGTCACGAAGAGTCGGACACAACTGAGCGACTTCACTTTCACTTTTCACTTGCATGCATTGGAGAAGGAAATGGCAACCCACTCCAGTGTTCTTGCCTGGAGAATCCCAGGGACAGGGGAGCCTGGTGGGCTGCCATCTATGGGGTCGCACAGAGTTGGGCACGACTGATGTGACTTAGCAGTGCAGCAGCAGCCCTTTTTCTAGCTCTTGTACCAATCATGGCAGCTTTTCCAGAGGCTAGAGTTGGACCCTACATCACCTAACATAATCCGCTTGTAGATGTATTCCTTTGGAGGAGGTTTAAAACCACGTTAAAAAGTAAAACATGCCCACTAGCCTGTAATGTCCACTAGTCTGCATTATAATTTTCTACAATTTTAGAGACTCCGACCACTGTGTCTGTTTCTCCACCCCATGCTGAGATCATTAGTTAATCACAAGTGCAAAAAGCATGGTTATGAAATAAGACAAAGAAACCACCTATTTTTTTTTTTTAAAGGAAGCATGTCTTAGTCCTTTCTCAAGGGGACAAGTTTTGTTTGTCTTATAGAGAATATTTTTAAGTGATGTTTACCGGTTACAAGAGAAAAACTTCAAAACTCACTGTTCTGGAGAAAAACCACCACACTGAAAGCCCTCCCCCTGGGCCATTTGTGCCTTCTCTCTGGGCATTAGGGAACGCATTGTACAGCGACACATGATTGCCTTGACAACATCTGATCCACCAGCAAGGACTCTGAAAGGCATTCATTTAATCACTTGTTCTGAAATCACCGCTGAAATTGCAGCCAGCTGAAGTGACAGGAAACCAAGTCCCTGCACCTAGTGTGGGAGACGAAAAGAGAAATCATATGGGACTGATTAAAGGCCAGGTCTATGGTGGCCCTCATCCTCAGAACACCAGGGATATTCTTTTTTAAATTTACTTTTTTTGTGTGCATGTATCATTTATTTTTTATTTTTTTATTGGAGGCTAATTATTTTACAATATTATATTGGTTGGTTTTGCCATACATTGACATGAATCTGCCCCGGGTGTACATGAGTTCCCCCTCCCGAACCCCCCTCCCACCTCCCTCCTCCCTTTATCCTCCCTCTGGGTCATCCCCTCACACCAGCCCCGAGCATCATGTAACATGCATTGACCCTGAACTGGTGATTTGTTTCACATATGACTACATACATGTTTCAATGCCATTCTCCCAAATCACCCCACCCTCACCCTCTCCCACCCAGTCCCAAGGACTGTTCTATACATCTGTGTCTCTTTTGCTGTCTCGTATACAGGGTTATCATTTGCATCTTTCTAAATTCCATATGTATGCGTTAGTATACTGTATTGGTGTTTTTCTTTCTGGCTTACTTCACTCTGTATAATAGGCTCCAGTTTCATCCACCTCATTAGAACTGATTCAAATGCATTCTTTTTAATGGCTGAGTTCTTGCCTGGAGAATCCCAGGGACGGGGGAGCCTGGTGGGCTTCCATCTATGGGGTCACACAGAGTTGGACACGACTGAAGTGACTTAGCAGCAGCAGCAATACTCCATTGTATATATGTACCAAAGCTTTCTTATCCACTCGTCTGCAGATGGACATCTAGGTTGCTTCCATGTCCTGGCTATTATAAACAGTGCTGCAGTGAACATTGGAGTACACGTGTCTCTTTCAATTCTGGTTTCCTCAGTGTGTATGCCCAGGAGTGCGATTGCTGGATCATATGGCAGTTCTATTTCCAGTTTTTTGAGGAATCTCCATACTGTTCTCCATAGTGGCTGTACTAGTTTGCATTCCCACCAACAGTGTAAGAGGGTTCCCTTTTCTCCACACCCTCTCCAGCATTTATTGCATGTAGACTTTTGGATAGCAGCCATTCTGACTGGTGTGAAATGGTATCTCATTGTGGTTTTGATTTGCATTTCTCTGATTATGAGGGATGTTGAGCATTTTTTCATGTGTTTGTTAGCCATCTTTTTTTTTTTTATTTCTAAAAAAGAATTTTATTAAAAAAGCACAAATGCAAAGAAATGAACAGAGGAAAATTTATGCGTCGAACCTGGACTGGTCACTTATGATAATATACATGCTACATGTTAGCCATCTTTATGTCTTCTTTGGAGAAATATCTGTTTAGTTCTTTGGCCCATTTTTTGATTGGGTCATTTATTTTTCTGGAATTGAGCTGCAGGAGCTGCTTGTGTATTTTGGAGATTAATCCTTTATCAGTTGCTTCATTTGCTATTATTATTCTACTCAAACTCTTCCAGAAAATTGCTGAGGAAGGGAAACTTCCAAACTCATTCTATGAGGCCTGCTGCTGCTAAGTCACGTCAGTCATGTCCGACTCTGTGTGACCCCATAGACGGAAGCCCACCAGGCTCCCCCGTCCCTGGGATTCTCCAGGCAAGAACACTGGAGTGGGTTGCCACATCACCCTAATCCCAAAACCTGGTAAAGACCCCACAAAAAAATAAAACTACAGGCCAATATCATTGATGAACATAGATGCAAAAATCCTTAACAAAATTCTAGCAATCAGAATCCAACAACACATTAAGAAGATCATACATCATGACCAAGTGGCCTTTATCCCAGGAATGCAAGGATTCTTCAATATCCGCAAATCAATCAACGTAATACACCACATTAACAAACTGAAAAATAAAAATCATATGATTATCTCAACAGATGCAGAGAAAGCCTTCGACAAAATTCAACATCCATTTAAATTTCCTTTTAATTGGAGGATGATTGCTTTACAGTATTGTGTTTGTTTCTACCAAATATCAGCATTGGATTAGCCATAGGTTTGCCTTTGTCCCCTCCCACTTGAACCTCCCTCCCCTCTCCTTCCCCATCCCAGCCCTCTAGGTTGTTACTAAGCCCAGGTTTGAGTTCCCCGAGTCATAGAGCAAATTCCTATTGGCTATCATTTACATATGGTAATGTATATGTTTACATGTTACCCTCTCCATACATCCCACCCTATGTATATTCCCAGTATATTGAAGTATAACATAGAAAAAGTACACTAATCAAAAGGTCACAGCTTGATGAATTTTTACAAACTGAGCAGACCCATATCAACAGCACCCAGATAAAGAATAAAGCATTACCAAAAAACAGAAAGAAAGAAGTAGGGTACTACCATTACCCCAATAGGAGGACTTGTGTCCCCTTTCAGTCATGAGCCCACCAAGGGTAAATGTTTCCACAACTTCTAACACCTTAGTGTTTGCCTGATTTTGAATTTCATATAAATGAAATCATCTAGTACGCACACTTTAATATTTGCTTTCTTAAAATTCAGTGTTATTTTTGTGAGAGTAGACCACATTATTATGTGTAGTTGCAATTCGTTAATTCCCATTAGATTAGCATACAACATTTTATTTATCCATTACATTGTTGGCTATTTTTTAATTAATTAATTTGAAATATAGTTGATTTACAATGTTGTGTTAGTTTCAGGTGTACAACAAAGTGATTCAGTTATATATACATAGAAATCTATTCTTTTTCAGATTCTTTTCCATCAGAGGTTATTACAAGATTTTGAGTATAGTTCTCTGTGCTATAGAGTAGGACTTTGTTGTTTATCCATTTTATATATATCAGTGTGTATATGTTAATCCCAAACTCCTAGTTTATCCCTCCTCCCCTCTCTTTCCCCTCTGTTAACCATAAGTTTGCTTTCTGTGTTTGTGAGTCTATTTCTCTTTTGTAAATAAATTCATTCGTATCATTTTTTAAGATTTGAACTATTGTGAATAGTATTACAACAGACACTATCATGCATGTCTTTGGGTGAACAAATGTTGGCTATAAACCAAAAAGTAGTATGACTGGGTCCTGGAATATGTGTATATTCAGCGTTAGTACAACTCTTTTTTATTTTTAAATTTACATACAGTGAAATTCACTTTTGTTTTGGCATGAAGTTCTGTAAGTCTTGACAAATGAATAGAGTCTTATAACCACTACAATCAGGATTAAACAGCAAAAAATCCCCCCAAATTCCATCATGCTGCTCCTTTATAGTCAACCCTTAACCTACACTTTCCCCTGACAAACCACTGATCACTCTAAAAGTTTTGGTTTTGGGTTTTTTTTAATAAACGGAAATACCCAGTATGTAACCCCTTTTAGATTGGTTTATTCAGTGCAATGTATTTGAGATTCATTTGTGTTGTTTATATTGTTGTTCAGTCACTCAGTCATGTCTGACTCTTTGCAACTCCATGAACTGCGGCACGCCAGGCTTCCCTGTCCTTCACTGTAAAGTCTTAATTCAATCCTTTTTATTACTGAGTCAGTTCAGTTCAGTTGCTCAGTTGTGTCCGACTCTTTGTGACCCCATAGACTGCCGCATGCCAGGCTTCCCTGTCCATCACCAATTCCCGGAGCTAGCTCAAACTCATGTCTATCAAGTCAGTGATGCCCTCCAACCATCTTATCCTCTTTCGTCCCCTTCTCCTGCCTTCAGTCTTTCCCAGCATCAGGGTCTTTTCCAGTGAGTCAGTTCTTTGCATCAGGTGGCCAAAGTATTGGAGCTTCAGCTTCAGCATCAGTCCTTCCAATGAATATTCACAACTGATTTCCTTTAGGACTGTTACTGAGTTCCATTCCATTATTTGGATCACAATTTGTTAGTTCATCCATCTGTTGAAAGACATTGTTTTTTTCTTTTTAAGGCTTCTATAAGCATTCACATACAGGTTTGTGTGTGAATGTAACTTTCATTTCTCTAGGATAATCACTTAGGAATGGTTTATTTGGTATTTTGTTAGCCTTTATAAGAAACAGCAAATTTGTTTTCTGGAATGACTGTCCCATTTTGAGTTCCCATGAGGAATATATTAGAGTTCGTGTTGCTCTGCATCCTCATTGGCACTTGGTATTGTCAGGTTATTTTATAAGCCATTCTGATATTTGTGTAATGATTTCTTATTGTGGTTTTCGTTTACATTTCCTTAATGATTAATGTTGTTGGCCATACTTCTGTGTGTTTACTTGCAATTCTCAGAGAGTTACTTTATGTATTTTCAGTTGTAATTCATGGGAGGATAGGGTGAATTGTGCTTCCTTCATTTCAACCAGATCAGAAGTCCTCAATATCTTTTGAATTTAATTTATTATATGCTTCAGAGCATGTGCTTTCTGTTACTCTCACAGCCAGCCCAGCAAATAAATGGACCATTAACAGCACTAGGACTCCAGATGATATAAATACATCTCAGTGACACTCAAGGACACCTATTATCCTTTGAATCATGTCTGCCAGTTTGTTGAGAGCCTGCTGTTCTATATGATAAGTTCCTACAAAATTCAAGTGGACAAAAGAACTGATGTGAGTTCATTTTAAATGTACCCCACACTTTTCTGATTGTCACCCCCATTTTGCTTCCCACAGAAGCAAGTTCACCCATTCCTCTTGGCTTATGGTGTTTTAAACTGCTATCATAGAAAGTAACTGGATCTGCTTAGGTTCTTTCTCCCTTTTCCACAGTTCTATTGTAATGATCTCATGTTTGGTTTGACTTAGTAGTTCTCAAGGTAGGGAAGCAGGCTTTCCCCTGCTTCTTAGTTAGGCTGCCTTAACAACAGAATTGGTAGACATGGGTCATGATGGTGGCAACACATTTGTCAAACTGGAGCTGGTCTCAAAACATACTGTTTCTGGTATAGCCAAAGCTTAAGACTTAAGATGCCTTAATATTGATATCCATTCTAGTTTATTAGGCAGGATTACTTGAACCCACAGATAATCCTCTAGCAGGATGTCAAGTGTTTCAAATGGCTCTATGTATTCATCCAGGCCATGAGAATAATGCTACTCAAAGTGTGGTCTGCAGACCAGCAGTGTCAGCATCACCTGGGAGCCTGTTAGAAACCCCAGTGTCCAGGCAACCGCTGCTGAATAAGATCTCTGATGGTGGGCACAGGAATCTGGATTTGAACAAGCTTTCCATGGTACTCTTATGCATTCTAAAGTTCAAGAATCACTGCTTATTCACTTATACTTATAACAAAGCTGAATTTAAAAGTTGGTAAGAGGAAATGAGATGCCTCTCCCAATATTTTCAAATTTCTGAGTGTTGGTTTATTACTCTTTTAGGACCAGACTTCCCTAAACCTAAAAAAAGATCTAAAATGACTTCAGTAATAGCAGTTAGCGAGACTGTCAGCTTACAGGAGAGTGTGTGGCACTCCTTTTACAATTATAGGTGGCAAAATATTATTGTGCAATGTAGGTTTAAAAAAACCTTATTTTTGAACTGTTTTAGAGTACATGTCCACCATAAAGTAATTTTAAAACAAAGACAGTTTCTTATTTTCCCTATAATTCATGTTTTAAAAAATAATATTCAGAAAACAGGAAAAACAAACAAAGCTATTGGTAGTGTACTTCCCTCAGGAAAGAAATTATTTTCTGAGCATAAGACCAGGGCAAAGTGAGTAAGTTTTAGAGTAATTCAAACTATCTTCTCAGTCTTGAGCCTTGTTAAAAGAATTCTGAGAGCTGAAATCAAGTAGAGATGGCATGGGAAGCTGGCAAAAAAATAAAAAAAGACAGAAGCAGTCTTCTAAATTGGTCTCGAATTGGTCAGATGCTGTTAATAAATATTTATTGGGTGCTTATTATGTGTGGAATGTGTGCTTCATACTGAAGCCAGCCATCATTATACCAGTTTAGAAGTATGCTACCAATTTGGAAGTATGCTAAGCTAGCCTTATAAAATATCCACCAAACCCATGTAGGCAATGGAAGGCAAAGAAGTTTTCTTCTTTCCCTCTGTACTCTTCCTCGACTCCTCTGCAATCTCCCCACCCCTTATCAAGTTATGTTTTCTTCCACAGGAAGCTGTTAGTACTGAGTCAGCATCAGGGGCACTTTCATTGTTTCTGTTTCATCCAGCCATGAAGATTCACCCTCCCCCTTCCAGTTAACACCAAAAACACGCCTTTTGCAAGCTGATGAAGTGAAATCCGAAGGGTAAAGGGTGGACATGAGCTAAAAGAAGTTATTATCCAGAAGGAATTTATTTTTTGGAGAATTATCTGTTCCTGCTGTTTGAACTTCAAGCAAAAGATACATATCATATAAATCTTGTATCTGTTTTTCCAATTAATGTCCCTATGAAAAAATCCAATAGAAGTGAGTTAATAATGGCATCTTCTCTCTTGAGCTTGGGACTGGAGCTCAGGTTCACCAGCGGTTTTAGTGCTTACTCTGCCCCCCCTGGACTTCAACTGCAGCTTACTGAAGATAGTGACTGTTTAACCAGAACCACAGAGCTATTTGGCACATTGCACATGCTGCCTCTGAAGGAATCATAGCTGACTACTCATCTTCCTACAACTTGAATCTCAGGCAGATGAGTAGCCTGAGAAAGAGGCAGATTATCTGAAAAGTGAGGGTGCTGGCTAACACATTAACTGGGCACTGCCTCCATTTAGGAACATCTAGAGAAGTCCAAAACAGGACAAGGGCATGCTTGGGGGAGAGACTCAATGGTCAGGTTCTGGGGTCCCTTTATTTCTCATCGTGTTCCCTCTAAGTGCTATTCTTCCCTTCTCTTTGGAAAGAAATTGTGGTGGTAAAGGGTTTTTCAGAAAGAAGAAGGAAACAATCACTTTATATCAGCAGAGCGTTTTTTCCTTTGGTTGTGAGAGGGTTTTGCTCATTTTCCTTTAACATTACAGACATCTGTCTCAGATTCTGCTCCAACAATATTGTAATGTCATCAGGGATCAGAAATGGCTTCCGTTGATCAAGGATTCGGAAAGTTCATTTGCAGATATTAATTCAAGATGGGGGAGAAGCCAGGTTTTCATGTCTTAGACCAGAGTTTGCTAATTCTTGTGAATTTGAGGAACCTTTTATACCATCAGGAAAATTTCCAAGTCATCATATAATTTTGCCTATGTTTCTAGTATTAGTTGATGGAGCAAATGCTTGTACTAGGAAAAGAAGTGGCTATCATTTCAAAAACAATCTTAAATGATTCTTATTTGATCAGTAACAAGACCTGAAGACCTTTGAAAGTAGTAGTCAATATATTGGAACATCTATTTTTATTCATTATGCAGTCAATACTTGGTGAGCAGAGGGATTAAAGATCTTTTCACATAGCAGTTAAAGTTCCTGAGTGTCCACAGTGCACAGATTTGAAAGCAATGACTTAGACAACAAATACTATCAGATAAACAAATTAATGAATAAATACAAGAAATAAATGATGGGGGGAAAAAACAAACCTGGACTTTAAAACAGAAAGAAGAAGATTTCTATTGATTCTCAAATTAGAATTACTTTGATTGGTAAATGGGAAATTATTTTGTGATAATTCTTGTTACTACCCTGAGCATCTGTGATGAATTTAGGGGTATTTGTTGCTTTGAGGTGGAGAAGGCAATGGCAAGCCACTCCAGTACTCTTGCCTAGAAAATCGCATGGACAGAGGAGCCTGGTGGGCTGCAGTCTATGGGGTCGTTACTAGTTGGACACGACTGAGTGACTTCACTTTCACTTTTCACTTCACACATTGGAGAAGGAAATGGCAACCCACTCCAGTGTTCTTGCCTGGAGAATCCCAGGGATGGCGGAGCCTGGTCGGCTGCCGTCTCTGGGGTCGCACAGAGTCGGACACGACTGAAGCGATTTAGCAGCAGCAGCAGTTGCTTTGAGGTAATCAAACTATATTAGTAGAGAAATCAGATAAAAATAAGTCTCCTTTAGAAGTAAATTTTAACTATTAAAATGGTTTTAAAAGATGGTTTTTCCTTAGGGATTCAGGAGTACAGAGCATGCAAACATTCATGGCTTTGAGATGTAACTTCCAGGATAGATAGGAATATCCCAAGAGTCCTGATCAAGGATAGAAGGTAACTTGATGCTTCCTTCTGTACTGCCTCTAGTGTTGATGGAATGACGAATACCTATAAGGTGAGAGAGACACCTACTTAAAGAGGGATGGCGGCTCCTCACAGAGCAGTGTTAATAGCTAAGAGTAGGCTCATGACTCCTACTTCTCTACCTTCTCATTCAACTCTGAATCATGAATCCCCATCTGGGATCACTGGGGATGAAGATGGGACATCAAGTGCCATTAAATGGAACCTGGAGCCAAGGATAAAGTATCACCTGAATCTTATCTTGGTTCATCCATTCTCTTCTCCTTGAAGTCCTTAAAGTCACTCTGCCCACAGTGGACAATAGCAAGGGCTGCTGCTGCTGCTGCTGCTAAGTCACTTCAGTTGTGTCCGGCTCTGTGTGACCCCATAGACGGAAGCCCAACAGGCTCCCCTGCCCCTGGGATTCTTCAGGCAAGAACACTGGAGTGGGTTGCCATTTCCTTCTCCAATGTGTGAAAATGAAAAGTGAAAGTGAAGTCACTCAGTTGTGTCCGACCCTTAGCGACCCCATGGACTGCAGCCTACCAGGCTCCTCCATCCATGGGATTTTCTAGGCAAGAGTACTGGAGTGGCTTGCCATTGCCTTCTCTGATGGCAAGGGCAGAAAGGCTTTATTTCTTTACAGTGAGCCTGTGCCTGAAACTCCAGTGCAGAGCTTTCTAGGCAACTAGACAAAAATCCATGACTGAGACCTGGGCTGGGGGTTGAGAGCTCAATTTTCCTCTAATGGCAAGGCCCGCTTTTAAATTTTACCACCTTTATGGAAATTGTATTAGGAATGTAAGGCATGGGTTTAGAACATCCAACTGTATGTGAGATAGCAAAAAAAAAAGGAAAGGAAGCCAGAGCCCAAAGCCAGATTCTCCTCCATGGAGGCAAGACAGAGAAATACACCTGTATATTTGACCCTCTGACACACAGGGTGAAACTCACACTGAAGTGTCAGAGTCTCAGCCACTCAGATTAGCAACACATGCTTTGGTGAGGACCTACAGAGTAGACAGGAAGAAGGAAGAGAGTTCCTTTCTCATTCTAGAAGACCACTGTCCTCTTATGAACTCCACCCCGGAGGATACCTAACTTTGGAAATCACACAATGAAATTTTTTGGCAGATGAAATCTGCTCACAACCCTAATGGTACAAGAAACTGCATGGAAACAGTCTTTAACTTCCTGAAGCAGAAGAAATAATCAGGCTCATGCTGGCATTTGATGAGTTAAGTGCACTGAAGTATGAAGTCTGACAAATTTGTTCGTGGGATTTCCTTCAATCAAGAGGAGAAACAAAATCCATAGGAAGTAAATCTTTGCTTCCTCTCCTACTGCTGTTATTGAAAGAATTATGGAGACCTTTTCATTTTTTTGCAGAAAAGCAATGTATTGCCTCTTTTTATTAAAATGGATAAAAGCAGTGTCTAACTCTAAGGAGACAAGGATGTTCTAGAACAGTGTTGCCCAGTATTCTATACTTTCCAATATGGTAGCTAGCAGTCATGTGTGATTATTAAGCATTTGAAATGTGGCAGTATGGCTGAGGCATGAAATATTTACTCTTATTTCATTTGAAGTAATTTGATTTTAAATAGCCAAATGTGTCTAGAGACGACCATATTGTAACACACAGTTATAGAAGAACTGTTTTATTCATGGGTGTTTTATTTTTATGAAATATAGACATAAAAGAATATATAATATATACAGTTTAAATAATATTGAAATAATTCACATGCCCTCTAACCCTTCCTAAGAAAGAGAATATTACACAAACCTCTGAAGTTCCCCAAATGCCCCTGCCCAATCTCTTTGTATCCCATCGCACCTCCAGAGCTAACTATTATCCTAAATTTTCTGTTCATTGTTCCCTTAGTTTTTTGGTATGTTTTTACCAAAATTTCTGTGCATTCTAGATATTAATCATTTGCCAGTCATATATACTGCAAATATCTTCTCCCTATTTATGGATTGTCTTCTTATTTTATGGTCTATTTACTAAACCAGAATTCTCAATTTCAGTGTGGTTAAATTTAGCATATATTTCCTTTGCTTGTGCATTTGTTATTGTTAAAATATCCTCCCCACTGCCGAGGCTGTAACATCTTTTCTCCTATATTTTCTTCTTTGTTTTAGTTTTCTGTTTGCCTTTATGTCTTTGATCTGACTTTATTTATGATATAAAATGGGGATACAAAGTCATTTCTTTCCACAGGGATAGCTATTCCACTATTAGCTATTGAGCAGGTGGATTATTTACTAACTTATCTTCCATGCCAACTCTTGTTTAAGTGGGCCGACTCTAGGCCCTCTCTTTTCACGTAGCTTTCATCTCTTTTCAAGTAGCTTTCATCTCTTTTCATCTTTCCATGTATCTTTTCGTCCCTCCTTTGTGTATGTGGGCACAATTCCAGATACTGACTTCTGTTCCATTGGTCTGTTTGTCTAATCCTGAGACAACACAGCTGTCTCTTAATTACTCCAATGCAGAAAATAACAACCAATCTATACTTCCATTTACTTTTAAAATTCAAAGCAGAATGCTTCACATTCTTTCCAGTGAGGCATAGAGAAGAGCAAGAGAAGAAATCATAGAAGTACTGGCTGGGACCGATTTGGGAGTGAGATGGAAGCCACTAGAAGATTTTCAAGTGACAGGACCTAGCTTATGTCTTCAAAGTAGCACTCTGGAGCTTAACTGAGAGTAGACCTTTGTGAGGCAAGAGTGGAAGCAGGAATGCAAACCAGGTGAGAGAAGATAGCAGATAAGACTAGAGTGGAGGGAGTAAATGTAGTGACATGTGGTCAGATTCCAAGTATATTATGAAGACCAGGCTGATCATACTTTCTGATGAATCCATTGTGAGGAATAAAATAGGAGAGGCATCAAAAGAAGAGAGTTATCAAGAATGATGACCCAGAGGGATGGGATGGGGAGGGAGGTGGGAGGGGGGTTCAAGATGGGGAACACATGTACACCTGGGGCGGATTCATGTCAATGTATGGCAAAACCAATACAATATTGTAAAGTAATTAGCCTCCAATTAAAATAAATTTAAAAAAAAAGAATGATGCATTAGTTAAAAAAAAAAGAATGAAATAATGCCATTTGCAACAATGTGGATGGACCTAGATATTATTATACTAAGTGAAGTAAGATAAATATAAAGACAAAGATAAATATCATATATCACTTATATGTGGAATCTAAGAAAATGATACAAATGAACTTATATACAAAACAGTAACAGACTCATAGACTTCAAAAACAAACTTAAGGTTACCAAAGGGGAAGAGGAGGAGGGATAAATGTGGAGTTTGGGAGTGACAGATACACACCACCACATATAAAGCAGGTAAACAACAGGGACCTAGTGTCTTAGCGCCTGGAACTGTGCTCAATTATACCTGCTTTTCCTGTGGGAGCCGCCAGAGTGAGGAGCGTGATCTTCTCCTCTCCTCACCATGGCGTGTGCTCATCCACGGATAGCAGTGTACTCCGAAAAGGGGGAGTCATCTGGCAACAGTGTCATTTTGCCTGCTGTGTTCAAGGCTCCCATTCGACCAGGTATTGTTAACTTTGTCCACACCAACTTGTGCAAAAATGACAGACAGCCCTATGCTGTCTGTGAATTAGCAGGTCATCAAATCAGTGCTGACTCTTGGGGTACCGGCAGATCTGTGGCTCAAATTCCCAGGGTTTGAGGTAGTAGGACTCACTGTTCTGGCCAGGGTGCTTCAGGAAATAGGTGTTGCGGGGGTTTCATGTTTGTGCCAACCAAGACCTGGTGATGTTGGCACCTCAGAGTGAATACAACACAGAAGTGATATGCCACCTGCTCTGCACTGGCTGCGATTGCATTATCAATGCTGGTCATGGCTAAAGATTATCATCTAAAGGAAGCTCCTGAACTTTCTTTGGTGGTTGAAGGCTATAAGAAGACCATGGAGGCTGTTTTGTGTCTCAAGAGACTTAAAGTCTGAGATGATATAAAAAAAAGTCTATGCCTCTCAGAGAATGAGAGCTGCCAAAGGTTAGATGAAAATTCATCACCATATCCAGCACATGGGACCTTCCATCACCGATAATGAGGATGGTGGTATCATCAAGGCCTTCAGAAACATCCCTGGAATTACTCTGCTTAATGTAAGCAAACTGAACACTTTGAAACTTGCTCCTGGTACTCATGTGGGATGCATATACATTTTGATGGGAAATGCTTTCTGCAAGTTAAATGAGCTGTATGGCACTTGATGTAAAGCAGCCTCCCTCAAGAGTCACTACAACCTCCCCCATGCACAAGATGCTCAATACAGAGCTTAGCAGGATCTTGAAAAGCCAGAGATCTAAAGAGCCCTCCAAACACCATGCGATAAGATTCATCACAGAGTCCTGAAAAAGAATCCACTGGAAAACCTGACAGTCATGTTGAGGCTAACCCCATATGCAGAAATCATGCCAAGAACCACAAAATTTGGATGAATAGGACAGCAGCAGCACTAGAAGCCAAATCAGATGAGAAGAGGGTTCGAGGCAAGAAGCCTGTCGTGGGAAACACAGGAAAGAAGGCTGTTGGCATTAAGGAGGTGAAGTAGACTGGTGGGTAAAAAAGCTGCAAGGACCAAGAAACCAGCAGCTAAAGAGAAGCCCACAGGAAAGAAACCCACCATAGAAGAAAAGAAGGCTGCTGCATAAACTTCAATTTGCTTATCCCGTAAAGGTCAAATCATTTTGGACAGCTGATTTTGAATAAAGACCTGATCAAAGAGGCAGTTAGAAAAAATATCTTATAATAACTTTAATGACAAAGAATCTGAAAGAGAATATATATATGTCTGTATGTATAACTGAATCACTTTGCTGTACACTTGAAACTAACACCACATTGTAAATTAACTCTACTTCAGTTTTTTAAAAAAATTATACATTAATATTTTTGGCTGAGCAATTGTAAGAAAATATTATATATATATATATATATATACACTGTATATATCACATATATGGAATATACATAAGCTACACACACACACGTAGTGCCTAGTACAGGTTTGGGACATGATGTGTGTGTGTGTGTGTGTGTGTGTGTGTGTGTGTGTTCCCTGGAGGCTCAGACGGTAAAGTCTGCCTGCAATGCGGGAGACCAGAGTTCTGTCCTTGAGTTGGGAAGATCCCCGGGAGAAGGAAATGGCAACCCACTCCAGTATTCTTGCCTGGAAAATCCCATTGACAGAGGAGACTGGAGGGATACAGTCCATAGAGTAGCAAAGAGTTGGACATGACCGAGCAACTTCACTTTCATACACACACACACGTACAGATATGTGTGTGCGTGTATGTGTTTAACAAATAGTCCCTCTCTCTCTCATGGAACACAGACATAAACGACATCCTAGTTCATTAAAGGTAAAGATACCCTCACACTTAAGTGGTCACCCTGATTAAGCATTATCAGTGCTTGCCTGATAATGGAAGTGGTGGTGGAAGAGTGATGTCTGTAAGCCTTGATTCTTAGGCATTTGATGGGCACGGACAGTGATGCCCATCTTTGAAAACAGAGTAAACAAGAGTCACTGTAATAATGTGGCTTCCAATAGAACATTTTTTAAATAATAAAAAAAAAGTTGAGTGCTATTTTAGCATGTGCCTGAGGGTGAATGTTTACAGTAGAGGGCTTTGAGATTTCTGTGTTATCTGGATATAAATAGAACATTTGAGCCCTTTGGAAGAAAGCTTAGGTATTTCCCAAGTTGACCACTATTTTCTGCTGCTGACCAGTGAAAGGCTTTCCAAATGTTTTTCTGATTGTATCAGCCCTTTAAGATGGATGTTTTGATATGACCTCATTGACTAGGTGACTTTCAGAGATGACAGACCCATCACCAACATGACACAGTATCTCCCCACACATCTCAGTCTGCAAAACCAGGACCAGGCATTTGTTTTCAGGTTAACATTATGAACACCAAATTAATGTGTGGTTTATACAGAAACCGTGCTTTCTCCTTTCTTGGGTTTATAATAGATGTCTAACCGAAAGACTTGGTCAAGAACTGCATTCCCCTGGGTCATTCTCATGCGTCCTGTACCTGTCATCACTCATATCCCTAAAGACTCATATAACTATGCCCAAATTCTACTCTCCATTCAGTTGGGTTAATTGCTAATAGAAGGTCAGCAACATTGTGTTCTTAAGTTGGGTGTTATTTTTAAGACATTTTAAAAAATGCAAGATGTTAATAAGCAGCAAACATTGACTAGATTGAAAAAAAACCTTTCCTTCAAGGTAATGCCAAGTATGTAAGAGGTGCTTTAAAGTGATTTGAAGATTCTTTTCAACTTGCATCATCAATCAAGTACAACAGTTATGTTTATATCGTCATGACTCTAGCCTTTGAAATTTGTAAAACTAGTATGAAGATGATCAGGGTACAAAATAAAAGGTCTTCCCTGTCACTGGTACCTTCTCAATGGAATAAGACATAATGGAGTTCTTTTACATTAAAAGGCAATTTTGCCAGGGACTAGGAGGTATAAAAAGATAGAAGATGGCACCCACCATTAAGGAGTTTATTATCATGGGGAGATAGAGTTGGAAGCCAGTGGTTTTAAAGACAGCAAAGGTCCAATGATCACTTCCAGGGGACAGTTTCTTGGTGAATAAGAAATGAATGCTACTAATCAGATAATAATATACATTCAGATTTATTGCATAGTTCTCTGTGTTCCATGTAACATCTCATTCAAACTTTACTACAACCCTATGAAGTAGGATATTATTTGTACCACAGTTTTGCAGTCAGGGAAAAGGTACAGTCAGGTTACGTGACTTCCCAAGGCATACAGGTAGCAAGTGGTACAGCCAAGATCTAGAAAAACTGAAGAAGTTCTGTTTCAGAATCTGCATCACAATCTCTGTGTTGTTTTGCCATTTTGATGTCAAAGTGGGAAAATCAATTTTACCACTTACTGTAGTAACAAAAAATGGGTGAAAAGAGAGAACTTTTTATTTTGTGCCCTGGTCTGTCTGTACACCACTTTTACAAATTTGGAAAGCAGGAGTCATGATAATGTAAAAATAGTTGCTTCTTGACTAGTCAAGTAATGGTAAAAGGATCTTAAATCACATTTGGATACCTCTTTCACGTTCTGTGTTGGAAGAGGGTTGCCCTTCAGCCTACAAATGTTTCTTGCATGCTTCATACCTTAGATGTGTTATCTTAGGAAGAATGCCACATTAAAAACACTGAAGGTTGCTGGCTCCATAGTGACAGATAACTGGATAAATAGCACAATTTGGAGTTTAGTGGTATATATTCAGCTGCTCTAAGACTTAGTTTGGTCCCTTGTAAAAGGAGAATAATGGTATCTACCTTATAGGGTCTTTGTAAATATTAAATGAGCTATTGAGAGTAAAATGCTTAACTTTATGCCTGGCACATAAAAAAATACTCCATGATAATGACAATGAAGATGATAATGATGATAGTGATGGTGATGATGATAAAACTCTCTCTGCTGATGGCAAGCTCAATTTTCAGTCAGTTCAGACACACCTTTTGAAGGAGGTCACCAGTTTCTTCATTACCTCCACCATAGTTTGGTCTTAGGTCCAACGACAGGGAGGGAACACAGCCCCGCCCATCAGCAGAAAAGTAAAGATGCTCAGTCGTGCCTGACTGTTTGCAATCCCATGGACTGGTTCCTCTGTCTATGGGATTTTCCAGGCAAGAGTATTGGAGTGGGTTGCCATTTCCTCCTCCAGGAGATCTTCCCCACCCAGGGATTGACCCTGGGTCTCCTGCATTATAGATAGACACTTTACCCTCTGAGCCACCAGAGATCAACAGAAAATTGGATTAAAGATTTACTGAGAATGGCCCTGCCCATCAGAACAAGACCCAGTTTCCCCCACAGTCTCTCCCATCAGGAAGCTTCCATAAACCTCTTATCCTTCTCTATCAGAGGGCAGACAGAATGAAAACCGCAGTCACAGAAAACTAATCAAACTGATCACATGGACCTCAGTCATGTCCAAGTCTTTGCAACCCCACGGACTGCAGCATCCCAGGCTTCTCTGTCCATCACCAAGTCCCAGAGCTTGCTCAAACTCATGTGCATTGAGTTGGTGATGCCATCCAACCATCTCATCCTCTGTTGTCTCCTTCTCCTCCTGCCTTCAATCTTTCCCAGCATCAGGGTCTTTTTCAATGAGTCAGTTCTTTGCATCAGGTGGCCAAAGTATTGGAGTTTCAGCTTCAGCATCAGTCCTTCCAATGAATATTCAGGACTGATTTCCTTTAGGATGGACTGGTTGGATCTCCTTGCAGTCCTAGGAACTGTCAAGAGTCTTCTCCAACATCACAGTTCAAAAGCATCAATTCTTCGGCTCTGTTTTCTTTACATACAACTCTCACATCCATACATGATTGCTGGAAAAGCCATAGCTTTGACTAGATGGACCTTTGTCGGCAAAGTGATGTCTCTGCTTTTTAATAGCTGTCTATGTTGGTCATAGCTTTTCTTCCAAGGAGTAAGTGTCTTTTAATTTCATGGCTGCAGAAACCATCTGCAGTGATTTTGGAGCCCAAGAAAATAAAGTCTGTCACTGTTTCCATTGTTTCCCCATCTATTTGCCATGAAGTGATGAGACATGATTTTTGGATGTTGAGTTTTATGCCAGCTTTTTCACTCTCCTCTTTCACCTTTATCAAGAGGCTCTTTCATTGCTCTTCACTTTCTGCCATAAGTGTGGTGTCATGGGCGTCTCTAAAATTATTGATATTTCTCCTGGTAATCTTGATACCAGCTTGTGCCTCATCCAGTCTGACATTTCGCATGATGTTCTCTGCATATAAGCTAAATAAGCAGGGTGACGATATACATCCTTGACGTACTCCTTTCTCAGTTTGGAACCAGTCCATTGTTCCATGTCCGGTTCTAACTGTTGCTTCTTGACCTGCATACAGATTTCCTCAGGAGGCAGGTAAGGTGGTCTGGTGTTCCCATCTCTTGAAGAATTATCCAGAGTTTGTTGTGATCCACATAGTCAAAGGCTTTAGTGTAGTCAATGAAGCAGAAGTAGATGTTTTTCTGGAATTTTCTTGCTTTTTCTATGATCCAACAGATGTTGGCAATTTGATCTCTGGTTCCTCTTCCAGATTTTAGAATCTTAAATTTTAGGACACTGAGGTGAGATGTTCTATGTATTTTGCTTATGAATATAATATTTATAATATAGAAATTATCCTTCAGTCAGTTCTTCTATCATCCATTAATGACTTCCACATGCTTAATCCCTGCCATCTCTCTGATATCTTATAAAAGAGTTTAAAAGAAAATTTTACCAATTACCCTATAACTGGAGTTGAGCAAAACTGGGTGAGAGGATTTTTGCTTAGATGAAAGTTTCTTTCCCCTCCGCCACTGCCCCCTCTGCCTGAGTATTAGAATCTACAGAACATGATTCTGAACAATCTTGTAAACAGATTAGAACATTTCTGGAGATAAAAGAAATAGTGTGATAATGTTGCCTGTAAATGGAATATCTCACCTCATTCATTATGCATACTATACATACATCTACTTCCAATCAGTATTGTCCACTGTAACCAGGCACACTGAATTTCAATAAATAATTCCCTGGACATTCTTTATCTAAATTAGTTTATAATTGTGTTCACTGTGCATTATGTGTTCTTTGTGATTAGAGATGAGACATCAAGAAAGGCTTCTTCAGATTCCAGAATTCCTTCCATTCACTATCACAGAAAGTATACTCTCAGATTCTAGAATACTAATTGAAAGTTAAGGCACACTTAAAAAAATCTGGAATATATAATTAAACCAAATGGTTAGTCCTACTTGCTATTGTGTGCATATATAAGCATTTTATTTGTATTCAGTTCTATAAAAAAGAAGCATTTAGTTGCTTTTTTTTCTTTCATCTTTCCAAAGCAATATTTACAGTGTATTCTTAGATATGAGAGGGGGCTAAAACACAGACTTATAAATAGGACAAAATTTCATTGAATTGGAAGAAAACTTTACCACCAAGAGGGTGTGTATGTGTATGTGTGTTATTTTTATGCCCAAACATTGCCATCACTCTTCAGAGTCTGAAATGATGAGACTATTTTTGTGGATCTCATGTAATTCATTTACAGTCACAGCATGTAGGAAAATCTCTCCAGATCAGCATATTAGAGTGTATAGTGGGGAGAAGTAATATAGCTTTAATTTTAGTAATGAAGATTGGGTGATTTTCTGTCTTTTAGTCTTTCTTTCAGCATAGGCCTCACTTTCCCTGCCAGTAAACCTTCATTGTTAAGATGTGAACGAGCATGAGGGACAGGCAGCTGGATTTTCACTTTAAATTGCTAGCTTGCATGCACTGCCAGCTGCCAATATCAAGTGTTCGTTCCTGTCTCGTGACTCGCCATTGACCTCAGTGAGATAAACCATCGGGTGCGGGCCTAATACTGACTTATCCCTGGCTTTGTGGCTTAGTTAAGGTTAGGAGAGTCCACCAAGGCATTAATTAGGCCAGTAGGTGAAAAGTGGAATCCAGCAACAGATCAGCAGTAAAGCCAAAAGATGCACTGGAAACAAACAAAAAATACCTTCCTGAATATAGCAATATTAAATCTGATTCAGTTAAAGAAGCTTTTTAAATGATGATCCCTCAGTGGTGTAAAAACTGAGAACAAACTCTGTCTCTGATATTTGGCACTTGGCATACTTCCCTCTAAGTACCCAATAAATCTCTGGGGGATAACTGAAAGGATGAATGTGACTGTTGAAAGCCCGGTTTAGTGTTGCATCCTCCGCTTTGTCTATCCATTTTCCTGCATGCCTACTTCTGTCTTCTCTGACTCTTATGTTTTCTCTCTCTCTGTCTATCCCTCTCTTGACTGATATTCCCTCCTCCCCCACCCATGTAACATGACCATATCATGACTTAACTCCTGAGTTAATATCTCTATTGCAAAGACCAACCCAAATGGAACAAAATTTCTTAGTATAAATTCCAAATAATCTGTGCCCCACCCTCTCAAAAGAAAAGTACTGGGGTCAACTTAAAATAAAAATGCACAGACACTTGAATCCAGGCTAGGCAAAAGGAATTTAAATTATGATCAGGAATCATATAAAGAAAATGAGATTATAATAGGAATAAAATAATGAAATGACATAGTCACCATAACTGACGTGTAACTTTACCTGGCAGGCAAGGTAATTAGAGAAACATTACAGATCATAAAACTGCCACCCCTAATAGAAGAAATTATCATTTTTTAAAAAAACAGCTCTTATCATGATATTTGACACATAGTAGGTACTCAGTAAACATTTGTCAGATAACTGAAAGAAGATAAACAGTTTCATGGAAAAAATGTAACACAGAAACACACAGACCACATTCACATGCAGACAAACACATTCACACAAATAAGATATAAGTCAATGTGAGTATTTTTCATCCAACTAGCAATACAACAGGGGCTACTTCATATCTCTATACAAAATGTGGATATCTTTTCTGTAAGAATTCTGATCCTAGCTGAGAGATAACATGAGATAGTAGTTCAGAGAAGGCCCTAGTCCTGCTTACAACAACTTTGGCTATATAGCAAAAATGGAATCAAGTGGACCCAAACAAGTATAAACTAAATAGCCATCATTTATTATTAAGATACAATAGCATGGACCTCAAAGGCCTTGGCCATAGATTAGAATGAAAGCTAAAGACACTATCTACATTCTATGCCTATCTCATCTCTATCCATTCTGCAAGTCTTCCTCATTTCTTTCTCTTTTTCTCAAAGTTTCTGTATCTCTCTCCTCTTCTTGGGATCCTCTGTTTTTTAATCCACGTGCACCCCACCAATCATGGGTTTATGTTGTCTCCTTTTAAATAAGACGTCCTGGTGGAAACTGGAAACTCAATCCAAATTCCAAATTTTCAGAGAACATCCTCTATTTTGTTTAGTCAGACATTCAAGTCTGGACCAGTCAACTGCACAGGAAGCCAAGGCCATATCAGAGAAAATGGTTGCTAGGGGACTACTCTTACCTTTCAGGTGGGAATGGGTGTCCTGAAGGAAGGATTCTACAGCAGGCAAGATAATATTATTGAATTCATTGCTTTCAGTGGGTGGAACACTTAACACATGACTAGAAGCAAGAGATCCTAGAATTACTGGTGGAAAACAGATCACGTCTTGCAAGTATAACCCTTCCCAACCCACAATTTTGGCCAAAGCTTCATTTCAGTACAAAAATAAGCTTTCCAATGGGCATCTGATAGGTATACACATTCTGTTTCTGAAAGAAACAGACCCTATAATCTTGCTTTCAAATAACTATGTGGAAAATTTAAATAAGCATCATTTTTTAAATTTTAGAACCTGGTTTGTATTCTCACTGAGATAAAAAGTCATCTTACCTTTATTTTTTTAATTTTTAAAAATTTTTTATTGGAGCATAGTTAATATGTAATGTTGTATTAGTTTCTGCTGTGCAGTACAGTGAATCAGTTATACATATACATATATCTACTCTTTTTGAGATTCTTTTCCCATATAGATCATTACAGGGTATTGAGTATAGTTCCCTATGCTATACCGTACGTCATTATTAGTTATTTATTTTATTATAGTAGAATGTATCTGTTAATCCTAATCTCCCAATTTCTCCCAATCCCCACTTTCTACCCTGGTAACCATAAGATTGTTTTCTACATCTGTGATACTATTTCTGTTGTGTAAATAAGTTCATTTAATCCTACCTTTAAACACCCTCTTCCAAAAACACAAGAGAAGACTCTACACATGGACATTACCAGAGGGCCAACACCGAAACCAGATTGATTATATTCTTTGCAGCCAAAGATGGAGAAGCTCTATACAGTCAGCAAAAACAAGACTGGGAGCTGACTGTAGCTCAGATCATGAATTTCTTATTGCAAAATTCAGACTTAAATTGAAGAAACTAGGGAAAACCACTAGACCATGCACGTATGACCTAAATAAAATCCTTTGTGATTTATACAGTGGAAGTGACAAATAGATTTAAGGGACTAGATCTGATTGAGTGCCTGATGAACTATGGACAGAGGTTCGTGACATTGTACAGGAGGCAGTGATCAAGACCATCCCCAAGAAAAAGAAACGCAGAAAAGCAAAACAGTTGTCTGAGGAGGCCTTACAAACAGCTGTGTAAAGAAGAGAAGCCAAAAGCAAAGGAGAAAAGGAAAGATATACCCATTTGAATGCAGAGTTCCAAAGAATAACAAGGAGAGATAAGAAAGCCTTCCTCAGTGATCAGTGCAAAGAAATAGAGGAAAACAATAGAATGGAAAAGACCAGAGATCTCTTCAAGAAAATTAGAGATACCAAGGGAATATTTCATGCAAAGATGGGCTCAATAAAGGACAGAAATGGTATGGACCTAACAGAAGCAGAAGAGATTAAGAAGAGGTGGCAAGAATACACAGAAGAACTGTATAAAAAAGATCTTCATGACCCAGATAATCATGATGGAATGATCACTCACCTAGAGCCGGACATCCTGGAATGTGAAGTCAAGTGAGCCTTAGGAAGCATCACTATGAACAAACCTAATGGAGGTGATGGAATACCAGTTGAACTATTTCAAATCATAAAAGATGATGCTGTGAAAGTGCTGCACTCAATATGCCAACAAATCTGGAAAACTCAGCAGTGGCCACAGGACTGGAAAAGGTCGGTTTTCATTCCAATCCCAAAGAAAGGCAATGCCAAAGAATATTCAAACTACCACACAACTGCACTCATCTCACATGCTAGTAAAGTCATGCTCAAAATTCTCCAAGCCAGGCTTCAGCAATATGTGAACCGTGAACTCCCAGATGTTCAAGTAGGTTTTAGAAAAGGCAGAGGCACCAGAGATCAAATTGCCAACATCCGCTGGATCATGGAGAAAGCAAGAGAGTTCCAGAAGAGCATCTATTTCTGCTTCATTGACTATGCCAAAGCCTTTGACTGTGTGGATCACAATAAACTGTGGAAAATTCTGAAGGAGATAGAAATAACAGATCACCTGACCTGCCTCTTGAGAAATCTGTATACAGGTCAGGAAGCAACAGTTAGAAGTGGCCATGGAACAGCAGATTTGTTCCAAATAGGAAAAGGAGTATGTCAAGGCTATATATTGTCACCCTGCTTATTTAACTTCTATGCAGAGTACATCATGAGAAACTGTGGGCTGGGTGAAGCACAAGCTGGAATCAAGATTGCCAGGAGAAATATCAATAACCTCAGATATGCAGATGACACCACCCTTATGGCAGAAAGTGAAGAAGAAGTAAAAAGCCTCTTGATGAAAGTGAAAGAGGAGAGTGAAAAAGTTGGCTTAAAGCTCAACATTCAGAAAACTAAGATCATGGCATCTGGCCCCATCACACTTCATGGCAAATAGATGGGGAGACAGTGGAAACAGTGTCAGACTTTATTTTTCTGGGCTCCAAAATCACTGCAGATGGTGACTTCAGCCATGAAATTAAAAGACACTTACTCCTTGGAAGGAAAGTTATGACCAACTTAGACAGCATATTAAAAAGCAGAGACATTACTTTGTCAACAAAGGTCTGTCTAGTCAAGGGTATGGTTTTTCCAGTAGTGATGTATGGATGTGAGAGTTGGACTATAAAGAAAACTGAGCGCCAAAGAATTGATGCTTTTGAACTGTGGTGTTGGAGAAGACTCTTGAGAGTCCCTTGGACTGCAAGGAGATCCAACTAGTCCATCCTAAAGGAGATCAGTCCTGAGTGTTCATTGGAAGGGCTGATTTTGAAGCTGGAACTCCCAACACTTTGGCCACCTGATGTGAAGAGCTAACTCATTTGAAAAGACCCTGATGCTGGGAAAGATTGAAGGTAGGAGGAGAATGGGATGACAGAGGATGAGATGGCTGGATGGCATCACCAACTCAATGGACATGAGTTTGGGTAAACTCTGGGAGTTGGTGATGGACAGGGAGGCCTGGCGTGCTGCGGTCCATGGGGTCACAAAGAGTCGTACGTGACTAAGCGACTGAACTGAACTGAGCTTAAATGGAAATCGGCCTCAGATGGACTTGAGCACAGAGTCCAATTTTTTCTCAAAGCAGAATTTAAAATCCACCCTGAGTCCAGCATGAGAACTCAGAGATTCCATCCATACCCCAAATAAACAGATTATAGGATATAGGAGAGAGATTTTAACTATGAGAAGTTTACTGGAAAGGTGTTAGAGTCAACTGCCATGAGCAACAGAGCAGCCTTGTGGTCCCGAGGACTGTGTGGGTCACAAGTGAAAGAGATAAAATATGTGATGACATCAGATTCCCAAATATCTTTCCCTTGAATGCATTCATGACATAGGTGTTAAATCAGCTTATAGTAACCAAGAGATGGCAATTGAGTATAGTTGGGCCAGAATGCAGCATTCTTAGGATAGGAATGAGTCCCCATATAGCAAAACATTCAAAGCTGGTTCATTCCTACCATGGGTAACAACAGAATTTTCAAGGAGGTCCAGACTTATCTGTGTCCCCCTTCCTCTTTCTTCACAGCCAAAAAACAAACCGGATAGAAGTCACATTAATGCACTGGGAGGAAAGAAGGTAATACATCAGTAATAACTTGTCCTTTGTCCAGTTCCCAACAAACATATAAAATTTCCAAAACCGTTTCACTCTCTGATTGTTGTAGTGAAATTTCCAAAAGCACAAGGCACAGTAATAAACACAGGCCAAAAGATTCAGACTGAGACCTAGCAGACCCTTGGAGGAAGAAATGATTAATAGTATCAGAATGACATCCTTGAGAAGCTGATCTCCTATCTCTGAGACAATAATCTAACTTTACAGAACAAACAGCACCAATAGACTGGGACTTGAGCCATCTTAGTGCATTCTGAAGAAACGGAGGAACTAAAAGAACAGCTTTAGAATCGCAGTCAGGAAACCTGCCAGTAAGACAATGGTTGGAGTGCACTTGGCAGGCTTTAGGGAAACGCCAGCTGAATCCAATATGTTCATTACACAATGCAAGCGAAATCTGAGCAAGTGGAAACCCAGCTGAAGTAAATGTAGTTGGAAAGCAGTAATAAAAAAAAAAAAACAATCAGGAAATGGGGCAAATGTGGTTAGAAAGCAGTAATAAAAATCAGTCAGGGAACTTGCGGATTTCTTAGGACTTGTGGACCAAATAAAAGAGATTGGAATATATAGGGCAGTGGTTCTCAAAGGAGCAGCATCAGTCTGCCAACTTGTTATAAATGCAATTTCTTAGCCTTGTCCCTGTCTTGCTGAATCAGAAGCTCTGGGGGTGGGACTCAGAAAGTTGTGATTTTTTACAAGTACTCCAGGTGAATGGTTATGCAGAGGCATTTATATTGTTCACTTGATTTGTCATTGGTGATGACAAATCCAGGGGGGTAGTTGGGATAGAAACCAGATGCCTCTCAGTATACCAGAATTCTAGCGAGTTTGTACTTCCTGGCCCCACTGTGTTCACCATCTGACTAATTTGGACCAATGAGTTGTAAGGGGAAGTTATATGAATCCCTTTGGGGTTGAATATTTCATGATAACATTTAGAGCCGCTTCCCTCTACCACAGCATCCACCAAGTTTCATGGACTGTTCCTTCATTTGGATGAGCCCAAACTGAGGAGATGTGTATAAAAGAAAGTGAATCTTTCTCATTATAAAAAAAAGAGGCATTTATTAAGCATTATATATTTTCCAGGTATGGATAGGAGGAGAAACAAAAATGTTTGAATAAATGCATATTCCCTAGAGTTCTGATTTTTAAAACCAGGCACATTATTGGGTCATGAAATATATCTGAGTCATGGATCAGCATGTAGAAAACTTGATTAGAAAACATCTATTGAATTTAGGATATTTTCTTCTCAAAACCTTCTTTTCAGTCATCTGTCTTTGTGTATATATATGTATGTGTGTGTGCAGTAAAAATTATTTATTATCTTGGATAAAGGTCAAAATGTTACAAAAGCCTCTTTTCTAAGACAGAGATTCTCTTTCTTAAAAATGTATTTTATTGAAGTATAGTTATTTATACTGTTGTGTTCATTTCTGCTATACAGCAAATAGATTCATATATATATATATTCTTTTTCCTAATCCTTTCCATTATGTTTTATCACAGGATATTGAATATTGTTCCCTGTGCTTGTTGTTTATCCATCCTATATATAATAGTTTGTATCTGCTAATCCCAAATTCCCAATACATCCTTCCCTCACCCCTCCCCTTTCCCTATGACTAAGACAGTGATTCTTAAATTTTAAGGTACATAAGAAGCACCCAAGTGTGTTAAAGATGAATTTCCAGACCCCAGGCAGAGAATGTGGTACACTAGACCTGAGGTGGACCCAGGAATCTGCATTTTAACCAGTGCCCTAGATGATTCTGATTCAGGTGGTCTGCAGATCCATTTTGAGCAACAAGTTTCTAGGCTAGACATTGTAACTGACATTAATGACAAAAATTAACAATTCAGATTAAATATTTTTGAGCCCCAATTAAAGATAAGCTAAAGGTTGTGGAGTGTGTAAAGTTGAATTTGATTTGGATCCTTCCCTCAAAGACATAAAAAAAGAAACAGTCTTTATTGTTGGGCCTGCCTGATTTGGAAAGCCTGCAAAAGACAAAAAGGCTAAAATATCCCTGGGGATATTATTTGCCACTTACAATTCAGTTAGCAAGAAAAAATATACTGGGGCAATCAGAATCTCTGCTAGCACATATAGTGTCTTTGTGAGTTGTAAAAAGGGGTGCCTATTCTGGGTAAATGAACTAGGAAAACACACACCTAATGGGTGGACCATCTAGAAAGACTTGCCCCTTCCTCCATATTAATATAGGCTCTGACACCACCATCTTTGTTCTGTGTGGGACACAGAACATTCTTTCTACCCATACTCTTTGATGCTGCCCTTCCCCACTAGTTCTGGACTGTTGTTAAAACTTGATTTGGCCAACAGGACATCAGCAAACATGATGCAAGCAGAGACTTGAAAAAGGTTTATACATTGGAGTTTGCCCTCTTGCTGCTGTTGGTAACTTTTCCTACCATGCAGAGTCCATCCAGGTTAGCAAGGGGGATGTCTGTAAGGGGAGAGGTCTCAGTCATCCCAGCCATCCCAGTTGAGGCCATCCTAAACCAGCCAGCTCCAGGCTATTCATTAACTGACTATAGGTGAAAAAGCAAGCTAGCCAAGATCAGCCAAGCCTAGAAGAACCACCCAACTGAGCCCAACCCAGATTGCCAATCTATAATAATGAACAAAAATAATGGTTACTGTTTTAAACCACAAATGTTAGAAGTATTTGGGTATTTGGTGAAGGTTCATGAGCCACCTAATGGGCTTTCCTGGTGGCTCAGACAGTAAAGAATCCACCTGCAATGCAGGAGACTTGGGTTCTATCCCTGGGTTGAGAAGATCCCCCAGAGGAGGGCATAGCAACCCACTCCAGTATTCTTGCCTGGAGAATCCCCATGGACAGAGGAGCCTGGTGGGCTACAGTCCATAGTGTCACAAAGAGTTGGACATGATTGAGTGACTAAACACAGCAATGAGCCACCTAGACAGTAATCTCTAGTTGGAGACAGTCCTTCATTATTCAAGCCCACAAGCCCAACAGTCTGTGGAGGACACAAGCTGCATCATTACACATGACAGCCTGAGGTGCAAAGTATGTTAAGTCAGATTAAGTTTTATAGGCTGCAGTCATGTCCAACTCTTTGTGACCCTATGGACTGTAGCCCACAAGACTCCTCTGTCCATGGGATTCTCCAGGCAAGAATACTGGAGTGGGTTGCTATGCCCTCCTCCAGGGGATCTTCCCAACCTAGGAATTGAACCCACATCTCTTATGTCTCCTGTATTGGCAAGTGGGTTCTTTACCCACTAGCACCACCTGGGAAGCCCAGGCTGCAGGATAACCACCAAGAAATCTCTGCCTGGTAGAGTGATTAGAGTCTGTCTATCTGGTCATTCATGAAAGAGTGAAATGACTCAAGAAGAGCCTGCTGAAATGGAAAATTAGATGGTCTAATGATGAGATCAGACTCAATGAATGCATAATGGATGGTACAGCACAAAAATTCCAGACTGACTGTTGTAATGAAGGCAGTCATTGTAAACACAAAGCCTCCTTAGCCGAAGGATTGCTTTGGTCTATTTTTATTAAGAAAACTATGCATGTTTAGAAGATATAATTGGGTTTCACTGGTGGCTCAGATGGTACAGAATCAGAATGCAGTGTAGGAGACCCAGGCTTAATTCCTGGGTTGGGGAAGATTCCCTGGAGAAGGGAATGGCTATCCACTCCAGTGTTTTTGCCTGAAGAATTCCATGGACAGAGGAGCCTGGTGAGCTACAGTCCATGTGCTTTGAAGAATTACTTTAGTGTTTTATTACCCATCTGGATCCTGAGCAAAATCATTCATAAAATGTGTTCCTATGTAACAGAGCAGCAGGAAACAACCAGACAAGCTCCAGTGGCAATTTCCCTTCACTCTCTACTCCTTATCATGCCATCAAATGTGAAGGGAAAAAACTGTAATCTCACTTCCATATTTTCTTCAATTTGGAAAGTTTTTCTTTTAAAATCTGAAACAGTTTCCTTTCATAATATCCACAAATACCTGCATTGGTCACATAAAAAAAGAAATCATATCCCTGCACATTCCCCTGTGTACAGAAATGAAGTCTGAGCCAGCTGGTTTATCATTCTAAAGTAGAAGTGGAAAACTGTTGAATGAGAGATGAGTTGCATGTGGAGAAAGTGACAAGACACAGAGATGTCCACAACACAAAGGTAGCACCTTATACACCTATTAGGGATCAGAGGAAACCCGGAACAACCCTGAGAGCAAGCAACAATTCTGGTGTTCTTTAATGAGGTCAGTGAATAGGCCATAGCTGGAATGCAGAACCTCTGGGATTAAGCGCAACAATTCATGTGAACGAATTGTGTGCTTTTATCTGTGGAGAAGGTTCAGTTGCTTTCATCAGATTCCTAAAGGGATCTTTGTCTTCCCTACCTTTCCCCAAAAGGTTAAAAATCATTACAGTAATGGAATCTTAATTTGTGAGCCTCTCACTTCATTAGAGGATGACAGTTTTCCTTATCTTTTCTTTTCTTTGACAGCTTCATTGAGGTATAAATGATGTACAAAAAACTGCTCATGTTTAATATATGCAGTTTGATGAGTTCTGACATATGCATTCACCCGTGATACTATCCCCACAATCAAGGAAATAACCATATCAATCACTTCCAAAAGTTTCTATGTGTCCCTTTTGTGTGTACGTGGTAAGAAAATTTAACGTGAAATCTACTGTCTTAAGAAATGTTTAAGGGCACAACACCAAGTTGTTAACTATAGATAGTATGTTGTATAGCAGATCTCTAAAACTTACTCATCTTTCATACCTGAGACTTAATACCCATTGAACAAAAATACACGGGGACCTCTTATTCAATTGTTTTTCTTTTTAAACCAGAGCCTTTTACACATAAGTACTTTTACACATAAGTACTTTAGAAGACTCTTGAGAGTCCCTTGTACTGCAAGGAGATCCAACCAGTCCATTCTAAAGGAGATCAATCCTGGGTGTTCATTGGAAGGACTGATGCTAAAGCTGAAACTGCAATACTTTGGCCACCTCATGCAACGAGTTGACTCACTGGAAAAGACTCTGATGCTGGGAGGGATTTTGGGCAGGAGGAGAAGGGGAAAACACAGGATGAGATGGCTGGATAGCATAACCGACTCTATGGACATGAGTTTGAGTGAACTCCAGGAGTTGGTGATGGACAGGGAGGCCTGGCGTGCTGTGATTCATGGGGTCGCAGAGTCGGACACGACTGAGTGACTGAACTGAACTGAACTTTTACACATAAGTACTTTTCACTCAATGTGTAACATGGATCTTTTCTTTCCCTTGATAGATGGGTCAATATCGAAATCAGATTGATTATATTCTTTGCAGCCAAAGGTGGACAAGCTCTATACAGTCAGCAAAAACAAGACCGGGAGCTGACTATGGCCCAGATCATGAATTCCTTATTGCAAAATTCAGACTTAAATTGAAGAAACTAAGGAAAACCACTAGACCATACAGATATGACCTAAATCAAATCCTTACGATTATACACTGGAAATGACAAATAGTTTCTAGGGATTAGATCTGATAGACAAAGTGCCTGAAGAACTATGGGCGGAGATGCAAAAAGGAGGTTTGAAATGCAAAAAGGCAAAATGGCTGTCCGAGGAGGCCTTACAACTAACTGTGAAAGGAAGAGAAGTGAAAGGCAAAGGAGAAAAGGAAAGATATACCCATTTGAATGCAGAGTTCCAAAGAGTAGCAAGGAGAGATCAGAAAGCCTTCCTCAGCTATCAATGCAAAGAAATAGAGGAAAACATAGAATGGGAAAGACTAGAGATCTCTTCAAGAAAATGAGAGATACCAAGGTAAAATTTCATGCAAAGATGGGCTCAATAAAGGAGAGAAATGGTGTGGCCCTAACAGAAGCAGAAGTGATTAAGAAGAGGTGGCAAGAATACACAGAAGAACTATACAAAAAAGATCTTCATGACCCAGATAACCACAATGGTGTGATCACTCACCTAGAGCCAGACATCCTGGAATGTGAAGTCAAGTGGGCCTTAAGAAGCATCACTATGAACAAAGCTAATGGAGGTGATAGAATTTCAGTTGAGCTATTTCAAATCCTAAAAGATGATGCTGTTATAGTGCTGCGCTCAATATGCCAGCAAATTTGAAAAACTCAACAGTGGCCACAGGACTGGAAAAGGTCAGTTTTCATTCCAATCCCAAAGAAAGGCAATGCCAAAGAATGCTCAAACTACCACACAATTCCACTCATCTCACACGCTAGTAAAGTCATGCTCAAAATTCTCCAAGCCAGGCTTCAACAGTACATGAACCGTGAACTTCCAGATGTTCAAGCTGGACTGAGAAAAGGCAGAGGAACCAGAGATCAAATTGCCAACATCTGTTGGATAATTGAAAAAACAAGAGAGTTCCAGAAAACATTTGACTGTGTGGATAACAACAAACTGTGGAAAACTCTTCAAGAGTGGGAATACCAGACCACCTTACCTGCCTTCTGAGTAATCTGTATGCATGTCAAGAAGCAACAGTTAGAACTGGACATGGAACAACAGACTTGTTCCAAATTGGGAAAGGAGTACGTCAAGGTTGTATATTGTCACCCTGCTTATTTAACTTATATGCAGAGTATATCATTAGAAATACTGGGCTGGAAGAAGCACAAGCTTGAATCAAGACTGCTGGGAGAAATATCAATAACCTCAGATATGCAGATGACACCACCCTTATGGCAGAAAGCAAAGAAGAACTAAAGAGCGTCTTGATGAAAGTGAAAGAGGAGAGTAAAAATTCTGGTTTAAAACTCATCATTCAAAAAGTGAACATGCGCGGGAGACGCCCGGCTCCGGCGGCGCAACCGACCACGTGCAGAATCGTGGCTGAGATGAGCTACCCTGCGCCCAGGGTTAGGGCGGTGGCCGAGAGGAGCTGTACCACGTTCAGGAGGCGGTGGCTGCTTGGGCACCGGAGGGCCGAGAGGAGCTGATCTACATTCAAAGCAGGAGGCGCGGCCTTGAGGAGATACCCCTCGTCCAAGGTAAGGTACAGCGGCTGTGCCTTGCTGGAGCAGCTGGGAAGAGATACTCCACGACCAAGTGGAATATAAGAATCTAGTGTTCTGGGGAGGAAGAAACAAGATGGCAGAGGGATAAGATGGCAAGACCACTTTCTCCCCCACAAATTCATCAAAAGAACATTTGAACGCGGAGTAAAGTCCACAAAACAACTTCTGAATACTGGCAGAGGACATCAGGCTCCCAGAAAAGCAGCCCATTGTCTTCTAAAGGAGAGAGAAGAAATCCAGCTCCACCCACCAGAACACCGACACATGCTTCCCTAACCAGGGAACCCGGACAAGTCACCCGTCCAACCCCACACACAGTGAAGAAACTACGTAATAAAGAGAACTCCACAAACTGCAAGAAGAGGGAAAGGCCACCCCAAGCAAAGCAATATAAGCAAGATGAAGAGGCAGAGAAATACCCAGCAAGTAAAGGAACAAGATAATTGCCCACCAACACAAACAAAAGAAGAAGATATAGGGAATTTACCTGATAAAGAATTTCAAATTTTGATGGTGAAAATGATTCAAAATCTTGAAAGCAAAATGGAGTTACAGATAAATAACCTGGAGAAAAGGATTGAGAAGATGGAAGAAAGATTTAATAAGGACTTAGAAGAAATAAAAAAAAGTCAATATACAATGAATAATGCAATAGATGAGATCAGAAACACTCTGGAGGGAACAAACAGTAGAATAACAGAGGCAGAAGACAGGATAAGCGAACTAGAAGATAGAATTGTAGAAATAAATGAAACAGAGAGGAAAAAAGAAAAACGAATTAAAAGAAATGAGGACAATATTAGAGACCTCTGGGACAATGTTAAACGCTCCAACATTCGAATCATAGGAGTCCCAGAAGAAGAAGACAAAAAGAAAGACCATGAGAGAATACTTGAGGAGATAATAGTTGAAAACTTCCCTAAAATGGGGAAAGAAATAATCACCCAAGTCCAAGAAACCCAGAGAGTCCCCAACAGGATAAACCCAAGGCGAAATACTCCAAGACACATATTAATCAAATTAACAAAGATCAAACACAAAGAACAAATATTAAAAGCAGCAAGGGAAAAGCAGCAAATAACACATAAGGGGATTCCCATAAGGATAACAGCTGATCTTTCAACAGAAACTCTTCAGGCCAGAAGGGAGTGGCAAGACATACTTAAAGTGATGAAAGAAAATACCCTACAGCCCAGATTACTATACCCAGCAAGGATCTCATTCAAATATGAAGGAGAAATCAAAAGCTTTACAGACAAGCAAAAGCTGAAGGAATTCAGCATCACCAAACCAGCTCTCCAACAAATACTAAAGGATCTTCTATAGACAGGATACACAGAAAGAGTGTATAAACTTGAACACAAAGCAATAAAGAAAATGGCTACGGGATCGTACTTATCAATAATTACCTTAAACGTAAATGGGTTGAAATTTTCAAAAAGGCTAGGAAACAATTCTCATAGCCATCAATAGTTCAGTGTTGAGTTCATGAATAGTTTTTAAAGTTTGGGACAAACTGTAGTATTTGCTATTTGAAGTACTATTTGTAATTGGCATATTACGATGTAACATTGGTCTTCATTTCCATCTTAAAACGCCTAAAAATGCCTAACAGGTTTTTAGATTTGTGAATTTTAGTTGAAATGTATTTTACGATGTTACTAAACCTGCAGAAATATTGAAAAAAAATAAAATAAAATCACCTGATTCAACCCCCCAAAATAAATAAATAAATAAAAAGGTTTCTTAAAAAAAAAAAAAAGTGAACATGATGGCATCTGGTCCCATCACTTCATGGCAAATAGATGGGAAACAATGGAAAGAGTGAGAGATTTTATATTTCGGGGTTCCAAAATCACTGCACATGGTGACTATTGCCATTAAATTAAAAGACGCTTGCTCCTTGGAAGAAAAGCTATGGCAAACCTAGACAGCTTATTAAAAAGCAGAGACATCACTTTGCCGACAAAGGTCTGTCTAGTCAAAGCTATGGTTTTTCCAGTAGTCATGTATGGATGTGAAAGTTGGACTATAAAGAAGGCTGAGCACCAAAGAATTGATACTTTTGAACTGTGGTGTTGGAGAAGACTCTAGAGAGTCCCTGGGACAGCAAGGAGATCCAACCAGTCCATCCTAAAGGAGATGAGTCCTGCATATTCATTGGAAGGACTGATGCTGAAAGTGAAACTTCAATACTTTGGCCACCTGATGAGAAGAACTGACTCATATGAAAAGGCCCTGATGCTGGGAAAGATTGAAGGCAGGAGAAAGGGATGACAGAGGATGATATGGTTGGATGACATCACTGTCTCGATGGACTTGAATTTGAGCGAATTCCAGGATTTAGTGATGGACAGGGAGGCCTGGCATGCTGCAGTCCATGGGATCACAAAGAGTCGGACACAACTGAGCGACTGAACTAAACTGAACCCACTTTATAATGAAATTAGATGTGTGCTCCAAACAGGTAAGAAAAAAAAAAAAAAAGAAGCTTTCAGTTGTTACTTTTAAATGTCTTGACAAGAAAAAAGTCAAGTGAAGAGAGTTAATTCTCTCCCCTAATCTCCTCTCCTCTCCAATTTCCTGATGGCCTCTTTTTAATTTCTTCTGTGTTCCTTTCACCCATTAGAACATTTTTTTGTGTGACTTTAGGACACACCTGATGCCCTTTGCCTCTCCCCATGGACTAAAGGAATTGAATTGGGTCCTGAGCATCCTTTGTGATCCCCTGGTTTACTTTAGCTGCCAGAGCTCTGCTGTCTTCCTGTATGTGAATATTTGGGAAAACTGAGATATTTAATATATTGGCCTTCCCCTCACATCCCCGACACACAAATGACGCACCTGACTTGAAGGTCTTCAAGTTTGACGTGTGATACAAAGTATGGTGTAGTACAAAGTATGGATCAGTCCCCTTTGTCATCTGAATCTGTGAGTTCAAAACAGTGACTATTTGTCTCATTTAACCAAACGCATCTAACAGCCCTTTATAGAAGAGATGCTATGCAGAATTATCAAAAGTTTCTCCATTTTACCCTTCTCAGTGCTCTTAGAAAGGATCTGTAAGCAGGGAATTATGGAAGTCTTCATGAATATCTTTCAGCAACAGACTAGCCAACCAGGAATCTTCAGTAGGGGGCAGGGGGCAAACTTGATTCCAGAGCCCAAAGCTCATTTGGGAATATATGCAGTCTATTTTAACAATGAAGCTGATTTGGTCATACATTCTGAGCAACTTCAGATTAAGGTGAGGTAGGACCTCTCCATTCTTAAGAGAGGTAAAGAGAAGAGGAACTTATTTGGTGGCTTCCATTGTGTGCTCAGTCATGTCTGACTCTCTGCGACCTCGTGGAGTGTAGCTCACGAGACTCCTCTGTCCGTGGAATTCTCCAGGCAAGAATACTGGAGTGGATTGCCATTTCCTCCTCCAGGGGATTTTCCTGACCCAGGGATTGAACCCACGTCTCTGGTATCTCATGCATTGGCAGGCAGATTCTTTACCACTGTGCCACCTAAGAAGCCTGGCTTCCATTGCTTCTCATTTTAAAAGCAACCAAACCACATCACAAAAGAGAAAAAAATTGGAACAAGATAAAGAATAAAAAAGAACTCCCAACTTCACCCATAGTCTACCACTTGTACACAACAAAATTAAGTTGTTGCTGTGTCTTAATCATGCAATGCAATCTACTTTTTCAATGTGTATGTATAAAACTTAATTATTGTTGGTTCTCAGGTGATTCCACTCTAGGGACATCTATAATAGTTTATGATTCTCCCCCAGAATTTCAAATTAACTGGAAATATATGGGAAAACATCTTCCAGTCAATGAAATGAGGCTACGGGATAAAATTGACTAGACTGCCTCATTTATTAGCTGTGTAATCTGGACCATTGCTTACCACCTATATGTATTGGATTTTTCTTATAAAATGAAGATAGTAATGATCACTAGCTAAATGTACTGTTGTAGCATTAAATAAGACAATCTTTTTTTATTGAAATATAGTTGGTTTCTAGTGCTGTTTTAGTTATTGATGTACAGGTATACAGTAAAGTGATTCAGTTATATATATATGTCTCTCTGTGTGTGTGTATTCTTTTTCAGTTTCTTTTCCATTATAGGTTATTCAGTTCAGTTTAGTTCAGTCACTTAGTCGTGACTGACTCTTTGCGCCCCCATGGACTGCAGCATGCCAGGCTTCCCTGTCCATCACCAACTCCCAGAGACTACTCAAACTCATGTCCATTGCATCGGTGATGCCATCCAACCATCTCATCCTCCGTTGTCCCTTTCTCCTGCCTTCAATCTTTCCCAGCAGGGTCTTTTCCAATGAGTCAGTTCTTTGCATCAGGTGGCCACAATATTGAAATTTCAGCTTTAGCATCAGTCCTTCCAATGAATATTCAGGACTGATTTCCTTTAGGATTAACTGGTTGGATCTCCTTGCAGTCCAAGGGACTCTCAAGAGTCTTCTCCAACACCACAGTTCAAAAGCATCAATTCTTTGGCATTCAGCTTTCTTTATAGTCCAACTCTCACATCCATACATGACTACTGGAAAAACCATAGTTTGACTAGACAGACCTTTGTTGGTAAAGTAATATCTCTGCTTTTGAATATGCTGTCTAGGTTGGTTATAGCTTTTCTTCTAAGGAGCAAGCATCTTTTAATTTCATGGCTTCTGTCACCATCTCCTGTGATTTTGGAGCCCTGCCAAAAAAAAGTATTTCACTGTTTCCATTGTTTCCCCATCTATTTGCCATGAAGTGATGGGACCAGATGCCATGATTATAGGTTATTACAGGATATTGAATATAGTTCTCTGTGCTCTCTATACAGTAGGATCTTATTATTTTATATATAGTGGTGTGTATCTATTAATCCCAAACTCCTAATTTATCCTTTCTCCCACTGTCTTTCCCCTTTGGTTACCATAAGTTTGTTTTCTATGTCTGTGAGTCTGTTTCTGTTTCATAAATAAGTTCATTCGTATTATAGTTTAGATTCCACATATAAGTGATATCATAAGATATTCGTCTTCCTTTGACTTCCTTCACTTAGTATGATAATCTCTAGGCCCATCTATGTTGCTGCAAATGACATCATTTCATTCCTTTTTATGGCTGAGAAATCTTTTAAGACACATAGCAGATTACCTAGAAAGTAATAAAGTGAAAGTGAAAGTCGCTCAGTTGTGTCTGACTCTTTGTGACCCCATGGACTATACAGTCCATGGGATTCACCAGGCCGGAATACTGGAGTAGGTAGCCATTCCCTTCTCCAGGGGATCTTCCCAACTCAGGGATCAAACCCAGGTCTCTCACTGCAGGCAGATTCTTTACCAGCTGAGCCACAAGAATGTAATAAGTCTTCAATAAATACTGGCTGTTAGGATTAGTGATAGCCTACCCCAGCGTTTGTTGATTTATGTTTCCCACATACTGTTTAGATCCCCCAAGCCAGGAGCACAGAGCCTCTGAGTCAAAAAGAAGAAAGAGGACTATAGTAATCACATTGTGACCTGTAGTGTCACAACTAGTACTTAAGTGAGAATAGAGTCCATGTATTACGCTCTCAGCCTTATGTTTGTTCAAGACACTGTGATATCACGTTGGTTGAAGGTGCCCTTGCAAGCCTGCTCTGCGCTACTACTGCTTTCTATCACCATCAATCAGAGCCACACATGTTAATTAAGCACTTTACTGTTTTTGCACATGATTTATTAGATCTCTTTTCATTAATGTGTTTGATCAAAAAGAAAAGTAATTAAGTGGGGAACAGTGGTGGCAAAACATACTCGGCATCAATTATTAAAAATAAAAATTCTTAGGATGAGAGCCTGATCATTCATCCTTAAGCCATCTGTGGGTCTCAGCTGATGGCAAACCATCTGAACCATTACTACCTCTAATTCTTAGATTCACAATTAATTTTTTAAGAATATTAAAGGGAAATATATTTTTATGTTTACAGTCAAAATACCAGTAGTTGGCAAAGGAAGAAGGGCATTGCATGCTCTTCTTTTTATCCCTTAATCACAGAAAATCAATAATACTCCTCTCCAATCAAAAACCTGTGATTTGTCCCTTAAATATCCATAACACAACTTTGTAAGATAGGCTTCTCAGAAAATAAGGAGTGCACAATTTTAATGGGGAAAAACACATTTTAAGGGAAACAATACCCACCATTTCTTCCTTCAATAACTTGTTTTTATAATGGAAAGATTCAAAACAAGTTAAAAGGCAACCCCAGGGGTCATTGTGTGCATTCCTCATTTTTAAAGGCAGGGTTATAAACAAAATCTTCTAGATTTTGTTCTCACTGTTTCAATAAAGTACCCAATGTGGAGACTATTATTCAAGTATTATGATTAATTCTGGTATTCTGATGAATCTATAAAATGAAAATCATCATCTCCTACCCTCAGAGATATTTAAGAGGCTATGGGTTCTCAATATCTTAAAGCTGATGAGTTTTAATTATTGGAGTCAATTTAAAGACACTTAGAGGGTCACCATCAATTGTGTCTGCAACAGGATAGGGTATAAATATACAAATAAATTGGATCCCACTGCCAAGGAGTATTCAGATATGACAAGAATTTAGCCTTTTAGATTATAAGAATAATGTACTGACTATAATAATGAAGCTAATTTTCTACTGTGCAATTTATTACTATCCTTCATTTTGAGACTTTTTAAGCTTCAGTGTTTTATCATATCAGAAAAATTTTGTATTTGAAGGTCCTTATTTAAATGGGCCAAATGTGAAAGCAACATGACCATATGCAAACTGGAATATGAGATCTGCTGAATGGGAGGTAAAAATCTTGACAAGGATGAACAGAGTATAGGAGGATATACTTTGACTCTAGAAGGATCTCTGCTGCTGCTGCTGCTAAGTCACTTATGTTGTGTCCGACTCTGTGTGACCCCATAGACGGCAGCCCACCAGGCTCCCCCGTCCCTGGGATTCTCCAGGCAAGAACACTGGAGTGGGTTGCCATTTCCTTCTCCAATGTGTGAAAATGGAAAGTGAAAAGTGAAAGTGAAGTCGCTCAGTCATGTCTGACTCCTAGCGACCCCATGGACTGCAGCCTACCAGGCTCCTCCGTCCATGGGATTTTCTAGGCAAGAGTACTGGAGTGGCTTGCCATTACCTTCTCCGAGAAGGATCTTTATGAAAGTATTAATGGTTGTGATGCTTAATAATTATAACTTTTTGTGCTCTTCCGTATTTTTCAAATAAAATTCTATAATAAAAGTACATTGATTTTGGAATTAGATTAAGAGGCTATTTTTTAAGACAAATTTTATCAAGTTAAAACAGGAAGAAATTAAAAATAGTATAAACCTCACTTTTTAAATTTCAGTTTTTGATGTAGGTATGATTTCTAGATATTCCTGATTTAACTTCCATAGTAGGATATTGTAGGCTTCCCTGGTGGCTCAGACAGTAAAGAATGTGCCTACAATGCAGGAGACTCAGGTTCGATCCCTGGGCTGGGAATATTCCCTGGAGAAAGGAATGGCTACTCACTCTAGTATTCTTGCCTGGTGAATTCCATGGACAGAGGAGCCTGGTGGGCTGCTGTCCATAGGGTTGCTAAGAGTTGGACACAACCGATTAGGATATTGTACCAAAAATGGAAGTAGCCTTAGAAAGCATTTTTATTTCTCAAAGTAAATTCTATAAACATTAATCTTTTTAAATGGTCTTTGTAAAAAGGAGAAGAGGGCAGCAGAGGATGAGATGGTTGGATGGCATCACTGACTCAATGGACATGAATATGAGCAAACTCCAGGAGATGGGGAAGGAAAGGGAAACCTGGCGTACTGCAATATGCTGGGTCGCAAACAGTCAGACATGACTTAGTGACTGAACAATAACAAAAAGGGTTCCACAATCAAATAAGTGGGGTAATTCCTGCTCTTCATATTCAGAGGCTCCAGGTAAAGAATGCAAGATACTTGTTTCTAATGAAACCTGTTTAAGTGTACCTCACCCAAAATCTGCATACCTCATTTGACCACAGACAGTATTTTTCCACATAACTTCAATTAACGTCCTGTCACACTTTGAGAAACACTAATTTCTATTAATCCTGTCAAGAGAGAAACTTTAGAGAGCTGTTGCTCAAGGTCCAACAGCTAGTTAATAGAGACATTGGCCCTGGAACTCTGACATTCTGACTCCCTGTCCAGGGCTTGTTTTTATTAAACCCAAGTGTTCAACACTTTCACTCAAAGGTGAAGAGAGACCAATTCCTCCTTCAATATCCATCCAACAGTCCTTTTCTCACCTCAGGGAAACAGAGCAGGGAAGATTCCTTCTGACATTTCCTTCCAAGATTCAAGCCAGTCTAACGCTGTGATACATCCTCATGTCTTAGAACATTTGGATGATTATAAACAGACTTGAATAGTTCATCAGCTGGCCCACTTAAGAAGGAAAATTCTGCCTCACACTTTGCTATTCCCATTTCCGCTAATTTAAATGCTCCTCCCAACCCCAATAACCTTGAAGTAAAGCATTTTTTTTTACTCTTTAAACACTAATGCCTCTTGAAGGCCATTTATGTCACACTTTAGGAGTTTTTTTCTCATTACCTGAAGAACCATGAGAGAGTGAAAATCTCTATCCATCTGGGAACTGAAATGGAATCCATGTTCAGAGCAGTTACTGCTTTTCTCTACTAGTTCTATTTTCTTATAGTACATAGCTAAATGATCAGCTACCCAAGCCCATCACATCACCATACCTTCAATTTGGAGTGTTTTGTTCTGTGGTAGTAAATTATTTGTTGTACACTTACTGTCTGAAAACCCAGACCTTCCCATATTTCCTTCATTGTCTGGTTAATTTCTTCTTTTCCTTTACTTTTTTTTTCCTTTTTAATATTCTAAGAGCTTTAAAGAATAGCACCTTTGTGCAACAATATGGCTTTACTCCTCATACTAAGATCTGTGGGAGAGCAGTTCGGCTATCACTTTGGGAGTTGTTTAGAAATGTAGAGCTACTGAGTCAGACTCTGCATTTTAACACAATCCCCGTGGGGTTGTGTATACCTTAACATCAGGAAAGCATTGGTCTAGGATATGTTCCAATGCAAGGAATTAATTTGAGAGGCAGAAGCTGGAAAGAATTATGTTTACTTGCCAACTCCTTCTGAACTCCTGCATTCTTTTCAGTTCTGAAATAGACACCAAAGCTAATATATTAGGTGTGTGCACTTTTAAATAAGTCGGTGAGACAGAAACAAACCTAGAGACTCTCTGAAACATTTGAAAGGAAGCATCAAAATACAGCTCAGGTGACTAATGTAGTCAATTTCACTTTGATGTAAAGTAAGCTAACAGGCAGCCTCCTTTCCCTCTAGGAACTGACAACTGGGCAGCACAGCTCAGCATCAACTAGAGTTATAGAGGGGTGTGGATGGAATAAATGCAGCCCTCTCATTTCCCCCTGCAGAGCCATCCTAGGCGAGGCATTAGCATGCATGCACAGCCCCAGGCTTTCTTCTACCTGGGCATTCCCACTCTTGTGATTTCCCTGCTGCTATCTTCTTGGGACTAATGGGGAAAAGGGGATCAAGTCTTTAATGCTTCCTTGATTTAAACAAAACCCCCCAAAAGTATGATTTTCCTCAGAATGCTAAGTAGTGGTATGTGACTATGGACTCATCTTATTTGATAAGGCCGAGATTGATTTCTTTTTCCATGCATTTTGAAGTGCTGTATCTTAGCAGTAGCTTTCTCTAAGAAACTTTCCACAAGCAGCTCATTACACTATGAAAAAAAATCCCTGGGAAGTAAAGGGATCAATATGTATTATGCTCAGTCTTAGAGCAGTTGAAGACAATGCATGGAGAGAGCTAAACGTGGTGAGTTGAATTTCAGACTACTAGCTCTTAGCTGTATACTCATGGCAGTGGCGTCCCTAGACTCCATCTTTTAGAATTAAGGAAAACTAACTTCTTTGTTTCATTAACTTTGCTATTAGACAGTCCTAACCATCCTCTCAGTTTATAATAAGGAAGTAGATGGATGCCAGGCAGCCATGAAGATGCATTTTTGTCAATACAAATTTCAAGGGTAATGAATAAGTTTCCACGCTTTTGGTTCTATGCATGCTGATGGCCCTGTTATTTGGTTCTTAATTACTTAGTTAACTTTTCACTGGCTTGTCTGTGCTCAGTGGACATTCATGTACCCTCAAGTCTACGTCTAGTGTGGGGATTTGAATTTTCCACTCAGAAGTTCACAATCCATGGTTAAACATCCAAAATCAAATAGGCAAGGAAATTTGAGGCAGAAATTAGGTGTAAGTTGCCTTTGTTTTGTTGCCTAGCATGGAATAAAATCTAGAATACAAAGTCTGGAATAAAACAATAAGAACTGATATATTTCTCAAGGGCAAGCATTTGGGCCTATTTGCATTTGAATTTGAAATCCGTGGGTATATATCCCACCAGGATGTCCAGCAATCTGTTCAGACTAAACAAAATTGTGATAAGGCAAAATGGAGAGTGTGACATTCCTTCCATAAAGCATATTTTTACTTTACCTCCATATTTTTACTTTACTTCCAAAGAAGTGATTAACTGGTGGAATTCATTCTTATTGAGATCAAGAAGTAGTAAAGAATTTGAAGTGAAGAGGCTTTGGTTCCCTTCAGTACACGTCATCCAAGTATTTAAAACAAGCCTTACTGAAACTAGAGGACACTTAAGAGAATGAGACCTCATTTTTCCCACACCTAGGATAGAATATGAGCTTTCTTAAATACAGATACTTTTTTGATACAATAGCTGATATAGTTAAGTATTTTCAAATTATGCTTACCCCAAGGCATTCAAAATCATGCGAAAGAATTACAGTTATATGTCAATAGCTTTGAAAATATGCATGATTGGAATAGTTTTCAAAGAAAACAAAAATTAACTTTGACCCAAGTACAGTTAAAAAGACTGAATAGACCATAAAATTTTTTTTTTAATCATCAAAATTCTCCCTTGCCCTGCACAAGCCATTATGCCAGCTAGTTCTATGGAACAGTACTATCATATATTTTTTTTTTAAAAAAGGTTATATGTGTTCTACTTAAACTGTCCCAAAGCTAAGAAAAAGATAAAAGTCCAAATTTATTTCTAAGAAACTAAGGTGACATACTAGTCAGATAAGGACAGCCCTGTCCTCGAAAGAAAATTATTGACCGGTCTCAGTAATGAATATATTGCCAACATTAGCAAATTGAATATTAAAGTGTATTCTAAAAGAATAATATATCACACATGAGAAATATAAGGATAGTTCAACATGAGGAGACAGTTTACACATGAAGGAGAAAAAAGCCATATGATAATTTTAATAGGTTTATGTGTTAAAATTAACAGAAATTCAGGATAAGATTATTATTAAGTAATGAATAGAAAAATATCTCTTTAACTAGAGCAAACATATTTATCAGGGACAAAGAATAAATTTCTTACCAAATAATAAAATAGAGACATTTCCATTAAAACAGTGTCAAGACAATGATCTCTAACATCAAACAATTCTTCAGTATCTTCCTGGGCTGTAAGAAACATTCATTCAGTTATCAAAATCACTGTTGAAACATCACTTTTAGTCAAGCAAATGGATTATTGAGCCTTCCTTAGTCATATTTTATCCTCAAAAATTTTTACCAAATAATTTCTTAACTATATTGTCGTTAACTAAAGAGAAATTATCTTTCACCTTTGATAAACACACAATGTCATTGCCCTATGTGATTTTCCAGATGCTTTTCTGAAATGGTGCTGACACTTGGTTCTAGCTTGTCCTGACATGTAGACTCTGATTATCTTCTATTTGTCAAAGATATCTACCATCAGAGAGTTGAAAAACCTATCCTCACACTCTCCTATTGCTTTCTACCTCCTATAGTTTCAGAAATAGCAATATACCCCGTGTTACAAAGCAGGTTTATATCTTTGATCCATCACTCTGAATTGTAGTGGCTCTGATTTAGAAGCAAAGTTACTAGTCCAGCTGCAACAGAGAATCGGTTTAGCACATCACGATTCATCCTGAACAGAAGAAATAAAGACATAACAGTGACAGATTAACAGAACAAACACATTAGGCTCAACATTTACATAAGTAATGTCTACAGAATTCTAATTGGAAGCATATTAATGAGGAATGTTGAATATATAAAACTTGGAGTGAAAGAGCTATTTTTAGAACTTTGCTTTTCTTTAAATGTCACTTTTATATATATTTCATATTCTTCCTTCATTCTATGAATCACAGTATATTAGAGATGAAGATGGCTTTATTTCAAGTGCTTTGTGTTTGTATTGATGTCAACAGGCTGTTTTCTTAGCCTAGTGAAGCATGTGTAATTAGGAGGGACAGTGGTGTTTGTAAACCAAGATGACATGGTGGATGGGGATCACTGTAGTTTTCCTATCTAATGACACTGAGAAAATATCAATAAGGGTGAATATATTTTGTTTTACCTTGAGGCCTTACATTTAATTTCAGGAAAGAAGACAAAAATCATAATGGCCTTGAGCAGGAAAAAGAAAAGTTATAATCTCCTGAAAGCTTGCTCAAAACAAACCATTCATACTCTCAAAGTATGTGAATCTGAACTAGTTTTTTTTTTTTTTACTTTTTCTTTTGAGATAAATATAGATACACTTTCAGTTTTAGGGGATGATACAGAGATATCCTAGGAACATTTTATTCAGTCTTACTCAATAATATCTTATAAAACCAAAATTTCTCCCAAAAAGCCAGGAGAAATATCAATAACCTCAGATATACTGGTGACACCACCCTTATGGCAAAAAGTGAAGAGGAACTAAAGAGCCTCTTGATGAAGGTGAAAGAAAAGAGTGAAAAAGCTGACTTAAAATTCAACATTCAGGGGAGAATGGCATTGAAACATGTATATTATCATATGTGAAACGAATCACCAGTCCAGGTTCAATGCATGATACAGGATGCTCGGGGCTGGTGTACTGGGATGAACCAGAGGGATGGGATGGGGAGGGAGGTGGGAGGGGGGTTCGGGATGGGAAGCACATGTATACCCAGGGCAGATTCATGTCAATGTATGGCAGAACCAATACAATAATGTAAAGTAATTAGACTCCAATTAAAATAAATAAATTTAAATTAAAAAAAATTCAACATTCAAAAAACAAAGATCATCACTTCATGGCAAATAGATGGGGAAACAATGGAAACAGTGACAGACTTTATTTTCCCGGGCTCCAAAATCACTGTGGACAGTGACTACAGCCATGGAATTAAAACGTTTGCTCTTTGGAAGAAAAGCTATGAGCGACCTAGACAGCATATTAAAAAAGCAGAGACATTACTTTGCCGATATATAGTCAAAGCTATGGTTTTTCCAGTAGTCATGTATGGATGTGAGAGTTGGACCATAAAGAAAGCTGAGTGCAGAGATTTAATGCTCTTGAACTGTGGTGCTGGAGAAGACTCTTGAGAGTCCCTTGGACTGCAAGGAGATCAAACCTGTCAATCCTAAAGGAAATCAACCCTGAATATTCATTGGAAGAACTGATGCTAAAGCTGAAGCTCCAATACTTTGGCCACCTGATACGAAGAGCTGACTCATTAGAAAAGACCCTGATGCTGGAAAAGATTGAAGGCAGGAGAAGGGGACAACAGAGGATGAGATGGTTGGATGACATCAACAACTCAATGGACAGGAGTTTGAGCAAGCTCCGGGAGTTGGTGATGGACAGGAAAGCCTGGTGTGCTGCAGTCCAGGAGGTCACAAAGAGTCAGGCACAACTGAGCGACTGAACAATAACAACAAAAGCCAAAATACAATATCACAACCAGGCTATTTCCCTTTACTTGTACTCATTGGTGTGTGTGTGTGTGTGTGTGTGTGTATTTAGTTCCACTGGTTAGGTGTGTCTAGCCACCTCTATAGTCAGCATCCTGAATAGTTCTGTCACTGCAAGAATCCTCTGTATTGCCCTATTCAAAGCACATCTACCTTCTACCTGCTCCCCTGTCTTGTTTCCCTGTCTTTAACACCTGGCAATCACTAATCTATTCTCCACTTATACATTCCATTTATATAACAGGTCAAGAATGTTAGATAAATGGAATCCTATAGCATTTAGCCTTTTGGGATTTGCTTTTTACACTCAGCATACTTCTCAGGAGATGCGTCCAAGTTGTTGCATATATCCATAGTCTCTTATTTTTACTGCTAAGTAATATTCTATGGTATGGATGTGAGAGGGTGACAGGTAGGAAGGCCACAGGTCCCCAAGGGGCAGGAGGAAATAAACTGTAAGTGGCAGATGTTTTTGTTTCCTTGTCTACACAAAATTAAAAGAAGCTTCTTTTAATACTGTGTTGAAGGCACCTGGTTCTGCCTTGAACTAACCAATGCATTTTTCTTATGGAAATGTTTTTCTTAACCTTTGTTAATGAAACTATGTATTTGCTTTGGAATCTGCCTTTCTTCAAAATGGTTCCGCCTAACCCCATCTTCTTTTCTCAAACCTTGGGCTGATAATGACTCAACAAACCAGTATCATGTGAATTATTTTATGGCCAGGGATGACACACCTTGTTCCGTCCTATCTCAAAAATGTATATTGTGGGAGAGGGGCCTGGAGAAACTCCCTCAGCCTTGAGGTATTTCTTTTATCTGATTAGAAGCTTGCTGACTCACTGGAAAAGACTCTGATGCTGGGAAAGGTTGGGGGCGGGAGGAGAAGGGGACGACGGAGAATGAGATGGCTGGATGGCATCACCGACTCTGTGGACATGAGTTTGAGTGAACTCCGGGAGTTGGTGATGGACAGGGAGGCCTGGCGTGCTGTGATTCATGGGGTCGCGGAGAGTCGGACACGACTGAGCGACTGAACAGAACTGAACTGAACTGAACCAACATAAAATGCCTTGCTAAAAACTAGAAAGTGGGCATTCTTTCTGCCCCCTTCTGATACCTATCCTATGTCAGAAGCTTTCTCTGTCTCTCTTATACTTTAATAAAATTCTGTTACGCAAAAAGCTCCAGTGGTCAAGCCTGGTCTCTGGCCCCGGGTCGAAATCCTCTCCTCCAGAGATCATGAATCCCAGCGTAGCACACGGCTTCGCAGCAGCAACCTTTCAGAAGTAGCATAGTTTGTTTTACCATTCATACATTGAAGAACATCTGTGTTATTTCCAGTTATTATGAATAGAGCTTCTTTGAATATTTGTGCCCAGGTTATGTAGGAAGATACATTTTCATTTCTCTTGATTAAATGCCCAAGAATGCAATTGCAGAGTCTTATGATGATTACAGGTAGAGTTGCACAAGAAACCATCAATCTGTTTCCCTGAATGACTATACCATTCATACATTCCCACCAGCAGTGCATGAGTGATCCTCTTGTATCTCTACATCCTTGCCAGCACTCGATGTGTCACTATATTTTATTTCAACCAGTCTGATTGGTGTGGAGTGTATTTTTCATCCAGTGTATTTCTCATCCTCAGCACTACTGGCACGTTAGATGGGGTAATTCTTTGGTGTTGGGTAGGGGGAAGGGTTGTTCTATGTATTGTAGAATGTTTAGCCACATCCCTGTCCTCTGTTAGATGCCAGTACCTCCTTGCCCCCATTGTGACAAGCAAAAATGTCTTCAGATACTGCTAAATGTCCCCTTGGGGACAAAATTTTCCCCTCTTAAGAATCACTGTTAAAGAAAGGATCACTAATCCATCATGACAGTCTAAGTAAAACAAGATCACTAATGCTCATTTATCTCCTCTGGGCTCTTTCCCTTTTTTTGGATGTTAAAAACTTTTCTTAGCACCCACTTCCCTCCTGTTTTCCAACCAAACTCTTCAACTCACTAACCAGATATGTAAGATGATAAGGCTGCTCTGATGACTTACTAGACTAAGACCAAAGTGAAATTGCCTTCATGTGATTTTAACTATTAAGTCTTGCCCAGACTATTAATTCTCAAATCGTCTGCATTAGCTCTGAATGTGCCTGCTCCAGTTTGTTTATAAGATGCTAATCTCATGAAGGAGAAAATTCAGAACAATTAAGAGATGAGAAAGGAGAGAAAAATCTGGACAACAGGCCTTCTTAAAGAAGCACATGTATACCCAGGGCAGGTTCATGTCAATGTATGGCAGATCAGAATTAATCCAGGTGAAAACAGATAATGCTACAAGTTGGGAAAAGCTAGAATTCCACTGGCTATACCTCCAGAGTTTTACCTCCAAGCATACAACTCTGCCTGTAGCTTCAGGTATATGTCAAAACACTAATTCCCTCACTTCCCAGTCTATTAAAATGCTTCTCATCTTCCAAAGGTCAGATCAAGTGTTGTCTCTTCTGTAATACCTTCTCCAATCCTCCTAGCTGGAACAGAATCATCTTTCCCCTGGATTCCGCCAACGTTTATCTCCACCTTGATCATTTCGACCATGCTTTGATACGTGTGCATCTTCCTCCACAGTGAGATGGCCAGCTTCTTGAAGCTTATTTAACAGTGACTGAAAGATCAGAGCAAGAATGCGCTTACAGCAGGCACGGTGGGCTGCATAATAGGCAAGTGTGGAGAAGCAACCAACAGCTGAAAGGAAGTGGAAAAGGGGTGATTTCTAAATCTGCATATACAGGGGGCTTAGATGCTAATCCCATCTTGGAATTTGAATCCAGGTAATCTCTAGGGTGGGAGAAGAAAGCTGTTTACTGTGAAATAAGGGCAAAAGATCTCCTGTGTCAATGGCTCTCAAGCCAAATCACTTGTAAAGCTTCTTAATACACAGATTGCTGGACCCCACCCCTAGAAATTTTGATTTGGGGTCAGGAATGGGACTGAGAATATGCATCTTTAACAACTTTCCAGGTGATGCTGATGTTGGTAGTCCAGCACCAACTTGGAGAACCACTGTCCAGGCTGGCTGTGTTGACGGCATGGGCTTCGCATCAGGGGTCCAACATAGCTGCACTGCAGTGGAGAGCCATTGGGGGAAGGACTTGTATAGGGGACCAAACTGGGGAGCACCTCCTCTTTGCTCAGACAAGTCTAGAATCTCCCCATGAGCATGGGCTCTGGACATCCTTTAATGACGTTAACTAACAAACATTCAATGAGATTCGTATTCATCTTTGTATTTCTGGAATGCTTTGCATGGGTAAGTGGAGGACACTCAATAAATGCTAGCTAAAAAGCAGATAGATGAACTTAATCTCCTTTTAGTCCTTGCATGTTCCTAAAACAGGGAAGTTAGTTGCCCAGTAAAAGTTTGTTGGTCTTGCTGCTGCTGCCATAATATCCTTCTCAATCTGGTACCAAACAAACTGCTATCTATGGAAGACAGAGGATGAGGAAATAGCGGAATGAATAATCAGTTTTGAGGCACTAAAGGTCTATAAAGCTAATCTATGCTGCAGATATTTCCCATGCGCTATTTACCTAAGTAGTGGAATCTTAATAAATATGCATAGATAGGTAGATGGATGGATGGACGGACAGATAAGTAGACAGAGAGATATACCCACTCCCCTTTCATGGGTCCTGTGGCAGGCAAACTTCTAACATGGCCCCAAGGATCGCCACCTCTTGGTATTCACGCCCATGTATAACCCATCTCCTTTGAGTATGCCTGGGCCACTAGAGCAAGTTGTTTAAAAATTGAATACAAAAAAGTAATAGGATGTTATATTCTCAGTTGAGATGCCCTGTGGAGAGGCCACTTGGCAAGGAACTGAGGGAGGCCTCTGACCCACAGACTATGAGGAACTGAGGCCCCAGGCCAGCAAGGGTCCAACAATCTCATGAGTGAACTAGGAAGCAAATCCTTCTAAGTTAGCCTTGAGAGGACTGCGGCCTTCTTAGAAACCCTGATATGGGGAGCCAGTTATGCCATATAAGGATTCCTGATCCACAGAAGTGATGTGATGATAAATGTGTACTATTTTAAGCTACCAAAATAGTAATTTGGGGGTAATTTGTGATGCAGCAATAGATAATGAATGCAGATTCTTTTCTAAGAATGCCAAATAATTAGTATCTCTTGCATATCATCAAAGAAGTAGTGTGTGTATATATATACGTGTCGGGGGGGAGGGAGCAAAGAAGGGAAGAGATCAGGCAGGATTCCAAAAAGATTTTTTATTTTCCTATTTCCTTATTTCCTCTCACAAGAGATTTGTTGCCAATCTGATCCCTTAAAAAAGTAAACAGCAAAATTTCCAGGATTAATTAGGGTTGTAATTGTCATTATTTTTCAAATTTCCCAGTCCTAATCGGGCCATCCCTCTCACCTTACTCACAAGTAATTGACAGAACTGTGATATTTGTAATTATTTTTAGTCTTACTCTTGCTGACTTACATTTCTAGCTCCACTTATATCTTTTTGGAGACTTAACTAAGTCTCAAGAAGAATGTGGCTTCACCCCAGCTGTGGCCAAAGTCTCAAGTACTCCAACCATACATAAACACTTTTACACATCCAGAATGACAGACAGCATCCACTGAGTTATCCATTTAATTTTTGACTGATGTTAATTTACTGCCTACTAGGACATGGGTTTGAGTGAACTCCGGGAGTTGGTGATGGACAGGGAGGCCTGGCGTGCTGTGATTCATGGGGTCGCAAAGAGTCGGACACGACTGAGTGACTGAACTGAACTGAACTGAGGAGCAATGTGCTAGGAACAATAAGACCATATGTCATGCATTCCTGATGTATATTCGGCCATAATGTATTTACACTCCCTTTTAAGTTTACAGTAACCATTGCACATACCCCCACCCCATGGCGATTTCTTTGTAATAGCATCTTGTATAGCAAATATGGCAAGAACATGACCATTTGTGAAATACCATTGGTGAAAATGTTGATTCTCAGGAATAGACAAGAAGTCTGTCATTGTCATGTACTTTGACCAGCCTTTAAAAATTAAACACCAGCAACGTGCCCCTTTAGCTATTGCTTGCATGGTACCTGATTTGAGATTTGAAACTCTGGCTGGCTCTTCCCCATAGTACCAGCCTGAAGGCTAAGGGAAGATCATAAGGGCCTCTCTTTCAGGATGAATCCCAGCAAGGCAGACACAAGTGTGTGTCTGACATGGATTCATCTCTGCTTACACAGCCAGCAGGTAGCACAATGGCAATTCATAACATCCCATGACCCTCAGTGTTCCCAGAGATCAAGGGAAGTAAACAAGAGACAGAACATGCTCTTGAGGCACCCTGCTTATAAGTGAAAAGCAATATATAAGTATTAAAATAAATCCTTAAGAGGCAATTTGGCAATGCATATGAAAAGACTTAATTTGTAGTTTGCATATCTTTTGATCTAGCAAAGCCACTTCTAGGAATTTATCCTAAAGGGGGAAAAAAAATCACAGGGCTTTGAAAATCTAGTTACATGGGTACTTGCTAAAATTACCTTCATGAGGAAAGAAATTGGAAACAGCTTAAATATGCACCAAGTATGAACTGAGTAAATGAATTATTATATAATTCACAATGGAATGTAATTCAGCCCCTGAAATAATACTGTGAAAGAATAATTTAAAAGAATATAAAAGGGAAGTGTTGATGTTTATTATATATTATAAAGTGAAAAAGTAGGCTAATAAATGACATGTACAATATTATGTTTAAAAATGTGTGTGGCTACATCTGTGTATCATATATGTGTATGCATACATACAGAGAGAGAGAAGATTCTAATAGTGGTTCTTTCTAGGTGTTGAGTTTATGGATAATTTGAATACTGTTATTTAACTATGGTCTATTTTTATAATGAGTATATATTATTGAAATTAAGGACAATTCAAATTTTATTAATTTTATTTGACTGTTTTCTATATTTTCAACAATGACCATACATTGTTTAGAAAGCATTAAATTATTATTAGAAAAAGGGATCAATTAACTGTAAGTGTACACTAAAGGGGTTCTTAAACCGAATCTTGAGGTTTTAGGTACACACAAAAAAAGGGAATATATGTAGGCATCTTAATTCTATGTTCTGCCCAGAGACTTGGCTATCATTCAAAGGCAATAGAAAGTTAAAGGGTTCCAAACGTCACTAACTATCAGATAACAACTCTAGATCCTGTTAGCTTCTGTCATCGGGACTTTCCTTTTGCCAATGACTCAATCAAAAGGAACTTGTCTTGGGATTTGGGGAGACAAAGGAAATGGCCTTTCAAGGAGGAAGGAGAGAGGACAGTCCCTTAGGTAAAGACAAATGCCAGCTAAGGAAGACACATACGTGAGGCTGCTACTCAGGAGAGGTAGGTCCTCAAAGGCAGTTCAGAAATAGATGCTTTCTGTTCAAGGACAGTGGGGAGTTTTCCTTTCCTTTAAAAAAAAATCTTAATAGGGAAATAATTCAAAGAAACTGAAATTGTAGAAGATGTAAATGTAATAGGTGTAGGAAACACTTGGTCTCTTCCTGAGATCCAGCAAAACCTGGTATTTACCAGGCAACTGATTTTTATTTTAAATCAAAATAATACTTCACATTTAAGCAATTTTCCCCTCTGAAAAATTTTCCATTTCTTTGATCTGAGTAAAAAGAAAGCTTTCCAACCAGAGTTCAGTAGAAGCATACCGAAAATATCTAAATAGACAAGAAGCATCTAATTTAACAAATGCTTTGACTCTATTAGGTTGCCTCTTCCTGGGAGACACAAAACGCGAAAAGATATATACTCACTAAGTGTGCAGATAAATAATCTATCCATTTACTCATTTAACGTGAATTTACTTACCATTCACTGGTAAGTGTCCAGGATAAAAAAATAAATAAAGACCGGTGCTGCCCCACAGAAATTGCCTTCTGTTGTTCCAGAGCACTGGGAGAGAATAGGCAGAGCAGTTGAGAAAGAAGATTTGTTCAAGTAAAGTAGATAAGGAAATCCTGGTTTCAACACCATGTATTAAATGCTTTCATTAATGCACAGCGTGAATGCTATGGAAGACCAGGGGACAGATATTTTTTAAATGCCCAACAGAAGGAGGCATTAGTGAGACTTCCAGAGGAAGAAAGACTTGCTGAATCTTGAAAGGATGGAAGATTAACCCAAGAGATGAGTGGGGCATTCTTCTAAGGGCTCACTAGCAAGGATCACTAGCTAGATTTGGAAGTTGTAAATGATATGGCAGTAAAAATGGACAGAAGTCAATAATATTAGGAGATAGGCTCAGCTGTTCTAACAATGACATCAAAATATCAGTGGCTTTAACATGATAGACATTCATTTTCCCTCTTGTAACTCAAGTCATAAATCATCCAGGGAGATAAGACAGATTTACAGTGTGGGATACCAGGCCCTTTCCATCTTGTTACTCTGTAATCTCCAACCCATGGCTTCCATCTCGTGATCTGAATGGCCACTCCAACTCCCACCAGCATGTCTGTATTCCATGAAGAATGTAGAAGGCATGCTCCTTTCCTTTAAAGTGAATGAACCAGATATTTCACTCATCACTTCTGCTCATACCCTTTTGGCCAGCACCAAGTAATATGACTGCAAGAGAGAATGGAAATGCAGTCTTTATCTGGTCAGTCATGTGCACAGCAAAAACTCAGGGATATTATTACTAAAGTTCAAAGGGAAGAATGGATAGTGGGGGAATTAGCAGTTTCAGACACAATTATCCAGTTGGTAAATGAGTTGGATTGTGTGATCTGGCTGGAAAGTAGGAGGAATGGCATTATCACATTTATATTTTTGAAAAATCACTTATGGTATGGAATTTGGATTTGAGGGGATCGAGTCAGGAATTATGGAGATAGATCAATTAGGAGGCAAGTGCAATAGACAGATGAAAAATGAGGGAAGCCTGAACTCTGAAAAGAAGTGGTCCGATTCGAGGGAATTTTAGGAGCAGTAATCCATAGCACCTGGGGACTGACTGAGTACAAGGAGTGACTGAAAGAAGGAAATAATCGTCAAGAATGTTTCCTAGACTTCTGCATGGAGATTTGGATGGACCATTCCCAGAGACTGGGGAGAGTAGGGAGGGAGTCAGTTTGGTCATCTTGGAGTTGTGGTGAAGTGACGTTGTAAGAATGGACAAGTGAATACAATGAATTCTGGACTCATAAGAGAGCTTGTCACTCTCTTGTGAAGTGTGGCCTGGATAAATATGACAAAGGAATTCCTAGGGCAGCATAAACATACCTGTTAATTTCTGTTGTTTCCCTGAAACAGAATTTGATTATATGTTGGCAGTTAACAAGCTAATATGGTTCAAGAACTTGTAAGATTTCCCAACTGTGGTGTTTGAAGTTATTGGTTTTTTTTTAAGATTTATTTATTTATTGGCTGTACTGTGTCTCTGTTGTTGTGTGTGGACTTTCTCTAGTTACACTGAGTGGGGGCTACTCTTCACTGCAGTGTGTGGGCTTCTCATTGCAGTGGCTTCTCTTGTTGCAGAGCACAGGCTTTAAGGCGCATGGGCTTCAGCAGTTGCAGCTCCCAGGCTCTAGAGCTCAGGCTTTGTAGCTGTGGCACACAGGTTTAGTTGCTCCTCGGCATGTGGGATCTTCCTGGACCAGGGATCAAACTTGTGTCCCCTTGCGTTGCAAGGTGGATTCTTAACGACTAGACCATCAGGGAAGCCCTGAAGTTATTATAAAAAATTATTTACTGACCCTTCTCCATTTTTGTGGGTGGAGTGCACTTGCCCATCCCTTGACTAGGGGTTTGTCCATTTACTTGCATTAGATGGTGGGATGTCAGAAGACATGAGACCTAAAAACACTTGAAAGACTGGGCTCTCTCAATTGTACCTCTGCTATTACCATGAGAAGAACTATCTCCTTGTTCCTGGGAAGAAAATAAGCCACAGAGAGCACAATCTCCCCATCCCACTCCTTCCCAGATCAGTCATCCCGAAGTTCATCTTCAAACTTGTGGGCTTATTGCTGTATGCCTCTGAGATTTCATGGTTGTTTGTTATGAAGCAGTATTGTGATCATAGTAACTGATACATCAATTAAAAATATTTCCTGATATCATGCCTACAATTTCAACTTAAATGAGAAACTTATCACAGTTTTATATTGTGTTACTGTGTGATATGTGAGTTTTGATTGGAGAGAATTAATACAGAGTTTAGTTGAGATGAATGCCCAGACACCTTAAAGAATTTGTGAAATTCCTGGGCTTTGGGTGGTAGGAAAGGAGGGAGAAGACAAAAAAGAAAGAGGGAGAGAGAGAATAGGAATAAAACATATTTACCCTCCTTACATATTTTTTCAGGAAAAATCTGGCATTCAACTGTTTGGTTTAGCAGAGGAGGGAGTAGACAGATATTTTAAAACTTTATTCCTGCTCCTATATACTATATATACTATATTCATGGATTAGAATACTCAATACTGTAAAGGTAGTATTTATCTCCAAATGGATGCAAAAATTTGATGCCATTTCAGTCATTGTGAAGATCCAGAAAACCGACTATAACATTTATACGGAAATGCAAAGGCCATGATATCTGTGGCAATTTTTTTCCATAATTTTATTTATTTATTTATTTTTGGCTGTGCTGGGTCTTCTGTGGTGGCTTCTCTTGTTTCAGAGTGTGGGCTCTAGGGCTCATGGGCTCAGTAGTTGTAGCCCACAGGCTTAATTACTCCGCAGCATATGGGATCTTCCCGGACCAGGGATTGAACCCATGTCTCCCGTGTTAGCAGGCAGACTCTCCACCAGTGAGCCACCAAGGAAGCCCTGTGGCAATCCTGAAGAAACACAGAGCTGGAAAACATGGCCAGATGTCAAGATTTGTCATAAAGCTAAAGGGATGAAGCCCATGTGCTGTTGGTGCAGAGAAAGACAAACAGACCTATTGGACCAAAATAGTAAAAAAACAGACCCATACGTATACAGTCACATGATTTATGGCAAAGTTGACTCTGCTGTGCAATGGGAGAAAGGATATTGTCAATAAGTGGTCCTGGATTATTTAAATACCCAAATGGAAAAAACAGTGAATCTTGATCACTATCCCACATCATCCCCCAAATTAATTTCAGACAGAAGATAGATGTAAATATAAAAGTAGAGCAATGAAGAAAATATAGGATACTATTTTCCTGACATATGAATAGGCAAAAAGTTCTTGTATAGGATCATAAACAAAATGACAATTTGGATTATAATTCTAATCATCCAATTTTGAGGTGACTCTACCAGTACCATTTCAAGGGTGAAATGTGGACCGGAAGGCATTACTTCATTTATGGAAGAGACACTTAAATGTGTTATTGCCACTTCAGGCCTCATTGTATAACATCCCCAATCTCTGATAGAAAAAATAAAAACTTTCTTTACTAGTGATACGGCTGGTGAGTATGAAGTGAATGAGTGTCCTTTCTAATATCAGATATTACTCACTGGTATGAGGGAGCAATCCTAAAGAACTCATTTTTTTCCTTCTCCAGTATTAGCATGCTCACCACAGAGAGACATCACAGAGCAAAGAGAGAATGCCTCCTAACCCCTGGAGTATTGCATTAAAGGCCCCTGTGAATAGCAGACTTCCTTAGTGCATTGCGAGGGTCTACAGATCACTGACTACTTGACTGACTGGTGGTGGCAAATCGCAAGTGCTGGATCAATCTGAAATGAAAAGAAAACATTACACATGATGATCTGAGTCAAGGGGAAAGAAGATTAAACCTGTATAAGCAATACTTAAGAGCATCCATCAGATACAAGAAGGTAAACATATTCAATTTCAGGCATTTCAAGAGCTGAGAGGTTCTTTGGAAGGGGAGACTCAAAAGATTAACTGCCAAAGAAGCATGGAAATGAACCCAGGAGAGAACAGCTAGCGCAGGAGCCCGGTGCTCTCTGTGCTCTGTGATGTTCCCAACAGGCAGGGCGCAGACCTCACCTGAAGTGGCCCAGAGGCTGCCAAAAAAGGCTGCGCCTGAGTAAATGCAACGGTGAGCTATTTTTTCCCCTGCAGATGTGTGTCACGATGGATCTGTAGTCCCAACGGGGGGAGTCAGAGCATCAGCACTGAAGTCATTCCATAGCAAGACGTCAGCACACCCCACAGAGAACCCTTCCTCCCTAACACGCATGCTCACTGGCGTCACACAGCCGACCTTGATTCCAAATGAGGCCTGGCACAATCCAAAAGTTCTGATTGCAAAGGGTGTATGTGTGTGTGTTTCTATCACTTACAACGGGACAGGAGGTGTTTTACAGATTACTGCATGGCGGTACTCAGACACAACAGTATTTTTTTACTGAAGTATGGTTTGTTTACAGTGTTGTGTTCATTTCTGCTGTACAGCCAGATGTTTCAGTCATACATGTATGCACATTCTTTTTTATATTCTTTTTTTTTTATGATTTATTATAGGATATGGAATATAGTTCCCTGTGCTATACAGTAGGACCTTATTGTTTATCCATCCTATATATAATAGTTTACATCTTCTCACCCCAAACTGTCACTCCATGCCTCCCCTAACCACCTCCAGCTTGGCAACCACAAGTTTGTCCTCGATGACTGCAGCCACAACAGTACTGAGGCGCATAGCCAAAAGCTCCCTATCAACGATTGATCTTTTATTTCTATGGGAAAAGAAAGAGACACAGACCTCCCAGGAGAGAAAGCAATGTATATTATCAACATTAAAGAAATATTGTCAAGAGGTCATTTTTAAAACATCCCCCTTCGCCTGCCCCAATTAAGCCACTACAGTGACAGGCACCACCAAACAGTAGCTTCTGCCCTGTCCATTTAACCTGCTCAGATCTTGGGTTAAATTAGTTAGCCTCTTCTGGATTTCTTTACCTGAAAAATTAAAATATAAAGTATTTGTTTTACATTGACATGAATCCGCCCCAGGTGTACATGTGTTCCCCATCTTGAACCCCTCTCCCACCTCCCTCCCCATCCCATCCCTCTGGTTCATCCCATTGCACCAGCCCCAAGCATCCTGTATCATGCATCGAACCTGGATTGGCGATTCATTTCACATATGATAATATACATGTTTCTTGTCAATGTATGGCAAAACCAATACAATAATGTAATTAGCCTCCAATTAAAATAATTTTAAAAAATTTCATGAAGCATGAAAAAAAATAAAGTGTTTGTTAATTGCCTGCCTCAAGGTCTCCCCCCAAATTAAGAACCTATGAACGTTTAAACTTGGCTGATGGCTTTCTGTTCTGCCAACTCACTGCAATAACATGCTAATACTCAAATGTACTTAACCTTGGCAAAGACTAATTGAGGGACTTAAATGACTTCAGGTTTTATTTTAAAAGTGCACAAGTGCAAAATATTTACAACCTTTTCTGAGAGAGCCTTGATGATTTATTTCTGTATAGCAGAACCAAAAGAAATTTCATTTAAAAAGGAACTGCTTCTTAATCAGAAAATGACTTTTCTTTTTTAATTAAAAAAAAAAATCAGCCTCTCATAGGAGACTCATGCATAAGTGGCTATGTGTTAAATACACTAAATAGACTTAGAGGGTGAATAATATATTTAGAGATTTTAACACAATTAAGAGGACCTCCCATTCCCTTTAAACATTTCCCGCAACTCGAATCCCAAATGGACTCAGAAATAGAAGACAGTTTGTCAGTTCTGAAATACTGTATAATATGGATAATCTTGAGAAACAGAGACTCTGTGAAGCTAACATGACAATCTGTGTGTCTACAAGACAACCCTGCAATGGATTTAGCAAAACACGTTAAGATTCTGGCATTGCTAGTTCTGAAAAGATGTGAGAAGAACATGGCTTTTTGTTTTGTCTGATCAGTGTAAGTTACAGTGGTCATCAGCCTTCCAATCTGTCCCCCCAGTCACTGTCTCTGTCCCTGCTTCTTCTTTTGATCAAATGGAGTTGGCTACATTCTGATGGGCCATGGAGATTAATTCCGGATATGTGCAGAGTCCACCTGGCAAACCCGATAAAGGCAGCTTCCAAGAGTAGAAACAGAACAAAGGCATGAATAATAACACAGGGGATTTACAAAGGACAAAAATATGGGTCACCATTTGAAAGTGACAGTAGTTACTTAAGTAAATGTCAAAACTCTTGAAAGAAACAAGAGGAAGACAAGTCATGAATATTTAAAGTTGAAACATGCCATTCTATTGATGTGCTATTTAGAAAGAGATCCTTCTTCTTACATTAGCTCAGGTAGTGTTTTTTGGAAGTGGTGTGAAGCCTATCTATCTTTATAATGGGCAAACTGACTCATAAATGATACAAAATCCACACATATTTTACCCAGTCCCTTAGTGCCTTGCTACACAAAAGGCTAGCAGCCTTGGCCCCAGCTGGGAGCTTGCTAGAAATGCAGAATCTCGTATCCCATCACACACCTACTGATTCAGAACCTGCATCTTAACAAGATCCCCAGGTGGTTTGTGCGTGGTAAAGATTGAAATACCCAGTCTCAGAACATTTTTAAATGGCATCTTTTCAGTGATGCGTTGTTCCAGTCTTCTGCATTTAGAATACCTTAGTGGACAGTAAAAGGTTGCAGTTGCCTCAGAGAATAAAATGATAAATAATTTGCTAACCTACCTGGTCTGGTCATAAATAGGTTCCTAACTATCCAAACGTGGTAATTTAGAAGAGAACCCCTGAAGAATATGTAATCCCATAGAGGTTCACAGCTTTCAAGAAGAAAAAGCTGCCAACTATTAATGCATTAAGGATAAAATTCCTGCTACATAAAGACAGTCCTTCATCTCCTTATTTTCTTAGTGTAACATTTTCTTAAAAGAAATTTAGATTCCAAGTACTGATGGAAGGTAATCAAAATATTTATGTCCTCAAACAGTAGGCCAAATCAAAACAGTACCAAGAAAAGTACAGTGTGCCCTGAATCATCAACTATTTGACCTGGCAATCACTTTAGAAATCAACTAGCACACCACCACCCTATTTTGACCATGCAGAAAATAATTTCCCACATGGCGAAATGACATGTTCAGGACTTCACAAATAATTGATGACAGAGCCAGAATTACAGGTCCAGTCTTATGAATCAAATCAGGGCTGTTTCTCTGCTCAACATGCATGGATGTGATCTGCATGATGACTGAGTCCTGCAAGTGGAAAAGAAGCCCCAGTTTTTCCTTCTCCAGTCACATCACCCAGGGCTTCAACAGTGCCTCTACCTGCTCATTTGGAAACAGTTATTTTTAAGTGAATTTCAAAAGCAGTGTCCAAAAATAAAAAAGGGGTGTAGCCCTTAAAAAATAGAACTGTTTCAAAAGGAGCCAGGTGCCTGTTTGAATGGTTAATGGATAATCTTGAGCATCTGATTGAAGTTAGCATTTATAACAATTATGTGTGCCAACGTAAGCTTCTTTGAAGAAAAGAAGAGGTGGTGTGAGTGAATTACTTTCTCAACTTGAGACCTGAAAAGTCACAATAAGTTCTGTGATTTTTTCCCCTTGCGTTTGCCACATGGATAAGAGGACCCAAGGAAGTTAGAAGGGCAGGCAAGTTCTCCTCCCTGAGCAAGGGAGAGTCTATGTACAGAATGCTCAGCTAGCAGAGTGAGATAAGAAAGCCAATGTGCTGCTCCTCTGAGACCTCCAGAGGCCTGGGCTGGTCCCAGAAACACTGACTGTCACAAAAGGATCATGGTAAACTGCTTTTTTCAACTTCGATTAATTACTTTATTCAACTTTAGAAGACTCCTTAATTTAGGAGTTGGATTAAGCCATAGTTACATTTGGTGATAGATTTGGTTTTGCATGTATTTCCCTAATCACCAGGGAGTGTTTCATTAGAATGTCTCATTCCTTTAAAATATTTTATGTCCTTTACACGAGTAAATAAATTATGTGCTAATTTATAATACCCACTATCTTCCACAAGGGTGAGTCCTAATCACATCAGCCAGTCACAGTTTTTATCACTTCATAGGGTTGCAAAGAGTCGGACACGGCTAAGCAAGAGAGCATAAAGGAATATGTAACTTCCTAAGCATTAGTCACTTAATTTTTTTGTATCAGGATATTAAAATGAAACTCTCTCAGTTTTAATGAGAGACTGGAGAACAAAACAATCATTGGCAACAATTCCCACATTCCAGACTGAGGAGCTTTACCATTTCTTGAGGACTTGGAAAGGAGGGATCTGAAAGCATCAATGAGTTACCTTCTCACCCAGCACTCCTTGGGAACTGATACTCCACTTTTGCTTTGGTCTCCCACGAGTTAACCCATCGTTACTGGAAATGGAATTTGCCACCCAGCCCAGTCTTAACCAGGTAGAGTGATTTGATTCTATTGCTCTATGCAGGGAACCAAGCATCTATCTGATTTTGAGAAAATGCCACAATAGTCCTGAAATGAACTCTAGAGAAAGTGAAAGTGAAGTCACTCAGTGTCCGACTCTTTACAACCCCATGTACTGAAGCCTACCAGGCTCCTCTGTCCATTGGATTTTCCAGGCAATAGTACTGGAGTGGATTGCCATTTCCTTCTCCAGGGGATCTTCCCAACCCAGGGATTGAACCTGGGTCTCCTGCATTGTAGACAGACACTTTACCGTCTGAGCCACCGGGGAAGTCCAAACTCTAGAGAACTTCCACTGCCTTAATCTGATAGAATGAAACTCTGAGCATAGTTTTTCTGGTTATGTAACAAAGAGAGATATTTTACAGAGAATGTCTTCATAGCACTCCTGAAATCACAGTGTTCTCTCCGACTTTCATCAAATGGACAAGGATTTGTGGTAGATTGTTAAATAATGGTTCCCAATTCATCATACCTCCCTGAGGTCTTGCCCTGTTTTGTCCTCTCCCTCTTGGACTCTGGACTTGGCCATGTGCCTTGCTTTGGCCATCAGAACATCAATACATGTGATTCAAGCAGAGATTTGATCCATGCTTATGCAGTGAGTTTCGCTCTCCCGGAACCCTAAGACCATGGTGGAGAAGCTGACATTGAAAGACCACATGAAAAGAGAGGCCCAGCCATCCAAGCATAGTCATCAGCTGACTTCAGTGAGCTCTAGTGAGAGCATAGAAATTCCCAGTCAACCCACAGAACTGTGAGAAGTAATACATTCTTGCTGTTCTAAGCCACTATATCTTGGGATAGCTTATATTGCAGAAATAGATAATTGAAGCACAATCTAAGGAAATTGTTTACTACATCCATTTAAAAAAGCAACTAATCAGCAAATGCATGAACTATAAATTCTAAAGTTGATCTTAGAGATGAAAAGTAAGACATCTAAACTTTGAGTAAATTTACACCTCTGCATAATGGATTCAGGGCTTCCCAGGTAGCTGAGTGGTAAAGAATCCACCTGCCAATGCAGGAGACACAGGATATGTGGGTTCAATCCCTGGGTTGGAAAGATCCTCTGGAGGAGAAAATGGCAACCTACTCCAGTTTTCTTGCCTGGAGAATCCCATGGACAGAGGAGCCTGATGGGCTACAGTCCACAGGGTTCCAAAGAGTCGGACATGACTGAGCAACTGAGTGTGTGCCCCCCCACCCCCTCATTCAAGGATTTTCTTATTTCAACCCTTTAGTACCTAAACAAGTCTCTGACTTCCAGGTCCTTTTAAGATTTTAAAATTTCCTTCCTGAATGTTTTTTATAATTTTATACTTTTTTTTTTGGCTGTGCTGAGTCTTGCCGTGGAGGCTGCTCTCTAGTCACGGTGCAAAGGCTTTTCATTGGGGTGGCTTCTCTTGGTGCAGAGCACAGGCTCTGGAGCATGAGGGCTTCAGTAGTTGTGGCTCCTAGGCTCTAGAGCACAGGCTCAACAGTCGTGCTGCACAGGCTTCATTGCTCCATGGCATGTGGGATCTTCCCTGACCAGGGATCAAACCTGTGTCTCCTGCATTGGCAGGTGGATTCTTTACCACTGAGCCACCAGGGAAGCCCCATCTTGAATGTTTTTAATATGAAAGGTCCCCCAAATATCATTTAATATGTATGTGTGTGTGAGCCAGAAAGGTCAAATTATTTACTGAGACAACTTAGTTAGTAGCAGAATTATATGTCTCAAATCTGATAATCTTGAGTCACACCTTTTCTTTGCTCATCATGCTTCTTAAACTGCTGCTGCTGCTGCTAAGTCACTTCAGTTGTGTCCTAAACTACTATACTTTTATTCTTGGAGATGTCAGGCAGAGTACCAAAGGACTTGGGAAACTACAGGAAAGCCATGGTGCATCTTTCTGGCATGTTATTTTTACTTGATAGAATTTAGTTTGATGCTGTTTTTTAAAATAAAAAAGTATTAACATAATAAGAAAGTATAAATGTAATGTTCACAAAAGACTTAGCTCAAAAAAATAATAAGCCAGCAGTTCCCTGAGAATAGATTCTGTTTTTTACCTTAATGAATACCTTGGTGGAATAATTCAGAAGCACTACACTAGGCTGATACTCCTATGCTTCTTGTGATCTCTCATTATCATCATGGTAAAGGAAAGAATTCCATGCTGAGAGGCTTTGGAATTGTGAACGTTTCCTTGATAAGTCACTGCTCTACAAAGTATGCATGTAGAGAAGGAAGGTGAAGACTCGTATCAATTAGATGATCTTTGTTCAACACTGTGTATACATTATCACAAATAATAAGTCAAACTGCTATTTCTTTAGATGATAATCATTTATTTCATACATTCACAGAATATTTACAGAGGACTGGCATGCACTTGGCCACCAAAGTCACTGGTTATTAAATATCCAAACTTGTACCAAACACCTGAGAGATATCAGTGGTTTTCACACTCAGAGATTCTGATGTAATTAGACTTGGATGGGACATAGGCATTGGTATTTTTAAAGTTTCCAGGCTTGTCTCTTATCATAGGACGAATTTTTATGATTATACTAGATACTGAAAATAAGAGCTCTTCAATTTGTTTATTGTCCTAACTAGGGTTGGCAGTATTTTCCAGATCTGTTTTTCATACTTCTTCAAGTCTTAAGAATACCCAGGGTAAAAGGGGAGGCGGAATAGAGTTGACAGTCTCTGACATAATCTCTTTTATGTCAAGAATGTCTTTGTACTAATAGTGGGTGAGGCTTTAAAGTCAAGAAGTTAATTTTTCTTGACCCATCTTAAATACCAGCCCTATCTTGAAACTGCCCAGATGGTTACCGTCTAAATTTTATTTTCTACAATACCTTCAATATTACCATTCTAAAAAACACATGCTGCATTGTGATTGCCCTTCTCACAAATGAGGAACGGTTGTCCATTTAAGAAAGCCACAGATTTCTTCGTCTAATATTCAAGACCCATACTGAGAACCAAACAATTCTTTATGCCAAATTCCAATGACCCAAGACACCAATCTCTTCTATTGTTATTATTAGACTATGTATGACACTTCCACTATAAGTGACTTTGCCAAGAATTTTCTTCTTTCCTCTCTCTCCCTTTTCATGCTTCAAAGCCCTAGGCAAATGCTACCACCTGCATTAAAACATCTCTAACCCGAATCAGAATGAATAGTTCTTCTACCTGCCCAGAATTGATTTGCATCACAACTAGTGTTTGTTGCACAGTGGCTTTTCATTATTAGTATTTATGTGTCTCCCTTTCTTCCTAGATGACAGCAGTAGAAAAAAGACAGTAAAAAAGAATATTTATCAACCACTTTTTTTTTGCCAGCTGCTAAGCTAAATGCTGTCTATATTTCATACTTTAATTGTCACAACAGCTCCTTCATTGACACCATTTTATAGATGTAGAAACTGTGGCTTAGAGAATTTAAGTAGATCAATTCAAAGTCATGTAAGCTAGGAAGCTGTAGCTCTCACTTAGCTTTATCTCAGACCAGGATCTAAACTTTTAGCCACTGTGCTATTTTACTTGTAGTCAGGGGCAGTGTATAATCCTCTGTGTATCCTTTGCCATCTCCCAATATCTGGGATAATTCCTTAATCATAGAGACTCCCAAAGGTTTATTAAATTGTAGATTTTGAAAGAGATAAAATTTACTCCATTCAATGTAAACAACAGCAAATTTTTTCCCACAGACAAATAAATCATTTGTGTCTTATAATTCAAAATATAGTCTTAGTTATCTTGGCTGGCATGGGAATGGCAGAGGGATAGATTTTCAATAAAGGTATATCATGGACACAAAGAAGTCTAGTGGGGAGAGGAGGCTTGGGAGAGAGTATTTGGTGGCTTTATAAACTCCCCACAGGGCATATTTACGTAGGAGTTTAGTTAAATAGGCTAAGGGACCATGAGTATTTGTGAAGGGCAAACAGTGAGGTCATCCTCTGTTTGGGAAACTCAGTTATCCATGTTTGATGTGACTCCTCTGAGTGCAACAAGCTAACCCTAAATGGAATTACTAGAATTTACACCGGAGAAGGCAATGGCAAGCCACTCCAGTGTTCTTGCCTGGAGAATCCCAGGGACGGGGGAGCCTGGTGGGCTGCCGTCTATGGGGTCGCAAAGAGTCGGACACCACTGAAATGACTTAGCAGCAGCAAAATTTACACATTGGCATTCAAAACATGTTGGGCATGCATAACACCTACCATCTCTCTGAGGGAATCAAACTTGGAAGAGAAAATTTCCTAGATGCTAGGCCGCTCGTGGCCCCTTCTGCATACAGAGTTTGAATAATCCATCTGTCGTTTCCAGTCATGACAATGAGCCACAACGCCTATCAGTGCCGGCCGTGCTAATTCACAAATGGAGGTATAATTACTACCGAAAACTGCCAGGAGGAGGGAGGGAAGGCTTTTGAATAAGTTTTGAGAGGAGAAAATTATCTAAAATCTAGCTGTTTAATCAGTTTGTGGAATCTGTACATGTGATTATGAACAAATCACCTGAAAACAGGGAGAGGCATTTAGTTTTATGGCTTCTCAGTACCTTTGAGCTAAATTCCCCTAAAACCACAGAAATAAACCTTCAAGCTTAGTGCTGTCCAATACATAGCCACCTGTCACATGTAACTTTTGACTGTTTGGAAAGTGATTAGTCTGAATGGCAATAGGTTACAAGTGTGAAATACTGATGTCAAAGGCCTTGTATGGAAAAATAATATAAAATAACTCATTAACAATGTTTTTGGAGAAGGCAATGGCAAGCCACTCCAGTACTATTGCCTAGAAAATCCCATGGATGGAGGAGCCTGGTAGGCTGCAGTCCGTGGGGTGGCTAAGGGTTGGACACGACTGAGCGACTTCACTTTCACTTTTCACTTTCTTGCATTGGAGAAGGAAATGGCAACCCACTCCAGTGTTCTTGCCTGGAGAATCCCAGGGATGGGGGAGCCTGGTGGGCTGCCATCTATGGGGTTACACAGAGTTGGACATGACTGAAGTGACTTAGCAGCAGCAGCAGCAGCAGCAACAACAATGTTTTATATTGGTTAAAGGTTGAAGTAATAATATTTTGTCTGTATTGGGTTAAGTGAAAAATTATTTAAATCAATTTCACCTGTTTTCTTTCTTTTCTTGCTTTTTTACTTTTTTTCATGTGGCTATAGAAAATGTTTAATTTTTTATGGGGTTCACATTATATTTCTATTGGACAGCTGTGGTCTACATAAAGGATCTGATATTGCCTAGGTTTTAATGCTGGCTTCATCACACACTAGCTGTATGTCCTTGGGAAGATTAATGACCTTCTCCGTACCTCACATTTCTTCATATGGAAATAGCAATAATAATGCTACCTCATAAGGCTTCCCAGGTGGTGCTAGTGGTAAAGAACCTGTCTGCCAATGCAGGAGATGTGGGTTTGATCCCTGTGTTGGGAAGCTCCCCTGCAGTATTCTTACCTGGAAAATTCCATGGACAGAGGTGCCTGGCGGGCTACAGTGCATAGGGTCGCAAAGAGTTAGACACGACTGAAGCAACTTAGTGTGCATAAGATTTCTGGGAGGATGAAAGAAGTTCATGACCACAAAATGCTCCACTTGGCACTTGGCTCATGGTTGAAAGTTCAGTAAGGTTAGGAATTTTTTAAGCTTCAACAGTAGCTTGAACACTGATCATCTCCTTTACAAGAACTCTTCAGTTGTTTTCCCTTGCCCACAGGCCCCTAAGCACCTCAGCGTGTCTAAAAGGAAGCACCTACAAAGGCTGACCCCAGCCCAGCTCTCCAGCCTCCTGTTCTTAATCCCACCTTGAAATGACCTTCTGCATTCCACTGTCACTTCTTTAACACACCACATTCTTGGTTGCTTCTTGCAGTTTTGACATTATTAGCTCTTTCTCCTAGGTTTAATCTCTTTCCTCTTTTCTCTGCCTGCACAAGTCCCTCACCACCTATGTAGAGGTTACTTACTTTGTCAAACTCTCCATAATTCTCACCCTCACATTGCAATCTTGAGGAGTTACACACCGTACAAATGCAATCTGTATAACTGTTATTGTAAATGTCATACTGCATTGTAGCTAGGGGTTTACCTGTTAACCTTCCTCACTCAAGTGGTGTTCGTGAGGATAACAACCACATTTTACTTTTGTGTGTGCCCAGCATTTAACACAACTCTTTGGCTCATGATAGATTCACAGGAAAGGTTTACTAAAATTGATACAAACTTGAGCTAATCTATTGGTGGAGGGGGTAATTCTCTGCTAATATGATTTGTAGATTCCTGAAATTTCCTCTGTCTCCCAAACATACTGCACTTTGTTCTCTACATTTCCCAATGATTATGCTTCTCTGTGAGTTATTCTGACCAATGTATCTTGAGTAGAAGTGTTGTTTCACATTCAGTCCCAGGAAGTTAAGAATGGGTTACCTCCTCCAGTCTTTCTCACGCTTATGTCCACACAACTAGAAGCAACAGACTCTAAGATGGTAGAGTCGCAAAATAAAAGTCACTAGTCCCTGCATTGGTATTTGGAAGAAAGGCATGCAAGAGAAGCCCCCGATCCACATGAATCTGTGGTCTAAATGTCTTTACTGTGTCAATCCATTGAAATTTGGAGGTCTGTTACTACAGCAGAGCTTTCCCTATCCTAATAAACTCACCATGGTAAATAGAGTTAGAAAATTTGATCTGCACAATAGTCTCTTAATTGCCAATGCTCTTGGGAAGAGGAATAATACATGAACATCTACCCTGATAACCACAGATTTTCCTCCTTCCAAGCAAAATCCAAGAAACAGAAGATGTCTTAGGGTCTTAGGGGGCTTATGAGGGGGGTCTGTGAAAGGAGAAGATTGAGCAGAGAGCTTAGGAAGCAGTACTTTGGGGTTTTAGGCCATCAGAGACAGTCCTTGTCTTTAGATAATTAAAAATTATACCAAAGGAAAATAAATTAAAAAGGAATTATTATGTACCACCCAGCTCACTCATGCTACTGCTTCCTTTTATTTTATTTTATGCTAGATAAAACTGAGCAGTTGTATAAATAGAAATGACTGGAGCCTTTATGTCTAATAGCAGAACTCATTTTTCTTTCTTTTTTGGCCTCTTGATAAAGCGAAAGGATAAAGTCTTTTTTAGAAAGCTTTTATTTTGGATCTGTTAGGCTGTTCTGTTCTAAAATGTCATCAATATTCTTTAAGGTATCAAAACTAATTTTAGCAAAAAGCCCCAGGAGTTGACTGTTGCTGGTCTGATAATGGATAGCAATTTTTAAAACTTAAAACAACTAAAAGCTCCTAAAAAAACCTCCATAAACCAAGCAGACTTCCCTCCTCAAACACTGAGCTCCATGCTTTTATCACTCTCCACAGCTGTACCTCTTCCTATAAGCTACAGGAGCCGTATCTGAACCATGACAATGATATAATCCCTTTCATCTTGGACTTTTCACATTTTCCAGTTCATTTGATCTTCTGGCCAGAGGAGAGTAACCAAACCAAGATTCCAATGTTTATTTCAACAAGCCATATTGACATATGTTTAGATACACATGCAGTTACCGGCTGTCTTCATTTTCGACATCTTTTTATTCTGTTCCCCCCTCTTTCCCCAACATGGTTGTGTAGTGAAGAATTTGACCCAAAGAGAATATCTGGCATTTGCCCTGTTTCTGGGTAGTAATCTCTGGGCTCTTGTAATGTTCTGCCTGATAGGAGTGTCCTTATATGCCTGGGTGCCTTGAGTCATACTGGGTAGTCTAACAAAGTGGTTTAGGGTGGGATATGGCCACACCATCAGTTCAGTCGCTCAGTCGTGTCCGACTCTTTGCAACCCCATGAATCACAGCACGACAGGCCTCCCTGTCCATCACCAACTCCCGGAGGTCACTCAAACTCATGTCCACAGAGTTGGTGATGCCATCCAGCCATCTCATTCTCTGTCGTCCCCTTCTCCTCCCACCCCCAACCTTTCCCGGCATCAGAGTCTTTTCCAGTGAGTCAACTCGTTGCATGAGGTGGCCAAAGTATTGCAGTTTCAGCTTTAGCATCAGTCCTTCCAAGGAACACCCAGGATTGATCTCCTTTAGAATGGACTTGTTGGATCTCCTTGCAGTCCAAGGGACTCTCAAGAGTCTTCTCCAACACCACAGTTCAAAAGCATCAATTCTTTGGCGATCAGCTTTCTTCACAGTCCAACTCTCACATCCATACATGACCATGGGAAAAACCATAGCCTTGACTAGACGGACCTTTGTTGGCAAAGTAATGTCTCTGCTTTTTAATATACTATCTAGGTTGGTCATAACTTTCCTTCCAAGGAGTAAGTGTCTTTTAATTTTAATGGCCTCACCATAGACTCTTTATTTTTTAGATAAGAAAGTTAGTAGCATCTTTATTCACGAGAGCAAATGATTATAAACCACTCAGATTTTCAGAAAATTAACAGAAGAATGGAAAACAAAGTATGGCAAAATTAAACAGTGGAAGAATTTTAAACAATTGAAAGAATAAACTTGATAAATGCAACTGCAGAGGTAAATCTCAAAACATACTGAGAGAAAGAAGCCCTGCAAAAAGAACTACAGATGGTGTGATTTTATTAAATTCTAGAAATCATACACCAAATTTATTTGATAGAAGTCAGATCATTATTTGCTCGGGGCTGGGTTTCTGGAGGCACACCCATATAGTCTTAAGGTGAGGGCTGGCCTTGCCAGAAAGACGAACAATGTAATTTAGGGTATGGGCTTTGGGTTGTGTGGCATCAGCTGGCCTGGAGACTGAGATAAACCATGTAGGGAACTGATCAATCTGCTTACACAATGGATCCCCAGTCAAAGCTGAATGCTGAGGCTTGAGTTAGCTTCCCCAGCTGGTGATACTACACGTGTGCTGTCCCATACCGATATCTGGAAAGCAGCATATTTTGACTTCAGCAGGAGAGGTTAGTGCAAGTTCTGTGTTTGGAACCTTCCTGTACTCAGCCCTTTGCATGTCTTCCCCTGACTGACTTTAATCTGTCTCCTTTTCCTATAATAAACCATAAGCATGAATATGGCCTTCCCTTGTGGCTCAAAGGTAAAGCGTCTACCTATAATGAGGGAGACCCGGGTTCAATCCCTGGGTCGGGAAGTTCCCCTGGAGAAGGAAATGGCAACCCACTCCAGTATTCTTGCTTGGAAAATCCCATGGACGGAGGAGCCCAGTAGGCTACAGTCCATGGGGTCGCAAAGAGTCGGACAAGACTGAGCAACTTCACTTCACTTCACTTCAAGCATGAATATAAGAAATGGACATGAGTTTGGGTAAACTCCGCGAGTTGGTGATGGACAGGGAGGCCTGGCGTGCTGCAGTCCATGGGGTCACAGAGTCGAACACGACTGAGCGACTGAACTGAACTGATGAATATAAGAGCTTTCAGTGAGTTCAGTGAGTTGAACCTGAGGGTGCTTTGCGGAACCCCTCTCAAACTTCCAGCTGGTGTCAGAAGTGAAAGTAATCTTGGGCACTATACCCTCTGATTTCACATGCTGACCTAAACTCTTCACGCTGGTATAATATAACTGGCAAAGATTCGGGGGCAGAAAATCCAGGTTCAATGGCAGGCTCTATGATTCACTAGCTGTGTGCATTTGGGCAATTTTTTTACTCTCTCTGTGCCTCAGTGTCCTTATCTAAGAAATAGCTGTTTAATTGTTTAGAGTCCCAGATTAGTAGAAGCATGTACAGACTTTCAGATTTAGAAAGTTGTGGAGTCATTGCTTATTTGAACCAAGTTAAGATATAAAGTTGGGATATATCCCAACCAATTTGGGATATAAAGTTAATTAAGAAAATTATGGCCTCTAACATTAATAACATCATAGTGTAGCCAAAGATGTATTTTTTGCCAAATTAGGCATTCCTTATCTTTACCTAAAATAAATTTGGTAACTCCTACCAAAGTTATATATAGTAAATTAATTAAAGTATTAATTCACCCATTCATCAGTTATTTATGGAGCATCTATTATGTGCCAGCAGTGGTGCTGGGACTGGGAATGCAACAGTATATGAATCAGGAGCAGCCTCTACCCTCTTGAGCCCTGCAGTGAAAATCAGTAAAACAAAAAATGCCCTCTAAAGGGAAGGAAAGCATATGAGGGAAGCAGGTGAATGAGTTGAGAAGAGATGGGTGTGGAGAGAGAATAATCTGTGTGAGGTCATAGAAGAGCTGGAGAAAGCAAGATGGCTCAGAAAGGCTGAGCGGAGTGGGCAAGGGGAAAGGTGAGTGAAGTAGAACAGCCAGGCTGCAGCCAAATCGTGGAAGACTCCATGAGCTGGGTTAAGGCATCTGACCTTTGTTGTAAAGGCTTTAGGATGCATCAGAAGGTTTCAAAGAAAGGTGATATGAATGTATTTGTGTTTAGATAACCAGAGAATGGAGAATGTACTAGAGGAAAGTGAAATTTTCAGGGAGGGGACCAATTAGGAAGTCATGACAGTGGTCCCTAAAAAGAATCCTGTCTGAACCAGAGTGGTGGTGTCTATGGAGAGAAGATAAACTTGAGAGACGGGGAAGTGGGAAAGAATGCAGATTCAGCAATCAGTTGAACATGGAATGTGGCTAATTCAGTTGAGCGGGTGGTGGTTCATTTATAGGGCTGTGAAATACTGGAAGAGAAATGTTTCTGTGTGTGTGCATGTGTGTCAGAATTTGATGGCTCGGTTTTGGATTTATGTTTGAGACATCCATGGAGAGATGACATGACTAATGGGAATATGCTGATTTGTAGCTCAAAGGAGAGGTATAAAAATATTCAAACTGCCCAAAGAAAGGAAAGTATTATATCCATTAAACAAACTAAAATGTTCCATGTTCCTTTATCACTTGAATTATTTGTCCTCCACCCTCTTCCTGTTCTGGTAATTGGATACAAATAATTAACTCAAATTGGTAGGCAATAGGAATGTTCTCTTGAATGCATATTTATTATTTGCTTTTTATGACTCAATATGGATAGAATGCCATCCACAGACTCAGCTGGTCCCAATTTAGTAATTATTGCTTACTTTTGGATGTTCAATTTGTTTCAGCATGCCTGAGAGGGACCCTTTTAAGGGCCTTCAACAAGATATTCCAGATTTATTTTGAGTTCTCTTATCCCCAAAGAGACAAATATCTGGGTATCAGGGAGAGTACATCGTATTATTTCACAAGAGAGTTCAAAGCAAAACAACGTGACATGGGACCTTCAAACAACCTCAAATATCAGATGTATTTTTTACCTTTCTCTAATGTGAAAGTTTATTAACCCAGTTTATTTATTCCTTCCATTAACTCCTGAAGGGAAAGTGTTAGTTGCTCAATCGTGTCCGACTCTTTGCGACCCCATGGACTGTAGCCCACCAGGTTCCTCTGTCCATGGAGCTCCTGATGTACCAGGCCATATTTTGTTACCGCAGACAATGCTCTTGATTTATATTGTTGCTCCAGATTTAAGAGTCTTTATTTTTTCTTCTTTCTCTTTTGCTCAAGCGTAATGAAATTGACCCCAAAGTATGAGAATCTAGATGAGGAGTCAGCAAACTACACCCCATAAGCCATATCTGGCCCACGGCCTCGTGTTTAAAATAAAATTTTATTAGAATGCAGCCATGCCCATTTGTTTACATGTTGTCTGTGGTTGTTTTTGCACTTGAAGGGCAGAATTGAATGGTCATGATAGAGATTATCTAGCCCACAAAACCAAAGATGTTTCCCACCTTGCCTTTTACAGAAAACATTATCTAACCCTTAGTCTGAACGAACTCCCTTGTCTGTACCTCTCAGTCACCAATTTCTAAAAAGAGAAACGAATCCAAACATTCAACATTCTTCCAAGAGAACACAAAAGAATACAGAAACACAGGCTACCCAGTGTCTCAGCCAGATTCTCATAACTTTGCCAGCAATAACAAGGAATGGGTCAATACAGGTAACTATAAACCATTAAGGTTTTCCCCAAAACTCTTTAACTTTTTAATGTTCTGGGTCATAGTGTCATGAGTTATCATTTATCATTGGAACCTTAATATTGAATGGCAACTTTTAAAGGCCTTTGTGTTTATATATTAATATATTTAGTAGATTGATTCTATTCAGAGTCCTAGCTTTTCACTTGCATTCCCCTTCTCGTGTCCATACCCTTTCATTGTCGTCACTCAGTCACCAAGTCGTGTCCAACCCTTTGGGACCCCATGGATTGCAGCATGCCAGACTTCCCTCCCCCTCACCATCTCCCGGGGTTTGCCCACGTTCATGTCCATTGAATCAGTGATGCCATCCAACCATCTCATCCTCTGTTGTCCATACCCTTTGCCATGTTGCTTTGCAGTTTCTCTCACTAGAGAGGCATAATGTGTTTTCCCATCTTTTTTTAATCTGAGTTGGCCTTATGACATGCTTTAGCCACTAGGATTTGGTAAAGATGATAGGGTGTCATTTCTGAACCAGGTTCTCAAGAAGCCTTGTATATTTCTGCTGTCTCCCTTGCATCTCTGCCCCTGTCATAAAAACATACCCAGGAGGGTGAAAGCTATGTGTGACATATTTGAGTTGCCCCATTTAACAAGCCACAGGCAGACAAGGTCAACCAATAGGGAACAATACCCACATGTGTAGGCGAGCCTAGGCAAGAATGGCAGAGCCCATTTAACCAGCCACTAGAGATGTGTAAAAACAATAAACACTGTTTTATGCTACTGAGGTTTTTTGTTTGTTTGTCATGCAACATTATTGTAGCAATAGATAACTGGTGCAAAAAATATTGAAATTACTTATTTGGTTGTTCTACCAGTCTATTTTTTCAAAAACTACTTAAAAGTGTTCCAGAATACAACCAAACTGATATTGAGAAGTTTGAGATACTTACAAAACTTAACCCTAAGACATCAGGTAGAATAATTTTTATGAATTGTCAAAATTCTACGAGAGTCAACCAGGAAAACACTAGCACATTTGGATTGCGGCAAATTTCACTTGTAATTCTATAATCACATTACATTTAAATATCCCCAAATCCCTGTACAATCAATTCCCAACATTTTTGGATATATCCCAGAAGTTTTAATCCAAATACGAAACAAATGAGAATTCAACAAATTGTAGCTGTAGAATGTTGTGATGTAATTATCCATATTTTGCAGGGATTTTGGCCCATCTAATGCTTAATTCTGTGTACAACTACTACAGACTAGGACTAAATCAGTGACTTTTTTCTAGAGAACTTGGTGAATATGGTGTGATAAGATTTCCAAATGTGAGTTACAGCTTTGCCAAAATCCAAACAGCCCCATCGCAAGTTGGGATTCCTACTTGGTTCTAGACAAGATGAGGAGAAAGTAATTTATTTTGATAGTTTGGTAGTCTATGTAGTTCAGACTTTATGATCTCCAATAATTTAACTGACTTGAATGCTACTTGCTTGGGATCTGGTGAGGGACTCTCCACATGTATAATTAGCATCTGGATTCAGGTAGGGGTAACATACCTAAGAGCCATGTGGTTTCACTTACAGATCTCCTTTTGTATATCTTGTTATATCACTTACAGATATCTGCTAATGGCACTGCTCTGTTGGGGTGAGGGGATGTCTCCATCTTCAGCCTATCACATTGAAAGACTAAATCTCTCTTCCCTTTGGAGATCCAACGTTCTCAAAAATTTCTTATTTGAGCTGTATTTCCTCCCTGGTCACCCTACCTTCTCTCGGGATTCTTTTTAATTCCTAAGGAAGAACTTCTTTTCTTTCCAAATAATTTAAAATCTAATCTTATTTAGCCACACTTCTTTTGGGGGACTTCCCCAACTTTGAATCATCTTTTATTGAAAATGTGGAGGTGAGGAGAGAAGCCGTCACCAAACCCCCATGCACCTTCTTAGTTTCGAGTCAAAAATTCTAAATATTCCAGACAGGAAGAAGTAGTTGGTCTTTTTCCAAGACCAAAAAGATCTGGACTTTGATTCAGTGTCTTTGTTTATTTTAGTTTGTTCTTACCCAAGAAGATCGTCTTTTCTTAAACAAAATTTTGTCTGCAAATATTAGTTGTTTGACACTTTGGTTGCATTGTTTTGAGTCAATTTCAAATCAGTATACTTAGGAACCATGTCTCACCTTGGATGTAATTATGAATATAGTTTGTGACTTCTCAGACATTCTTAGTACGGTAATTCACCAGGTTATCTGCACATCTCTTAAACAGAGTTTTCAAAAAGAGATTACTTTTGTTAAAAAGATTGCTTTTTTACTTAAAAGATTACTTTTTTAACCATTGGCAGTTTCGTGTTTTAATGAAATACGTCTGAGTTTTCCATTTAAAATGTATTTGGTTCACATAGTAAATTATTTCTGATACCCAAGCTTTTGTATGCCATTAAAAATATGTGTATGCTTGAATCATCCAAAGTTGGAGTTCCAAGTCCATAGCACTTTTTCAAATGAGGAGATTTTTAAAGATCTGATATATAGATAAGCTACATATGATAAACTCAGCATAGCTTACAGTCATAACAAAATTTTGATGTTATTTTTTCCCGTGAGCTCTTCCTCCTTGGGTTTGTGACAGTAAGCATATTCCACCTCCTTTCTTCCCCTCTTACACTTAAACCCAAATTTGCCTCATAAAGTTCAGTTTTATTACTGACTGGAAAAGGTCAGTTTTCATTCCAATCCCAAAGAAAGGCAATGCCAAAGAATGTACAAACTACTGCACAATTACACTCATCTCACATGCTAACAAAGTAATGCTCAAATTCTCCAAGTCAGGCTTCCACAGTACATGTACCATAAACTTCTAGATGTTCAAGCTGGATTTAGAAAAGGCAGAGGAACAAGAAATAAAATTGCCAACATCTGTTGGATCATCGAAAAAGCAAGAGAGTTCCAGAAAAACATCCACTTATGCTTTATTGACTACACCAAAGCCTTCGACTGTGTGGATCACAACAAACTGGAAAATCCTTAAAGAGATGGGAATACCAAACCACCTTAGCAGCCTCCTGAGAAATCTGTATGCAGGTCAGGAAGCAACAGTTAGAACTATACATGGAACAACAGACTGGTTCCAAATCAGGAAAGGAATACATCAAGGCTGTATATTGTCACCCTGCTTATTTAACTTCTTTGAAGAATACATCATGCGAAATGCTGGAGTGGATGAAGCAAAGCTGGACTCAAGATTGCTGGGAGTAATATCAATAACCTCAGATATACAGATGACACCACCCTTATGGCAGAAAGTGAAGAAGAACTAAAGAGCCTCTTGATGAAAGTGAAAGAGGAGAGTGAAAAAGTTGGCTTAAAACGCAACATCCAGAAAACTATGATCATGGCATCCAGTCCCATCACTTTATGGCAAATAGATAGGGAAACAATGGAAACAGAGTCAGACTTTATTTTTCTGGGCTCCAAAATCACTGCAGATTGTGACTGAAGCCATGAAATTAAAAGATGCTTGCTCCTTGGAAGAAAAGCTGTGACCAACCTAGACAACATGTCAAAAAGCAGAGACATTACTTTGCCGGCAAAGATCTGTCTAGTCAAAGCTATGGTGTTTCCAGTAGTCAGGTATGGATGTGAGAGTTGGGCTATAAAAAAACCTGAGCACCAAAGAATTGATGCTTTTGAACTGTGATGTTGGAGAAGACTCTTGAGAGTCCCTTGGACTGCAAGGAGATTCAACTAGTCCATCCTAAGGGAAATCAGTCCTGAATATTCATTGGAAGGACTGATGCTGAAGCTGAAACTCCAATACTTTGGCCACCTGATGCGAAGATCTGACTCATTTGAAAAGACCCTGATGCTGGGAAAGATTGAGGGCAGGAGGAGAAGGGGACGACAGAGGATGAGATGGTTGGATGGCATCACCGACTTGATGGACATGAGTTTGAGTAAGCTCTGGGGGTTAATGATGGACAGCGAGGCCTGGCGTGCTGCAGTCCATGGGGTCACAAAGAGTCGGATACAACTGAGCAACTGAACTGAACTTGCCTAATAAACAACCGTTTATCAGTCTACAGGATGTTGTTTTGGAGGTACTTCCCTCCTATATGTACTTTCCTCCTATACTACCCTATATGTTCCGGATGGGTCTATTCTAGGATCAGCATCATTATTTTAATGTCAGTTTTCCTTAACAGTCAGACATTAATCCATGTTCAGTTCAGTTCAGTCACTCAGTCATGTCTGACTCTTTGCGACCCCATGGATCAGAGCACGCCAGGCCTCCCTGTCTATCACCAACTCCTGGAGTTCATTCAAACTCATGTCCATCAAGTCGGTGATGCCATCCAGCCATCTCCTTCTCCGTCGTCCCCTTCTCCTCCTGCCCCCAATCCCTCCCAGCATCAGAGTCTTTTCCAGTGAGTCAACTCTTCGCGTGAGGTGGCCATCTTACATTTCCCCATTTCCTCCCAATTCTCTCAGCCCTAGGGAACCACTAGTCTTTCTGTATCTACATATTTGCCTATTTTAGATATTCCATGTAAGTGGATTCATTAACTATGTGATTTTCTGTGCCTACATTCTTCTATCAGTATAACATTTTTGTTTGTTTGTTTGTTTTTGGCCATGCTGTGTAGCACATGGGATTCCCCACCCAGGGATAAAACCCATGCCCACTGCAGTGGAAGCACAGAGCCTTAACCACTGGACTGCCAGAGAAGTCCAAAATAAGGTTTTCAAGATTCATGCAAGTTGTAGCACAGATTAATCCTGCATTCCTCCTCTTATTTTTTTGGCAGAGTCATAATCCATTGTATAGATATACCATGTTTTGTTTATACATTCAGTCAATGCTGAACATTTGGGTTGGTTCCACTTTGGGCTATTATGAACAATGTTGCTATGCGGACATAAAGAACAGACTTTTGGACACAGTGGGAAAGCCGAAGGTGGGATGATTTGAGAGAATAGCACTGAAACGTGTATACATTACCATATGTAAAATAGATGGAGGGAACCCAAAGCTGGTGCTCTGTGACAGCCTAGAGGGGTTGGAGGGGAGTTCAAGAGGGAGGGGACATATGTATACCTATGGCCAATTCATGTTAATGCATGGCAAAAACCATCACAATATTGTTAAGTAATTATCCTCTAATTGAAAATAGAAAATAAAGAGGATAAAAAAATAATGTCGCTATGAGCATTAATGTGCAAGTTTTATGTGCACATATGTTTTCATTCCTCTTGGGCATATACCTAGAGTAGATTGTGAGTCATATGGTAACTAAGAAATTGACAGACTGGTTTCCACCAGTGACTTCTGTTCCCACCTGTAATGTGTGAGAATTCCAATTTCTCTACAACCTCCTCAACACTTACTGTTTTTTTTTTTCTTTTTGATTATAGTCATCCTATTGGATATGAAAGTGGTATCTCATTATGGTTTTGATTCTGCAATGCAATTTTAATGTTCTTATCAGTTAAAAGCTACAATGCAGGTGCTGAAATGGATGCAGAAATCTAATACTTTGTGCGGTCATTAGTGCAGCTTACTTGGGGCTCTAATGCCTTCCAAGTCCTATGGCAGATTGCATTTACTGAATGCCTTGCAGTGAGGTGTAGCCAAGTGGCCTGCTCTGGCTGATGAGTTGTGAGAATGAAAGCAGTCAGTACCTGTCGCTTCTATGCCAAAGCATTGAATTGCTGATGCAGGACCATCCAGAACTCTTCCCTTCTACTTTGAGAACCAACAGTTTTCAAGACAGTGGCAGTTTTGATAGCCTTAGTCATGGGGTATGAGGACATTCAATGGAACTGACCTCTGATGCACATGTCATGTGAGTGAGAAACAAGCATTTGTTATTAACAAATGGGTTTTGTTAGTTACTGGGCTTCCCTAGTAGTGCAATTGGTAACGAATCTGCCTGCAATGCAGGAGACCCCGTTTCAATTCCTGAGTCAGGAAGATCCACTGGAGAAGGGATAGGCTACCCACTCCAGTATTCTGGCCTGGAGAATTCCATGGACTGTATAGTCCATGGGGTCACAAAGAGTCAGACACGACTGAGTTACTTTCACTTTTACTTTGTTGGTTACTGCAGCATAGAAGGCGATGGCACCCCACTCCAGTGTTTTTGCCTGGAGAATCCCATGGATAGAGGAGCCTGGTGGGCTGCAGTCCATGGGGTCGCTAAGCATTGGACACGGCTGAGCAACTTCACTTTCACTTTTCACCTTCATGCATTGGAGAAGGAAATGGCAACCCACTCCAGTGTTCTTGCCTGGAGAATCCCAAGGATGGGGAACCTGGTGCACTGCTGTCTATGGGGTTGCACAGAGTCAGACATAACTGAAGCGACTTAGCAGCAGCAGCAGCATAACTGTTTGAATCCCATGTGATAAAATAATCTTTATTTCATTAAGATATTAGAGTTCAACAGATGTGGGAAATAATTTAGCATCTCTAAGCCTCAAGTTCCTCTAAACATGGGTGTCATAATACTACTTCACACAATTGCTTAAAGTTAAGCAAGAAAATGTGTTGTTCAATAATGCTTAGCACAGTGCATAATACAAAGCAGGTTCTTAAGAAATTATTATTATTAATAGAAGGGCAGTGAAGTGAGTACTATGATATTGGAGCTAATTTTATGCACAAGTTGATGAGCTAGCCTTTGCAGGAGCAACCCATAGAAGCAAGGAGGCATGGGGAAGATAGTTTTTCTTGGGGTAGTTTTTCTTGGGGTAGTTTGTTTGAGCCTCGCAGCAAGCATGCCTGGCAAACATTCTCATTGATGTATATATGCATAAAATTATTGCAGGTGGGAAGACCTTCTTTTTGGTCTTGATTTTTCTTCCCAGAAGAGAAGAAATGGCCACAGTATTCTGACTCATTTCATGGAATGAGAAGCACACAATTTAGAATGTAATTACATTTAAAATATGCTGGAAAGTGATTTCATGAATCCAAAATTATTAATCACTCTTCAGAATGACAGGCAAAGGGGAAAATGCCAAAACAATTCCCTTGAGAACATTTAGATCAATATAAAATATTTTTTCTTTATATGCATGCCTTCCTTGAAACGTAATGAAGCAGGAACCTGGTTCAGTCTGGCAAAAGACAATTAACACAATTAGTTAATAACATGCAAATATTACCATACAGGGTGAGAGGAAAGAGAATTCAAAAAACCCAAACAGTCATTTCTATCCACTGAGCATTGGTGTCCATGAATTTTCTCTTTCCTTGCTTTGTCTCTACTTTCGTCTCTTCTGTTCTTAGATGCTTGACTGTTCCTCCCTGTTCTTTAACTAATTTGCTGTCCTCCTCTGTCTGTATTTTAAATGCTAGTATTCCACCGATCAAGCATAAGTCTTGTTCTCTTCTCATCCTACAAACCCTCCCTCAAAGTTCTCACTTTCTTCCATGGTGTTACCTGTCTCTGTCGGTTGATAACTTCTACAAGGCCTTGTTTCTGGGTGCATGTTTCTACCTGTTTATTAGAAACCTTCACCTGGATGTCTTATAATATTTAACCTGCCTTATTCCTTCTTTTGGAAACATTATTTTATGTTCACCAGTCTCACTCCTTCAGATATCCTTTTAAACTTTACCTCAAGGTATTGTTTCTTGAGACTGAGATCTGAGAACAGTATCCAGACACTCCATGATGTTTTTCTTAAGAAATTCAGAGCTAGTTGTTTTAAATTACAAATTTATGAGGTTATTCTGTTTTCTCTTTCATGCTAGACTTTTTGCTCTGTGAAGACAAATGAAGTATCTGCTTTGATTTCCATTAGATTCCCAGTTCCTAGAACATGGTAGCCACTCAGTAAAACTTTGTTAAAGAAATGAATCAATGATGTCATCTAGCCCCATAAGACTCAGTGCTTCTCCTGTTTCTATTTATATAATCCTGGACATAGTGAACATATTCTCAAGTTATGCAATTAGTCCAACCAGAATCTGGGAGTCATCTTGTTTACCACTATCCGCTTCACTTGTAACATCTAAACATATACCATTCCTCTTAAAGAACTTGTGAATCCATTCTTTCTTTCTTTTTTTTTTTCCTCTCTCTCTCTGTATAGCAGTTGTTTTGTTTAGGTTCTTGTCATTTTTATAAATTCATTTCCTTCTATTCCTTCACCATCACTGTAAAACATTAGATTAAAATACTAATCTGACCATTTACTCTGATACTTACAACCCTTCATTAGACTCTCCGTTGCCTTGAAGGTAAAGTTCAAATCCTTAAGCCAAATCTACATAACCTTCCACAGTCTGACAATCTGGTTTTAGTCTTCCTTGCCTGACCTCTTTCATCCTCTCCCGCTCCTTCTACTCATCCAGAATGAATGATTCCCAAATCTACCCTCCTGCCTTTACACAAATTATCCTTGCCTACAACGTTCCTTAATAGATGTTCTATACCTACTCTTCACATTTCAAAACAAAGCTTTAAGTTCCCTTCCTCTGGGAAATCCTTCCAAGTTTTTGCAGGCAGAGTTTAATGCATTTTCCTCTGCACTCCATGGCACTTTGCAAGAGTCTCAATTGTAGCCCCCCAAATCTTCAGTGATTATTTTTGTTCAGTTATTATTATTTTATTATTTATTGTCCTGACCCCTTCATTGAACTGTGAGCTCCCAGAAGCAGGATCTAGCTCTTAATCGCCTCCAAATCCACTGGAATCCTAGGTCTATATTTGTAAACTATTACTCTGATAAAAGACTTGGACCCAGACTATATAAAGAACTCTCAAACACAATAAAAAATAAATAAGTATCCCAGTATAAAATAGGCAAAAATTGAACACACTTCATCAAAGAAGATATACACATGACAAATGAGCAATAAAAATATGTTCAGTGTCATTTGTCACTGCAGAAATGAAAATTAAAACCTCAGTGAGGTACTCCCATACTTATTCAAAGGTCTAAACTAACAAAGACTGAACATACCAAGTGGTGACAAGAATGTGGAGAAATAGGATTTTCATAGCCTGCTGGTGGGAATGTACAATGGTGCAGAGAGAACAACTTGTGGCAATTTCTTAAAAGTTAAACACCTACCATGTGATTTGACCATTCTACTCCTAGATATTTGTCCTATAACAATGAAAACATATTCATGCCCATACAAAGACTATCATATTTGCTAAATCATTTCAGTCGCGTCTAACTCTACGACCCTATGGGCATAGCCCTCCAGGTTCCTCTGTCCGTTGGATTCTCCAGGCAAGAATACTGGAGTTGATTGCCTGCCCTCCTCCAGGGAATCTTCCCACCCAGAGACGTAACCCAAATCTCTTATGTCTCCTGCATTGGCAGACAGGTTTGTTTGTTTGTTTTTTTTCACCACTAGCACCACCTAGGAAGCCCGAAACACTATCATAGAAGCTTTATTTGTGATAGGCCCAAATTGGAATCAACTCAAATGTCTATCAACAGGTTCATGGTTAAACAAACTAAGATATACCCATAAATGGAATATTACTCAGCAAGGAAAAGCATGAACACACAGCAACATGCATGAATCTCAAAATAATTATGCTGAGTGAAGTCAATCCAAAAAGCACATACTTTCAGACTCTATTGATATAAGATTCAGTAGAATGCAAACTAATCTATAGTGACAGAAAGCAAAGCAAATATTTCCTGGGGTTGGGAGATGTGATGCAGAGGGCATGAAGAGGTATTAGAAAGGGTCACAAGGAACCTTGGGAATGATGAATATGTTTATTATTTTGATTGTGGTAATGTTTTTACTAGTAAATACATATGTCAAAATTTAAATTGCACTCCTTAAGTATATGATATTTATATGTCGATTTTAATCCCAATAAATGTGTTTTAAAATAACCCTTAATTTTTTAACCATGTTGTCAAGAATTACCTTTTTAAATTTTCAAGGGCTCTTTTATTACAATTTTTAATTCATTTTCAGTTCAGTTCAGTTCAGTAGCTCAGTCGTGTCCGACTCTCCGCGACCCCATGAATCACAGCACGCCAGCCCTCCCTGTCCATCACCAACTCCCGGAGTTCACTCAAACTCATGTCCACAGAGTCGGTGATGCCATCCAGCCATCTCATTCTCTGTTGTCCCCGTCTCCTCCCACCCCCAATCCCTCCCAGCATCAGAGTCTTTTCCAGTGAGTCAACTCGTCGCATGAGGTGGCCAAAGTATTGCAGTTTCAGCTTTAGCATCAGTCCTTCCAATGAACACCCAGGATCGATCTCCTTTAGAATGGACTGGTTGGATCTCCTTGCAGTCCAAGGGACTCTCAAGAGTCTTCTCCAGCACCGCAGTTCATTTTACAGACTCATTAAATCTTGCCTTCACTTTGTACATGAGACACCCACCTAGGCAAAGGAACACTGGCTAAGTTCTCCTGCCTCCCTGCCCTTTACCTCCTTCACATTCTCTTCTCCATCCTGACAGAAGGGAATTTGGCTGTTTTTTCATAGCTCCTATTATCTTCTCTGCAATGTCTTACACATGACTAGTACTCGACGTGGTGCTTCACAAGTGTTTGTCAACAATGTGTGCGTAGACGCGGGGAGATCGTATTGCCCTGGATGGAAAAGTTTCACTTTCCCAGATGATTAAAATTAACCAGCTCTAGGTCAAGAGGCTGGCTTTAGTCTCATGCATAGAAACATGCTGTGTTTTTCAGCTCCAGGATAATTTAGCCTGTAAATAAGGGAACGTTAATGATGTGGCTGCAATTGATACTGGAATAAGTTCCTCAAGAATGTACATTTTACCGTCACTAGCAGGGTAAAGAAGGTGAGGACAAATAGGAAGGATGAAGTAAGTGTAGGACAGGAACAACTCTGAGAGGAGAAAGGAGCGCCCTTAGGAAGCAAACCTTTAGAAATCGAGTGCATTCACATTTATAGCAATGGAATCCAAATGTGAGGATACTGAAACTAAGGGATTAGTTTTCTGAAAAGAGACATCAATCATGTTTACATTGAATGAAGAAGGAGCAAATGAAAAGCAACTCAACTTGGCAGCAGTGGAACTAGGCAGCCTCCATTAGAAACACAGGCAGCATTGCTTGGCGCTTGGAGGAGCAAAAACCATAATGCAGTTGATCTCCCCTCAAGCAACCCTGGCCAGGAGATTCCTGAGCAGTTACTTTCAAGATTAAAAAAAAAAAATACCACTTTCAGCCTTTTTGCTTCAGTAGTAGCTCCCTCCCCAAACCCTGGTAGCAATTTTTTTTTTTCTCTACATTTCTCCAGCCTCCACTCACCTTTATTCTTATCACTGGGAGCAAGCCAAGGGTGAGAAATGATCTCTTCCCACTAAATTATCTGGGAAGAAAGCCCACTTTATCATTAATTACATTACCTAGCAGCCTCTTGATCATCAAAATGTGGTCCTTGGATCAGCAGCAGTGGCACCATCTGAGGGCTCATCTCGGGCCTCATTCTAGAGCTCCAGAATCAGAATCTGCATTTAAATAAGGTGCCCGAGTGGTTTGTGTGCACATTCAGTTTCAGAAGTGCTTGTCTAACTCTCAGAACATTCTGTGTAAGGTAAGGATTACTCATTTCAGAAAATGAGAACAGGGAGTAAAATGACTTGACAAGGACTAAATGACTAGAAAGGGCCAGTGTTGAGATTTTTACGGTAGTTCCCACAATTCTAAATGCCAAGGCCTCCTTCTTTCCACTATGTGTCTCTCCATATGAAATGAATTCAGTAGTTCCAGTCATAACCACCTCACTCTCAACCTCATCCGTTGATTTATTGCTAAAACACAAACTCTTACTCTCAGATGTGTATGATTTAGATTAAACATTGCCCATCCTTTGAAATATTTTAAACACCAGTATCTATGGAGAGAGGGACTTAGTAAATCCCTTAAGTCTGGTGGCTCAGACGGTAAAGCGTCTGCCTTCAATGCAGGAGACCCGGGTTCAATCCCTGGGTTGGGGAAGATACCCTGGAGAAAGAAATGGCACTCCAGTACTCTTGCCTGGAAAATTTCCATGGAGTGAGGAGCCTGGTTGGCTACAGTCCATGGGGTTGCAAAGAGTTGAACATGACTGAGCAACTTCACTTTCTTTCTTTTCTCAAGTCTTAATGTTTAGGAACTCGATCAGACTGCTGCCTTCACCCACTGATGGGAAGAGTAAAGCAGCTAGAGGTTGACACTGTACCCTGAGGCAAAGAAAGAAGGAAAAGGACTGAAGGAGAAGGAGGAAGGAAAAGTGCCCCCAGGTTTATAATTCAGCCTTTCAAAGGACGTTGGCTGCCTTGCAGGTTTCTGTAGCTGCTGACTTGAACTTGTTCCATTGCTTCTGTCATGGATTTCTGAATATTCTGAACTAGGTTTCTCTATGGTATTTCTAGGGAGATGTATGCAGAAATCCTTGCAGATGTTTGCCACTGCTACCCAGGGTAACGGAGAAGAAATATGAAGCAGTTGTGCTTACCAGTGCTCAAGGCAGCAGCGTCATTACAAAAATTACTCCAAGACTCTATGGTTACCAATAGTAGCTATAATTTTTGAGATTCTACTATATGCCAGACACTGTGCTAGATACTTAACAAATATTCCCCACAATAGACTTGAAAGTATGTATTATTTAGTAAATGCAGCTGGTGAGGAATGGAACCTGGCTTCTAACCAGTGTTGTTTGAGGCGAGTGAGTGTTCTTTCTGTCATAACACACTTACTCTGACATGCTTCAGCTAACTTCCTGAAGAAAAGAAAGTGAAGTCGCTCAGTTGTGCCCAACTCCTTGTGACCCCATGGACTGAAGCCCACCAGGCTTCTCCATCCATGGAATTTTCCAGGCAAGAATACTGGAGGGGGTTGCCATTTCTTTCTCCAGGGGTTCTTCCCTACTCAACCTTTAATGCATGGCTTAAATAACCCCTTCACTAGGCAACTCTCTCTCAGTGACTTTGGGGAGATCTTTTCTCTGTAGCCCTGACTTGGCACTTTTCATATGATACCTTGAAGTCTTGCTTCCTCTTTTATATACATTCATTCTCCCCCAAGTTGCAATTATATTTATACCTATGTCTCCCCACCCTCATTCCAAAATCTTGAGCCCTTAGATGTATTTTGGGTCACTGGAGAAGGAAATGGCAACCCACTCCAGTGTTCTTGCCTGGAGAATCCCAGGGACGGGGGAGCCTGATGGGCTGCCGTCTATGGGGTTACACAGAGTTGGACACGACTGTAGTGACTTAGCAGCAGCAGCAGCACCCCAGCATCATAAGAGGAGTTCGGTGATAGCATCAGTTGACATGTAAACTGAGTTAGGCACAAAGTCCACTGTCTAGAAACATCTGGAAGTCAAACATTTGCTGTTAGTCGAGCCACTCCATGTTATTTACATGTGGCCTTAATAGCCTCAATATTCATTGGAAGGACTGTTGCTGAAGCAGAAGTCCCAATACTTTGGCCACCTGACGTGAAGAGCTAACTCATTTGAAAAGCCCCTGATGCTGGGAAAGATTGAAGGCAGGAGGAGAAGGGGACGACAGAGGATGAGATGGTTGGATGGCATCACCGACTCAATGCACATGAGTTTGAGCAAGTTCCGGGAGGTAGTGATGGACAGGGGAGCCCAATGTGTACGACTTAATGCAACAGCAACTCTAATAGCCATCAGCACACCTCCTTGTAGTAATGGCTTACCCTTGGGAATTTTGTACCCATTTATGAGTTGCTTTTACACTGGTTTTGTGCTGCTTTTCTCTCCTCTCATTCTCTCCCAAGAGGAGACCATGGCTTGGGTTCTCTTTACACATGGCTACTCCTCCCTCTGATAGTCTTCACACTTTGGTTGTTGTTGCTGACTCACTAAGTCATGCCCAATTCTTTTGCAACCCCATGGACTATAGCCTACCAGGCTCCTCTGTCCATGGGACTTCCCAGGCAAGAATACTGGAATGGGTTGCCATTGCCTTCTCCAGGGGATCTTCCCAATCCAGGGGTCAAACCTGCATCTCCTACATTGCAGGCAGATTCTTTACCTCTGAGCCACCAGGGAAGCCCTTACACTTTGGACTCTAGGAGAATAAAGGAAGGAAATAGAGCTTCTAGTGGATCGCGTCCTCTCTTGTGTACTTACTTTCACTTATTCTTTCTTTAACATTTGAGGGACTTTCCTGGTGGTCCAGTGGTTAAGACTTTGCCTTCCTATGCAAGGGTAATGGTTCAATCCCTGGTCAAAGAGCTAAGATCTCACATGCCTCTGCTGCTGCTGCTGCTGCTAAGTCACTTCAGTCGTGTCTGACTCTGTGTGACCCCATAGACGGCAGCCCACCAGGCTCCACCATCCCTGGGATTCAGCAGGCCTCATGGCCCCCCAAAACCAAAAGATAAAACAGAAGCAATATTGTAACAAATTCAATAAAGACATAAAAATAGTCCACATCAAAAAAAAATCTTTTAAAAAAATTTGAGGATTTACTATATCTGAGACATTGTGCCAACTATTTTGCATATATCATTTAACTCTAATACAAACAACCCTGTGAAATATGCACTGTTATTCTCCACATTTTTCCCAAGAGGACTCTCAAGTGTAGAGAAGTTAGGTTAAGTTGTACATGATCACACAGCCAAGAAATGTGAAGGGAGGCTACGTGCTGCTGTCAGTCACTCGTCAACTGATGTCATTGAGAAACACAAGTGAAATATGGCAAGTGCAGAAGCATAGACCAGTATGATTGTGGGTAGCATGTGGATTACCAAGGAAGCGGGATCTCTAGACTTATAACCAGTCCCTGACTGGGCCCTGTCTTCCCACCTTCTGTTACAGGTGCTCAGAGAATATAGATAAATTTTTATTAGTTTGAGTGGAGCTCTGAAAAGTGTAGCATCATCAACCTAGTGAGTGTTGATGTTACTATTATTTTTCTTATAAATAATTTACTAGGGGAAGAATGTAGCTGCCACTAATATCTTCCCAAATTCAATATAAATGATTTCTGAATAATTCAAATGTTGGATTATTCATACCCACTTGACCTTCTCCAGTAGCAGAAATCTTTAAGAGTTGATGATTTGCAAGTATTTGAAGAAGCCATTATGCAAATGAAAATATCATGTACTCTAAAGATATTTGTGGTAGGCATTACAGCAGATACAAAAAGCATAATGTATTTTCTCAAAAGTTCACCATCTTTTTTGAGAAAATATACCTGATACATTTTTCTCATTAAATAACAATAAAACTTTTAAATGGCTCTTTGATGAGTTGATGACAATCACAGGATAATGCATGATTGTACCAATAGCAATTCAGAGAAGAGATATGTACCTTTTAGCTGAAATAAGGGACAAGTTTGGTGGAACAGATGGATTTTAAACTAAACTTTAAAAGGCTGATGGAATTAAAGAAAAGAACAATGAAAGGGAGGACAAAACGGGTTGAGTAGAACAGCCTGGGAGACTAAACAATCCATAATAGAGAATGTCTTTATGCATAAACAAATTAGCATCATTATTACACTTCCAGTTTGAACTCTGTTACTCTCAGCCCAGGGATTTTTCCCCAGTTCTTTTAGTAACAAAGTTCAGCACTGCAGAGGAAACAACAACTGTTGCTTGTCTTTGCAGGGCTAGACCTCAGATTGCATCAGACGGACTATCAGCTTTGGAGAAACACTGCCTAGCATCACCCAGTCTTACTCCAGTAGGCCTCCGGAAGGACCTTGTATTTTTTACTTTAGAGTAAGATGTTTGATCCAGCAATCCCAATCCTAGGCATATATCTGGACAAAACTATAATTCAAAGAGATACATGCTCCCCAGTGCTCATTGCAACACCATTCACAATAGCCAAGACATGGAGACAGCCTAAATGTCCATCGACAGATGAATGGATAAAGAAAATGTGGTATATACATACAGCGGAGTATTACTCAGCCATCAAAGAATGGAATAATGCCATCTACAGCAACATGGATGCAACTAGAGATGATCAGACTAAGCAAAGTAAGCCAAAAAGAGAAAGAGAAATACCATATGATATCACTTATATGTAGAATCTAAGCTAGGACATAAACAAACAAATCTATGAAACAGAAACAGCCTCACAGACATAGTGAACAGACTTGTGTTTGCCAAGGGGGAGGGGGGTAAAGGAGAGAAAGAATGGGAGTTTGGGGCCAGCAGAAGCAAACTATTATATATAGGATGGATAAACAGCCAGGTCCTACTCTGTAGCACAGGAAACTATATTCAATATACTGTGACAAACCATAAGGGAAAATAATGTGAAAAAAAATGTGTGTGTGTGTGTAGCACTGAGTCGCTTTGCTATACAGAAGAAATTAACGCAGCATTGTAAATCAAATATATGTCAATGAAACTGTTTTAAAAAGAATCAAGGTCATCTAGAGAAGCTGTCCATAATGGGCACAGAGAAGAATATAGAACTTAGTTGGGCCTCAGACAAAGGAATGTGCTAATGGTTCTCTGAACCTTTGATTTAGGATAAAAATCTTTTGTCATCATGAAAAGAGGATTCATTAAGACATGGTCTTAGACATTCATGCTCTGAATATTTGTATTTGAGGAGGGAATACAAGCAAAACTTCTGTGGTCAAATTCACATGGTAGAGAAAAACAGAAAGAGATTGTTTCTGATGAAATAATATCCATCAAGTATAGTAGTGTGGTTCCCAAGGATGCAAGATGGAGGTGGGTTGGAGTCTCTGCTTTTGCCCTTCTGTTACCAAAAGTTATTACTCTCTCCTTCCTAAGTTTTTTTTTTTTTTACAAAGGAATTCCAAACATGGGTGCATTTTATTTTTTATTTTTTTAATTGATTGATGATTGCTTTATGATTTTTGCAGAGCTCTTCTTCAATGTGTTTTGTGCCCTTCCATTTTAGGTAATCATAGGGAACGTATTTATAGAGTCTGGTATAGCACCATGGAAATGCTAAGTTTCAAGCATCAGCTGTGTCAGTTGGAAAGAAGGTATCACTTGCCTTGAAAAGAAAACTTTGAAAATGTATAGACATTCTTTTAAAACCCGACTTAAGTATACTATCTTATTTCAGAGACTTAGGTTGTGTTTTGTGTTTCTAAAATCTTGTACCTCTGCATATATGAAAATAATGGGAAATCTTTACATTTACTAGGCTTCCCTGGTGACTCAGATGGTAAAGAATCCACCTGCAATGCTGGAGACCTGGTTTTGATCCCTGGGTCAGGAAGATCCCCTGGAGAAGGGAATGGCAACTGACTCCAGTCTTCTTGCCTGGGAAATCCCATGGACAGAGGAGCCTGGCAGAAGTCACAAAAAGTCAGACACGACTGAGCAATTAACACTTTACCCCTTTACAATATTAGTTTGATTTCTGCCATACATCAACATGAATTAGCCATAGATGTACATATGTCCCCTCCCTCTAAAACCTCTCTCCCACCTCCCACCCTTTCCCACCCCTCTAGGTTGTTACTGAACTCTGGTCCTTTCCTAGTATTTTATTAATGATTTTTTTTAAACTTTTTTTCAGATGACCAAATGACTAGGTCTCACACTACCCATGGAACTCCACACTACCCATGGAACTTCCACAATCAAAAAAAATGTGATGATCATTAATAAGGAGACAAGTGCAATCTTAATCACCAAATCTAATCATCATTTCAATAAAGGTAAAGAGTGGCTGGATTTTGGTCTGTTAATAAACAGGGGAGCAGGTAAAAATTTCTGGAGTATTAGACACCTCCAGAGTGGAGCAGGCATTACATTTACAGAAGTCCTAAGGCTGCCCAAGCCTACCAGAGGCAGGTGATAAGCAGTCCTTCAGCCAGGCAGCACCCCATTCAAGAAGCATATTTGGCCCACAGGGAAGACTGTCTTCTCTAGGGCTTCACTTAGCCTCCTCCTGGGTCACTTTCTTGAACCTCAGACACAACACCAGTGGGCACACACTCCTCTTTTTCTAAACCTAGACTCACTATCTAATTTATGTGAGTCTAATTCCTTACTCTGTAAATGAATGAATGATCTCCCCAAACAAGGCAGAGATGAGTTAAAAATTTCATATACTCCTTTGGGGGTTTTTTAAGAGCAGTAATAGATTAAATCAGTTCACATTCTATTGGCTCTTCTCACTAAAATTCAGAACACCTCTACTTTCTCATCCATGCCTACCTCTCCTTTGATATCTAGTTTTTCACGAATGAAATATAATAACTAGTATGGCATTCTTGAGGGCTATTTATAAAGCTCATGCATACAAATAAAAACTTCCAATCACCAGTTTTGGCTGTGACACATGATAAAGTAGAGGTGTTAGTGGAAGGCTTCAGCTGGTACTATAACCAGTTGCTCCCTTATTTCACAATGAAGCTCATGACTTTCTTGAGAAAAATCCTCTCTGGGTGGGCTTAACCATTAGCTTTATTCATTCCAACAACCTGAAAGGCAAGTACTGACAACAACAACAAAAAAAAACAAACAAACTAGTCTAACCGGAAACCTGCTAACCTAGGGTACACTTCACTAAAAATTAGAATCAAACCCTCTAGGAGTGAAAAGATGCTGATTGCAGCCATGAAATTAAAAGACGCTTCCTCCTTGGAAGGAAAGTTATGACCAACCTAGATAGCATATTAAAAAGCAAAAAAATAAAAATAAAAATAAAAAGCAGAGACATTACTTTGCCAAGCAAGGTCCGTCTAGTCAAGTTATGGTTTTTCCAGTGGTCATGTATGGATGTGAGAGTTGGACTGTGAAGAAAGCTGATCACTGAAGAATTGATGCTTTTGAACTGTGGTGTTGCAGAAGACTCTTGAGAGTCCCTTGGACTGCAAGGAGATCCAACCAGTCCATCCTGAAGGAAATCAGTCCTGAATATTCTTTGGAAGGACTGATGCTGAAGATGAAGATCCAATACTTTGGCCACCTGATGCGAAGAGCTGACTCATTGGAAAAGACCCTGATGCTGGGAAAGATTAAAGGCGGGAGGAGAAGGGGACGACAGAGGAGAGATGGTTGGATGGCATCACTGACTCAATGGACATGAGTTTGAGTGAACTCCGGGAGTTGGTGATGGACAGGGAGGCCTGGCGTGCTGCAGTCCATGGGGTCGCAAAGAGTCAGACACGACTGAGCGACTGAACTGAACTGAACTGAAACTTTCTACAAATTGTACGCTTTGTCCTTCTGAAACTTGCTGTCTTCATTCAGTATTAAACTTAGATCTTCGTCTGTGTGGATACATGTAGCTCTGGGCCCATGGATTTTTCATTGCTATATATTGTTCTGTGGGATAGATAATACAATAATTGAAACATTCTCTTAATGATTGACATTTAAGTTCTTCTCATTTTTGCTATGAAGAAGTTGCTACCAATAGTAGTGTTGTGTCTACATGTGTGTGTGTGAGAGTTTATCAAGCATGTAGACCTAAGAGTAGAATCTCTGAGTAATAGGTTAGAGTTGACATTGATATGTATTGCCAAGTTGATTTCTGAATTTTTATACAGATTTGTACTTCTAGCGTCAGTGTATTCAGACCATAAATAATATGAACAGGTTTTAATTTTCATTTACTTGATTACCAGTGAATGTGAGAAAACTTTTTACATGCACATATATATGCTTGCAGCTTGTAAGTTGTGCGTAAGTTAATTTTGTTTAATTTTTATTTATTTATTTTGGCTGTGCTGGGTCTTTGTTTTTCTGCATGGGCTTTCTCTAGTTAAGGCAAGCAGGTGATGCTCTGTACATGCCATGCAGAGGTTTCTCTTTGTGGTCGCTTCCCTTGTTGCAGATCATGGGCTCTAGGACATGTGGGCTTCAGTAGTTGTGGTGCATTAGTTGCTTCATGGCACGTGGAATCTTCCTGGACCAGAGACTGAACGCATGACCCCTGCATTGCAGGTGGAATCTTCACCAGTGGGCCACAAGGGAAGTCCCTGCCTGTTTGTTGTTGTTCAGTCACTCAGTCGTGTCTGACCTTTATGACCCCATGGACTGCAGCACACCAGGCTTCCCTGTCTTTCACCATTTCCTGGAGTTCACTCAAACTCATGTCCATCGAGTCGATGATGCCACCCAACCATCTCATCCTCTGTCATCCACTTCTCCTCCTGCCTTCAGTCTTTCCCAGTATCAAGGTCTTTTACAATGAGTCAGCTCTTCACATCAAGTGGCCAAAGCATTGGAATTTGAGCATCAGTCCTTCCAATGAATATTCAGGGTTGCTTTCCTTTAGAATTGACTGATTTCATCTCCTTGCAGTCCAAGGGACTCTCAAGAGTCTTCTCCAACACCACAGTTCAAAAGCATCAACTCTTCGGCACTCAGCCTTCTTTATGGTCCAACTCTCACATCCATACATGACTACTGGAAAAACCATAGTTTTGACTAGATGGACCTTTGTCATCAACGTAATGTCTCTTCTTTTTAATATGCTGTTTAGATTTGTCATAGCTTTTCTTCCAAGGAGCAAGTATCTTTTAATTTCATGGCTGCAGTCACTGTCCACAGTGATTTTGGAGCCCAAGAAAATAAAGTCTTTCACTATCTCCATTGTTTCTCTATCTATTTGCCATGAAGTGGTGGGAACAGATGCCATAATCTTAGTTTTTTGAATGTTGAGTTTTAAGCCAGCTTTTTCACTCTCCTCCTTCGACTAAGTTTGAGAGTAGAACAAAACTGCATAGGCAGAATGTGATAGTTGGATGCTGCTGTGGGACAGGCAGAATACCTGCCCATGTCCTGGATCCTTCTCTAAAAAAGGTGAAAACCATCTGCCATGGGAATGGTGGGGTGGGGCAGAGGGAGAGGAGGATATATATTAGTATATATCCTTTTAACAGCAATCTAATAGAAAATTTCCCTAGGATGCTACCCGTGATGCTACTGGAACTATTAGCCTTATCTTTCAAGTATTGTATGATATATAATATGAATTCTATAAATATACTATCAGAAAAGGAGGTTGCTTAGTAAATGAAAGACAAATTTGGACTCTGACGTCAACACAATTTTATAATTCAGTTAGCTCCTTGAAAATTTATTTTAAATGGTGATGCTGTGGGAAGACAAATAATTGAGTTGATCTTTTACTTTTCACCTGCGTGTATCATTGCTATAAAGACTGAGGCTTGGAAGGCTGGGCTTAATTCATAGCAACCTACTCTGACGCAAATTAAAAAAGAGTGAACTTTCAGTGTTTGGCTTTCTGACCAGAAGAAAAAAAGAGAAGTAGGTTCAATAACATGACCTTGTTTCCATTTCAAGATCACTAGGAATATAAGAAGACTAGGAAATTTTATGTATGAAATAAAGTATTGCTGATGAAGTAGAAAGATTAAAAACCTTTTACTTATCTCAAATATTGTGTATTATTGGATCTTAGATAATAGAACTTGTGAGATGTACTATTGGTTTAATAAGAGCTTTATAGAGTTTCTTTTTAGGGGGAAAGAAATGATGTAAAAAAATGTACATGTAGATTATAAGTCCCAGTCCAGTTGTGGAAGGAAAACAAGTATGAAACTTAGGATGAAAGAAGTACAGTGGGGGCTTTAGGAATTCTTACCACTATTTATACTGTATACATAATTTTTGTAATTGAGAAGCAAAATTTGTATGTAATAAGTAAATGTATGGGCTTCCCAGGTAGCTCAGCTGGTACAGAATCTGCCTGCAGTGCAGGAGACCCTGGTTTGATTCCTGAGTTGGGAAGATCCCCTGGAGAATGGATAGGCTACCCACTCCAGTATTCTTGGGCTTCCCTGGTGCCTCAGATGGTAAAGAATCTGCCTGCAATGCGGGAGACCTAAGTTCGCTCCCTGGGTTGGGAAGATCCCCTGGAGGAAGGCATGGCAACCCACTCTAGTGTTCTTGCCTGGAGAATCCCCATGGACAGAGGAGCCTGGCGGGTTACAGTCCATGGGGTCATAAAGAGTCAGACATGACTGATCCCTGCCTAACCACTTAGCTCTTCTAAGAGGACAGAGGAAAAGGAAATTGGAGAGAATGCATAAAGATAGTAATTCTAACTCATTAACTTGAGGGAAATATGATTAAGTACTGTATAAAGTGCTCAGCCCTAAAGGTGGAAAGAGTATTCACTCAAGAAAGATAAGCTGCAAAAGATTTTTTAAGGAAAATAAAGATAGCTTCTCATAAAAGTAATAGGCCACTTACAGTGTTCTGTGAGGTTACTTGAGCACCCCTTCACATACCACTCCTTAATTCACTGTCTCTGGGCTTTGGGGGATACGTAGACCACACAATCCAGCTTATTAGAAGTGTGTGTAAAGTTAAGAGTAAATAAGTTTTGAGGTTGGTCTGAATATCTTTCCTATGAGCAAAGAGAAGGGGTATTGGTACTTTGATCACTCAGAGACATTTTTATAACTTATTTTTTGTTCTTGGCTATGTTCCTGATAGGTGACAACTTGAGAACTGAAAAAATGAGAAAATTTCTTTATTTCTTATAAATTTCAGTAGACTTTTAATAGCTTATTCTCCAAAAATAAGCATTAATATGTAAAAGAACTGGAGGGAGATATTTCTCTCCCCAATAAGCCAAGAAGAGAATATATTAATACTCTTTTATAAAATCAAAGAAATAATAACCACTAAGCATCCAAGTTGTTACTGTGTATGGCCTCAAATTTTATATTCACAGTGACATGATATGATACACATAACAACTCAGCAGTAATCTGTGAGATCAAAAGAATGATTGCACATCAAGGTTTGAATCTCAGGATATCCTTGCAATCTCAGAGTATCTTTTCCAATAGATAAAATATATTTATATTTTAAATTAATTTATTCTTTAATTGAAGGATAACTGCTTTACAGACTTGTGCTGATTTCTGCCAAACATAAACATGAATGAATCAGCCGTAGGTATACATGTGTCCCCTCCCTCTTGAACGTCCCTCTCCCTCCCTCCCCACCCCACCCCTCTAGGTTGTTACAGAGCCCCGACTTGAGTTCCCTGAGTCATACAGCAAATTGTCGTCCAATATATAAAATATTTTTAAGTGACAACTAGGTCATATAGGTAGTTCCAAAAGACTGTATAAACCATGTTTTAGCCAGAACCTAGTACTGGATTACTTAAGATGTTAGGAGGAAGAAAAAAATGACCTTTAACTTTCGAACATAATAGGCAGGACAAGGAAGCAACCCAGATGTCCATCTGCAGACGAATGGATAAGAAAGCTGTGGTACATATACACAATGGAGTATTACTCAGCAATTAAAAAGAATACATTTGAATCAGTTCTAATGAGGTGGATGAAACTGGAGCCTATTATACAGAGTGAAGTAAGCCAGAAAGAAAAACACCAATACAGTATACTAATGCATATATATGGAATTTAGAAAGATGATAACGATAACCCTGTATATGAGACAGCAAAAGAGACACAGATGTATAGAACAGTCTTTTGGACTTTGTGGGAGAGGGCGAGGGTGGGATGATTTGGGAGAATAGCATTGAAACATGTTTATTATCATATGTGAAACGGATCTTCAGTCCAGGTTCGATGCATGATACAGGATGCTTGGGGCTGGTGTACTAGGATGAACCAGAGGGATGGGATGGGAAGGGAGGTGGGAGGGGGGTTCAAGATGGGGAACACATGTACACCCGGGGCGGATTCATGTCAATGTATGGCAAAACCAATACAATAATGAAAAAAAAAGAACATACCTGACTCTTTATGAATCCTATATTGCCTTTTTTGCTCCTCTCTTAAGCATATCTGTATTTTCATGTTGTTCAAAATCCTCCATCCCTTCCCAGTTAAAGCTCTGACACTCTAAGTCACTCAGTGAAACTGAGATAATATTAAAACAGTCTGATTGAACTAATTCACACTAATGTGAAAATGGCTTCTTAAGAGAGTTCCAGAAAAACATGTATTTCTGCCTCATTGACTATGCCAAAGCCTTTGACTGTGTGGATCACAATAAACTGTGGAATATTCTGAAAGAGATGGGAATACCAGACCACCTGACCTGCCTCTTGAGAAACCTATATGCAGGTCAGGAAGCAACAGTTAGAACTGGACATGGAACAACAGACTGGTTCCAGATAGGAAAAGGAGTACGTCAAGGTTGTATATTGTCACCCTGCTTATTTAACTTATATGCAGAGTCCATCATGAGGAATGCTGGGCTGGAAGAAGCACAAGCTGGAATCAGGATTGCCGGGAGAAATATTGATAACCTCAGATATGCAGATACCACCACCCTTATGTAGAAAGTGAAGAGGAACTAAAAAACCTCTTTATGAAAGTGGAAGAGGAGAGTGAAAAGTTTGGCTTGAAGCTCAACATTCAGAAAACGAAGATCATGGCATCTGGTCCCATCACTTCATGGAAGTGGAAACAGTGTCAGGCTTTATTTTGGGGGGCTCCAAAATCACTGCAGATGCTGATTGCAGCCATGAAATTAAAAGACCCTTACTCCTTGGAAGGAAAGTTATGAACAACCTAGATAGCATATTGAAAAGCAGAGACATTACTTTGCCAACAAAGGTCTGTCTAGTCAAGGCTATGGTTTTTCCAGTGGTCATGTATGGATGTGAGAGTTGGACTGTGAAGAAAGCCAAGCGCTGAAGAATTGATGCTTTTGAACTGTGGTGCTGGAGAAGACTCTTGAGAATCCCATGGACTGCAAGGAGATCCAACCAGTCCATTCTAAAGGAGATCAATCCTGGGTGTTCATTGGAAGGACTGATGCTAAAGCTGAAACTCCAATACTTTGGCCACCTCATGCGATGAGTTGACTCACTGGAAAAGACTCTGATGCTGGGAGGGATTGGGGGCGGGAGGAGACGGGGACGACAGAGAATGAGATGGCTGGATGGCATCACCGACTCTATGGACATGAGTTTGAATGAACTCTGGGTGTTGGTGATGGACAGGGAGGCCTGGTGTGCTGTGATTCATTTGGTCGCAAAGAGTTGGACACGACTGAGCGACTGAACTGAACTGAATCCTTCCAAAGGAATTTGAATTATTAAAATATAGCTTTGATAAGCTAATTGAATTTTCAGTATCAGTATTTCAGGCACATTAAGCAAGTAGAAAATTCAATTAATATTTGGTGAGATATTTGGAGTGATGGGAAATAACTTAGATATCATCACTGCCTTAGGAATTGCTGTTCATAATCTCTTCTCTCCCGATAATAGAGATGTTAAAATTTCTCCGATAATATCTACTTCCCATAATAATAATAGATATATCTGGAGAGGGCTTTTTAAATGGTCATGTTCATATATTTGTGTCAAAGACTGGTATACGAGGGCTTCTTTCAGAAGATAGAAATTAACACTTTTGAAATGTTTGTGGTTTTTTTTCCTTTTGAAATTAGTCTTTTAGGCTTTGTTTTGTATCTTCTTGGTGGAGCTGATGGGAAGTAATAGTTTGTAGACTCTGAAAAGAAAACACTTTGTCTTTTATGCTCCCTCTCATTCTGACTCCACCAATAAATAAAGAAAAAAATGGGAAGCGAAGGATAAAAGAAGCGAAGACAACCTACATATCAGAAGTAATTATTCATCCTAGATCCTGACATAGAAGGAAAGCTTTAAAAAGAGGCTTGTCTCTATGTCTTGCAGTAAAAATGAATATTAGCATGAAAGGATGTTATCTGAAAAAGGAGCACAAGATTAATCTTAAAGCTAAAAGGAAATAGAATCAAGTTTCACGTGATCATAAAAATATACTGGGCACAATTCCAAACCTGGTCTTCTCGTCAATGAATACCTGATTTCTTGAAATAAATGGTTTTAGAGACAGCAATGTAAGGAGTAACTTGACATGATGGTTATGAAATCTAAATTGTATTATTGATTCATAGTCCAGTGAGTCCACGCTCACTTTGTACTTGATGACAGGACAACTTTTCTTTGACAAAATGGTGACATGTGTCCTAAGCCTTTTCTAAGTCCTGCTGGAGGTCACTGATCGAGAAGAAATAGAAAATGATTCTGGCTCATCTTTTAAAGATTCCTTTGTTTCATCCAAGCATTCTCATTGATTGAATCTCATTACTATGCCTGCACTGATGTCTCGTAAACCATGCCTGTCTTCCTCTTTCTCTTTTCTGGCTTGTTTGGCTCAGACCCTTCTTTGAACGAGGCTGAGTTGAAAGAGAAGTTTGGGTTTCTACTTCACTATTGTTTTCACTTCTCAAGGATCAGAATTTTCCCAAACACTATTTATTTTTTATTTTTTTATTTATCTTTTTATTTTTTTAATTTTTATTGGCAAAACCAACCAATATAATATTGTAAAATAATTAGCCACCATTTATTTTTTTAAAGGAGAAACATCCTTCAGGAGTTGTTCCATTCTTAAAACTGATGGCAAAAATCTGATGTTAAGCACAGCTTCAGTCAGAGAATTCCATTAATGAATGAGGTGCTTAATTTGTTCATTCATTTGTTCACAAAGATTTATTAAGCCCCTACGTATGCCAAGTACTAGAATAATTGCTAGACAGAAAGCAGTGGGCAAGAGAGACAGTCTCACATCTTAGAAGCCTTAGCACAGAGAGAGAAAGACAGAGCTTGAACAATAATTAGGAGATTGAGGATGTTATTTTTTTCCTTCTTCTTTTAAAAATTGAAATATAGTTGATTGTATTTCAGGTGTACAGCAAAGTGATTCAGATATATATATATATCTATATAATGAAAAACACACTTTTCCGTTTATTTTCCATTATAGGTTATTATAGGATATTGAGTATATTTCCCTGTGCTAAGCAGTAGGTCCTTGTTTTTTATCTATTTTATACATACTTGTGTGTATCTGTTAATCCCAATCTCCTAATTTATCCCTCCTTCCCTTTCCCCTTTGGTAACCATAGGGATGTTATAAAGTGAAAAGTGCGTGTATCATCAGGGTGTACAGAGTAAAGGCCTTTGTGAAGCACGCATTTAAGCAGAGACCAGAAGATCAGTAAAAATGGCAAATGCTAAAGTGTGGAGGGGTTATGCAGAAAGAACAGCCTGTATGAATGCTTTGAGGTAAAAGAGAATATGACCCATTTGTGTGCTTAGTCGCTCAGTTGTGTCCGACTCTTTGTGACCCCAGGGACTGTAGCCTCCCAGGCTCTTCTGTCCATGGGATTCTCCAGGCAAGAATACTGGACTGGGTTGCCATGCCCTCCTATTTACAGAAAAGCAATTCTTTATGGCCAGAACATGGAGAATGAGGTCAAGAGTGCAAGTGTGAAATTTTGGAGATAGGTATGATTTGTATCATGGGGGACCTTGTAGTCATGCCAAGGAGTTGGTCTTTTTCCTTAGGGGCCATGACAAGATTTTTTTTTTTTTTTGGAGAAGGGAATGGTAATCCACTCCAGTATTTTTGCCTGGAGAATCCCATGGACAGAGGAACCTGATGGCTTATAGTCCATAGGGTCACACAGGATCGGACACAACTGAAGCAACTTAGCATGGCATGAGAAATTTTTAAGTTGGGAAGTAACATTTTCTTTTCCAAATTATCTCTCTGGCTGTAATTGTAAAAACAGATCTGAGAACTGTGAGATTGTATGTAAGGAATACAGTTACAAAGTTATTACAAACCTTTGGTTCTAGAAACATGGTAGCCTAAGATAGCAGAAAAAAAATTCTTGCTATAAATTGCTAGATGTTCTGAAAAGAAAAAATAATTAAGTATGTATAGTCATAAGAAATACAGATGACAGAAGTAAAGAAGCTAAAATCCCAGAGAACCCAACAAGTGAGCCAGCACTGGGTGTCTATTTGAGTTGATAATACTTGGTCATTTGAAAGCTTAGGTTTAATACCTAGGAAGGGGCAAAGGAGTTGTCCTGAGCGTGAATGAGGTGACAAGTTGGAACTAAGATCTCAAAGGGCTGCATCCTCAATGAAAAGGCAAAATAGGAAAAAAATCCACCCTTCAGCAGAGGGATGCAAGATGAAACCTTGAGCTCCTGTCTTTCTTAAGCTCACCTTGAGAAAGGGTGCTCTCATTTGAGAGTTTTAGCTCCTGGTCCTTCACCTCACACAGATTTGGGGTTCATGTTTATACTACTATCTTGAACCAAGAACACCCAAGAAACTAAACACAAAATGCTTCTGAGAAATGTCCCCATACCACAGTGGTAAAGAATCCGCCTGCATGCAGGAGACACAAGGGATGTGGGTTTGATCCCTGGGTCAGGAAGATCCCCTGGAGGAGGGCATGATAACCCACTTCAGTATTCTTGCCTGGAAAATTCCATGGACAGAGGAGCCTGGAAGGCTACAGTCCGTGGGGTAGCAAGAGGCTGACACCACTGAGCGACTGAGCACACATGCACACAGTTTATTATGGATGAGAATCATTGGTGATAACAATCCACGTATTTAAACTGGAAAGAACTCAGAAAAATGAATATGAAATTAGTATGCATAAATAGCATAAAAGAAGAAACAAATTTAGGACTTTTCTAGTTGTCTGGTGGCTAAGACGCTGCACTTCCAATGCAGAGGGCCCAGGTTTAATCCCTGAAGTGACTTAGCACACATGCATGTTAACCAGGTAAGACTTTTTTTTCACCTTTTAAAAAATTGTGACATAATTAACATACTGTAAAATTCACCCATTGAAATTGTACAACTTAGTAGGTTTTAGCATATCCACAAGTTATACAGCTGTTGTTGTTGTTATTTAGTCACCAAGTCGTGTCCAACTCTTTTGTGACCCCATGGACTGTAGCCCACCAGAGGCTCCTCTTTCCATGGAATTCTCCAGGCAAGAATACTGAGTAGGTTGCCATTTCCTTCTCCAGCATATCTTCCCAACCCAGGGATTGAACCTCCATTTCTTACATTGGCAGGCGGATTCTTTACCACTGAGCCACAGGAGAAGCCCATACAACTCTTCAGTCAGTTCAGTTCAGTTCAGTCACTCAGTCGTGTCCGACTCTTTGCAACCCCGTGAATCGCAGCACACCAGGCCTCCCTGTCCATCACCAACTCCCGGAGCTTACCCAAACTAATGTCTATCGAGTCAGTGATGCCATCCAGCCATCTCATTCTCTGTCGTCCCCTTCTCCTCCCACCCCCAACCTTTCCCAGCATCAGAGTCTTTTCCAGTGAGTCACCTCTTCCCATGAGGTGGCCAAAGTATTGGAGTTTTGGCTTCAGCATCAGTCCTTCCAATGAACACCCAGGACTGATCTCCTTTAGGATGGACTGGTTGGATCTCCTTGCAGTCCAAGGGACTCTCAAGCGTCTTCTCTAGCACCACAGTTCAAAAGCATCAATTCTTTGGCTATCAGCTTTCTTCACAGTCCAACTCTCACTGTTTACCATTATCTAATTCCAGAACTCCAGAAAGAACCTCTGTATCTGTTAGTGATCACTGTCCATTCCATGTCTCCCCCCAACCCAGGGCAACCGTGAATCTATTTTCTGTCTCTATGAATTTGCTAATTCTGAACATTTAACACAAGTGAATCATGTAATGTATGGCCTTTTGTATCTGACTTCTTTCATTTAGCATAATGCTTCAAGATTCGGTACTCCACTCATTTTTATTGCCAAGAATCGATGCTTTTGAACTGTGGTGTTGGAGAAGACTCTTGAGAGTCCCTTGGACTGCAAGGAGATCCAACCAGTCCATTCTAAAGGAGATCAATCCTGGGTGTTCATTGGAGGGACTGATGCTCAAGCTGAAACTCCAATACTTTGGCCACCTCATGCGACGAGTTGACTCACTGGAAAAGACTCTGATGCTGGGAAAGGTTGGGGGCGGGAGAAGAAGGGGACGACGGAGAATGAGATGGCTGGATGGCATCACCGACTCTGTGGACGAGTTTGAGTGAACTCCGGGAGTTGGTGATGGACAGGGAGGCCTGGTGTGCTGTGATTCATGGGGTCGCGGAGAGTCGGACACGACTGAGCGACTGAACTGAACTGAACTGAACTGAATATTCCGTTGTGTGGAAATGCCACATTTTGTTTATCCATTCCTCAGTTGATGGACATTTGGGTTATTTTCACTTTTTGATGATTATGAGTAATGCTTCTATAAACATTTGTGCATAAAGTTTTGTGCGAACACATGCTTTTTATTTTCTTTAATATATTCTTAGGAGTACAATTGTTGGGTCATATGATAACTCTACATTTAGCATTTTAAGAAAACTGCCTAGAAAGATGGTACTGCTGAACCTACTTGCAGGGCAACAGTGGAGACGCAGATATAGAGAACAGACTGGCGGACATAAGGCAGAGGAAGGAGGGGGGACGAATGAAGAAAGTAGCGTGGAAACATAGACTACCAGATGTGAAATAGATCAGCAGTGGGAATTTGCTGTATGACTCAGGGAAAGCAAACCAGAGTTTTGTGATGACCTCGAAGGGTGGGATGGAGTGGAAGGTGGGAGGGAGGCTTAAGAGGGAGGGGACATGAGTATACTTATGGCTGATACGTGTTGATGTACGGCAGAAACCAGCACAATATTGTAAAGCAATGATCCTCCAATTAAAAATAAATACATTTAAAAGAGGAAAGCTACCAAACTGTCTCCACAGCAGCTGCACCCTTTTACCTGTGTGTAGGTATGTGTGCATGCATAAGGGAAGGAGAAATGGAGGGAGAGAAATACTTATATCAGGTTCGTGACAGTGGCCAAAAAGAAAAGCAGTGGCGCTCGAGTCAGAATAGCACGAATGAAACCCCAAAGATGAAACAATTGTATTTTGCACTGAAGGACATAGAAATTGTTTGGTATTGCTGAAGCAAAAAATTGCAAGGCAGGAGGTCAGAGGATTTAGAGATTTAAGACAAGCAAGATTGTTACCACCTGTTATGTCACCTTGGGCAATTCAGGTAACATCTCTGAGCTCTGGTTTATTCATCTGAAAAGTGGGATTAACTTTTCTTATCCTGTCAGCTTCCCAGGATTATAAGAATCAAATAGCAGAGGCTACAAAAGTGCTCATAAGACTGAGGCTGTAGTAATAGCAGAAAGCTATTAATAGCTCCAACATAAGCATAACAAGGTTGATGTCCAGGCGCAGCCTCAGTGTAGCTCATATAGTTTTGATCTCCAACAAGGTCATAAATTCATCCTGTTTTTCACTTCCTAAGTGAAAAACACCGATACACCCCAACCACACTTCAGAAAGCAATTCATGCTGCCTGTCCTTCTGGTAAGCATCAGAAATAATTATTTATCAATTCACATCAACTTTACAATCTGTTGAATTATTCTTTGGTGAAGAACTAACATGTAATTTTTCTACCTCAGTTGTTCCACAGTATTTCATTTAGTGTTAAATACAGCAGCACTCTAATAAGCGAACCCAAAATCTCAGAGGTTTAATACAATAATCATTTATTATTTGTTTACATAATAATACAAGATGCTCAGGCTTCCCTGGTGACTCAGACAGTAAAGAATCTGTCTGCAATGCAGGAGACCTGGGTTTGATCCCTGGGTCAGGAAGATCCCCTGGAGGAGGGCATGGCAACTCACTCCAGTATTCTTGCCTGAGAAATCCCATGGACAGAGGGGCCTGATGGGCTACAGTCCATGGGGTCACAAAGAGTCAGACACAACTGAGCAACAAACACACACACACACACACACAAGATGGTCAACCAGGGTGTGCGAAGATGGGGAACACGTGAGAAGGCTCTGTTCCCTTTCAGTCATTCTGGAACCTAGGATATATTTCTTTCTTGCTGGGAGCTTCCAGTATCATAAGAAAAATGAGGCGTAACAATAAATAATGTCAAATAAGTATATGAGCCGCCACATGATTTTGGGGTCTGTGAGAGTGCCATGGAAGGAGCAGGTCCAAGGCTTGGAGCAGTCTGTGATGAATTCCTGTCTAAAGATGAATGCCTTAACATAGTGGAGAGGTAGTCCATGAAGGAGACATGAGATGAGCAAAATTTTGGAGGTGGAAGAAGTTAAAGTGATTTCAAATGAGAAAAACATTTCTCAGTTTTTAGAAGTCTGCCATAGTTGTGTAAGATGTTAACATTAGGGGAAGCTGGGTGAAGTATATACAGGAATCCTCTGTACTTTGCAACTCTTATGTAAATATAAAATATTTTAAAAGTTTTAAATAATTCTGTGTGTATTGGGGGCAGGGGGTTGTGTGTGCCTGTGAGGAATGCCATGAAGGACACAATTAGGAAGGAGGAATGGGAGAATCATAGTTGTCCTGAGGCAATTGACACAAAGAACAACTGTGTGTCCAAAGTCACATCGCCACTTAGAAGCAAAACTGTGACTAGCCTACTCTATTTCTTGCATAGAATAAAACAAACTTGAAAATGAGCTTGAAAAATGGGATAGATCTGTGAGTAGAGAGTATTTGCAACCAAATACAATGTCAGTAAATTTGTGCTCATTGTGGCTTCAGACTGTACAAGTTAAGTCATGGGAAGCAAACTTCCAAAAATGATGGATGTCAAATTTAACAAATTAAGAATTAAAATATGCTCTTTCTCATAAATAACCTACACGATGATTTTCTTCACCATATGTGACTAATGTTCTGATTTTAATCAGCAGCATATTGCATAGCAAATGCTTACCTGTGAACTGGCCTATTAACATTAATTGGTAAACATGGTTGTATTTTTAGAATGTAATTGCAAATTTATTAATGAAGGCATGAAACAGCCTCTTATACTTTCATGTCTGCCAATCGGAATTTCATAAGGGCATTGGATAATATTATTAGAAGGCCCAGGGTGGAGCCCTGACATTGCATTCTAAATTATGTTGTTTTCATAGTTTCTTGAATGGAGATGGGGATGATAGACATTGGGAAAAGTTACTGTAAATATGCAACAAGGAAAAATATGTGTGTGTGTGTGTGTGTGTGTATATATATGTATTTATGTATTTAAAATTATACATATATACTATATATTTGATCTGTAGATTTAATCATCCTCTGTTTGAATCAATTTGGTTTAGTTCAGTCGCTCAGTCATGTCCAACTCTTTGCGACTCAATTGACTGCAGCACGCCAGGCTTCCCTGTCCATCACCAACTCTTGGAGCTTGCTCAAACTCATGTCCATTGAGTCAGTGATGCCATCCAACTATCTCATCCTCTGTTGTCTCCTTCTCCTCCTGCCCCCAATCCCTCCCAGCATCAGAGTCTTTTCCAGTGAGTCAATTCGTCACATGAGGTGGCCAAAGTATTGGAGTTTCAGCTTCAGCATCAGTCCTTCCAATGAATATTCAGGACTGATCTCCTTTAGGATGGACTGGTTGGATCTCCTTGCAGTGCAAGGAATTCTCAAGAGTTTTCTCCAGCACCACAGTTCAAAAGCATCAATTCTTCAGCGCTCAGCTTTCTTCATAGTCCAACTCTCACATCCATACATGACCAGTGGAAAAGCCATAGCCTTGACTAGACAAACCTTTGTTGGCAAAGTAACATCTCTGCTTTTTAATATGCTGTTGGTCATAGCTTTTCTTCCAAGGAACAATTGTCTTTTAATTTCATGGCTGCAATCACCATCTGCAGTGATTTTGGAGCCCCCCAAAATAAACTCTTACTATTTCCACTGTTTTCCCATCTATTTGCCATAAAGTGATAGGACCAGATGCCATGATCTTAGTTTTCTGAACGTTGAGTTTTAAGTCAACTTTTGAATAGTCACTAAAAATGTTAACAATAATAATTTATTTTATATATTTATATAATAACTATCACATATAGACTTTTTATATGCAAGGTACAGTTTAAGCCATTCAGATGCATCATCTCATGAAGTTCAGGGAATGCCTGAACAAGTTATTACCCTATAGACGACCTCATTCCCAGTGCACAGGACCCTACACAAGACCATTAGATGACTACCTGCCATGGAAAGAAAGCCACCGGGGAATGAATGGTAAATTTTCTCCAGATTCATGTCTTAGAAGAATAAAAAATACAGGTAATAGCTTCCCAGGTGGCGCAGTAGTAAAGAATCCACCTGCCAGTGCAGGAGATGCAAGAGACTCAGGTTCTATCCCTGGCTCAGGAAGATTCCCTGGAGGAGGAAATGACAACCCAGTTCAGTATTCTTGCCTGGAAAATTCCATGGACAGAGGAACCTGGTGAGCTACTGTCCATGGGATCGGCATAGAGTGAAACATGATTGAGTGACTCACACACACACACACACACACACACACACGCACGCAGGGGCGTTTAGGAGGCCTGATTAGGATGAAACTCATCGGTTATTGTGCTCTACCATGTCCCTTCCCATCCCTGCGTCCCCTGCGGTCACACATACCACATCCCTGTGTCAATCTCCTTGCCCTCCAAAGCTGCCTAAATGTTTCTCTTCAGCTGTATATGCTTGAAGATTTGCCAATAACAAATTTACCTGTAATAGCAAGAATTCTCTTAAAAAAAATACTTCCCCAGCCTAAGATATTAGAGTACTAATCAAACAAAAATTCCTGTGGATTCATTCAAGGGAAATTATCCTTCTTCCTACTTGGTAAAAGAATGTTTGCTAGAGGGGCTAAGTCCCATAAACAAGGCAGTAAAAAGAAATAATGAGTGAGTGAGGGTGATGGGGAGTAAGATGTCCTAGCATACAACACAATATTACTCGGCCATGAAAAAAATAATGCCATTTGCAACAACACAGATGGACCCAGAGATTGATGTACTGAATGAAATGAGGCAGACAGAAAAGGACAAATATCATATGATATCACTTGTGTGTGTACTCTGAAGAAATGGTACAGAGGAACTTATTAACAAAACAGAAATAGAGTCACAGGTGTAGAAAACAAATTGGTGGTTATAGGGGGGTAAAGGGGATAGGAGATTGTGATTGACATATACACACTCATATATATAAAATAAATAACCAGCAAGAACCTACTGTATAGCACAGGGACCTCTACTTACTACTCTGTAATGACTTATATGAAAAAAAGAATCTAAAAAAGAGTGGATATATATATATATGTATAACTGATCCACTTTACTGTACACTTGAAACTAACACGACATTGTAAATCAACTACATTCCAATAAAAAAATAATAAATAAAAAATTTGAAATCAGATAAAAGATAAATGCAAAAAAAAAAAAAATAAGCTTCTCAAGAAAGACCTCACCAAGATGAGACAAGCCTTGTGCATACTGGGGAAAGAAAGTTTTCAGGCAAAGGGAAGAAGACAAGAGTTGGTTTAGCGTACAGGTAAGTTAGCCTGTGGCAAGCAATGACAAGAATCTTGTAGGAGAGGCTTGTGGTTCTACCAAAGTAGCAACGCATAGGTGGAAGTGGCTGTATTTGTTGAAGGATCAGATGTGAGGTGTGAGAGAAAGAAGAATCACCAATAACACCAAGATGGTTTCTAAGAAACCAGAACCATTAAGTTACTATTATCTGAGATGTGGTAAGAGAAGGTATTGGGAAAAAGATCAGAAGCCCAGTTGTGTACATGTAGAGTTTGAGATGTCAGTTATTCAGGGGGAAACTGAGAAAAGAGTGGAATAGGAGAGCAAAAGTAACTACAAAATTATGTGCCATCTTAAAAACTTGCAGGACTATCAGGATATCCCGAGGAAAGTTTTCCCTTATATATTATCAAACCAGTAGAATACAAGCATTTGGAGATCATGTATGACAGTCTTGAATAGGCTACTAAAGATGAGCTGAAAGCTTCACTAAGACAAAGGCAAAGAAGTGAAGATAGACAAGCATCAGAGACAAACTTCAACCATTTTAAATATTGCTCTGAAAGAAAAAAAAAATTAATCCCTGTCTTGCATGTTCCCTCTGCATGCCATGGACTCCTGTGCTACCCCACTTTCCAGAATTCATACTAATGCCACTAGCTTCTGGGGCTCCCTCATCTCCCAGGAAACCAGTAGTTGTTTTTTTTTTTTTTTTGTAACATTGTTTCTATGGATGATTTCAAACGATGCCCACTTCACTTGCAAATACCACACTGCCTGCATTTTAAAAGTAAAAGCATCCCTGACTAGGTGATTCAGTTCACATCTCAAATTGTCTGGTCTCCTTTACTTGCAGTTTTCTCCTCATATAGCTGCCGGTCATCCTTAGAGGGCATGTGTGTGCTGCAAACAGAAAGGTGACGGGGCTTCCCCATCTTGCAGCAACTCCCCACCTTCTGGGAATAGAATGCTCTGTCACTGCTAGATTTAGTGACAGCTCAGAGTCCTACACCACCAACCCCCCAACCATACTGTCTCCAAAATTCTTCTTTTGCATTAATGAATTAATTAGAATTTTGTTTGGGGAGAATGTTGTGACATCTCTTGAGATAATTGGAGACGTCCTGGGGAGTTGCAGAGCCAGAGTCAGAAATCACTTCTCTGAGCTATTTTCATGTGAAAACGGAGGAAACTGACACAAGAAAACTAGGCAACTGGGGAAAAAAAGGGTCTCTAACCCAGAAGCTGAGTGAAAGGACAGATACTTAATGATACAGAATGATCAACCCAGTTCTGATGATCAGCTGAACAAGTTGAGATGGAGGTTCTGGTCTCAGAGTTGTTTGTGGGTTTAACACATAGACACACGATCCAAGAAGTATGTAGTTGCTTTGCCATGAATATGTAAGTGCTAAGAAGGCACAGTAGGAAAGCCCCCAATTTTCCGGTAGAGATGATGGAAGGATCGTTATTATCAACCTAGTGCTGCTTCACTTCTTCTCAAATGTAAATATGGATCTCCATTATTCATGGAAGTCTATTAGGGCTTAGATTTCACTCCCCGCACCTCCAGTCCAGCACCAGCCAGAACCCCATACAGAATGAATAATTGCTAAACTGGAACATGATTTGCAACGTTGTAAACCTTTATTTTGATGGCTTCTGGCAAATGTCAAAAACGTTAACAATTTAGATTGTTTTGAGGGTTTTCTTTTGCTCTGACCTCCATCTTGTACTTGGTCTACCAGATTTTCAGTCTAGGTCCAAAATCGAATAATATAAGTGAAGCTAATTTTGATACTAAGGGGGAAGGGAAAGGGTGCCATGATTTAAACTCAGTGTTAGCCCCCAAAGTCATTCATTAGATATAAAATCCATGAGTTAACATAATCAGAAGCTCAGCTCACTTCTAATGCTGGCAAAACTCCCACTTCCTTCCCTGTTCCCCTCTGCTACAGGACTGGCTATTCATACCTTTAGCCTGGGAGCTGGTTAAATGAAAGAAGAGACTGAGTCATGTTGTATAGTCATCAAAGAACATCTAAAAGGAGATAAGAACTCATAAAATAATAATTTCACAGTTGAAAAAAAAAGTGTAATGTTCTCCAATCCAACCCCCTTATTTTATAGATGAGAAGTAAATTTGAGAGAGGCAGAGCAACTTGTCTAAGATATAAAAGCTGGTTAGATGGAATGCCACTAAGCAATAGAAAGGAAGGAACTATTGATATCTGCAACAAGGTGCATGGATCTCCAGGGAATTATGCTGAGTGCAAGAAGTCAATCCTCAAAAGCTACATACTATATAATTTCATGTATAGGACTTTCTTCAAATGACAAAATTAGAGAGCTGAAGAAGAGATTAGTGGTTGTCAGGAGATGAGGGCAGTGAGTAGGTGTTGCTATAAAAGGTCATGGGGAAATCCTTGTGGTGATGTAAATGTTCTATAGTTTGCATCATTATTGTCAGCATCCTTATGATATTGTACTATAGTTTTACAAGATTTTATTAGTGGTAGAAACTGGGTAAAGGGTATATAAAGGATATGTGAGATTTCTCTGTGTTATTTCTTAAAAGTGCTTGTGAAAAATGCAGTTATTTCCAAAATTAAAATTTGAATTTAAAAAAGCACAGTTCAAACCAGCAGTGCTACACTTACGACCATTTATGAAAATGTTTCCTGAATCTTGATTAAGTGGTAATTGCAACATTGTATAGGTTTCTTAGTCTTCTCAAACTATATACTTAATATCTGGGCATTTATTGTATGCAAATTATATCTCAGTAAAAAAAAGAAATACAACTATGCAGCATGATTGTTGCTTCAACATTTGGACTTGAAAGCTGGACAAACCTTGCATGAAAAGATATTTTCCTCTGACTTGTCTTCTTATTCAGGACCAGTATATATCCTATTTGCATACTACCACCACTTCTTTAAAAAGAAAAGGCAAATCAGAGACAGAGCAGGGACTGCAGCATGGATAGTATGACTCTTCAGAGAGAGTGCCCATCCTAGGGCTAGGCAGAGATATGTCCAAAATGGCCTCAATTCATGAGTTACACTCTACAGGGTTACAGATTCTGAGTAAAAGGATGGTGAAGTGGCTCTGGGATTAAAAAAAAACAAACAGGATGATGCAATGTAAATATAAAGCCAGATGTGAGTAACTAGCTACAGAAATAGACTTTTTGGTGGGTCTGAAGTTTGAGATCTCTTGTTTTTCCTATTCTGTTGTTTTCCTCTATTTCCTTGCACTGATCACTGAGGAAGGCTTTCTTAAATCTCCTTGCTATTCTTTGGAACTCTGCATTCAGATGCTTATATCTTTCCTTTTCTCCTTTGCTTTTCGCTTCTCTTCTTTTCACAGCTATTTGTAAGGCCTCCTTAGACAGCCATTTTGCTTTTTTGCATTTCTTTTCCACGGGGATGGTCTTGATCCCTGTCTCCTGTACAATGTCATGAACCTCCGTCCAGAGTTCATCAGGCACTCTATCTATCAGATCTAGTCCCTTAAATCTATTTCTCACTTCCACTGTATAATCAGAAGGGATTTGATTTAGGTCATACCTGAATGGTCTAGTGGTTTTCCCTACTTTCTTCAATTTAAGTCTGAATTTGGCAATAAGGTGTTCATGATCTGAGCCACAGTCAGCTCCTGGTCTTGTTTTTGCTAACTGTATAGAGCTTCTCCATCTTTGGCTGCAAATAATATGATCAATCTGATTTTGGTGTGGACCATCTGGTAATGTCCATGTGTAGAGTCTTCTCTTGTGTTGTTGGAAGAGGGTGTTTGCTATGACCAGTGCATTCTCTTGACAAAACTCTATTAGCCTTTGCCCTGCTTCATTCTGTGCTCCAAGGCCAAATTTGCCTGTTACTCCAGGTGTTTCTTGACTTCCTACTTTTGCATTCCAGTCCCCTATAATGAAAAGGACATCTTTTTTGGGTGTTAGTTCTAAAAGGTCTTGTAGGTCTTCATAGAACCGTTCAACTTCGGCTTCTTCAGCATTACTGGTTGGGGCTAGGCCTGGATTACTGTAATATTGAATGGTTTGCCTTGGAAACGAACAGAAATCATTCTGTCGTTTTTAAGATTGCATCCAAGTACTGCATTTCGGACTCTTTTGTTGACCATGATGGCTACTCCATTTCTTCTAAGGGATTCCTGCCCACAGTAGTAAATAAAATAAGAAGAGGTGGCAAGAATACACAGAAGAACTGTACAAAAAAGATCTTCACGACCAAGATAGTCATGATAATGTGATCACTGACCTAGAGCCAGACATCTTGGAATGTGAAGTCAAGTGGGCCTTAGAAAGCATCACTACTAACAAAGCTAGTGGAGGTGATGGAATTCCAGTTGAGCTATTTCAAATCTTGAAAGATGATGCTGTGAAAGTGCTGCACTCAATATGCCAGCACATTTGGAAAACTCAGCAGTGGCCACAGGACTGGAAAAGGTCAGTCTTCATCCCAATCCCAAAGAAAGGCAATGCCAAAGAATGCTCAAACTACCACACAATTGAACTCATCTCACATGCTAGTAAAGTCATGCTCAAAATTCTCCAAGCCAGGCTTCAGCAATATGTGAACCGTGAACTCCCAGATGTTCAAGCAGGTTTTAGAAAAGGCAGAGGCACCAGAGATCAAATTGCCAACATCCGCTGGATCATGGAGAAAGCAAGAGAGTTCCAGAAAAACATCTATTTCTGCTTCATTGACTATGCCAAAGCCTTTGACTGTGTGGATCACAGCAAACTGTGGAAAATTCTGAAAGAGATGGGAATACCAGACCACCTGACCTGCCTCTTGAGAAACCTGTATGCAGGTCAGGAAGAAACAGTCAGAACTGTACATGGAACAACAGACTGGTTCCAAATAGGAAAAGGAGTGTGTCAAGGTTGTATATTGTCACCCTGCTTATTTAACTTAAATGCAGAGTACATCATGAGGAACGCTGGGCTGGAAGAAACACAAGCTGAAATCAAGATTGCTGGGAGAAATATCAATAACCTCAAATATGCAGATGACACCACCCTTATGGCAGAAAGTGAAGAGGAACTCAAAAGCCTTTTGATGAAAGTGAAAGAGGAGAGTGAAAAGGTTGACTTGAAGCTCAACATTCAGAAAACAAAGATCATGGCATCTGGTCCCATCACTTCATGGGAAATAGATGGAAAAACAGTGGAGACACTGTCAGACTTTATTTTTTTGGGCTCCAAAATTACTGCAGATGCTGATTGCAGCCATGAAATTAAAAGACGCTTACTCCTTGGAAGGAAAGTTATGACCAACCTAGATAGCACATTAAAAAGCAGAGACATTACTTTGCCAACCAAGGTCCGTCTAGTCAAGGCTATGGTTTTTCCCGTGGTCATGTATGGATGTGAGAGTTGGACTGTGAAGAAAGCTGATCGCCGAAGAACTGACGCTTTTGACCTGTGGTGCTGGAGAAGACTCTTGAGAGTCCCTTGGACTGCAAAGAGATCCAACCAGTCCATTCTAAAGGAGATCAATCCTGGGTGTTCACTGGAGGGACTGATGCTAAAGCTGAAACTGCAATACTTTGGCCACCTCAAGCGACCAGTTGACTCACTGGAAAAGACTCTGATGCCGGGAAAGGTTGGGGGCGGGAGGAGAAGGGGACGACAGAGAATGAGATGGCTGGATGGCATCACCGGCTCTATGGACATGAGTTTGAGTGAACTCCGGGAGTTGGTGATGGACAGGGAGGCCTGCCGTGCTTTGATTCATGGGTTCGCAAAGAGACGGACATGACTGATCGACTGAACTGAACTGAACTGAACTGAAGTTCGAGACTGCTAAGAGGGCAATTTGCAAGTGAAATTGACTTGAGAAAATCACCTTCACTTCAACCAGGCTTGCCACTATGTTAGTTGTCATTACCAATTATTTGCACCAATGCCTTGGGTAGACATATGATCAGAGGCACTAGAGTAGTCAGAAGAGTAAGAATAGAGAGCTTTCAAAGGACCTGAAGGAGTTTTACCTCACTCAGGTGATCTTGCCGGGGGTCTGTAAGCCACAGAAGATTGCCCCTTTGCCTGGACAGCTGCTGGATCCCCTGCTCTGTGTGTTCACATGTCGCCATCTGTAGGCAACGTCTCCTTTTCCCCCTGCACCTCACATCACTACCTCTTCATGACAGCTGTGCCAGAATCACTGTTGCAGTTCAAACAAAAAGGTGCTGGTAGGGTGATCAATTCATTTTGGTTTGCCTAGCACTGGTTCCACTCCAGTACTCTAGCCTGGAAAATCCCATGGACAGAGGAGCCTGGTGGGTTGCAGTCCACGGGGTTGCGAGTCGGACATGACTGAGTGACTTCACTTTCACTTTTAACTTTCATGCATTGGAGAAGGAAATGGTAACCCACTCCAGTGTTCTTGCCTGGAGAATCCCAGGGACTAGGGAGCCTGGTGGGCTGCCATCTATGGGGTCGCACAGACACGACTGAAGCGACTTAGCAGCAGCAGCAGCAGCACTGGTTCAGTTTTAGTATTGAATATTCTATGTCCAGAAAGCCCTTGTAATCCTAGGCATTTCAGGGACAGCTGGTTACCCTAGGAGTTGGTCAAGGCTGAAGGTCACCAGAGAAAGTTGCTTGTCACTAAAAGGTTTCCCACCATGTCATTTAAGCTGACAAACTCACCCCAGTCCAGGCATAGAAACTTGATTTTTATTCCCCACACTGAAAGTAGATCCATCTCATGGGAAGACTCACATCCTTTATTGAAACTGACACAAAAATCCAAATACCACTGGAAAGCTGACCTGGCAGATCAGGGCATTCTCTCCTCATAGGGAAGCTTCATGCAAAGACAAATGACTGACAGAAATTTTTCAGGTGAGCAGGGAATCAGAAGGGGCCTAAACTTTATGATCCATGACAGATTATGCTGAAACAGAGAGAAAAGGGCTGGAGTTCAGGGACAGATACGCATACCCAAGGACACACAAACACGCACATGTACCTCAACTGAAAGAAAAGTCTCACTGAACAGTTCTCACCTTTGCAACATATGATACCTTCAGATATTTTCTATTTTGTTCTATTCTATTTGATTTTTAAAATATTGGTAGTTTTGAAATGTCTGAGAAGCACTATGATGGTGGGTTTCCCCACTGGCTCAGTGGATAAAGAATCCATATGATTAGACCTGACATTCATAGGATCATAGCCTTCTTCCAAACAGGTTAGGTAACAATGGATTGGGTTTCTGCCACTTAAATGGCACTCACTTTCCTACTCAGCCTCCATGTATGCTCAAGTCACTGTGGCTGAACTTTTGTGTCAAACTCTGCTATCTGACAAGATGCAAGTTTCCCCCCTTGCTTTACCCCTGTATATTCTCTGTGCATGATTGTGTGTATGTGTGTGTAATTAGATTAATGCTCATTGAAACACCTTCTTTCCAGCTTCCTGGGAAGCATCTCACTCTTGCCCCCAAGGCACATCCTGCAATAGATTACTCATTTTCTAGAACTTGACAATTAACAAAGTACATTGTTATATGATATTACTTGTGGTGGTGTAATCGCTAAGTCATGTCTGACTCTTGTGACCCCATGGACTGTAACCCACCAGGCTCCTCTGGGAGCCCATGGGTTTCTCTGGGTAAGAATAATGGAGTAGGTTGCCATTTCCTTCTTGAAGAATCCCCCTAACCCAGGAATCGAACCTGGGTCTCCTGCATTGCAGATTTCTTACCAACTGAGCTATGAGGGAAGCTCATATGTTATTACTTGAGTATTCATGAAATAGATAAATCAAATAGTATTGGCTGCAAATTTTACAGATATAGAAACTACGGCTAAAAGAAAGTAAGTGATTTTCCCAAAAAGCATAGCCAGTAAATGATAGAAATTAGATAAATCAAGTATTATTGGCTGCAAATTTTACAGATATAGAAACTACGGCTTAAAGAAAGTGATTTTCCCAAAAAGCATAGCCAGTAAATGATAGAAATTCTCTCCACTCATAGGATCAGTGCTAAGATCTCAGACAGAAGACTTGATAAGACTTTGTATTATTTCACCTCCCAGTGGGTGTCCTGGCACCCACTTCTGTACACCCTCTTCACCTTTCTCCAAAGAATACACCCTTGTGTATCACAGCCTTGTTCTGAGGAGGGACCAGAGGAGAAGCCAACATGTATGTATTCTTCATGCTCCAGACTCTGCTTCTATGTCTGCATCCTCTTTGTTATCTTACCTTTGACCTCCTCTACTTTACCCCCTCCATCCCACTCCGTCATCCCACATACACTAACTCAGTTCTCTCCCACTACCCCTCATCGGTCTCTCTAGTTTATAAAATCTTTTCTCATCAATCTGCTTTATGTATGGAACCATGGTCAGGAGCAGCACTTTCTGGTTCCAAAGATGGTTGAAGCTCACCACAGACCATCACTGATTTATAATTTATGTGTCAAGGGCCACATGGCATTAACATGTCCCAGAAATAAGAAATGCTGGGCTTAATAATGGGCAGCCACGATGACAGGCAAACCATTTTGTAAATTATCCTGGGATACTCTCTCCCTCACCGATACTCTCGTCTGTGAAAACTGGTTATATTCACTGCTTTCCAAGTTTGTTTTGCTCTGGACCTTCAGATTTCTAGTTTTCTCCACCAGAAGGGCCTCCCCTGGGGAGAGTTTGTTACTGCCCATTCCACCACCACTTCCAGGAGGTTAAAAAAAAACTGGATGTTCACCTCCTATGGTTAACTGAATACTTACTAGAATTTAATTTTTGAAAATTCTTCTCTGCTTACCACCCTGGCTTTATAGTACCACAGTGTGCCTCCAGTTAACTTGAGGAGAAAGAAGAAATGTACAAATGAATATTAGCTTTAGTATAGAAATCATAGGCATTTTCAGAGGAGAAGAATGGTGTCATCAAATCAAATTGTATTAATAGTTTGTGACTTCAAATTTGTTAGGAACCATTGTTTCAGGGAACTGTTACTATAGCATTTGCAGACTAGGGAATGTTGCTTGGTGAATTTGAACATATATTCATAATAATAATAAAATTTAAATTATATGTGTCAAAATACATAGCAGAGTACTAGTATATGTGGAGTTCTTTTGAGGGTGAGAAACTTTATCATGTGCACATTCACATTGTTCAGGGATTGATTGGTTGATAATGTTTTTAATGCCCAAAGCAGAAAAAAAAAATGTACCCCAAGCTCTTAGACGCTAGCAAAGTAATGCTGAAATTTTTCCAAGCAAGGCTTCGACAGTACGTGAACCGAGAGTTTCCAGGTGTTCAAACTGGATTTAGAAAAGGCAGAGGAACCAGAGATCAAATTGCCAACATCTCCTGGATCTTAGAAAAAGAAATCGAGTTCCATAAAAACATCTATTTCTGCTTTATTGGCTATGCCAAAGCCTTTGAGTGTGTGGATCACAAGAAACTGTGGAAAATTCTTAAAAGATGGAAATAACAGACCACCTCACCTGCCTCCTGAGAAATGTGTGCAGGTCAAGAAGTAACAGAACTGGACATGGAACAACAGACTGGTTCCAAATAGGAAAAGGAGTACATCAAGGCTGTATATTGGCACCCTGCTTATTTAACTTATATGCAGAGTACATCATGTGAAATGCTGGACTGGATGAAGCACAAGCTGGAATCAAGATTGCCGGGAGAGATATCAATAACCTCAGATTCGCAGATGACACCACCCTTATGGCAGAAAGTGAAGAGGAACTAAAGAGCCTCTTGATGAAAGTGAAAGAGGAGAGTGAAAAAGTTGGCTTAAAGCTCAACATTCAAAAAACTAAGATCATGGCATCCAGTGCCATCACTTCATGGCAAATGGATAGGGAAACAGTGGAAACAGTGACAGACTATTTTCTTGGGCTCCAAAATCACTGCAGATGGTGACTGTAGACATGAAATTAAAAGACCCTTGCTCCTTGGAAGAAAAGCACTTTCATGCTATGGCTCCAGGTTTATTCCCTGCTTGGGGAACTAAGATCTGGCAAGCCATGCAGTGTTGCTAAAACAAAAGAAAAACATCGATGATACCCCAATTTGAGAACTACTGTAAAATGAAATGAGTTAATATATTTGTGACTCCTGGCATATATAAAATGCTCAGTAAATGGAAGTTATGATTCTTTTCCTCTGTGGAAGAAAATGATTTATAAAAAGAATTTTCATTCACCTCTTAAAATAGTGAAAGATAAGGTAGTAATCATCCTACATCCTGCAGTCTTCAGTCTTTTTTTTCCCTCTATTCTCTTCAAACCAAACCTGTTTGGATTCTTTAGTTTTTCTCATACAGTTTACATCCTTGCTAACATTTGGGGGTATGCTGGCTCCTGATTCTGGTAAAGCAGAAGTGAGTAGTTTATAGAAGATTCATCCTGGACCTGCCACTAAATAGAGTGTAAATTTAGGCAGCCTCTTTAGTTCTTTAATCCTCTTATCTATTAAATTAAAAGTGGATAATTGTAGAGAGGAGTAAAATGGGAAAGTATGTAAAAGTGATTTGTTTAGCACCAATGGCTCTCTAACAGTTAGTAAGAATTGATAACGATATTACCATTGATTTAATAGAATTTTCAGCTCTAGAAATGTATTCATAGCTATACATAATACTTTCTTAAAATATATGGAATTTAGAAAGATGCAAATGATAACCCTGTATACGAGACAGCAAAAGAGACACAGATGTATAGAACAGTCTTTGGGACTCTGTGGGAGAGGGTGAGGGTGGGATGATTTGGGAGAATGGCATTGAAACATGTATATTATCATATGTGAAAGGAATCGCCAGTTCAGGGTCGATACATGTTACAGGATGCTCGGGGCTGGTATGCAGGGATGACCCAGAGGGAGGATAAGGGGAGGAGGGAGGTGGGAGGAGGGTTCGGGAGGGGGAACTCATGTACACCCGGGGGGAATTCATGTCAATGTATGGCAAAACCAACCAATATAATATTGTAAAATAATTAGCCTCCAATAAAAAAAATTAAAAAGGAAGAAAAAAAAAAGAAAAAAAATACTGTTCACAAACCTTATTTGCCTTGTAGTCCTCTTTCATAAAAATATATAACAATCATGTAAACCTCATTTGGACATTTTAAAAATCACTTAAGCTATTTTCCTGTAAGAGGCAGAGAAACAGTTTTAAGTAAAAATGTGCACATAGGCTTTACTTAAGATCATTATACTGTTAAATAATTTAATAGAAAGTTTAATTGAAATACAGTAATAGTCATAATTCATAAAGACAAATTTTACTTTTTCCCATTTAAGGGTGATATAAGCATTTGATTGATTTAAAATACATACTTAAACAAAAATGTATAATTTATTAACAAATTAAATTCAGAAATTATATAAATATTTGATTTGGTGATTGAAGAGACAAACCATGGATTAATATTGAACAATGTGTTATGGTATTTAAAATTGTTAAGAATCATTTCAATGGCGTGCTATTTAGAATGCTTACATTTTGTATTTAAATACTCAATTGGCTTATTTGTATAATTTGAAGTTTGTGGCTAAGGACGTCAAGTAGAGGTAGCCATTGCTTTTTGCAGTTGTAAGTGTGCAAATAATACCTGGCAGCTGTGGAGGGTCTTCATTTTCAATGAATGAAAAGTGACAGTTATGCAATTTTCACCACTTAATTTTTCACACTGTCTTTGAGAGTCCTAGAGTAATCTTCATGTGCAAATTGAGAATTTGGACCAAATAGATGCAGCTCATGGCTCTGATGGAGGTCATCTTTAGGCTAACCCACAGAACTGTTATCCTTTCTATGCTCTTCACAAACCAGTGTTCAGCATCAGTATGTTTTATAAATTCTGCCTTACCCATCAGTCCATTATTACACCAACTTAAATTAGCTTAATGATATTTGACTCAGGATAGTTTGAAACTTTGGTTGTTGTTGTGTCCAACTCTTTGCAAGCCCATGGACTGCAGCACGCGACTCCCCTGTCCTTCATTTCCCTGTCTCCCATTTGCTCTTCTTATTCTGTTTCCTTGGATGGAAATTCTTTCATTTGCTGCTTTTGTTGTCTCTCCTTCATCATTGAATTTTGTTAAATGTGTAGAAATTTGGGCTTCAATAATTAACTTTGTAATCAAAATCTCTTCATAGACAAGAGATGCTATAGTGAATTATATTTTCAGTGCATTTAAAGTAAGACTAGTGGATGGACAGCTGAACTGCCAGGCACTGAACCTCACCAGTTTGTCTCCCATGATTGATTTTCCTGTCCCTCTCAGGGGTACCACTTTCTTCTTTCATTCAAGCTGCCACAAGAGACTGATAGACCTTCCCCTTTGCTAGTGTGTGGCTCAGTTCATGCAGGAATAATCTCTGACTACTCATGCTGTTGCCTTACACTAAGTAACATGTAGGAGTCAGCCCCTTTCTGCACCCGGGATCATAGGAAGGGAGATTTCTTAGCATCGTTCTCTCCTTTTGATATGGGCCTCTCTTCCAAGTATCTGGGTCTGCCATTTCCTTTTTCAATATAATTCTCTTGGTTTTCCACATTTCAGAGCTTTCTCAGAGTTTCTGATTTGCCAATATTCTTTTTGTTTGTTTGTTTTTGTGATTGACTATGCAAGAAAATTAGAGATATCAAGGGAACATTTCATGCAAAGATAGGCTCAATAAAGGACAGAAATGGTATGGACCTAACAGAAGCAGAAGATAATTAAGAAGAGGTGGCAAGAATACACAGAACAACTGTACAAAAGATCTTCACGACCAAGATAATCACGATGGCGTGATCACTCACCTGGAGCCAGACATCTTGGAATGTGAAGTCAAGTGGGCCTTAGAGAGCATCATTACAAACAAAGCTAGTGGAGGTGATGGAATTCCAATTGAGCTATTTCAAATCCTAAAAGATGATGCTGTGAAAGTGCTGCACTCAATATGCCAGCACATTTGGAAAACTCAGCAGTGGCCACAGGACTGGAAAAGGTCAGTCTTCATCCCAATCCCAAAGAAAGGCAATGCCAAAGAATGCTCAAGCTACCGCACAATTGCACTCATCTCACACGCTAGTAAAGTCATGCTCAAAATTCTCCAAGCCAGGCTTCAGCAATACGTGAACCGTGAACTTCCAGATGTTCAAGCAGGTTGTAGAAAAGGCAGAGGCACCAGAGATCAAATTGCCAACATCCGCTGGATCATGGAGAAAGCAAGAGAGTTCCAGAAAAACATCTATTTCTGCTTCATTGACTATGCCAAAGCTTTTGACTGTGTGGATCACAGCAAACTGTGGAAAATTCTGAAAGAGATGGGCATACCAGACCACCTGACCTGCCTCTTGAGAAACCTGTATGCAGGTCAGGAAACAACAGTTAGAACTGGACATGGAACAACAGACTGGTTCCAAATAGGAAAAGGAGTGTGTCAAGGTTGTATATTGTCACCCTGCTTATTTAACTTAAATGCAGAGTACATCATGAGGAACGCTGGGCTGGAAGAAGCACAAGCTGGAATCAAGATTGCCGGGAGAAATATCAATAACCTCAGATATGCAGATGACACCACCCTTATGGCAGAAAGTGAAGAGGAACTAAAAAGCCTCTTGATGAAAGAGGAGAGTGAAAAAGTTGGCTTGAAGCTCAACATTCAGAAAACTAAGATCATGGCATCTTGTCCCATCACTTCATGGGAAATAGATGGGGAAACAGTGGAAGCAGTGTCAGACTTTATTTTTTTGGGCTCCAAAATCACTGTGGATGCTGATTGCAGCCATGAAATTAAAAGACGCTTAGTCCTTGGAAGGAAAGTTATGACCAACCTAGATAGCATATTAAAAAGCAGAGACATTACTTTGCCAACCAAGGTCCGTCTAGTCAAAGCTATGGTTTTTCCCATGGTCATGTATGGATGTGAGAGTTGGACTGTGAAGAAGGCTGATCGCTGAAGAATCGATGCTTTTGAACTGTGGTGCTGGAGAAGACTCTTGAGAGTCCCTTGGACTGCAAGGAGATCCAACCAGTCCATTCTAGAGGAGATCAATCCTGGGTGTTCATTGGAAGGACTGATGCTGAAGCTGAAGCTCCAATACTTTGGCCACCTCATGCAACAAGTTGACTCACTGGAAAAGACTCTGATGCTGGGAGGGATTGGGGGCGGGAGGAGACAGGGATGACAGAGAATGAGATGGTTGGATGGCATCACCGGCTCTATGGACATGAGTTTGAGTGAACTCCAGGAGTTGGTGATGGACAGGGAGGCCTGGGTTGCTGTGATTCTTGGGTTCGCAAAGAGTCGGACACACTGAGCGACTGAACTGAACTGAACTGATGCATTCATTAGTTTATCTTATGTTTTCTGTCATTTCTAGAGATTTTATTAAGGAGGGGGATGCTATGTGTTCGGTACAGAATCTGAAACAGAATTAATCATTACTTTTTTCCCACTAATGTTATTACATTTTATTTATATTATATAATATTTAATAGTGTATAATAGCTGATATGAAAGTAAGAGTCAATAGAAAGTGTTTTACAGGAGGAGTCTATCTGGTGCATCAAAAGAGGCATATTAATCATTTCTTCAAATACTAATATATCACAAGAAGTCATTCCCCTTTCAGGTCACAAGCTAATGCTTCTGCTAACAAATTAATGTAATGAGTTAATGCTACCAGTACAGTAAGAACTACTTAATTGTCATAATTAATTGAAGCTAAACATAATCATTGCATAATCAAGCAAGGTACATTTCTAATGTTGTTTCATTGATTTTTCATGGTGGTTTCTCATTCCCTGAACTTAATGATAAAACTGAGCAGTTCACAGGGTGCCTCTCAGCAGTTAGTTCCAATTAGTCAAATTTAAATTCTGTCATGAGTCATGCGCCTTGTTTCTTGTTATATTTCTCCAGTATGATCTAGAACTCAGGGATATGTACCCGTTAATTAAGAAAATCATATTTAATTTATAAAATATATTCTCAATAATTTTAATCTTGTCATTTATTATAAAATATTTGGTGAATACAAATCAGTATGTGTATCATGTAAAATATTAATAAAATAAGCTCTTGTGTACCAATCACCAGGCTAAGAAATGTAACATATCCAAACTTTGAATCCTTTTATTTGTCCTTTCTTGACTCCTCTCTTATTCCTCCAGGGTAGTCATTATCCAGATTTAGCATTTGTATTGTTGTGTTCTCTTTAAGATTCCTGCGGCTCATGTAGACATATTAATACATATGCGTTCTAAAAACTCAAGGAGTTAAACTGGTTTTTAAACTTCGTATAAATGGTATTCCTCTGCCATTTGCTTTTTTATTCAGTATTGTTTCTATGATTAATCCATGTTGAAAAGTTTAGTACTAGGTTGTTAATTTTCCCTGCTGCAGAGAGTTCCGTTCTATTATTATTCCAAAATGTTCTCAACCTTTCTTCTAAAACAGGCATTTATATTTAGTGTTGCTGCTGTTCTTGATTTTTGCTTTGTTTGTGGGTTTTTTCTGTTCTAAAATGTGCCTAAAAACATTTTTGTTTATGTTTCCTATGTACACATAGAAGAGATTCTGTAGGGTAATAGCAAGAAGTAGAATATCTGGGTTATAGGTTACACTATTTTAAAAATTACTCAATAGTGCCAAATTTTCTAAGAACTTATTTCTAATTCTACTAGGCATTTATAAGATTTCCCCTCACTCATATGCACACTACTTGATATTGTCAGACTTTAAAATGTTTTGCCTGTCTTAGTAAGCTTGAGCTACCGTTAACAGATTACCATAGGCTGGGTGGCTTAAGTGACAAAAACTTATTTTCTCATAATTCTAGAGCCTGAACCTATGTCAGGTTACCAGCATAGTTGGGTTCTAATGAAGGCACTCTTCCTGGCTTACGTCTTCTATCTCTGTCCTCACTAGGCAGAGAGAGGAGGGAGAAAGAGAGAGAGAACACTCTTCGTGTATTTTCTTATAAGAAAATGGCATGCTTAGTCGTTGAGTCATGTCCTGACTCTTGTGACCCCATGGACTGTATCCCACCAGGCTCCTCTGTTCATGGGATTCTCCAGGCAGGGATACTGGAGTGGGTTGTCATTTCCTTAAAATTTCCCCAATATATAATGGGATCAAGCATGTTTTTTCAAGTTTATTGATCACTGAGGTTTCTGTAAATGTCCTTTGATCATACTTCCTTAGTTTGCTTATCTTTGTATGGACTTATACAGAATTTTCCTGGAGGAGGAAATGGCAACCCACTCCAGTATTCTTGCCTGGGAAATCCCATGGACAGATGGGCTTGGCAGGCTACAGTCCATGGGGTCGCATAGAGTTGGATATGACTGAAGTGACTGAGTACATACACAATTTTATATCTTTATATGAATCTTTAAATGAATTTTTATAATTTATTTTTTAATTCATTTATTTTAATTGGAGGCTAATTACTTCACATTATTGTATTGGTTTTGCCATACATTGACATGAATCCGCCCCAGGTGTACATGTGTTCCCCATCTTGAACCCCCTTCCCACCTCCCTCGAATTTTTATAATTTCTTAATGTATTTTGGATAATAATTTTGTTGATGTTATAAGTTTCAAATATTTTCTCCTAGTTTGTGGCTTATATTTTCACTTTCTTTATGGTATATTTTGATTACCAAAGGTTCTTTATTTTTTTATTTTATTTTATTTTTTTATTTTTATTTAATTTTTTTAATTTTTTTTTTTTATTTTACAATATTATATTGGTTGGTTTTGCCATACATTGACATGAATTCGCCTCGGGTTTACATAAGTTCCCCCTCCTGAACCCCCCTCCCACCTCCCTCCTCCCTTTATCCTCCCTCTGGGTCATCCCCGCATGCCAGCCCCGAGCATCCTATAACATGCATTGACCCTGAACTACTGATTCATTTCACATATGACAACATACGTATTTCAATGCCATTCTCCCAAATCATCCCACCCTCACCCTCTCCCACAGAGTCCCAAAGACTGATCTATACATCTGTGTCTCTTTTGCTGTCTCGTATACAGGGTTATCATTTGCATCTTTCTAAATTCCATATATATATATGCGTTAGTATGCTGTATTGGTGTTTTTCTTTCTGGCTTACTTCACTCTGTATAATAGACTCCAGTTTCATCCACCTCATTAGAACTGATTCAAATGTATTCTTTTTAATGGCTGAATAATACTCCATTGTGTATATGTACCAAAGCTTTCTTATCCATTCGTCTGCAGAAGGACATCTAGGTTGCTTCCATGTCCTGGCTATTATAAACAGTGCTGCAGTGAACATTGGAGTACATGTGTCTCTTTCAATTAATTCTGGTTTCCGCGGTGTGTATGCCCAGGAGTGCGATTGCTGGGTCATATGGCAGTTCTATTTCCAGTTTTTTGAGGAATCTCCACACTGTTCTCCATAGTGGCTGTACTAGTTTGCATTCCCACCAACAGTGTAAGAGGGTTCCTTTCTCTCCACATCCTCTCCAGCATTTATTGCATGTAGACTTTTGGATAGCAGCCATTCTGACAGGTGTGAAATGGTATCTCATTGTGGTTTTGATTTGCATCTCTCTGATTATGAGGGATGTTGAGCATTTTTTCATGTGTTTGTTAGCCATCTGTATGTCTTCTTTGGAGAAATGTCTGTTTAGTTCTTTGGCCCATTTTTTGATTGGGTCATTTATTTTTCTGGAATTGAGCTGCAGGAGCTGCTTGTATATTTTGGAGATTAATCCTTTATCAGTTGCTTCATTTGCTATTACTTTCTCCCATTCTGAAGGCTGTCTTTTCACCTTGCTTAGAGTTTCCTTTGCTGTGCAGAAGCTTTTGATTTTAATTAGGTCCCATTTGTTTATTTTTGCTTTTATTTCCAATATTCTGGGAGGTGGGTCTTGGAAGATCCTGCTGTGATTTATGTCAGAGAGTGTTTTGCCTACGTTCTCCTCTAGGAGTTTTATAGTTTCTGGTCTTACATTTAGCTCTCTAATCCATTTTGAGTTTATTTTTGTGTATGGTGTTAGGAAGTGTTCTAGTTTCATTCTTTTACAAGTGGCTGACCAGTTTTCCCAGCACCACTTGTTAAAGAGACTGTCTTTTCTCCATTTTATATTCTTGCCTCCTTTGTCAAAGATGAGGTGTCCATAGGTACGTGGATTTATCTCTGGGCTTTCTATTTTGTTCCATTGATCTATATTTCTGTCTTTATGCCAGTACCATACTGTCTTGATGACTGTGGCTTTGTAGTAGAGCCTGAAGTCCGGCAGGTTAATTCCCCCAGTTCCATTTTTCTTCCTCAAGATTGCTTTGGCTATTCGAGGTTTTTTGTATTTCCATACAAATTGTGAGATTATTTGTTCTAGTTCTGTGAAAAATATCATTGGTAGCTTGATAGGGATTGCATTGAATGTATAAATTACTTTGGGTAGTATACTCATTTTTACAATATTTATTCTTCCAATCCATGAGCATGGTATATTTCTCCATCTATTAGTGTCCTCTTTGATTGCTTTCAGTAGTGTTTTATAGTTTTCTATGTACAAGTCTTTTGTTTCCTTAGGTAGATATATTCCTAAGTATTTAATTCTTTTCGTTGCAACAGTGAATGGAATAGTTTCCTTAATTTCTCTTTCTATTTTCTCATTATTAGTGTATAGGAATGCAAGGGATTTCTGTGTGTTGATTTTATATCCTGCAACATTACTGTAATCATTGATTAGTTCTAGTAGTTTTCTGGTAGAGTCTCTAGGGTTTTCTGTGTAGAGGATCATGTCATCAGCGAACAGTGAAAGTTTTACTTCTTCTTTTCCAATTTGTATTCCTTTTATGTCTTTTTCTGCTCTGATTGCTGTGGCCAAAACTTCCAGAACTATGTTGAATAGTAGTGGTGAGAGTGGGCACCCTTGTCTTGTTCCTGACTTTAGGGGAAATGCTTTCAGTTTTTCACCATTGAGGATAATGTTTGCTGTGGGTTTGTCATATATAGCTTTTATTATGTTGAGGTATGTCCCTTCTATTCCCACTTTCTGGAGGGTTTTTATCATAAATGGATGTTGAATTTTGTCAAAGGCTTTCTCTGCATCTATTGAGATAATCATATGTTTTTTATTTTTCAGTTTGTTAATGTGGTGTATTACGTTGATTGATTTGCGGATATTGAAGAATCCTTGCATTCCTGGGATAAAGCCCACTTGGTCATGATGTATGATCTTCTTAATATGTTGTTGGATTCTGATTGCTAGAATTTTGTTAAGGATTTTTGCATCTATGTTCATCAGTGATATTGGCCTGTAGTTTTCTTTTTTTGTGGAGTCTTTACCAGGTTTTGGGATTAGGGTGATGGTGGCCTCATAGAATGAGTTTGGAAGTTTCCCTTCCTCAGCAATTTTCTGGAAGAGTTTGAGTAGAATAGGTGTTAGCTCTTCTCTAAATTTTTGGTAGAATTCAGCTGTGAAGCCGTCTGGACCTGGGCTTTTGTTTGCTGGAAGATTCCTGATTACAGCCTCTAGTTCTGTGCTTGTGATGGGTCTGTTCAGATTTTCTATTTCTTCCTGGTTCAGTTTTGGAAAGTTGTACTTTTCTAGGAATTTGTCCATTTTTTCCAGGTTATTCATTTTATTGCCATATAATTGCTGATAGTATTCTCTAATAATCCTTTGTATTTCTGTGTTGTCAGTTGTGATCTCTCCATTTTCATTTCTAATTTTGTTGATTTGGTTCTTCTCCCTTTGTTTCTTGATAAGTCTGGCTAGCGGTTTGTCAATTTTATTTACCTTCTCGAAGAACCAGCTTTTGGCTTTGTTGATTTTTGCTATGGTCTCTTTTGTTTCTTTTGCATTTATCTCTGCCCTAATTTTTACAATTTCTTTCCTTCTACTGACCCTGGGGTTCTTCATTTCTTCCTTTTCTAGTTGCTTTAGATGTAGAGTTAGATTATTTAGTTGACTTTTTTCTTGTTTCTTGAGGTGTGCCTGTATTGCTCTGAACTTCCCCCTTAGCACTGCTTTTACAGTGTCCCAGAGGTTTTGTGTTGTTGTGTTTTCATTTTCATTCATTTCTATGCATATTTTGATTTCTCTTTTGATTTCTTCTATGATTTGTTCATTATTCAGCAGCGTGTTGTTCAGCCTCCATATGTTGGCATTTTTAATAGTTTTTCTCTTGTAATTGAGATCTAATCTTACTGCATTGTGGTCAGAAAAGATGCATGGAATGATTTCAACTTTTTTGAATTTACCAAGGCTAGATTTATGGCCCAGGATGTGATCTATCCTGGAAAAGGTTCCGTATGCACTTGAGAAAAAGGTGAAATTCATTGTTTTGGGGTGAAATATCCTATAGAGATCTATTAGGTCTAATTGGTCTATTGTATCATTTAAAGTTTGTGTTTCCTTGTTAATTTTCTGTTTAGTTGATCTAGCCATAGATGTAAGTGGGGTATTAAAATCTCCCACTATTATTGCATTATTGTTAATTTCCCCTTTCATACTTGTTACTAATTGTCTTACATATTGCGGTGCTCCTATGTTGGGTGCATAAATATTTATAATTGTTATATCTTCATCTTGGATTGATCCTTTGATCATTATGTAGTTTCCTTCTTTGTCTCTTTTCACAGCCTTTGTTTTAAAGTCTATTTTATCTGATATGAGTATTGCTACTCCTGCTTTCTTTTGGTCTCTATTTGCATGGAATATCTTTTTCCAGCCCTTCACTTTCAGTCTGTGTGTGTCCCTCGTTTTGAGGTGGGTCTCTTGCAGACAACATATATGGGGGTCTTGTTTTTGTATCCATTCAGCCAGCCTTTGTCTTTTGGTTGGGGCATTCAGCCCATTTACGTTTAAGGTAATTATTGATAAGTACGATCCCGTAGCCATTTTCTTTATTGCTTTGGGTTCGAGTTTATACACCCTTTCTGTGTTTCCTGTCTAGAAAAGATCCTTTAGCATTTGTTGGAGAGCTGGTTTGGTAATGCTGAATTCTCTCAGCTTTTGCTTGTCTGTAAAGCTTTTGATTTCTCCTTCATATTTGAATGAGATCCTTGCTGGGTACAGTAGTCTGGGCTGTAGGTTATTTTCTTTCATCACTTTAAGTATGTCTTGCCATTCCCTCCTGGCCTGAAGAGTTTCTGTTGAAAGATCAGCTGTTATCCTTATGGGAATCCCCTTGTGTGTTATTTGCTGTTTTTCCCTTGCTGCTTTTAATATTTGTTCTTTGTGTTTGATCTTTGTTAATTTGATTAATATGTGTCTTGGAGTATTTCACCTTCGGTTTATCCTGTTGGGGACTCTCTGGGTTTCTTGGACTTGGGTGATTATTTCTTTCCCTATTTTAGGCCTTTCCCTCTTCTGGCCGTTTGTGGAGTTCTCTTTATTATGTAGTTTCCTCGTTGTTTGTGGGGTTGGACAGGTGACTTGTCAAGGTTCCCTGGTTACAGAAGCTTGTGTCGGTGTTCTGGTGGGTGGAGCTGGATTTGTTCTCTATTTGTTCCCTATTATCTCCTCAAGTATTCTTTCATGGTCTTTCTTTTTGTCTTCTTCTTCTGGGATTCCTATGATTCGGATGTTGGAGCATTTAACATTGTCCCAGAGGTCTCTAATATTGTTCTCATTTCTTTTAATTTGTTTTTCTTTTTTCTTCTCTGTTTCATTTATTTCTACAATTCTGTCTTCTAACTCGCTTATCCTGTCTTCTGCCTCTGTTATTCTACTGTTTGTTCCTTCCAGAGTGTTTCTGATCTCATCTATTGCATTATTCATTGTATATTGACTCTTTTTTATTTCCTCTAAGTCCTTATTAAACCTTTCTTCCATCTTCTCAATCTTTTTCTCCAGGTTATTTATCTGTAATTCCATTTTGCTTTCAAGATTTTGAATCATTTTCACCATCAAAATTCGAAATTCTTTATCAGGTAGACTCCCTATATCTTCCTCTTTTGTTTGTGTTGATGGGCATTTATCTTGTTCCTTTACTTGCTGGGTATTTCTCTGCCTCTTCATTTTGCTTATAATGCTTTGCTTGGGGTGGCCTTTCCCTCTTCTGGCCGTTTGTGGAGTTCTCTTTATTATGTAGTTTCCTCGTTGTTTGTGGGGTTGGACAGGTGACTTGTCAAGGTTCCCTGGTTACGGAAGCTTGTGTCGGTGTTCTGGTGGGTGGAGCTGGATTTGTTCTCTCTGGAGTGCAATGAAGTGTCCAGTAATGAGTTATGAGATGTCAGTGGGTTTGGAGTGACTTTGGGCAGCCTGTATATTGAAGCTCAGGGCTAGTTTCCTGTGTTACTGGAGAATTTGCGTGGTATGTCTTGCTCTGGAACTTGTTGACCCTTGGGTGGTGCTTGGTTTTAGTGTAGGTATGGAGACGTATGATGAGCTCCTATCGATTAATGTTCCCTGGAGTCAGGAGTTCTCTGGTGTTCTCGGGATTCGGGCTTAAGCCTCTTGCCTCTGGTTTTTGGTCTTATTCTTGGAGTAGCCTCTAGACATCTCTATCTGTCATTTCCAAGGTGGTTCCCTCTGTTTTAGCTTCTATTTGCTGGTCTCTTCAGTGTCTAATTTCCGCCCTGATATTAGGGGGTGGGTGGACACTTTTTAAGGCTCAGTTGTTCAGTCCTGTTCTGGGAAGGGAGGAACGCTGCAGACAAATATCTCTGGCGTCTGTGGGGAGTGCTCGCAGCGACTCGGCCACACTGGGTTTGCCCCTGCTCACAGCGCGTGTGCTGTCCCAGTCTACACTGCACAGGCTCTAGGTTGCTCTGCCGGGAACTGTCTGAGGCCGGCGCCAGGTTGTATGCACTTCCCAGGTCTGAGCGGCTCAAGTTCAGGTTCTCAGGTACTCGACAAAGGCACAGACTTGGTTGGGCCTGCGTTTTGTGCCTTCCCTGATCCGAGCAGTTCAGGGGACCAGGTGTTTGGCGAGCGCTGTCTCTGTGACTTATCGCCTCCCCAGTCCCCGCCACTCAGTTTTCTGGGTGTACAACCAGCGCACCTTCTCAGGGGGATATCGACCGGCCCGAGCCCAAGAAGTCCTGATTAGCAACAAGCCTGTCTGCAGTTTGTGTCAGATGCCTTTCTGGGGCCGCGGTTGCCCACTCCGGCTCTGGCTGTGCTCCCTGCCTGTCTCGGCGGGGGATGGGGGATGGGCCGACCGCAGCCGGCTCGCTCTGCTCAGTCCTTTATTCTGTGAGTGGGGCTGGCCGAATCTTAGGTTAGAGCTTTCCGCCTTTTCGTGGGGAAGCTATCCCACAGTCTGCTTTGCTCTCCCCAGTTCTCTCAAATTGTTCTCGCGGCATTCAAGCCCAGTCCTCTCTCTAAGCAGTTCAGCCGGCTCCTCCCTGCCCAGCCCCTGCTTGCTAATGGCGTATGCAGGCGTCTGCGCTGCTTCTCCGCTGGGAGTTACCGTTTGGCGGGTAGTCTGTGGGTTTTAAAAAAATCTTAAAAAAAAAAAGAGGGTTATGTGGCCCTCTGATCTTCCAAGGCTCGCCACAGATTCGCCAGTGAGAGTGTTTCCTGGTGTTTGGAAACTTTTCTCTTTTTAAAGCCTCCCTTCCCAGGACGGAGCTCCGTCCTTACTTCTTTTGTCTCGCTTTTTATCTTTTATGTTTTTTCCTACCTCCTTTCGAAGACAATGGGCTGCTTTTCTGGGTGCCTGACGTCCTCTGCCAGCATTCAGAAGTTGTTTTGTGGACTTTACTCCGCGTTCAAATGTTCTTTTGATGAATTTGTGGAGGAGAGAGTGGTCTCGCCGTCCTATTCCTCCGCCATCTTGTTCCGTCTCCCCTCTTTATTTTTTTAAATGTAGTCACATTTATTAGTTGTTTGTTTCATTAACAGTTTATACTTTTATATGTAGTTTATAAAACTCTTTTCCACCCAGTGCTCATAAAGATAGTCTCTTATTTTTCTTCTAGAAATTTTAAAATTTTGCTTTCCTCACTTAACTTTTTAAACTACCTGAAACTGATTGTGTGGATGACCTGTAATTAGGATCCTTTGATTTCTTTGTAGATTAATTAATTAGTCAGACCACCATTCATTGTGAAGCCTATCCATTTTCCACTGATCTGAAATGCCCTCTTGGTATCTGTTTCTGGGCTCTCCTGTTTCATTGGTCTATTTTTTTCTACCCCTTTGTGAATTCTTATTATTATATAGTAATATCTTCCATAGTAAATAAGCTCACCCTATTTTTCCTCATTAATGTAAAGACAAGTTTGACTCCTTTCTCTTCCATATAAACTTTTGAATTAAAAAGAATCTGTTGCGATTTTCATTGAACTTCCATTGATTTCTACAGACCAATTTGAAGAGAGGCAGTATATTTACATTGTTTTGAGTTTCTAACCATAAACAACTGTTTGGTGTCCTTTGGTAACTTTTAATAAACTCCTAAAATTTTTCATGTATAGCTTTTGCCCAACTTTTATTACATGCATATGATTCCAGGTCCATAATCTAAAACAGAGGGTCCAGAACTTGAACTGTTCAGTAATACTGTGGTTAAAAAAATATATGGATCTAAGTGGATGGCATTTGGGGAACCATAATACAGGATCTCCCCAATAATCTCGCAGTTGCCCCATCCACTAGAAAAATAGAGAAGGGGCTCTACACAAAGAAAATTCCAATCCTGGTTTTGTAATTAAATCACTGTGCCTTTGGTGTTGTTGTTCAGTCCCTAAGTTGTGTCCAATGCTTTGCTACTGCATGGACTGCAGCACACAAGGCTCCTCTGTCCTCCACTATCTCCCAGAGTTTGCTCAAATTCATGTCCATCGAGTTGGTGATGCCATCCAACCATCTCATCCTCTGTCATCCCCTTCTCTGCCTGCCTTCAATCTTTCCCAGCATCAAGATCTTTTCCAATGAATCAGCTCTTCACATCAGGTGGCCAAACTATTGGAGTTCCAGCATCAGTCCTTCCAATGAATATTCAGGGTTGATTTCCTTTAGGATTGATTGATTTGATCTCTTTGCAGTCCAAGGGGCTCTCTAAAGAGTCTTCCCCAGCACTACAACTAGAAAGCATCAGTTCTTCGGCACTCAGCCTTCTTTATGATCCAACTCTCACATCCATACGTGACTCCTGGAAAAACCATAGCTTTGACTATACAGACCTTTGTCAGCAAAGTGGTGTCTCTGCTTTTTTAAACACACTGTCTAGATTTGTCATAGCTTTTCTTCCAAGGAGCAAACGTCTGTTAATTTCATGGCTGCAGTCACTGTCCACAGTGATTTTAGAGCTCAAGAAAATAAAATCTGCCATTGTTTCCATTTTCTCCCCATCTATTTGCCAAGAAGTGATGGGACCAGATGCCATGATCTTAGTTTTCTGAATGTTGAGCTTTAAACCAGTTCCTTCACTCTCCTTTTTCACCCTCATCAAGAGACTCTTTAATTCCTCTTTGCTTTCTGCCAGTAGAGTGGTATCATCTGCATATCTGAGGTTGTTGATATTTCTCCCGGCAATCTTGATTCCAGATTGTGATTCATCCAGCCCAACATTTCACATAATGTACTCTCCACATAAGTTAAATAAGTAAGGTGACAGTATACAACCTTGTCGTACCCCTTTCCCAATTTTGAACCAGTCCATTGTTGCATGTCCGGTTCTAACTGTTGCTTCTTGACCTGCATACAGATTTCTCAGGAGGCAGGTAAGGTGGTCTGATACTCCCGTCTCTAAGAATTTCCTAGTTTGTTATGATTCACACAGTCAAAGGCTTTAGTGCAGCCAGTGAAGCAGAAGTAGGTGTTTTTTCTGCAATTCCCTTGCTTTTCCTATGATCCAATGGATGTTGGCAACTTGATCTCTGGTTCCTCTGCCTTTTCTAAATCCAGCTTGTACATCTGGAAGTTCTCAGTTCATGTACTTTTGAAGCCAAGTTTGAAAGATTTTGAGTATTACCTTCCTAGCATGTGAAATGAGAGCAATTGTACAGTAGTTTGAACATTCTTTGGCATTTCCTTTCTTTGGGATTGGAATGAAAACTGACTTTTTCTAGTGCTGTGCTGAGTTTTCCAAATTTGCTGGCATATTGAGTGCCTTTTGGTTAGTATTTTGCATGTTTAAAACTCAGCTTACTTATCTGAGAAATGAGAATGTAAAATAAACCCCAGTGTTTCAGTCTAGCATTATATGAATCTTATTAGGAGAACGAGTAAAGAGAAGGACTAAGAGGATCATGAAACTTTGAAATATCTTCTGACTTAACTTTCTTACAATAACAAATAACCTTCATTTACAGTAATTTATAGGAATAAACTTTTTTTCCTTGCCTGCAAGTCATTAGTTATGGGTTAGTGATGGCTGCTATAGCTCTGATCAGCTCTGCAGCTTTTGCAAATGTACCCTGGAACTCTCCCTGTGAAATACTGTCCCAAAGCACTACTTCCTAACCTAACAGTCTTTCACATGAATTGTCGATAAAATTTTAAATTGTTGTAATTGCAGTGTATTTGTTCTGCTTATAAGAGCAATATGACTTAACAAAGGGCATCTGGAATCCATAAAAAATAGGAAGATAATGCAAGTGATCCATAAATCCAGTAGCTTCATATAACTAATGTTGATTTTTTTTCTTTTAGTTTTCACCTTGGAGTCAATATATATATATATATAGGCTTTAATAAAACCAGAATTATGTTGTGCAAGTCATTCTGCAATCTTATAACAAAACCTAACATATATTGTAATCATATATTTATTTGTCTTTATGAACTTTAAAAACAGGAATTTAAGTGGCTGCCTAATATCCCAGAATATACATGGTCCATAACTTAGCTAACCCTTTTTTCCATTATTAAAGCGTTTCCTTTGTTCTGCTACTATAAGTAAGGCTGCAATTCATGTTATTGTAAATAAATTAGAATATTGGTCATTTATGACATCTTTACGAAAAATTTCTGGAAGAGTAACATGAATTCTGGTCTTGAAGTGAATTTATGTCAAAGATCAAATAAACCTGACATCTCAGTGTAATGGAGGATAAATATGCTTGTGGTTTAAGTCACATGACTGTGAGTTATCTAATTGTTGAGAGTAAACCTAAAGGCAGGCCAGGTTTGATTGACTGGGGTGAAGGGTTTGGTTGTAGGAGGTAGATAATGAAGTAATGTAGGAAAGAGATCTTGCATTAAGAGAATCCCATTTTTATTCCAGGCACTGTTTTGTTTCTGAGTTGTCTTTTCTGCCTTCCTGCTAGCATTAAATCCTCCTCTTGCCTTGGTCTTCACATTAGTATTTAGAGTATCTGACCAGCCAGTCACATATCCTTGATGGGCACACACTTACAACTTATCTTCCATACACACAACACATTTTAATTATTCTCATATATCTAAACATGAGTTTGGGTGAACTCTGGGAGTTGGTGATGGACAGGGAGGCCTGGGGTGCTGTGATTCATGGGGTCACGGAGAGTCGGACACGACTGAGCAACTGAACTGAACTGAACTGAAACATCTGAAATATATCTTATGACAACCAATAGGGACCATATCAGTTTACCTATGCAGGACCAGTTTTTACTATAAGTATTTGTTCTTAGTTAGAGTCAAAACTATATTTAGATCATATGCTATTTGCCTTTTAGAAAGTTTGACAACAAAGATATGGTGCTTCATACAGACACCGTATATTTTAATAGCACTAGATCTTTAGGAAATGATTAAGTAGCAATCATAATTTAGGGCAATGCAGGTGAGAGAGTCTTCTCTCAAGGTCAGATCCGCATAATGAGATAATTATTACTAGAAAGGAAAGAATCTTGATTGGCTTCAACTGGCCAGGTAGAATACATTTGTTACAAAATTTTATTTGTTTATATATTTATTTATTTTTAATTTCTTTTGTTAAAGTATAGTTGATTTACAGTGTTGTGTTATTTTCTGCTGTACAGCAAAATGGTTCAGTAATACACACACACACACACATATATATATTCTTTTTCATATTCTTTTCCGTTATTGTTGATCACAGGATATTGAATAGCCTGTGCTGTGCAGTAGAATCTTGTTGTTTATTCATTCTGTATATAATAGTCTGCATCCTCTAATCTCAAACTCCCAATCCATTCCTCCCCCAGCCCTTCCCCCTTGGCAACCATAAGTCTGTTCTCTATGCCTGTAAGTCTGTTTCTGTTTCATAGGTAAGTTTAATTGTGTCATATTTTAGAGTGCACATAGAAGTGATATCATATAGTATTTGTCTTGGCTGGCTTACCTCATCTAGTATGGCAGTCTCTAGGTCCATCCATGTTGCTGCAGAAGATATTATTTCATTCTTTTTAATGGCTGAGTAGTATTCCATTATATGTGTATACATGTTTATTTGTATATATGTTTGCATATATATGTATATACCCCGCACTTCTTTATCTATTCATCTGTCAATAGACATTTAGGTTGCTTCCATGTCTTGGCTGTTGTAAACAGTGCTGCTATGAGCATAGGGGGAGCACATATCTTTTAAAATTATAATTTGTCTAGATAAATGCTCAAGAGTGGGATTGCTGAATCATATGATCATTTTAGATTTATCATCTTTCTATCCCATAAAACGAGCAGGAATACAAACTGTAAAAAAGAATCTGTGGAAGAATAGGAAATGGGAGAGGCTGGCCTGCCTTGGTCAAAGACCAAGAGTATCTACCTCTATCTTCTCCCTCCTCCCCAATTTTCCTCTCCGACTCTGGGAGACTTCTCATAAGGAGTTTGCATTTCAGGCAATTTTTCAAAGCAGTGTTCACACTTAGAGATTTTACACAAGAATCTCCCTTTAGACTCACAGAGAGATGGATAAAACTCCAACCCAGCCTTTTATACAGTTTTTAAAACACTCTGTACATTTGTAATAAGAGATTCTTAGGTAGAGAAATATATTATCCCAATTTTGAAATGTTTGAAATCAGAGAATGGGCAGCCTTTCCTTAGGTGTTTTGTTCTCATCAGGACATAGTTGCTTTTGAAGCTACTCAGAGAAAGAATGTCAGGAGAAACATTATAGAGGAAAACTACCATGTCTAGTGTCCCTGGAAGTATTCACTGAGAGGACCTTCTTAAATTGAAAAATCTGATGAACTAACTCACATTTGGAGCTAGTTAGCAGAGCAAAAGTGATGTAGGAGCACAATATAGAAAAGTGACAACGGCGACAACCACAGGTCAGATGTCACGTGAAGATAGCATGGAGAACTTCTGAGAGGTGCAGAGCAGGATGAACTGCTGCAAAAATCATTTAACTGTGCCCTGGAGAATCATGCAAACTGTTGGCATGATTGCAACTTCCATGATATGAGCTAAAGTTTAAACACACTGTTACTTAGAAATGCAAAGAAAATATAGCTTTATTAAATTTGTTTAAAAGTGTGTGTGTGTCATATATATATGATTTTATATAGAAGCATGAAGGTGAATATGTATTAATATATGCTCTTTGTAGTCAAGGGTCAGCCAATTTTTTCTGTAGAGAGCCAGAGAGTAAATGTTTCCAGCTTCTGGACCCTATGGTCTCTGTTGCAACTACTTAATTGTGCCCTTGTAGGTGAAAGCAGCTACAGACAATACATAAATGAATGAGCAGGACTGTTTCAATAAAACTTTATTTACAAAAACAGATGGTGAACTGCCCACAGGCAGTTACCAAAGAAGAAGGGGGAAAAGGATAAATTAGGAATTTGGGATCAAGAGATATACACACTACTATATATGAAAAGGATAACCAACAAGGGCTTAACCATATAGTGTAGGGAACTATATTCAGTATCTTATAATAACCTACAATGAAAGAGAATGTTAAAAAAAAGAATATATATATACATATATATATAAAACTGAATCACTTTGCTGTACATCTGAAACTAAAACAACATTGTGAATCAACTATATTTCAATAGAAACTTTTAAAAATTAAAATAAATGATCTCTTGCTCTCACTCTTTCTTTCTTTCTCTCTTACACACACATCCACACATGAAATGTTCTAACACTCTCTGCAGCAATGCCTGTCATCCATCAGTCCCTAGAATCACCATCACCCGCATGCTAAACTCAATCTGCTGCTGAGGACAAATTTAAGAGTTTCGTTTTTTAGCTGGAGAGATGCCCAATCTTTATAAAAGGAAAACTCTTCTTATAAACTTCCAGTTACATCTTACATTATTTTTATCATCATGTTATATAGTATATAAAAACATAATACATGAATAGGTCTCCTGTGTTGAGTTCTTTCTAAGAGCCAGGAATTCTTCAGTGCCTAAGTTTGTTTTGTCTGCACAAAAATCTTACGATATCAAAACAATTATTATCTCTATTTTCTAGGAGCCAGTTTTCAAACATAGGCACAATCATTGCAGATATATGACCTTAACCAGTATTTTCCTCCTAAATGTTTATTCCTTTGAAACAAAGATAACAAGAAAACATAGTTAAAGACTGCATGTGAACAAAACAGTGAAACCAATAAAACTAAAAGAACACACCCATGTATACACACCATACATGCATACTCATACATGTGCAGGTATATACGTGTGTGTATGTGTGTGGAGAGAGAGACAAAAAGAGAAGGAGAGAGACTGAGACAGAGAGAGAGAGGAGGGAGACAAGATGATGGCAGCTTGTCATTTCGTTGCAAGAAAGGGACCCCTTCCAGGGCCCGAAAGTGGACTCTTGTCTAACACTCGGAATTGAATTGTCCAAGGAGACACACGTGCTGACAAAGCAAGAGACTTTATTGGGAAAGGTTCCCCGGGCGGAGAGCAGTAGGGTAAGGGAACACAGGAGAACTGCTCTGCCACGTGGCTCATAGTCTCGGGTTTTCTGGGGATGGGATTAGTTTCCAGGTTGTCTTTAACCAATCATTCTGACTCAGAGTCCTTCCTAGTGGTGCGTGCCTTGCTCATCCAAGATGGATGGCAGCGAGAAGGATTCTGGGAGGTGGTTGGACACGTGGTGTCACCTTTTGACCTTTCCTGAACTCTCCCTGTTGATGGTGGCTTATTAGTTCCACGTTCCTTACCAGGACCTCCTGTTGTAAAACAGCGCATGCAAATAGTTACTATGGTGCCAGGCCCAGGTGGGTGGTTTCAGTCAATGTGCTTCCCCTAACAATTTCTGTATACCAATTTCTGTGTTAGTCACTTCTGCTTGCAGTGACAAACAGTCCCCCAGAACTTAATGGCTTACAATCATAAACATTTATTTCTCACTCACGTTGCATGTGGGAAGCGACAAGTTTGCTGTGGGTTGGTTGCATGGCCTGTGGCTTTGCTCAGCTCTTATTGGCTCTGCTTCGCTTCGCTTGTCTTCCTTATCTAGCTCTTGAGGCAGGGTCTGCCTGTTTCTGGCCAAAGTGAAAGTGAAGTCGCTCAGTCGTGTCCAACTCTATGCGACCCCATGGACTGTAGCCTATCAGGTTCCTCAGTCCATGGAATTTTCCAGGCAAGAGTACTGGAGTGGGTTGCCATTTCCTGCTCCAAAAGAATGTGCAAAAGGCTAAGACAAACCACACAACCATACTCAAAACTTTTGTTTGAACTTGGTTTACATCACATGACCTCTTATTCCATTGGTCAAACTAAGTTATGTGACCAAGTCTAGAATCAGTGGTGCAGAAAGGTCCTCTGAGAAGGAGGCAAAGGAATGAATAGTTGTGAACAGTATAGTACAATACACCTCCTCTCTGCTCACCGCACGAAAGGCCAAAGAATTCAAGAGACAAGGTGTTGAGGCAAGGAAGAGACTTGAACTGGGGAGTGGGCAGACTGAGAAGATGGCAGGCTAGTGCCTCAAAATAAATATCTTATTAGAGTCTGGATGCCAGGTTCTTTTATAGATGGGAGGCCAAGAAGCAATGAGGAACTAAAGTCACAAAGCAGAATAGAGAGGGAGATGCACTGAAGAAGTAAAGTGAAAGGATCTTCAGTCTTGCAAAACATCTCCAAGGGAATTTTCCAGCCTTCAAAAGGGGTATGTTATTCTCTCCTATTCACAGATGGGCAGGGACAAACTATCTCTCCATCAGCTGAACAAAGGCACTTTAGTTTACAGTCAAGCAGAGGGGCAGGGTACTCCATTAAGTATGATTATAACAAAAGTAAGGAAAAGCAAGTCAAACAAACAGTTTCCAACATGGAGTCAGAATTGGCTTCCTCCCTGCAACATCTTCATATGCTTAAAGATTGCAAGGCAAAATTCTGCTATTAGCTACCCCACAGCTGACTTACCTTATGCTGTCATCACAATCCATGCTTATTGACTAAGGGAGCTAGTTCACCCAGGACAAGTTTCTCTGAAATAAGTTTGTGTGCACTGCTTTTACCTTTCCTATTAATTGCAAAGATTTGTGTATTATCAGCATGCTAATTTGAAAGAACTTTAAAGGACTGAAATATATATATATGTTTTTTAATCTTGTCACTTTCTTGCTTCTGTATTAGCACAATGTATTCTGCACAGGCTCCAGCTAGAGGGGTTCTTCAAATCAAAGGGGTTTTAGGATGCATTCAGAGAATCATATACTTTTACATCCTTTTTTGTTACCTTAATTACTTTCCTATTTGCATTCCAAATGCTACTTTATTGAAATCTGATTCAAATTCAGTTTATGGTCTCAGGTTAAAAAGGCGTTGCTAACCTGTGCTTATTGTAATAAATGGCCCTTGGAGGAATCTGAAGCTTCTGTTGTGTTACCTTAAAAATTGGAATGTTCCTTTTGATCCAGAAGAGGACAAGCTGAACTAGAATGCCTATTGCAGTAGGAAGCTGACATTCTAAAGAAGAATATGATTTTTGTAAAACTCATTTATTTGACCATTACATCACCAGCACTGGCTCAATTTGATATTAAAGTTTAATTCAGAATGTCCATTTTGCTAAGCAAATGAGAAATCCTGCTGTTAACTTTTCGAGTAATTCAACTTTCTATAATGCATTTTCCTTTCATTGGAGCTTTTAAGGTATTCGACTTCAATCTATCCCATCCACACCCCATTTTTTTTCCTGTATGGATCATTGGTTCCCAGGGGACATGGGACAACCTTCTGAAATCATTTCTTTCTTTTATTGTGTCCCTGGATATTCTTCATCAACTTCAGAACTTTAGTCTCAGTATATATGAACCCTCAGGAACTCAGGACTAAATCAGAAAAGCCAAATTGACAGTGAAGTAAGACTTGGTTGGTACAAATGGAGCTCTCAAATTTTATTGTAGGTGGATATGTCTAGCCAGACAATGGAACAAGAAGTACAAGTGCCTACCTCAAAATATGACACCTTGGCATATGTAATATTTTAAACTGGAGCAATTTGAGAAATGGCAAGTACTGGAAGGACTCTCTGGACTTTCCCCTGAAGCAGATTATAAAATCTTCACGTGAAAGGTACCCCCCTATACCCTGGAATGTGAAGTCAAGTGGGCCTTAGGAAGCATCACTACAAACAAAGCTAGTGGAGGTGATGGAATTCCAGTTGAGCTATTTCAAATCCTGAAAGATGATGCTGTGAAAGTGCTGCACTCAATATGCCAGAAAATTTGGAAAACTCAGCAGTGGCTGCAGGACTGGAAAAGGTCAGTTTTCATTCCAATCCCTAAGAAAGGCAATGCCAAAGAATACTCAAAAAAATGACCGCACAATTGCACTTATCTCACACACTAGCAAAGTAATGCTCAAAATTCTCCAAGCTAGGCTTCAACAATACGTGAACCATGAATTTTGTTGTTCAACCTGGTTTTAGAAAAGGCAGAGGAACCAGAGATCAAATTACCAACATCCGCTGGATCATCAAAAAAGCAAGAGAGTTCCAGAAAAACATCTATTTCTGTTTTATTGACTATGCCAAAGCCTTTGACTGTGTGAATCACAATAAACTGTGGAAAATTCTGAAAGAGATGGGCATACCAGACCACCTGACCTGCCTCTTGAGAAACCTTTATGCAGGTCAGGAAGCAACAATTAGAACTGGACATGGAACAACAGACTGGTCCCAAATAGGAAAAGGAGTACATCAAGGCTGTATATTGTCACCCTGCTTATTTAAATTATATGCAGAGTACATCATGAGAAACGCTAGGCTGGAGGAAGCACATGCTGGAATCAAGATTGCCAGGAGAAATATCAATAACCTCAGATATGCAGATGACACCACCCTTATAGCAGAAAGTGAAGAAGAACTAAAGAGCCTCTTGATGAAAGTGAAAGAGGAGAGTGAAAAAGTTGGCTTAAAACACAACATTCATAAAACTAAGATCATGGCATTCAGTCCCATCACTTCATGGCAAATAGATGGAGAAAAAGTGGAAACAGTGTCAGACTTTACTTTTGGGGGCTCCAAAATCACTGTAGATAGTGACTGCAGCCATGAAATTAAAAGACACTTACTCCTTGGAAGAAAAGTTATGACCAACCTAGAAAGCATATTTAAAAATGGAGACATTACTTTGCCAACAAAGATCCGTCTAGTCAAGGCTATGGTTTTTCCAGTGGTCATGTATGGATATGAGAGACTGTGAAGAAAGCTGATCACCTAAGAATTGATGCTTTTGAACTGTGGTGTTGGAGAAGACTCTTGAGAGTCCCTTGGACTGCAAGGAGATCCAACCAGTCCATCCTAAAGGAAATCAGTCCTGAACATTTATTGGAAGGACTGATGCTGAAGCTGAAACTCCAATACTTTGGCCACCTGATGCGAAGAGCTGACTCATTTGAAAAGACCCTGATGCTGGGCAAGATTGAAGGCGGGAGGAGAAGGGGACGACAGAGGATGAGATGGTTGGATGGCATCACCGACTCAATGGACATGAGTTTGAGTAAGCTGCGGGAGTTGGTGATGGACAGGGAGGCCTGGCGTGCTGCAGTCCATGCAGTCGCAAAGAGTTGGACACAACTGAGCAACTGAACTGAACTGATACCTGAAGGAAAGGAACATCCTTATCTCCATAGATGGAGGAACGCCAAGAGGAATCTCAACACACAGGCCTTGTTGAGTTTCCCCGAGTTGACTACTTGTAGCTCATACACTTTTGTCATATTGTATAGGACACAACTTTACACTCTTCATCAAGCCTATCAGAGAAACACTCAAATGTAACTGCTTCTTCAGGTCTTCATTTCCTTTTACAAGATTTCCATGTCATGTAAAACTCATATTAAATACATTAGTTTGCTTTTCTCTTCTTTAATCTGTCTTTTATAACAGAGACATAGCTGAGACCCTAAGATGGGTAGAGGAAAGCTATTTTTCCTCCCCTGTAGAGGAAATGTGTCATCGGTCATGTTCAATCTTTAATAAACAGGAAGTGTGTCAAATTTCAATATCTTATTTGATGTATAAGTTTATAGTGGGAAATTAGGCTGGTACACTGAAGCAGGCAAAATGTTATATACTGCATAATTGCTACTCAGATTTCATATGCAAAACAGTAGCAGCATCACCTCAGCAGTTGTTAGAAATGCAGAATATTGGGACTGATTCTTGACCTTCTGAGTAAGAATCTGAATTTTTATTGGTTCCCAAAGGTATGTAGAACACTAAAGTTTGAGAAGAGCATACCAGAGGATTCGCCACACCATTTCCTCAGAGTGTCGTTGTTGTTCAGTCGATCAGTCATGAAGTTACATCTATATGGTGTGTGGTATGAGGCATGTCACTAATGCTATGTGTCTTGGTCCTGTTCAGTTTAGTTCAGTTCAGTCGCTCAGTTGTGTTCAACTCTTTGTAACCCCTTGGACTGCAGCATGCCAGGCTTCCCTGTCTATCACCAACTCCTGGAGCTTACTCAAACTCATATCCATTGAGTCAGTGATGCCATCAACGATCTCATCCTCTGTCTTCCCCTTCTCCTCCTGCCTTCAATCTCTCCCAGCATTAGGGTCTTTTCTAATGAGTCAGCTCTTCTCATCAGGTGGCCGAAATATTGGAGCTTCAGCATCAGTCCTTCCAATGAATATTCAGGACTAATCTTCTTTAGGATGGACTGGTTGGATCTCCTTGCAGTCCAAGGGACTCTCAAGTCTTCTCCAACACCACTGTTCAAAACCATCAATTCTTCAGCGCTAACCTTCTTTATGGACCAACTCTCACATTCATACATGACTACTGGAAAAACCATAGCTTTAACTATATGGACCTTTGTTGGCAAAGTAATGTCTCTGCTTTTTAATATGCTGTCTAGGTTGGTCATATCTTTTCTTCTAAAGAGCAAGCATCTTTTCCTGACTATGAATAGACCAAGGGTGGAGTATAATGATGGAGATTTTTGTTCTTTTGGTACAGAGTATTTCTGGTACCGAAACTCCTCTTCCACCACTGTCTTTCCCTTTGCTTCTGTCCCAGTCCCATCCCACCTACTCTGGTCTCTAGTTTCCAAAGCCTCCCAGGTGCTTTGTCCATCCAAGGTGTCCCCAAAGCCCTCACCAAGACCAGGTCTCCATCTAAGCTGTACAGTGGAATCACCATAAAAGCTTGAAAAGATTGATACCAGAGCCTAACCCATAGAGATTCTAAATTAATTAATCTGCTAGAAGTTCTTATGTGCAATGCAAGTTGAGACCTTGTCCACTAGTTCTGCTCTTTAAGTCTCTTAGGAGACACCTGGATTGCTTTTCTATTCTCCACACTAAAAGGTGTATAGATGGTAATGATTTACTTGATAAATCCAAAGAGTGTTTGCATCTTGACTGGGGAATGACCTTAACCAAGAGACTAATTGGTTTTGAATTTCCTATTCCTCAGGGGGCTACTCCAGTCAAACAAGGAGATAGCTGCTATCTTCTATGGAGGCTGAGGGCTTACTGAGGATATTCAGAGTGTGACTTGATATCTTCACATTGGGATAAAGAATCGCCTTTGTTTTAATGATATGGAAGCAGGGTCTGTTCTCTCAGGCCCACGAATGAGGAGTCCTGACTCCTTGGTACACTCTGGCTGCCTGGGTGGCAAATACCTATGTTGCTCCCCTCTTCCTAGAATGGTTAAGAAGACAGAGAAATCCAAAAGGTCAGAAATGATCAACTTTGATGATACTTATCATCTGTCTGTATGGCTCATGACTTGGAAAAGAATGTGTGGAAGGGCCTCCTCTTCTCAGGAGAAATTTAGTTCGATTCTGCTGCCAAAGAGGAACCAATGAATCATCTAAAGCATCTTCTGCTTTGTCTCTACTCTTCAGTGGTTATTTGGTTTTTGCCTAACCAGCAGCTAGTCCATACTTTTCTCCCAGTTGTATCCTATTATGGAGAAGCTGGGCTTTTTGAGGGGAATTATTCTCTGTGCCAGCTCTTATGGTTAGTCCTAATTGGCCTAAAGCAAACATTTGTCCTTTTAATTGGCTCAGAGATGAGTTGTAACCTAGCCCTAAGCCAGTCTTTAGGCACTCTCCTGGCCAGTTACCAAATGTTGTGATCTGAATGTTTGTGTCCCCTCCCTCCCCCAAATTCATATGCTGAAGTCCTACCCCTCATTGTGATGATATTTGGAGGCACGGCCTTTGTGAGGTAATTAAGTTTAGAGTAGGTCTTAAGACTGTTGTCCCCATGATGGGATTGGTGGTCTTATAAGTAGAGGAAGAGAGACAAGAGCCCTATCTCTCCACATGCACACCCCCAGAGAAAGACCATGTGAGCACACAGCAAGAAGGCAACCCAGGAAATGGACTTTCACCAAACACTGAATCTGTTGACACCTTGATCTTGGACTTTCCAGCCTCTAGAACTGTAAGAAAGAAATCTCTGTTGCTTACACCACCCAGTCTGGAGTATTTTGTTACAGCAGCCTGAGCTAAGGCAGCTAGTGATTGGTTACTACATAGATGGGTGACACAATAATAAATTGACCCAATCAAAGCAAATGCAGGATGCTGTCCAGTAGTTGAAGGAAAGAAAGGAAAGCGTATAGCCCCAGGTGCTTCTGGGATATGCTCCTAGAACTGCCAACAATGACACTAAGGGTGGCAGCATGGAGAGTCAGAAAGAATCCTGCCATTGAACATGCCCTTTTTGTGACACTACAAATGATCTTATCATGTGAACTGGTGTGAATCAGAATTTCTGTTGCTTTGAAACTGAAAATATCTTAACTGATACATATCTTGATCTGGACTAAATGTCCTCAGCTCTTACAATGGTGTGATTATCTCTTTGAGGGATTGGGGGTGGGAGGAGACGGGGACGACAGAGAATGAGATGGCTGGATGGCATCACTGACTCTATGGACATGAGTTTGAGTGAACTCCGGGAGTTGGTGATGGACAGGGAGGCCTGGCGTGCTGTGATTCATGGGGTCACAAAGAGTCGGACATGACTGAGCAACTGAACTGAACGGAACTGAACTGAATGAGAATAATGCTGATTTACCAAGAATGCCCTCAAAACACTTGTTCTCAAACTTAGCTGCACATTGAAATCACCCAGCAATTTCAGAAGATATCAAGGCCTGTGTATCATCCCGCAGAGATTGTGATTTAATTATTTTAAGTATGATTGTGGTTTTGTGTATCTATTTGTCTTAGTTCCTTGATTTTGGTGGTGAGAGGGCAAGTGGCAACTAAAAAGAAGTGGGAAACTTTGATATAACAAATAAGCAAGTTTAAAATTTTAATATTACCATGCCCAGGATGCTTCTTCTCCTAGCCATGACCCCCAGGACTCTGGGAAAAGAGAAAGAAGAAATAATCCCAGTTGGTAGAATCTTGAAGGTATTCATTGACCTTGTGATACTCAGAAAACCAAGTCAGTGAATGATGCTGTTTCCTGAGTTAATTTCTGAGAAGCAAATGTTCACAAAGATTTTATAGGTCCCAGTATGACAATATCTTCTCAGGTCTCTTCACTGTTCTCCATCTCTTTGCCCGTCACCATGACAACCCACATAGGTATTAGCCAAGAAACCTGGAAGGGACATTTTTAGTGTTTTACCTCATCTCTTTTCTTAGATATTTCACAGAATGATACATATTTGAGAATGTCCTAGGATAGATGAATTAGAGATTTTCAAGCTCCAAAATTATAACAGATCATGGCAAGGGGCATATCCCTATCAGAGAGCCATTGAAAATGTAGCAGTGGTACACCGTAACAAATATTAGTTGCAATAAAAGCAAGAAAAAGGAAGGCAATCTCTATGCAAATATAGAACCACTTAACTTTAGAGAAGAAATGTCAGAGGCTTTATTCAGATCTCAAGAAAAGAAGAGTTAAGAGTGTTCTACCTAAATTCACTGTGATTTTGCTTTCATACCAGACTTCTATATGATCAATATAAAAATACCTTTAGCATTAGGCCTCAGCAACCTTAACTTGCTAATGTTCTTTAACATCTATTTATGGAGAAGTTGGGCTTCCCTGGTAGCTCAGACAGTAAAGAATCTGCCTGCAATGCAGGAGACCCTGGTTCTATCCCTGGGTTGGGAAGATCCCCTGGAGAAGGAAATGGCAACTCACTCCAGTATTCTTGCCTGGAGAATTCCATGGACTGAGGAAACTGGTGGTCTATAATTCATGGGATCATAAAAGAGTCAGACACAACTTAGCAACTAACACTTCAAAAAAAAAAAAGAAGTATGCCTCAGAGTTGTTGTTTAGTCACTAAGTCATATCCAACTCTTTTGCAACCCCTAGCCTACCAGGCTCCTCTGTCCCTGGGGTTTCCCAAGCAAGAATACTGGAGTGGGTTGCCATTTCCTTCTCCAGCGGATCTTCCCAACCCAGGGATAGAGCCCAGGTCTCCTGCATTGCAGGCAGATTCTTTACCACTGAGCCACCTGAGAAGGCTGTGCCTCAGTATACACATAGTAATTTTCTTTCCTCAGCAGCTTTGTGATGTATCTATTAGCTACTACTGTTTAACAAACAATTCGAAAGCTCATTGGCATACAACAATAAACATTTATGCACAATCATAGGTCTAAGAATTGGCTGGAATGGCTCTGCTTCAGGTTCTGGATTAGAAGTTCAGTTCCAGTGGCTCTGCTCCATATTCTTTTCATTTTTATGCTGTGAGGGATGTGTCCTTCTAGTAACAATGACAGAAATACAAGGAAGAAAAGCAAAAACATGTAGTTTTTATCATTGCCAAGGCTTAGAACATGTGCTCTATCACTTTCCTCCATGTTCCATTGACCAAAGCAAGTCATATGGCCTAAGCCCAACATCAATGAAGCAGAAAAACATACTCCACCCAGTGGTATGAAATTCAAAGTCACATGACAAGAGTATGACATCAAGGAGAAAAAGAGAATGGGAACAATAATGTGGTCTATCACACACGATCATGTCTGGACTCCAAATCAGAGGTTGGCATTTTTTTTCTGCAATAATGGAGACAGTAAATATTTTAGGCTTTGTGGGCCATATGGTCTCCGTCACAACTATTCAACTCTGCCATTTACCATCGTAGTGCAAAAACAGCCATAGATAATACATAAATGAATGAGCATGGCTGTATTCCAATAAAACTTAATTTATTGACACTGAAATTTGAATTTTATGTCATTTTCACGTTACAAAATATTCTTCTTTACATTTTTTCCAACCATTTAAAAATACAGAAAGCATTATGAATTCACAGGTTGCACAAAAATAAACAGTAGGCCAGAAGTGACCCATGAGCCATAGTTTGACCCCCAACCCCGCCCCTCAGTTGTCTGCTGCCTTTCAAGTCTCATCTGTCATCTAACATTCCAATGATATGAAAACATAGTTTCCCAAACAATGCATTCGATATACTGATGTCTTAACCCTTGTGTTTGTTCTTGCCTGCCCCCAGAATGTCCTTCCCCTCTCCCTTTGTTTAGGAAACTTCTAGTCCTTCTTCTACTTCATTGAGTGTTTTCACATCTGCAGTACCTTCCCAGATTCCCTGGGACTAAGGTGATTCATCTTCTATACCCTCATTGCGTTAGACACATGTGTTAGTCTGGGTAGATGAGCTGTTGTAGTAAACAGCACTGAAATTTAAATGGCTTAGCACAATAAATGTTTCTTTCTCACTCACATAATGGGGCCATGGAATCAGTTAAGCATTTGAGCTCTACTCTGTTCAATCATTTAATGACTCAGTCTCCTGTGTTGTGAATCGTTCCTGTTCTGCAGTCAAATGAAGAAGAGAGTAAGGGCTGTGAGTGACTGGTTGTATGGGCCGGGCTTGGAGCACATCCTCTCTGCTGGTGTCCCATTGGTGAGGGCCCCATCCTTTGGCCACATGTAACAGCAGAGGGAGCTAGAGAGGACGTTGAATGAATGAATGAATGAGTGACTTGTGAGTTTTGGAAAATTTCATTCATTTGGCTCTTGGTAGATGACTGAAACACTAACACCAACTGAACTTGCTAAAAAGCCAACAGGACTGAGTTATATCCAGTTCAAGTAAATTTCATGTTCCCTTTTCCCCTGTGTTTTTAGAGTTGTTGTAGGTCTTTTGCAAAATGTGTCCTCCTCTATGTGAATTTCCTTTCACCAGTTAACAGAATGATTTCACTCAGGCCTGCCTTAGCTTTGTCCTTCCTCTAATAGTGTGTTTGCTCATGTTGGGGACGACCAATGACTTACAGGCATAACAGTTTTGTTAGGCAGTTTCCTCCCCACCTGCTCCCCAAATTCCACCCACAGCCCCCTACTTTGCTGCCATGAGTGTGGCCTTGCCTCTCCAGCCCATCTGCACTCGCTCTTGACTGAAAGGGAATTAATGGCATTCACTGCTTACTTGTTTGTCTCACACAGCTCCAAGATGTGTCCCTTTGTCCCTTTGTCGGCATGCTGGCTCATAAAACAGCTGCTTCTTTCAGTCATCCCTATTGAGAGAAAACAATGGTGCTTCCTGTTGATAGAGTTCCTTTGCTCTGAATCAAAGAAAAGATGTTAAGGCCATGGAATCCTATTTAATGCTGTCTCTGGGAGCCATTGGTTTTTTAATCATACATACACTTGCTAAGATTAAATCCAGCATGGTATATTCTGAAAGCGGTTGTAAAGCACAAAGGGGAGAAAAAATAACATGATGAGTCCGATTTTTTAAATTTTTATTTTATATTAGAATATAGTTAATTGCAATTTGTGTTAGTTTCAGGTGTACAGCAAAGTGATACTAATACATACTTATGTATCTATTTTTTTCAGATTCTTTTCCCATATAGGTTATTATAGAATATTGAGTATAGTTCCCTGTGCTGTACAGTAGGTCATTATTGATTATCTATTTTATATGATGGGTTCCCTTATGCTTCTGTGAGGAATCCATTCCCTACTTCCCAAGTCATCTGACCCACAGAACACAGAACAACTGGTAGCTGAGATTTATGTGCCTTTCTTTACCTGTGACATGGCATGGAAAATTCCAGAAAGCAGGACCATATCCCTTCCTAGCTGTTATTCTTCTGTTTGATACAGCCCCTCTTTATCTCTCTGTACCCAAGCAGTCAGTTCTGTTCTGGATTCTTCTTGTTCAGAGATGTTGCTGCAAGCGGTGTCAATCTGAATGTCTGGCTGTGGCTCTAGGGACTGATCTATAATAACACTCCATGTTCCCACCTGGGATGCTGATGTGTAGTTTTAATATGAAGCTGACACTTTTTGAGGGCTGTGTGCCAGACTCTGTGCTAAGTGTTCTGCCTGTATTATATCATTCAGTCTTCACCAGTACCCAAGAGTTGGCTCTGTTTCCTCCCATTTTGTAAATGAGGAAACTGAGATTTGGACTAAATACCCAGGTCAAGGCCATATAGCGGGGAGGGGGCAGGGCGGTGATTCAAAGTCAGTTCTCTGCAACTTCAGAATTTTTGATCCAGAATTCTGTGCTGCTGCCTGTCAAGCTAGTATAGCTATAATAAATCTAAGACAGTTTCCAGAATCTTAATACCAGAGTGTGGTCTATAGACCAGGAGATCGGTATCACCTTGGAGTTGATATTAGAAATGCAGAATCTCAAGAAATCCATATCCAAACGTGCATTTTAGCAAGACCAATGTCATTTGTAGGCACATGAAAGTTTAAGAAACTCTGATTTAGAATTCCTCCTTGTACAGAAGAGTAAATGTGTCAAATGATGGGCCTTGGCTCCATCAGCTATTGCAGACGCAGGACTGAAATCCAGGCTCAGTCCAAATCCATCTCTCCAGCCACAGAGATGGGACGGAGGATGCATTCCATGTAGAGAGGGCGGGGTGAGACAAGAGAGTTGGTGGTGTCTTAAACTGTGTTCATAGTCAACAGCCTCTGAGATGCAGATTTGAGTAGATGGGGCAATTGTTAGGATGTGTACTAGGGACAGAATTTCTAAAGGAGGTGGGGAGAAGCAAGATTGAGCAGAGGGGGAATTTGAACTTCATTCTTGCATTAGAGGACCCGACAGACAACATAGAAGCTGGGATGGCCTTTCAGGGTCGTCCTATGTCAAGGCAAGGGGGACAGACCTTTGTACCCCCCTGCATTGACCAGCCATTAGATGATAATTGCCCCTGACTGAGGGTGATTCCCAGGGTGAGATAGTTGTGAACCTTGTGTCAGCCAAATGGGAGATGAATGCCTTGATCCTGAAGGAAGGGGGTCCAGGCATTGCCCTGTGATTTTCACCACAGAGGAGAGGCTGCAGAAAGGTTTTAAGCTTTCTGCCAAGAACAACAGGAAATCATTCAGTATGACATAATAAAATTTGCATTTGATAACAGTTCCTTTGGCTCCTGTGTGGCAGTGGATCAGAAGGAACCAGAATCAAAGAAAAGTGATCTGTTAGTGAACAGTGGTCGCTCAGACAAAAGGAGTAACCACCTTTAGAAGTGGCAAAATTCAAGAGACACTTTGTGCTTAGAAAGTACAAGATAGTGTGATTCATTTTCAGGTGAAATGTGGAGAAAGAAGGGTCCTGATGGGCCATGGGCTTCTGGAAGGGTTCACTGGCAGAATTAAGGTCAGTTTCTAGGAATGGAATCACTGGTCACTGAAGAAGATTGACAAAAAGATGTTAAAGTCTTCTTAAGTAATTTAGTAAAACTCAATTTGCCACAAAATTTTAAACTATTATTGGACTCATCTTGTTTAGAATTATCATCCCCAGAAACCACAGTTCCTCTAGCATGCATGATGGATATTGAGGGACTGTTCTCCAGATGTCCTCAAGAAAACTTGAAGCTTCTGGAATTTTTGTTTGTTTGCTTTTCCCATTGTTGTTTTATTTAACTATATCTTACAAATGCTTTTGGTGAAATAGTTCTAAATTACCACTTTGTTGAGCATAAAAAATAAAAGAACAATCATAAGAAAATCAATTTGACATAAGATTGTTCTATCTAAAAGAACACACCTGTAAAATTATACCAAAACTACTATATAAACAAAGGACACTAAGAAAATAGTATCAAAGCAGAGTTTCTGGTGGTATATGTGTATGAGTTTGTGTGTATTCCTTTTTTACTCATTCTAAAGCCAAATCAAGCCTCTGTACCCTGACACCCAACTAAATCTTGGAGACAGAGCTTTGGGCAAAGTAGAAAAAAAATAGTTTCATTGCTTTGCCAGTCAAAGGGGGCCACAGTGGACTACTGCCCTCAAAACTGTGTCCCAGCCTCAAGGGATAAGTAAGGAGTTTTATGATAATAGTTCATAGAGGGTGTGGTCAGCTCATGGGCAGTCTTCTGACTGGTTGGTGGTGAGGTAAGTGGGAGTCAGCATCAGCAACCTTCTGGTTCCCACAGGTCTGGGTTCTAGTGCTGGTGGGCAGCACGCAGTTAACTTCTCCCACCTGGTGAGGGTTTCAGTGTCTGTGAAACAGCTCAAAAATATTGTTCCGTATATCCCTTAAGGGAGTTTTCCAGGCTGCTGCCCCAAGGCTGCACTATTGTTTCTTTTGACTATTCCTCCTGTCAGGCGAGTGTATGTTTCTCGGTTCTTGTCTCATCACAACAATGATTTGGGGCGACGGACATTAAAGCCCTTGGCGCGTCACAGCTCTCGGGTCTTGAACAAACCTTGTCATAGCTCTTAGACAAATCAGTGTTACAGCTCTATTTTATTTAGAAGAGAGCAGGAGAATCCATCCTCGAAGAAGAGAAGAGAGTGGAGGAGTGCGCCAGCGCGTGTGGTGGGGAGGGGGTGGGGGTAGAGAGAGAGAGAAAGAGTGTAGGCACATGGGAGAGAGGGAGAGCAAGAGAGCGCTTGGCTCCTCCTTTTATATGTTTTCTTCCCCCTGGGCCTGCCCTTTGCAAATTGGGCTCAGCCAGGAGTGCTGTTCTACCTGAAGTCCTCACTCCAGTCCTCGGACCTTCCTTTGTTCTATTTTCACGGGCTTTTCCCTTCCTTGTCTTTTTGCCACCGCCATTTTGGACTCCTTTTCCCTATTCTAACTACCTAACACTCCCTTCTCTCCTCATTCCCTCCCTTCGGTAATTAGCATGTGTTTGAACCTACTCCTTGGAACTCAGGAAAGGTCTTGGAGGCTGAATGAAGCTTATTTCCTGTAATCAAGAAATGGGGGAGCAATTCCCTGGTGGTCTGGTGGTTAGAACTTAGTGCTTTCACTGCTGAGGATGGCGGTTTGAAACCGAGTGGGGTTCCTGGGCACAGAGCCCTTTTCTGTCCCCCGTTTCTTGTAGGCAGGACTCTAGACTCCAGCCTCCATGACCTTCCCTGAGTTCCAAAGAGCAGCTTCAGTTGCTAGTCAAGGGAGGAACAGCCAAGAAACTGTTACCAAGTCCAGGCTCGCTCTGCTCACCACACGATAGGCCAGTGAATCCGAGAGACAAGGTGTTGAAGCAAGGAAGAGACTTTAATTGGGGAGCTGGCAGACCGAGAAGATGGCAGGCTAGTGCCTTAAAATAACCATCTTATTGGGGTCTGGATTCCAGGTTCTTTTATAGATGGGGGGGGGGCAAGAAGCAATGAGGAACTAAAGTCAAAAGGCAGAATAGAGAGGGAGATACAGTGAGGAAGTAAAGTGAAAGGGTTCAGGCTTGCAAAACATCTTCAAGGGAATATCCAGCCTTCAGAAGGGGTGTGTTAATCTCTTCAATTCGCAGGTGGGCAGGGACAAACTATCTCTCCATCAGCTGAACAAAGGCACTTTAGTTTACAGTCAAGCAAAGGGGCCAAGGGGGCGAAAAGAGTTGGACAGGATTATAAACGACTGAATTGAGAGGGGCAGGATCCTCCAGGGAAGCCATTGAGTGTGATTATAATAACAAAAGCAACGAAAAGCAAGTCAAACACACAGTCTCCAACATGGAGTCAGAACTGGCTTCCTTCCTGCAGCAAAGCCACCTGAGGCAAGATTAAAGGGAAGCTCATCAACATTAGGAGACCTGACCACCTGAGACCCTGCACACACCCTAATCTTGACAGCAACCCCACCCTTGAACCATTGCCATAAAACTCCTCATCAGAGGCCCCTGGGGTGGCTAACATTTTGAGGCTGGCGTCCGCTGAGTTTTTGCCTGGCAAAGCAAAAAGCTGTTCTTTACTACTTCATCCAAAACTGTCTCTAAAATTCGATTTAACAGTGGTGCACACAGAGGCTGAACTTTGGGCATCAGGTTCAGTGCCTGGTGGGGGAACTACTGCAAGCTGTGAGGCCAAAAAATAAATAAATAAATAGGGGACTCAGAAAGGCTTTTGTGCCCAGGGGCCCCACAGGGTCCTGCTCAGTTTCACTTCTCTATTGTTTTAATCACCCTAGTTGGCAAAGCCAAGCACTCAATAAATATATACCATTATGCATTCAAACTCACATACTTCAATTACAGTTGAGCACCAGTGTTGTGGGGTGCAGAGGAAATAGAGATGAATGGGTCCATTTCTACTCTTGAGCTCACAGCACAGAGATAAATATTTTTCTTTTATAAATTATAATTAAATTTAATAAATGTTAAAATAAATTAATTATCCTTAATACTAAGTGATCTTTTTTAGATTTTAATATTTATGAAATCAATATGCACTCTGAAACATAATTTTAGATGAGAGAGAAAATGCTGTGTTGTTAGCCTGAATATTTGAATTTAGCCATGTATTGAATCTGTTCATGTGATTGCCACCTCCATTGAGATATTTGCTTTGAAAGTGCTATACATAGTTGAATTTTAATTTATATTTACATTCTTGTTTTTTTTAATAAACTCTCAATTTTAAATAGTTTTATAGACGCTTACTCCTTGGAAGAAAAGTTATGACCAACCTAGATAGTATATTAAAAAGCAGAGACGTTACTTTGCCAACAAAGGTCCATCTAGTCAAGGCTATGGTTTTTCCCGTGGTCATATATGGATGTGAGAGTTGGACTGTGAAGAAAGCTGATCGCCGAAGAATTGGTGCTTTTGAACTGTGGTGCTGGAGAAGACTCTTGAGAGTCCCTTGGACTGCAAGGAGATCCAACCAGTCCATTCTAAAGGAGACCAGTCCTGGGCATTCTAAAGCTGAAACTCCAATACTTTGGCCACCTCATGCGATGAGTTGACTCACTGGACAAGACTCTGATGCTGGCAGGGATTGCGGACAGGAGAAGGGGACGACAGAGAATGAGATGGCTGGATGGCATCACGGACTCGATGGACATGAGTTTGAGTGATCTCTGGGAGTTGGTGATGGACAGGGAGGCCTGGTGTGCTGTGATTCATGGGGTCACAAAGAACAACTGAGCAACTGAACTGAACTGAACACATATAGAAAAGTTGGAGTGTAATACAGAGTCCTGCATATCCCATAACCAGTTTCTCCTATTATTATTTTATCATACTAGCATGTTACATTTGTCTCAATTAATGAAACAATATTGATACATTATTACTAACTGAAGTCCATATCATGTTTCCCTAGTTTTCCCCTAATACCCTATTTCTTTTTCAGAATCCCATCCAGGATACCACAGTACATTGATTTGTTGTATCTTCTTAGACTCTTTTTGGCTAGGACACTTTCTCCAAATTTCCTTGTTGTTGATAATCTTGAGATTTTTGAGGAGGACTGGTTAACTGTTTTGTAAAATGTCTCTCTGGTGAAATTCATCTGATGTTTGTCTCAAAATTAGATTAGAGATGTGACTTTTGCGAGAGAAGTGTTCAGAGGTAATGTACTATTCTTAGAGCATCACCCAAGCTATCAAAAGGACTTAACATGACTGATGTTCACCTTGATCGCCTGACTGAGATAGTATTTGTATTTGATGGTGTCTGCATCATAAAGTTACTCTCTTTTCTGTCTCTATGTTGTACTTTTTGGAAGGAAGTCACTTTGCATAGCCCACACTTAAGTAGGGAATAATGCTTTACTTCTTTGAGGATGGAGTATACATATAAATTATTTGAAATTTTTCTGCAAGGGATGTGGGACTTGCTGCTTTTCCTCTAGTTAGGTATTTAGTTACTTAGTAATCCAATCATTTACTATTATTTCTATTCATATTGGACTCTTGGATATTTATTCTATACTTTGGATTATAATCCTATACTACTTTATTTTGTTGCTCAAAGTATTGCAACTTTGTCCATCAGGAACTTTCAGTTGCCTCCTGCATCTCTCAACATACTTGCATCATTGTACGTGTGTGTGTTGTTTTTAAGCATTTTCTTTATTTCTGTCTCTGAAGGAGGAAACAGATGGAACAGGCTCCATCTTGAAAGCAGGACTTCCTTCCTTTTCCTTTGTGCTGGGTCTCTAGTTTCAGAGAATTTGGGGAGGTGAGTTTGAGCACGTACACTTAGGGTATATAAGGTTTTCACAAAAACTGGTCGGGGTCCTTGGCTAAGAGGAGACTCTGCCTTGGGCCCACCGGTGTAATCAACTGCACTCCACTATCTGCATTGTCCTTCTGAGTGAGTTTGTTTCCTGGATCGTGTGGCTACAACATCTCGACAAAATGCTCCAGACTTGTCTTGTGTATTTCCTGGCCCAGTCCTAGAATCAACTATTGGCTCAAAAAGTCCTAGCTCCTTTTATTGGAGAATGATATTACAAACAAAGATTTGGGCAGTAGGTACTTTATCTTTTAAAATGGCTTTTAAAAATATTCCACTCATATTGCATTGGAAAGAAACATTGCCATGCAAACAGAAGATTTCTTGTGACCAGGACATGCAACAAAGGCAGAATCTCAGAAGCAACCACAGGATTTTGAAAGCCAAGAGTGGTTGTTGTGACAAGGGACTATTTCCCAGGCACCAAAGAGCAATTAATCTAAAGCTTCTGGCTGACTTTTAGAAGAAGCTTATTCTCTTCCAGCAAAAAATGGGATTTGATTAAAGGAAAAAATGAAACCAAAATTTATCCAAATGAGAAATATAGGCATAGCATTGGCATTCTTAAATAGTCCTCCAAATATACTGTCATCCTACTGGTGGAGAAGTCAAGTCCAGCAGCTCAGATATTGAAAGCAGCCCATCACTGTGTGCTGTGCATCACTGCAGCCACTGAAAATGAGCCCCTGGAAGTTTTAGACTCTGAAGTGTAAAGAAGGCTTAGATGCAATCTGGTGATATTGAAAGGTGTGGTATATTAGTATATGAGTGCCTGATTTCTTATTTTAGGTACATTTAGTGTAGATTTTTTAATCCCTAAAATATCTATAATTAAATTGATGGTTTTACAGTCAATGGATGTTTAGAATCAAGGAAATACTTCTTTCCTCCAGGCCATTCATTCCTGAACAGTGGGAGTTCCAGAAGGCTCAAGACCTTCTCCTGGCCTCCCACTAAGGCTAATAAAATTTAGTTTTCCTTAGATCCATTTTGTGAAGTCCTTGTGAAATCACCAGTGTCTCCCTCTCCCTCACTTTCTCTTTTGCTCTCTCCAGCCTGTGAAAATCTTTTTGAATGTCAGGTGTGCTTGTCAGCATTACTCTGGCTTCTGGCTTTGTAAAAAGATGAAATGTTCTGTTTTTTCTCTATTCCTTGCAACTGTCTCAATGGTTTAGGAATATTTGAAACTTAGGATTTGAAAAAATGCTTCTGTGAAAACGTTTTTCTCAGTTTCTCCTACTGCTATTGATCTCTTAGAGCATTTTACGTCTTTCTGCATCATTTTTTACAAATATGTAGTCCTGGAAATTTTTCCTTTTTGTCCAGGTTATTTAAATTATTAGCATAAAAGTGTGTAGAATATTTGTATAATTATTTACTGTTTCCTCTGGATATATGATGCTCCTATTATATTCCTAATTTTGTTTGCTGAGTTTCATCTTTTTTTCTTAATTAGACCAGTAAATGGTTCATTTGCAGTCTCATTTGGCTAATGTTGACTTCCTCTGAGAGGACTTACACCAACACGCCACACCTCCCAGGATTGCTGCTGCCAGTGTCCCTGACCTGCAGCAGGCCACTGTCAACCCACGCCTCCACAGGAGACTCCCAAATACTCACCACTTCTTCATTGACTACGCTAAAGTCTTGAACTGTGTGGATCACAACAAACTGTAGAAAATTCTTAGAGATGGGAATACCAGATCACCTTATCTGCCTTCTGGGAAACCTGTATGCAGATCAAAAAGTAATAGTTAGAACTGGACATGGAACAATGGACTGGTTCAAAATTGGGAAAGGAGTACATCAAGGTTGTATATTGTCACCCTACTTATTTAACTTATATGCAGAGTACATCATGTGAAATGCCGGGCTGGATGAATCACAAGCTGGAATCAAGATTGCAGGGAGAAATATCAGTAATCTCAGATATGCAGATGATACCATTCTAATGGCAGAAAGTGAAGAGGAACTGAAGAGCCTCTAGATGAAGGTGAAAGAGAAGAGGGAAAAAGCTGGCTTAGAACTCAACATTCAATAGCTAACATCATGGCATTTTGTCCCATCACTTCATGACAAATAGAAGGGGAAAAACATGGAAACAGTGACAGACTTCATTTTCTTGGGCTCCAAAATCACTGTGGACAGTGACTGCAGCCATGAATTAAGACACTTGCTCCTTGGAAGAAAAGCTATGACAAACTTAGTGTATTAAAAAGCTATGACCAACCTAGACAGCATATTAAAAAGCAAAGACATCCCTTTGCCAACAAAAGTCCATCTAGTCAAAGCTATAGTTTTTCCAGTAGTCATGTATGGATGTGAGAATTGGAACATAAAGAAGGCTGAACGCTGAAGAATTGATGGTTTTGAACTGTGGTTTTGGAGAAGACTTGAGAGTCCCTTGGACAGCAAGGAGATCCAATCAGTCAATCCTGAAGGGAACAAACCCTGAATATTTATTGGAAGGACTGATACTGAAGCTCCAATATTTCGGCCACCTGATGTGAAGAACCAACTCATTGGAAAAGACCCTGATACTGGGAAAGACTGAGGGCATGAGGAGAAGGGGACAACAGAGAATGAGATGGCATCTTTGACTCAGTGGACATGAGTTTGAGCAAACTCCGGGAGATAGTGAACGACAGGGAAGCTTGGCATGCTGCAGTCCATGGAGGTGCAAAGAGTTGGACCTGACTGAGTGACTGAACAATGAACAACGTATATGTCAAATTAAAACATGGTGTACATGCCACTATGGACTTACAGCATAACAAATAAGCATGTGTATGTGTGTGTGTGCATATATGTGTTAAGGATAAAATAAACTACATTTTAATATATGGAAAACAAAATACATGTATGTACCCATGAATTATATAACACTCTACTGCGTCACAAAGAGTATGTCTCAGTTGATGCTATTAAGACCCTAGGATGTTCCCAGAGACAAATTCATAAAACAATCTTTCAACAAAAAAACAGTGAAACCTAACCTGGGAGGAAACTAACTAGCAGTCATCCTCCATACCATCACAGATAGCTTTTTCTGCTGTGTTTTTGTTGGAGTATGGCTTCTACTCCAGTGTTTACTAAACACATCTGCAGTTTAGAATCATCATCTGCTGCTGCTAAGTTGCGTCAGTCTGTCTGGCTCTGTGCGACCCCATAGACGGCAGCCCACCAGGCTCTGCCATCCCTGGGATTCTCCAGACAAGAACACTGGAGTGGGTTGCCATTTCCTTCTCCAATAAGTTTTTTTAACATTTCAAAGCCCAGGCATACCTCAGAACAATTAAATGCAATCTTTGCATAGGACACAGACATCAGTATTTTTGACATACCCCAGGTGATTCCAACATGGCAACATAGTAGGACCCATGCACACAGTCTAGGACCACACAGCTAAACCTTGCTTGCAATTCATCCTCGGTGTTGTGAAGCAGTAGTTCTCAAGCTTGATCTGTATATCAGAATCACTAGAAAGGCTTATTAAAACAGATATCTGGGCTCAACCCCACACCAAGTGATTCAGTAAGTGTGGGATATAGCCCAAGAGTTGACATCTCTAACAAGATCCATGGCAATACTGATGCTGGTGCTCTTCAGACCATAGTTTGAGAACCCTTATTGTAAAGTATTGGCTTTAGTTTCAGAAAGGAAAAAAAGTATTTGAAATTTAACTGTGGTATGAATTCTTTCAAGAAGCTGCCATGGCTAAACTTTTTAAAAAGAAAACATATTGAGTACATTTTTAAAGACCATATTTTTTTGGGCTCCAAAATCACTGCAAGCGCTGATTGCAGCCATGAAATTAAAAGACGCTTGCTCCTTGGAAGGAAAGTTATGACCAACCTTGATAGTATATTAAAAAGCAGAGACATTACTTTGCAAACCAAGGTCTGTATAGTCAAGGCAATGGTTTTTCCCGTGGTCATGTATGGATGTGAGAGTTGGACTGTGAAGAAAGCTGATCGCCGAAGAATCAATGCTTTTGAACTGTGGTGTTGGAGAAGACTCTTGAGAGTCCCTTATACGGCAAGGAGATCCAACCAGTCCATTCTAAAGGAGATCAATCCTGGATGTTCATTGGAGGGACTGATGCTAAAACTGAAACTGCAATACTTTGGCCACCTCATGCGACGAGTTGACTCACTGGAAAAGACTCTGATGCTGGGAAAGGTTGGGGGCGGGAGGAGAAGGGGACGACGGAGAATGAGATGGCTGGATGGCATCACCGACTCGATGGACATGAGTTTGAGTGAACTCCGGGAGTTGGTGCTGAACAGGGAGGCCTGGCGTGCTGTGATTCATGGGGTCACGGAGAGTCGGACACAACTGAGCGACTGAACTGAACTGACTGAAACTTACATTTTCTAAACCTGCTTTAATCTCATTTAATAGAAGTCTTTATGAAGTATTTATTAACAAATACTTTGTAGGCAATGGAGCTAATTGCCATATTAACAATTCAAGTGTGATGCAGTTGCTTCAATCTAAGAACTTCATTTAGCATTTTAGCATTAATTTCTAATTAACTGCTAATGTTGTCTTATGTTTTTTTATGAGCCCATCTACATGTAGATTAATTCTTAATCTGCACTGATTTCTGTAGAGGAAGGGCTAAATGTCTCTTTTCTCTCTAAGGATATATAATAGTAACCTGAATAAAAGAAAACCTCTCTATGGTGACTGAGCATCTGTGTGTGAACATGGGTGTGTCAGCAGGTGTGAACACTAATACAGCGCTGTGAAGTCTGGTACTTAAGGACAACAGTCCAGTTGCAGATGAAAGGTTTTGAATTCTTATGCTGTACAGGTCACTAAAACTTACAAGAAATAGTAATGTTCCCTGGTAGCTTAGACCCTAAGACATGGGGCAACAAATTAGGCCCATAGACCAAACTCAATCCGTACTTATTTTGTAAATTATGATTTACTGGAAACCAGCCATGCTCACATTTTTATATATTATGTAGGGCTGCTCTTGGGGCTTCCCAGGTGGCGCTAGTGGTTCAGTTCAGTTCAGTTCAGTTCAGTCGCTCAGTCGTGTCCGACTCTCCGCGACCCCGTGAATCACAGCACGCCAGGCCTCCCTGTCCATCACCAACTCCCGGAGTACACTCAAACTCATGTCCACAGAGTCGGTGATGCCATCCAGCCATCTCATTCTCCGTCGTCCCCTTCTCCTCCAACCCCCAACCTTTCCCAGCATCAGAGTCTTTTCCAGTGAGTCAACTCGTCACATGAGGTGGCCAAAGTATTGGAGTTTCAGCTTTAGCATCAGTCCTTCCAATGAACACCCAGGATTGCTCTCCTCTAGAATGGACTGGTTGGATCTCCTTGCAGTCCAAGGGACTCTCAAGAGTCTTCTCCAACACCACAGTTCAAAAGCATCAATTCTTCGGCGATCAGCTTTCTTCACAGTCCAACTCTCACATCCATACATGACCACGGGAAAAACCACAGCCTTGACTAGATGGACCTTTGTTGGCAAAGTAATGTCTCTGCTTTTTAATATATTATCAAGGTTGGTCATAACTTTCCTTCCAAGGAGTAAGCGTCTTTTAATTTCATGGCTGCAATCAGCATCTGCAGTGATTTTGGAGCCCAAAAAAATAGTCTGACACTGTCTCCACTGTTTTTCCATCTATTTCACATGAAGTGATGGGACCAGAGGTCATGATCTTAGTTTTCTGAATGTTGAGCTTCAAGCCAACCTTTTCACTCTCCTCTTTCACTTTCATCAAGAGGCTTTTGAGTTCTTCTTCACTTTCTGCCATAAGGGTCGTGTCATCAGCATATCTGAGATTATTGATATTTCTCCCAGCAATCTTGATTCCAGCCTGTACTTCTTCCAGCCCAGCATTCCTCATGATGTACTCTGCATATAAGTTAAATAAGCAAGGTGACAATATACAGCCTTGACGTACTCCTTTTCCTATTTGGAACCAGTCTGTTGTTCCATGTACAGTTCTGACTGTTGCTTCCTGACCTGCATACAGGTTTCTTAAGAGGCAGGTCAGGTGGTCTGGTATTCCCATTTCTTTCAGAATTTTCCACAGTTTCTTGTGATCCACACAGTCAAAGGCTTTGGCATAGTCAATGAAGCAGAAATAGATGCTCTTCTGGAACTCTCTTGTTTTCTCCATGATCCAGCGGATGTTGGCAATTTGATCTCTGGTGTCTCTGCCTTTTCTAAAACCTGCTTGAACATCTGGGAGTTCACGGTTCACATATTGCTGAAGCCTGGCTTGGAGAATTTTGAGCATGACTTTACTAGTGTGTGAGATGAGTGCAATTGTGCGGTAGTTTGAGCATTCTTTGGCATTTCCTTTCATTGGGAGTAAAGAGACCTAAAAATTTGATCCCTGAGTAGGGATGATCTCCTGGAGGAGTGCATGGCAACCCACTGCAGTATTCTTGCCTGAAGAAGCCCATGGACAAAGGAGCCTGGTGGGCGACAGTCCATAGGATAACAAAGAGTTGGACACGACTGTAGCAACTTAGCACCCACACATGCTCAGGGCTGCTCTTGGGCTACAATGGTAGGTCTGAGTAGTTTGGGCTACAAGTTCAGTTCAGTTCAGTCACTCAGTCGTGTCCAACTCTTTGTGACCCCATGAATCACAGCACGCCAGGCCTCCCTGTCCATCACCAACTCCCCGAGTTTACTCAGACTCATGTCCATTGAGTCGGTGATGCCATCCAGCCATCTCATCTTCTGTCGTCCCCATCTCCCTAAAATAATTACTAACTGGCCCTTTATTAAAAAAGAAATTTAACATTTCTAGCCCTACAGATCAACTTTGTATGTGCTGGAGTAATTATGCATCCACAAAATTATGCAGCCATAGGATCATCCTAGCTGTTGGGTTGGTCAAAAAGTTCATTTGGGTTTTTCCATAAGCTGTTACAGAAAACCCAAACAAAGTTTTTGACCAACCCAATATATTCTCCCTCATGGTTCTCACGACTACCAAGGAAGCTTTGTCAAGTGTTTTACTCAGGTCTTGGTCTTGTAAATTTGTCAAAGAGGTAAATGGGGCTACTTTAGCATGTTGTATGAATACTGAACCTTTTACTGGCTGGGAATAGTGGCTCACCTAGCATTCATCCTGTCACTTTGAGAATCTAAGAGTTATCTTGCTGAATCAGAGTCCTAGTTGACTAACTCTAATGTTCTTTGTGGGGAATTTCTGAGAAATACTTTTTGCATGGGTTGTTCTTACTACTCATCCACGTGATAAACAGTAGTTGACCTCAGGGGCAGTTGGTGAAAGATCAAGAAGAAATGTTAGAATAGCAATAGTGAGAATCATGAAAGTGGATCCATGTGCGGAGAGGACAATATTAGCCTCCGTGGGCTTAAAGATATGAGAGCAATAACTGACTATTTCATTACAACTTGCTATTAAAATGAGTTATATAAGGATAGGATTAGCATTTCCTGTTAGATAAGACACTTAAATTAATAATAACTTGTGGGACAAAAAAAAAATAAGTAGATGGAAAAGCAAATAGGTGGATGGAAAGGTGACTAGCAAATTTCAGCTTGCGTGTCCTAAGAGGAAGATTCTGCAATACATGAGAATCTGTGTATGGAGTGAGGTGAGGTATGTGATTGAGGAAGCAGCTATAGCAAGAGGAAAGTAATTACAAAGTGAGAGGGGCGATTAAGAAAAGTCAATAACAACTTGGAAATTAACGTGATAAGATGGCAAAAAGGAAGCCAGCCAACTGAAGGAAGCTGGAGTCATCTTGTGCCTCACTGCTCTAGAGATTGTACCCTGAATACCAGATTTAGCTCTGTTGTGAGACGTCAAGGATTTGCAGAAGACATGAGACTAGTAATGAAAATTACTGAGCCCTGAGAAAAAGTAATTTATAGATAAAACAGTGCATTACTTCTTATCAGATGAGTGACGAGAACAGTGCAGTGAAAAGGCGGAGGGGTGGGGTGGTGTTGAAATAAATACTCCTGCCTCACTAAGAAAATAAGGTAGACTCATGCCCATTATTCTTGTGTTTATATTGTATTTTTGTGACCACCATGCATAAGTAGAATCACATAGCAAAGTTCAAATCCTTCTCCCTTGCTTCTACTGAAGAAGAAAGGAAAGGAAAGGGGTAAAGGTGACTTGGTGGAAATATTTGATGCTATTTCATCTGTAATCAGAGATTTAAGTGACAAGGGAAGCACATGCTAATATTGATTGATTTTATTGTGCATTTTCCATTTAAATTTACTTATTGAGACCTTGCTTGTTAGATTTTTATTGTACATTTTACATTTAAACTTACCTATCACAGTCCCTGCTGTTGCCAGGCATTGTACAAGGAAGTGACCAAGTAAGACACAGTCTCTGTCCTCAAAGACTTATGGAGAGTCAGATAAGTAGTTAGATATTTAATATATGTGCTCTCATGATGAGGTCCAGAGGAGAGACATCTGGAGGAATCTAGGAAAGCTTCCCAGATGTGACCCCTAAACTGAGACCAGAGGGGAAATTCAGTTCAGTTCAGTTCAGTTCAGTCGCTCAGTCGTGTCCGACTCTCCGCGACCCCATGAACCACAGCATGCCAGGCCTCCCTGTCCATCACCAACTCCCGGAGCCTACTCAAACTCATGTCCATCGAGTCGGTGATGCCATCCAACCAGCTCATCTTCTGTCATCCCCTTCTCCTCCTGCCTTCAATCTTTCCGAGTATCAGGGTCTTTTCCAGTGAGTCAGTTCTTCGCATCAGGTGGCCAAAGTATTGGAGCTTCAGCTTCAACATCAGTCTTTCCAATGAATATTCAGGACTGATTTCCTTTAGGATGGACTGGTTGGATCTCCTTGCAGTCCAAAGGACTCTCAAGAGTCTTCTCCAACACCACAGTTCAAAACCATCAATTCTTTGGTGCTCAGCTTTCTTTATAGTCCAACTGTCACATCCATACATGACTACTGGAAAAACCATAGCTTTGACTAGACGGACCTTTGATGGCAAAGTAATGTCTCTACTTTTTAATATGCTGTCTAGGTTGGTCATAGCTTTTCTTCCAAGGAGCAAGCATCTTTTAATTTCATGGCTGCAGTCACCATCTGCAGTGATTTTGGAGCCCAAAAGTAAAGTCTCTCACTGTTTCCCCATCTGTTTACCATGAAGTGATGGGACTGGATGCCATGATATTAGTTTTCTGAATGTTGAGTTTTAAGCCAACTTTTTCACTCTCCTCTTTCACTTTCATCAAGAGGCTCTTTAGTTCTTTGCTTTCTGCCATAAGGTATCATATGTCATGTTCTGCCATAGTGTCATCTGCATATCTGAGGTTATTGATATTTCTCCCGGCAATCTTGATTCCCACTTGTGATTCATCCAGCCTGGCATTTCGCATGATGTACTCTGCATATAAGTTAAATAAGGAGGGTGATAATATACAGCCTTAACATACTTGTTTCCCGATTTGGAACCAGTCTGTTGTTCCATGTCCATTTCTAACTGTTGCTTCTTGACCTGCATACAGATTTCTCAGGAGGCAGGTCAGGTGGTCTGGTATTCCCATCTCTGGAGATACCTGGGCAATTGTCAGCCTACAGCTGGTACTTGAAACCACTTAAACATTTACTGAGCACCTAATATGTGTCATATGCTGAAGTTTGTGCTGGGAATATGGAAGTTGGCAATACAGACTAGGCTATATAATCTAGTGGAGAGGGTTCAACATTGGTCAGATAATCACACAGTTATAAATGTAGTGTTTTAGGTACTAAAAGATACAGTTAACCATGAGTATATAACAAAGAAACTTGATCTAGTCTAAAGAATAAAGGAATAATTCCTGGGAATAAAAGAGGGGGGATGACTTAAGTAAGGATCTGAATTATGAGAGGTGTTTCTGAAGTCACATGGAGAGATGGAGTTGGAAAAGAAAGTGTTCCACAAAACATGACAGGAGCAGTGAACCTAGTTTGTATGCATGTTCAGTCACTCAGCCTTGTCCGACTCTTTGCAACCCCATGGACTGTAGCGCACCAGGCTCCTCTGTCCATGGGATTTCCCAGGCAAAAATGCTGGAGTGCATTGCATTTCCTCCTCCAGAGGATATTCTGAGCCAGGGGTCAAAGCTGAAGCTCCTGCATTGGCAGGCGGATTCTTTACCACTGAGCCACCTGGGAAGCCTGAACCTAGTTTAAAGGCCTCTGAAATCAGTATGGCAGGATCACAAGGAGTGGGGTTGGAAGGAAAATTGGCACAAAATATGTATAGAGCTTCCCCAGTATTCTTGCCTTGGAAATTCCATGGACAGAGGAGCCTGGTGCGCTACAGTCCATGGGGTTACAAAGAATTGGACAAGGCTGAGTGACTGAACATGCGTACAATCCATGGGGTCACAGAAGAGTTGCACATAACTGAGTGAGACAGCAAAAATGTAGGGAGGGGTATTGGTAGATATGGAGAGAAATGGACAGATTTGCAAGGTATTTAAGAGGCAAAACTGACAAGACAACAAGCAGGATTATAGGGAGAGGGAGGAGAAATTATTGTTATAAATTTATATTTATATGTATAAGTATATAATTAAAATTATAAATTTGGTGCAGGGAGTGTTGTTTTGTGTATCTGAATGGATGATGGTGTGATTCATTGAAATGGAAAACAATGGGGAACTAGAACTAGATCTAGATGTAGACACAAAATGCAAGATATCAGTTTGGGAAATATTGAATTGGAGAAGCCTTTAAAATATCCAAGTGGCAAAGCTGAGGGAAAAATTGGAGCTCAGAAGGGATATCGGATCAGATATTTAATAAATTTGTGGATCATCAGGATTTAAATAGTAACCAAAGTCAAGGGCAGGGAGACTTTGAAGGGAAAAAAAAGGATTCTTAGAACCAAGCCTTGAAAAGCTCAATATTTAATAGACAGATATTCTAAAATGAGCCCACAGAGTAGCATAGATAGTCAGAGAAGGGGATGGGACGTGTTGGTTAGAGAATCCAAGGCTGTTTTAATAAACACACACTCCACAGTCTTTAGGCTAAGTTGTCAGGGGAAAGATAGATAAAATATCCACTAGATTTAGCCATGGGAAGTTTATCAATGACCTTCTCAAGAGTCACCCTGGTGGAGTGGTGAGAGTGGAAGCCAGTATGTTAGAATGGGCTGAAGAAAAAGTGGGAGATGAGGAACTGGAGGAACACTTGTAGGTAATTATCAGAAATTTTGGCTAAGAAGGAACAGCAAAGTATATAGATCACATAGCAAAGGTTGAAAGATTTTTGTTGTTGATGATGCTGTTCATTTGTTTGTTTTTGATGGGAGAGATTTGGGCTTGGGGCTGAAAGAATTCATAAGAAAATGACATATGGAAGAAAAAGTGGAAGAATCCAAAGAAGTAGATGAGATCACTTAAGAAAAATATATAGAAGGACAGGAGATGATCTACGAAGAAATATTTAAGAGATATGATCATTTTGATGGTTATCCTTAAATGGAATATTATGCTACCAGTAAAAATAACCCTGAATAATATATAATGATGTACAAAGATGGCCAGGATATTTCATTCTATGGATAACTATTATCTGTTTAACTAAGATAAGATGTAGAATATTATTCCAGTTTTATTTTTAAAAATTAAAAATATATACACAGTAGAAAGTATGGAAAGATATGTACTGATATACTTTTTTGTAGTTACTAAAAAAATAAGAGAGAAATATCATCATTTAAGGGAATGCAGAGGACAAACATACTGAGATCTAGATAGTGATAGGAGAAAAAGCAGAATGTCATTCCAGCGAAGCCATGGGAACAGAATATTTCAAGGAGAGGGAGACCCACAGGGTCAAATGTGCTAAGAGGTCAAAGGTGATGGCTGTTGGCTTCAGTCAGTGGTCAGAAAGGCCTGGGATAAGATTGGTTCCTTGGAGCATTGGGATGAGTCCAGATTCCAGTGGATTAAAGTATGTGTGGACAGCCATTTCACAGAGAACTTTCATGAAGAGGAGAGTGAGCCTGAAGATGAACAAGAAGTTACATAGAGCCATGGGGGTTTGCTTTGGTATTTGTAAGTTGGAAGAGACTTGAATGTAACTCCGTGTTGATGAGAAGGAAGAGACTGAATATACAAAGACTGGGGATTGGGGTTTCTGTATATAGAGAGTGAGGTTTATGATAATGGAGGAGAGAGCAAGTTGAAGGGGTAGACTCAGGAGAGGGGAGATATTACTCTCCTGGGGAAACTGTAAACAGGACGAAATGGTGATGAAAGCAAGGATGCTTGTCTTATTGATGGCAGAACATTGAGGGAGTTACAACATGGTGGGCTTTTCTTTTTTTTTTTTCTTTTTAAAATAAGAGACAATATCACCTCCTAAGAAAGAATAAAGAATAGTATACAGAAAATTTCAGCTGTCTTTGCAATGTTTTCTTTCCTGAGTGGGTGGTGGATATGCAGGTGAGCTTCATTCTTTATACTTTTGCCTATGTCTGAAATATTTTATTTTGAATAAAAGAATAATGGGAAGTATGGTAGAGACTGAAATTTGGGAAACAGTAAGATTTAAAATAACGGATAGAAGAGAAAGAGCTGGTTAGGGAACCATAAGATGCTGGGCAGGTAGCATCCCAGTTGATTTTAAAGACCATGAATTTACAGTGGACAGACAATTGTTCACCAAATCACTTATTTTTCTCTATGGTTGCCAGATAAACTGGATTTTCCAACCTATGATGCAACCAAATCATTGAGTCTGAACCAAAAGAAAATGAGACAAAGGGATGTAATCTCCCTACATGACCTGCCACAGTCCTCACGAATGTTGCCTTTCCTTTTCTTTCTCCACTAGATGACTGAATAGAGGGAACTCCAAGGACTTAGAGGAAGATGGAGCCACAACTTGGCAGGAGCCTGGGTTCCTGAGCCAGCAATTCAAAAGGAGGCTCCCAGAAGAGTCATCGGAGTGATAATACACATGATGTTCTCTTATGTAAGTGAGACCTTCATATTTGCTATGTTACTCTCATGAAGTTTGAGGATGGTTCGTCATAGCAGTTGGGCTTTCCAGGTGGTGCTAGTGGTAAAGAGCCCACCTGCCAATGCAGGAGATATAAGAAACACTGGTTCAATCCCTGGGTTGGGAAGATGCCCAGGAATAGGAAATGGCAACCCACTTCAGTATTCTTGCCTGGGAAATCCCATGGACAAAGGAGTCTGCTGGGCTACAGTCCATGGGGTTGCGAAGAGTCAGACAGGACTGAGGGAAATACATCTCTCAACAACACTGTAGCAGTTACTCTGCCCTTGTACTCATCTTCACATGTGCGTATTTTTTTGAGAATGATGTTGAACACCCACATGCAGATGCTGAGACCTGTTCAATTACATTCCCTGTATTACATAATTGAATGGGATGGCCCAAAGGGCAAAAGAACACAAGGAGTAATGAATAAACGACTGGATATGTGAACAATTACATTCTTTGAATAATGAGTACTTAACTAATTAGAATTCCCATTTGGAGTCAGAGGACTGGAGAGACTTCAATAGAATGGTATAAAGATTACATTTCAGAAACATAAAACAGATTCCTGTCCTCAGGAAGGTACTCGAGAGGGTGCTCCCCACCTGGCTAAGCTGGATTTATGATAGGTAATACTGGGTTCCATCCAACCACAATCCCTGAGGAGTCCTGAATGGCACAACCCGAAGATCTCCCTGCCGAGAGTCCAGAAGATAAAGATGCCTCCTCCAGCTGTGTCCAGGGTGCTCTGTGTGGGAGAACCACCTCTGCCAGCAGGGAAGGGCTTCTGGCCCAAGCTCAAGACACAGAGTTCACAGGTCCTAGTGGCTTTCCTGCAGGAAAGGGCATGCTCTCAGCTACCGACCACCATACACACTCAGAGTGAGGGGACAGCCTCATCTGTAGAGGCCGAAAGCCTGTAGAATCTGTAAGTGGACAGGCATTCATCTTATCATAACTTACCGGCTCCAGGGAAATCTTCATAGGTCATGCACTGCCCAGTCTCCAGGCCCTAAACTCCTGAATAACCATACTGCAGAGGCAGACAAACTTCCCCTACTTCTTCCTGCAAGGCTTCCCATGGTGAGATCATTCTCAGGGCCTCGGCGGAGGCCCCTCAAACTCGATGAAAGCAGTAGAACCACTTGGGACATACCCAGCTTCCTGCATAGGTGTCTGCCTTTCCTATTCTCCTTCCTGCCCAATGGGTCTTCATTTGCATCTCAGAACCCACCTAATATAGAATAGTGGACCGAGGAGCCTGGCAGGCTACTGTCCATGGGGTCACTGGAGTCGGACATGACTTAGCGAGTACACCACCACCACCACCAGACTTGAGTTCCATCACTTACCAGTTGTGTGGTCTTGAGCGGGTCATATGATGAATCTTAAATGAGGATTAAATCGCTCCCAGGATCATTTTAAATGTTGTCAATGATGTATGTAAAAATTTCTGGAACATAGTAGATCGTCATAAATGGTGATTTTTGTTGTTGTTTGGTGGGTGTTTAATGGACCAATTTCAAGCATCAGGCTTAAAGTTTCTGAAAGGGAAAGAGGGAGGAGAGTATGATTAGGTTGAAGGCTGCCCTAAAGAAGTGCCCATCCATGCTAGCCTAGGTGTTCCATCCGTCCGCTGTCTTTCAGTTCAGTTCAGTTCAGTCGCTCAGTCGTGTCCGACTCTCCGCGACCCCGTGAATCACAGCACGCCAGGCCTCCCTGTCCATCACCAACTCCCGGAGTTCACTCAAACTCATGTCCACAGAGTAGGTAATGCCATCCAGCCATCTCATTCTCTGTCGTCCCCTTCTCCTCCCACCGCCAACCTTTCCCAGCATCAGAGTCTTTTCCAGTGAGTCAACTCGTCGCATGAGGTGGCCAAAGTATTGCAGTTTCAGCTTTAGCATCAGTCCTTCCAATGAACACCCAGGACTGATCTCCTCTAGAATGGACTGGTTGGATCTCCTTGCAGTCCAAGGGACTCTCAAGAGTCTTCTCCAACACCACAGTTCAAAAGCATCAATTCTTCGGCACTCAGCTTTCTTCACAGTCCAACTCTCACATCCATACATGACCACGGGAAAAACCATAGCCTTGACTAGACGGACCTGCTGCTGCTGCTGCTGCTAAGTCACTTCAGTCATGTCCGACTCTGTGCGACCCCATAGACGGCAGCCAACCAGGCTCCGCTGTCCCTGGGATTCTCCAGGCAAGAACACTGGAGTGGGTTGCCATTTCCTTCTCCAATGTGTGAAAGTGAAAAGTGAAAGTGAAGTCGCTCAGTCGTGTCTGACTAGTAGCGACCCCATGGACTGCAGCCCACCAGGCTTCTCTGTCCATGCGATTTTCTAGGCAAGAGTACTGGAGTGGCTTGCCATTGCCTTCTCCGTAGACGGACCTACTTACCCCCAATACCTGTGCACATGCTTTCCTTCTTCCTGTCTCCTCCAAAACTGGTCCATGCCTCTTTTTCTCACTTTATTCCAGTCTTCCCTCCAAAGTGACATCCCTAGAGAGGCCTTCTCTCTCATCCTGTCTCTCTGTAGTAGCATCCTCTTGTTGTCGCTCTCTATTCCCTTCAGTTCAGTTCAGTCGCTCAGTCGTGTCCGACTCTTTACAACCCCATGAATCACAGCACGCCAGGCCTCCCTGTCCATCACCAACTCCCAGAGTTCACTCAAACTCGTGTCCATCGAGTCAGTGATGCCATCCAGCCATCTCATTCTCTGTCGTCCCCGTCTCCTCCCGCCTCCAAACCTTCCCAGCATCAGAGTCTTTTCCAGTGAGTCAACTCTTGCCCTGCTTTAATTTACTTTATGAAAATTGTCACAACTTGAAAGTTATCTATGTATTTCTTTACTTGTTTATTACTCCCCTACTAGAATATAAGATCCGTCAGAGCATAGACCTCTTGTATCTCCACAGTGTCTCCAGTGCCTGTCAGATAGTAGAGGCACAATGAATATTTTTTCAATGATGATTTTGGTAGATGCTTCTGAATGGATAAAAATTGCTGTATCAAATAAAGTATTTAATTTTAATTTTAAGTATTTAATTTATATTTTAATTTTCATTCATTTAAAAAATATTTGTGGCACATTTATTCAAATCATCATAAAAACCATTTTTAGCCATATAATTTTTCTCAGAATAAAGGACTAATTAATATAAATATATAATATTTTCTCATAATATATAATTTTCTCTATCTTTTTTTTTTCATGGTGGACCATAAATACACCTTCCATTTCCACAAAAAAAAAAACCTTTTGATTTACTGTAACAGGGGTCCCTGGCTGGGACAGATTTCAAAGTTTGGTAGATAAGACACACACTCATGCACACGCATGCACACACACACATATTTATTTGTTTATATCTGCATACTTACTTGGGGACTGGAAAGTAGGGGTGAGGTATATTTAACTTTGCGCATAACTTGAGTTCAGATATGTCTAAGCAAGTTCAACATCCTGGCAAGACTCCAGAGAAGGCTGGATTGCAGGGAAGCCTGACCTGTGCCCTTGGCATAAATTTATGATGAGGGAGATGACCTCTAGAGTAACCAGTCAGACTCAGGAACATGGCCTGAGGGTGGGAGGAAATAGTAGCTTTAGTTTTTCTGGAAACTTAACACCCTTGTGGTACGGATAAACCCACAAAGGCAGAAGAGCCATGAGTGGGAGTGGAGTGGAAACTGCAAGTGCCCTCAACCTTGTGGCCATTTAGTTCCCAAGTAGACTTGCTGTGGAACAAACTGAGTCTTCTCTTCACTCTGAAGCCCCCTATTTGGAGGGTGATATTAAGTGACCCACGGGAATGAAGTTTTGAAGCAGAAACTACAACTCTTTCTTGGGGGGAGTGGAAGTGACATACCGCTGCAGGACTGTCAGGGCCAGCAGAGTCATGGAAAGTTCCACAGAGGCAGCAAATCTTCAGCTCAGCAACATTGAGGTGACAGAGGCAGCTATAGACGGTGTAATGACACCACCACACAGCCCTGCTAGGAGATTTAGGACCTGCACATTCAGAGACCCCACTTGGCTGGCAGCCACGCAGCAAGCCAGGCCTGAAGCTGATAAATGGGCACCTGCAAGGCAGCCATCAGGACCCCCAAAATGCCTGGGAAGGGGAAATATGCAAGGCACTGATATTTTCATATAAGCAGATGAAAACTGGGAGCCAAGGGGAATCCAGTATTAATATTAATAAATCTGTATTTGTAGCTAGTACCCATGAAACTACATTTGTCCTCACAAGCTGGTAGAAATGGGAACATTCAAGGCTGCTTAGAGCCACAGACAAGGCTAAACTCTTTTGATTGCTGCAGCCTCAGAATAGAACCCACGCTCTCCACACCCTCCTGCACCCACGTGAACGATGCAAAAGGTTCAGATCCATTTGGAAGACATATTATATACACCTCTTGCTGGCTTCAGGAAAAAAAAATTCCAGCACATTCTAATGAAAGTCTGGAAGAGAAAGGCGGCTTCGACATTTGAGTCAAATAGAGACATTTAATTCTCTATTAGGTGAAGTTCAGTTTTATTAAATTGAAAACAATTTGAAAAAAACTCAATAAGATTGGAATCTTATTTAAACTAATGAGTAATGCTTATTACTCAGTGCCATTTATATGACTCTCAGATGGTGAGCTGTTTGCAAGGAAAGAGTTTTAACAAGGCTGTGCAGCAGTGAAATTAGAAAAAATAAGTTTAAGATATATTATTATAATACAAAAATGTATTGTGATAAGATTTTTTTATTAAGCAAAAATATCTGTAGGGAAAATAAAACCTTACTGCGTCTCTAATACAAAAACATAGCAAAGTAACTTAAGTTCTAAGTCAGGAGGAGGCAAACATTTTCTGTGAGGGGCAGATAGTAAATATTTGTGACTTTGTGTTCCTTACAGCCTCTGTCACAAAGAGTCCACTCTATTTGTGTTGCCACAGACAATATGTAAACCAATGAGTGTGACTGTGTCCCATGAAAACTTTACTACAGATGACTGAAGTGTGAATTTCATGTAATTTTCATGTGTTACAATTATTAATCTTTTTTTTACCATTTAAAAAGATAAACCATTCTTAGCCTGTGAACCATACAAAAACAGAGGCAATCCAGATTTGGTCTGTGGGCTATAGTTTTTCAACTCCTGTTCTAAGTGGTTGACTCTTCAAGACCTCCTTCAAGTTATTCGATTTTGCAGGTGCTCTTGCGCACAACTTTCCATGGTAGCTCAGCTGGTAAAGAATCCGCCTGCAATGCAGGAGACCGTGATTCAATTCCCGAGTCAGGAAGATCTGCTGGAGAAGGGATAGGTTACCCACCCCAGTATTCTTGGGCTTCCCTAGTGGCTCACCAGGTAAAGAACACACCTGCAATGCAGGAAACCTGGGTTCAATCCCTGGGCTGGGAAGATCCCTTGAAGAAGGGAAAGGCTACCCACTCCAGTATTCTGACCTAGAGAATTCCATGGACTATATAGTCCATGGGGTTGCAAAGAGTCAGACATGACTGAGCGACTCTTTCTCTTTCTCTCTTGTGGACACCTACTGTTGGTAGGTGCTTTACTTTAATTTCTAGTCTACCTGCTTTCTGTTAAGGTTCATCTCAAAGTCTGGTTTGAAATGATGATCCTTGTTTTCCTTCTAACCTTCCTCTCATCATCTTTGCCCCAAACTTCTTGGGTTTACTCTACTTACAAACTCTTAACACCTTCCAACAACCCAGTCACCTCCCAGATGTCTTAGTAGATGCACTGTGTTGTGTGGTATAATCAATGATATGGGCTGAAAGAGAGCCATTCTGAGTTATAGAGAGTGAGCTAAATTACACTTTGTTTGAAAGAGCCAGTCAATTCAGTGAGAAGACTTTCCTGATAAGAACACCATTTCTAGACTTTTGTTGCCCATCCTTTCCTACTTAGGTCATTTGAATTGCAGGCCAACATGGATTACTATAGTAACTGAGCATCTTACAATTGCATTTTAAGAGCAGGGAAAATGACTTTCATGTTCACCTTCCCAGAAAAACACAAATGTGATTCATCCAAAATGAATTCAGTTCAGTTCAGTTCAGTCGCTCAGTCGTGTCCGACTCTTTGCGACCCCATGAAGCACAGCACGCCAGGCCTCCCTGTCCATCACCAACTCCCGGAGTTCACTCAAACTCATGTCCATCGAGTCGGTGATGCCACCCAGCCATCTCATTCTCTGTCGTCCCCATATCCTCCTACCCCCAATCCCTCCCATCATCAGAGTCTTTTCCAGTGAGTCAACTCGTCGCATGAGATGGTCAAAGTATTGGAGTTTCAGCTTTAGCGTCAGTCCTTCCAATGAACATCCAGGATTGATCTCCTTTAAAATGGACTGGTTGGATTTCCTTGCAGTCCAAGGGACTCTCAAGAGTCTTCTCCAACACCACAGTTCAAAAGCATCAATTCTTCGGTGATCAGCTTTCTTCACAGTCCAACTCTCACATCCATACATGACCACGGGAAAAACCATAGCCTTGACTAAACGGACTTTGGTTGGCAAAGTAATGTCTCTGCTTTTTAATATGCTATCTAGGCTGGTCATAACTTTCCTTCCAAGGAGTAAGCGTCTTTTAATTTCATGGCTGCAATCAGCATCCGCAGTGATTTTGGAGCCCAGAAAAATAAAGTCTGACACTGTTTCCACTGTTTTCCCATCTATTTCCCATGAAGTGATGGGACCAAATGCCATGATCTTTGTTTTCTGAATGTTGAACTTCAAGCCAACCTTTTCACTCTCCTCTTCCTGTAAAATACTCCAATGACCTTGCCTTGAAAGGGAAAAAAATGTTTATGTGTGTGTGTTTCTGTAGGAGTGTGTGTGTGTATATATGTGAGAGAGAGAATTCAACCAAGGAAAGACTCTCTGCTGTGACATTAATGAAAGCTGAGCTTGGCCTTCCTGATTTCTTATTTACATGTTTGCTTGTTTATAATTTCTGGGTATATATCTTCCTGATTTATTCATCAGAGTAAATTTATTGAGTGTCTACTGTGTGCCAGGCACAGTTATAGGAACTTGGGGTCCGTTAGTGAACTAGACAAATATCCCTTGCCTTGGAGTGTTTATATTGTAGAGAGGAGAGACAGGAATAAATGATAGATAATGGTTAAGTCAACTGAAATGTGTTAAAAGTTGATGAGTTTTAAAACAAAGCAAAGTGGTTCAAAAGTTCTGGAGTTTGGGGCTTCTAATTTTAAATAAGGTAGTCAGATTAGGCCCATTCAGAGGTTGACATTTGAGCAAAGATTTCAGGAGGTTAAGGAATTTTGCGTGTTGATATCTCAGTTTAGAATATTTAGGCAAACTCTAATTAATGCTGTGTGGTGACTTAAATGGAAAGGGAATCTAAAAAAGAGGCTATATATGTATATGTATACACATACACTGATTCACTGTTCTTCTGTACAGCAGAAACTAATGTAACATTGTAAAGCAATTACACTCCAATAAAAATTAATTAAAAAAAAAGAATATTCAGGCAGAGTGAATAGCTAGTACAAAGGCCCTGAGATTTCAGTATGCATGGTGTTACCTTTTGTGAGCTATTCCTGAATAAGAAAATTTTAACCTTGAGTCTTTATCTCTCACTAAATCACTAACATTGCTAGACCCACTCCCAAATAAAGTAACTCAGACTTGTTCTTTGACTACTCCCTTTACTCTATCTTACTCTATCTTACTCTATCTTACTCTAATTGGATAATACCATAGTACAGTCATACCTCAGTGATATTGCAGGTTCAGTTCCAGAACACCACAATAAAGTGAATATCACAGGAAAGCAAATCACATGAATTGTTTGGTTTCCAAGTGCATATAAAAGTTATTTTTACACTGTATTATACTTTATCAAGTGCGCAACATTATGTCCTTAAAAAACAATGTACACACCTTAATAAAAAACACTTTGTTGCTAAAAAATGCTAACCATCATCTGAGCTGACAGCAAATTATACTCAACTTCTTCCAAATGCCTCTGACTATTGATAGCTTGACCTCTTCTTGCAGTCACAAATGTTCTTAATGGCATCTAGAATGGTAAATCCTTCCCAGAAGGTTTTCAATTGACCTTCCTCGGATCCACCAGAGGAATCTATAGCCTTATGAAATGTATTTGTTAAATAATAAGACTTGAAAGTAAAAATTACTCCTTTATCCATGAGCTGAAGAATGAGTGCTGTGTTCAGTTCAGTTCAATTCAGTCGCTCAGTTGTGTCCGACTCTTTGTGACCCCATGAACCGCAGCACGCCAGGCCTCCCTGTCCATCACCAACTCCTGGAGTCCAGCCAAACCCATGTCCACTGAGTCGGTGATGCCATCAAACCATCTTATCCTCTGTCATCCCCTTCTCCTCCTGCCCTCAATCTTTACCAGCATCAGTATCTTTTCCAATGAGTCAGCTCTTCGCATAAGGTGGCCAAAGTATTGGACTTTCGGCTTCAACGTCAGTCCTTCCAATGAACACCCAGGACTGATCTCCTTTAGGATGGACTGGTTGGATCTCCTTGCAGTCCAAGGGACTCTCAAGAGTCTTCTCCAACACCACAGTTCAAAAGGATCAATTCTTCAATGATCAGCTTTTTTTATAGTCCAACTCTTACATCCATACATGACCACTGGAAAAATCATAGCCTTGACTAGATGGACCTTTCTTGACAAAGTAATGTCTCTGCTTTTTAATATGCTATCTAGTTTGGTCATAACTTTCCTTCCAATGAGTAAGCATCTTTTACTTTCATGGCTACAATCACCATCTGCAGTGATTTTGGAGGCCAGAAAAATAAAGTCAGCCTCTGTCTCCACTGTTTTCCCGTCTATTTGCCATAAAGTGATGGGACCGGATGCCATGATCTTAGTTTTCTGAATGTTGAGCTTTAAGGCAACTTTTTCACTCTCCTCTTTCACTTTCATCAAGAGGCTCTTTAGTTCTTCTTCACTTTCTGCCATAAAGGTGGTGTCATCTGCGTATCTGAGGTTATTGATATTTCTCCTGGCAATATTGATTCCAGCTTGTGCTTCATCCAGCCCAGCATTTTGCATGATGTACTCTGCATATAAGTTAAATAAGTAGTGTGACAATATACAGCCTTGATGTACTCCTTTCCCGACTTGGAACCAGTCTGTTGTTCTATGTCCAGTTCTAACTGTTGCTTCCTGACCTGCATACAGATTTCTCAGGAGGCGGGTCAGGTGGTCTGGTATTCCCATCTCTTTCAGAATTTTGCACAGTTTATTGTGATCCACACAGTCAAAGGCTTTGGCATAATCAATAAAGCAGAAGTAGATTTTTTTTCCTGGAACTCTCTTGCTTTTTCGATGATCCAGTGGATGTTGGAAATTTAATCTCTGGTTCCTCTGTCTTTTCTAAATCCAGCTAGGCGACCATGAGCAGGTTATATTTTGAAAGGAATCATTTATCCTGCGTAGTATATCTCAACTGTGGGCTTAAAATATTCAGCAAATCATGTCGTAAACAGATGTGCTGTCAGCCAGATTTTACTGTTACATTTATAGAGCACACGCAGAATAGATTTACCATAATTCTCATGGGCCTTAGGATTTTCAGAATGATATGTGAACATTGACTACAACTTGAAGTCACCAGCCGCATTAGCCTCTAACAAGAGTGTCAGCCTGTCCTTTGAAGCTTTGAAGTCAGACATTGACTTCTCCTCTCTAGCTATGGAAGTCCTAGATGGCATCTTCTTCCCATAAAAGGCTGTTTCATCTACACTGAAAATTTGTTACTTAATGTAGCCACCTTCATTCATTATGTTAGCTAGGTCCTCTGGATAACCTGCTGCAGCTTCTGTCTGCGTCAGCATTTGATGCTTCACTTTGCACTTCTATGTTAGGAGATGGCTTCTTTCCTCAAATCTGATGGACCAGTCTCTGCAAGTTTCAGACTTTTGTTCTGCAGCTTCCTCACCTCTCTCAGTCTTCACAGGACTGAAGAGAGTTAGGGACTTTGCTCTGGATTAGGCTTTGACTGGAGAGAATGTTATGGCTGATGTGGTCTATCCAGACCAGTAAAACGTTCTCCACATCAGCGATAAGGCTGTTTTGCTTTCTTACCATTTGTGTGTTCACTGAACTTTTAATTTCCTTCAAGAACTTTTCCTTGGCATTTATAACTTGGATAACTGTTTGGTGCAAGAGCCTAGCTTTTGGCCTATCTTGGTTTCTGACATGCCTCCCTCATTAACCTTAATCATTTCTAGATTTTGACTAACAGTGAGAGACGTATGACTCTTCTTTTCACTTGAATGTTTTAGTACGGTTATGAATTGGCCTAATTTTGATATTGCTGTGTCTCAGTAAATAGGGAGACCCAAGGAGAGGGACAGAGATGAGGAACAGCCTGTCGGTGGAACAGTCAGAACATACAATATTTGATTAGATTTGCCATCTTAAGAGGGTTAGGTTCATGAAGCCCTAAAACAATTATAATAGTAACATCAAAGATCACAGATCACTATCCCAAATATAATAAGGAAAAATTTTGACATAGAAACATGAAGTGAGCAAATACTGTTGTAAAATATGATGCTCACAGTCTTGCTCAACACAGGGTTACCACAAACTTTCAATTTGTGGAAAATGCAATATCTGCAAAGAACAATAAAGGTAAAGTGCAATAAAATGAGATCTGCCTGTGAAAGTTTCTGATCTGAAGCTTAACTGACTCCCTAGAATCCCCTCTCTTATTCTGGGGTGAGAAGTAGCAAAAGAAAGAAACTAAGATCTAAACTTATAGGTGAAGATTTAAATCCCAATTCTGCCTAATAAAAGGCATGGGACTTTGAGCAATCTGCAAGCTTTAGTTGCCTTAACTCTAAAATGGACAAAATAATAATAATACCTAAATCACGTGGATTTTTATATGGATTAAATAGAATATTAAATAGCATCAGTTCAGTTCAGTTCAGTTCAATCGCTCAGTCATGTCCGACTCTCCGCAACCCCATGAATCACAGCACGCCAGGCCTCCCTATCCATCACCAACTCCCGGAGTTCACTCAAACTCAAGTCCACAGAGTCGGTGATGCCATCCAGCCATCTCATTCTCTGTCGTCCCCTTCTCCTCCCACCCCCAACCTTTCCCAGCATCAGAGTCTTTTCCAGTGAGTCAACTCGTCGCATGAGGTGGCCAAAATATTGCAGTTTCAGCTTTAGCATCAGTCCTTCCAATGAACACCCAGGATCGATCTCCCTTAGAATGGACTGGTTGGATCTCCTTGCAGTACAAGGGACTCTCAAGAGTCTTCTCCAACACCACAGTTCAAAAGCATAGTGCATGTCAAAATAATAATTATACAGTGGGAGGAAACCTTGGAAGGTGATGAATATGTTTATTGCCTTGATGATGATGATGGTAGTTTTCTAAATGCATTTTTATCCCCAAACTCATCAAATTTTATACATTAAAAGTGTACAGCTTTTGACATGTCAGTCATACCTCAATTAAGTGGCTTATACAATATCAATAAACGTTTGAATAGTGCATGTAAAACATTTGGCACAGGGTCAGCCACATATATTTTTTACTATCATTAGGTATTATTTTTGTACTTTCTGCCTTGAAAAAATAACTTTGATGTTTCATAAGGAATTTAATAGAAGAAATTTCATTGCTCAAGATTTTCATTTTGAATTTGTCCAAAGCAATTTATCTTAAGTGGTAAATTAGGAGCTCCTAACCTCCTCGTGGACTTATAAATGAATATGCCTGCACTACTAATATTATTATCCTTTGTTTTTCTGATGAACCTTGTATGTAAAACTATTATTTTCCTAAATGCAAAAGCTTACTATGTACATAAATCTACACTCAAGGCAGGGGGTGTAGAATGATAATGAAACCAGCTGCTTAGTTAAAAAAAATACCTTTATGATATTTTCCTCCCTTTTCATTTTGTAGAATTTTGAAATTACATGATCAAAATCTCTTCCAGAGAAAATTGCCCAAGATGAGAATCTTGCCATCTACAGTGAAAAGATGAATCCTGTGATGTGGTACAAGTAATTGCCATAAAGTTTAATGAAAATCTGTTCCAATACAGTGAAAATCAAAGAGCAAGAAATATCTACCTTGCTGGAAGCAGCAGTGAGAGGGAGGAAAACCTACCATGTTTCAGAAATAAATGTGAGGATTTGAACTAGCAGGCATAAGAAAGGGAGGAAATAATGACAACACCATGCCTCAGAGAATGTTATCTAATTAAGCAAAATGATAAACCTCCAGTCAGGACACAGTCTCACGTTCTTAGCAATTTACACTAAGAGGGAAGGAAGGAGCCAAAGCAATAACTAGACGGAGATAAATTAGTGTTTTCATTTCTGGTGAGCGTTCGCACACACATTAGTGTCAGCATCAGTACACTTAGTTCTCTGTGTGCTTTTAAAAATGGAGAGACCAAGCAGAGAAAAACATTTTATTCTCATTTCACATTCAACAGGCTAATTGCATTACGTGAACAGAAACACATAACCTTCCTGCAAAGGTTTTCAAATCTTTCCAAACAAAAGCTTTGTTCCATGATGCATCCACCAGACACATTTAAAGGGACTTCTCCCCAAAGCTGGGTTTTTTCCACCAGGCTGAGGAAAAGGAGTGAAGGAGGAAGGCCATCAGAGGCAGACAGACTAGGCTCCCAAGCTTTGCCACTCAGCCACTGTGTGATCTTCAGCAATTTACTTGGACTTCAGAGTTTCTATTTCCTCATCTCTGAAAAGGAAGGAAATGATACTGTCTTCCAATAGCAACCTCCCATAGGTGACTTGGGATACTCTGAGGACCTCCGTAATTTCCATTAACCACCCATCCACAAAGTCATCACAAGTAAAGATAAACTAAGTACAAATAGTGTGATTGCCCTGAAAACAGAGCTTCAGGCTAAATATTTAAACTCTTTCTTCTTCTCATTTCCTGCATCCATCCCACAGGGAACTGGATCACTGTTTCTAAGACACTCCATGGAATGAGTCTTAGTTACAAGACTTTGGTTGTAAGATATAAAAGTCCATTCAAGCCAGCTAAACAAATGTTTCTTAGAAGGGTGCTAGCATATCTCTTGGAGCCCACAGAAGATCAGAACTTGGAAGTGGAAAACCATTAGCCACCCAGGCAGATCTCTGGGTTCCTCCTCCTGCTTCTCTCTACATATGTATTTCCAAATTTGATGTTTTAAAATCCAAAAAGGACTCTAGGACACAAACTTTAGAATATTAAACATGAAAAATAATTTTCCTTGGATTTGACAATTCTGATCAATTCTAGAAACAGGGGCCACAGATTTTAGGTAGGTAATTTGAATGCCTTCTATGTAGCTGTTGTTCAGTCGCTAAGTTGTGTCCAACTTTTTGCGACCCATGGATTATAGCATACCAGGCTCCTCTGTCCTCCACTGTCTCCCAGAGTTTGCCCAAATTCATGTCCATTGAGTGGGTGATGCCATCCAACCATCTTGTCCTCTGCCACCCTCTTCTTTTGCCTTTCATCTTTCCCAGCATCAGGGTCTTTTCCAATGAACTTTGCATCAGGTGGCCAAAGTATTAGAGCTTCAGCAACAGTCCTTCCAATGAATATTCAAGGTTGATTTCTTTTAGGATTGACTGGTTGAATCTCCTCACAGCCCAAGGGACTCTCAAGAGTCTTCTCCAACACCACAGTTCAAAAGCATCAGTTCTTCAGCACTCAGCTGAAGCACTCTTCAGCACTTCTTATATTCTAACTCTCCCATCCATACATGACTACTGGAAAAACCATAGCTTTGACCATACAGATTTTTGTCAACAAAGTGATGTCTCTGCTTTTTAATATGCTGTCTACGTTTGTCATAGCTTTTCTTCCAAGGAGCAAGCGTCTTTTAATTTCATGGCTGCAGTCACTATCCACAGTGATTTTGGATCCCAAGAAAATAAAATCTGTCACTTTCTCCCCTTCCATATTTGCCATGAAGTGATGAGACAAGATGCCTTGATCATAGGTTTTTGAATGCTGAGTTAAGCCTGTTTTTCCACTCTTCTCTTTCACCCTCATCAAGAGGTTCTTTAGTTCCTCTTCACTTTCTGCCATTAGAGTGATATCATCTGCATATCTTAGGCTCTTATTTCTCCTGGCAATGTTGATTCCAGCTTGTGATTCATCCACCCTGGCTTTTCACATGATGTACTCTGCATATAACTTTAAAAAGCAAGATGACAATATATAGCCTTGTCATACTCCTTTCCCAATTTTGAACTAGTGCGTTGTTCCAAGTCTATGTGTCTTCCACATAGAGAGATACACTGTTCAGCAAGGCTAGTGGGGTGCTGTCATCAAGCAAGCACATTTTTATTTCCCATTGTCCTGTTTAAGTGCCCCCAGGTGGGGCTAGTTTTTCCCATCCCAGAATTAAAACTGGGATATGCAATTAATTTTCTGCTCATTCTTAGGTAGTTCAAGAGTCTATGTTAACTTTAAATTTCAGAACACAGTCTCCAATCAGTGTGTTCTCAGTCCCATATGATAATGAACCCTTCAGTCTTCGTTTGAAGATTCTTATTGCCCTCCCCTGGGTCTGGTGTGTTGCACCAAAAAAAAAACAAACAAAGGAAAGAAAAATATGCCTCCCTGACTTTCTCCTGCAGGCAAATTTTTGCCTCAAACACTCTCATCTCCTTAATGAGTCTGAGAGGTTTAAGACTTGTTTACTCTTTGCAAGTTTTGCATGATGGTCAGTCTCACAACCTGATGTGGAATCTAATCCCATACCTGATGGCATCTGTCCCATGGGTCCCTTGACCGTCTGCTGTGAATGCAGCTGCCCACTCTCCTGCCAGCTTCACAACACTGGGCAATTGTGCTTCGCAGTTGGGGTGGCCTGGCTAGAGATGCCTGGGAGTTTCACTCCCTCACCCAAGGCAACAAAGGACTGTGTGATGTGAAGGCACCAAAGTCCTACTTCTTTGCCTTGGTGTGGGGCAGACTCTGGTGCTATTCATGCTCCAAAAATCCCCAAAGTTTGTACCAAGGTTACACGTCACCTGGAAAACACATTCTTGCTTCATTTCTCCTTCCCTGGTCAGCTTTCTTCACACCTTTACTGACTTTTCCTCTAAGCTTTCTCAATAAACTATTTACATGGAAATCTCTGTCTCAGGCTCTGTTTCTAGAGAATGCCATCTAAGACAGCCACATGTTGTACCTTGGTTCCCCAGTCAAAGCTTTCAATTAATACCTTGTTATACCAGAAGCTGATTATCCTATATTATCCTAGTCCTCTTTCACTGAAACAGTGACATCCTCCTGAACACTTTTTAATAGTCAGTAAGGTATTACTTTGCCTCAAAAAAAAACCCTTGCAATTCTCAATTCTCCCTATCTTCTCTTCTGGCTCCCCTACCCCTAGTCAAAAAAAAAGAGAGAGATCAATGTGGCTTTTCTTTTTTTTTCTCCTTTTTAAAATCATATATTTGGCTATCCAATACCTATCCAATACTGGAAAATACCAGTATTTTCCAGTAAATCAGAAAGGAGGATTATCTGTCAACTCTGAAAGGAAAATCAAACTAAGATGCACAAGCAGAAAAAATAAAGTCAATTTTCTCCAGGTTATTCACCTACATCATTCCTTCAGAATAGAAACAAAGCAAAAGAATTGCTTTGTTCTTTCAGACAACCTGGCCCCAAGGAAGCCGAAGGAAAAAGATGAACTCCGAGTTGTCTGGACTTAAAGCCTTCCTGTGAGTAAATAATGTGCATTAAAAGGTCACTCTTGATTCTTTTCGCTCAGTTCTGATGTAGAAAAATGTATGTTTGCCAAGACCATTTTATCCTGGTGTGAAACCGAGCCCACAGAAAGGCAACATTCATCTAACCGGCCATGACAGGTGAAGCAACCTTCAATGCCTCCCACCCAACCACAGGAAAAGATATGGGAGGTAAGAAAGTTCTCAACAGTGCTCTAGCACAGAGGTCAGCTAACTTTTTCTGTAAAGCGCCAGACAGTAAATATTTTTTACTTTGTGGGCTATACCAACTCTGTTCCAACTGCTCAATTCTGGCAGAGTAGCTGGAAAGCGACCCTAGATGATACTTAAAAGAAGGGGTGTTAGACTTTATTAATGGCCACAAAAATTTGAATTTTATATAATTTCCATATATCTCAAAATATTCTTCTTTTAATATTTTTCAACCATTTGAGGAAATATTCTTAGCTCATGGACCAACTGAAAACAGGATGGGCTAAATTTAGCCCAAGGTCTGTGGTGTGCCAACCCCTGCTCTAGGTCATAGGGTAGAATTCTGCCTCTTTGATCCTTCGGGACTGGAAGTTAGCTGTTAAATTAAAAGAGTCAGTTAAAGTAAGGCATCATAAAAATAATACTTATCCTTTGACTGTGAGGATCACAATAAACTGTGCAAAATTCTGAAAGAGATGGGAATCCCAGACCACCTGACCTGCCTCTTGAGAAACCTGTATGCAAGTCAGGAGGCAACAGTTAAAACTGGACATGGAACAACAGACTGGTTCCAAATAGGAAAAGGAGTACATAAAGGCTGTATATTGTTACCCTGCTTATTTAACTTAATGCAGAGTACATCATGAGAAACGCTGGGCTGGAAGAAGCACAAGCTGGAATCCAGATTGCCGGGAGAAATATCAATAACCTCAGATATGCAGATGACACCACCCTTATGGCAGAAAGTGAAGAGGAACTAAAAAACCTCTTGATGAAAGTGAAAGAGGAGAGTGAAAAAGTTGGCTTAAAGCTCAACATTCAGAAAACTAAGATTGTGGCATCCGGTCCCATCACTTCATGGGAAATAGATGGGGAAACAGTGGAAACAGTGTCAGTCTTTATTTTTCTGGGCTCCCAAATCACTGCAGATGGTGATTGCAGCCATGAAATTAAAAGACACTTACTCCTTGGAAGGAAAGTTATGACCAACCTAGATAGCATATTAAAAAGCAGAGACATTACTTTGCCAACAAAGGTCCGTCTAGTCAAGGCTATGGTTTTTCCCGTGGTCATGTATGGATGTGAGAGTTGGACTGTGAAGAAAGCTGAGTGCCGAAGAATTGATGCTTTTAAACTGTGGTGTTGGAGAAGACTTATCTTAATAAGTCACCTTAAATAACAGCACATCAATATATATTCACGTACCAATTCTTTCAGCACAGGGCCATGATATTTTGTTTTAGCAGAATTCCACCAATGAACCTTCAGGTGGCCTTCCTTAGTGCGTTTACCTAAGTTTCTGGTTCAATTTAGTCTCAAGCAGAATTAGGATTTAAAGCTGTTTGCATTTCATTTAAGGCGCAGCGTTGTTCTAATCTTTATAAACTTCTCCAATCTTTTGTGGTTGTGCTCCTCATACTTTTTGACAACGTTTCAGAAACTTGCCTTTACAAGCATTTTCTCAAAGCACCCAGCTCAGTTACTTAGTGTAGCAATTATCTTCTTTATTAAATCATATAATTGCTATGACAAAGAAGAGTAGCACAAACAAGTGTAGAAGCAAATGCAATGAATGCTTGATAAGCACAGATCCTAACAGTGGGAACAGATGTGTGCATGTGTGTGTGTGTGATTGAGACCAGCTTACCAGGCACAAGCATGGGAACAGGGGTGTGTGTGTGTGTGTATGTGTGTGATTGAGACCAGCTTAGCAGACACAAGCATGGGAACAGGGGTGTGTGTGTGTGTGATTGTGACCAGCTTACCAGGCACAAACATCAGAACAGGTGTGTGTGTGTGTGTGTGTGATTGTGACCAGCTTACCAGGCACAAGCATCAGAACAGGTATGTGTGTGTGTGTGTGTGTGTGTGTGTGTGTGTGTTTGTGATTGAGACCAGCTTACCAGGCACAAGCATTGGGAACAGGTGTGTGTGTATGTGTGTGATTGAGACCAGCTTAGCAGACACAAGCATGGGAACAGGGGTGTGTGTGTGTGTGATTGTGACCAGCTTACCAGGCACAAACATCAGAACAGGTGTGTGTGTGTGTGTGTGTGTGATTGTGACCAGCTTACCAGGCACAAGCATCAGAACAGGTGTGTGTGTGTGTGTGTGTGTGTGTGTGTGATTGTGACCAGCTTACCAGGCACAAGCATCAGAACAGGTATGTGTGTGTGTGTGTGTGTGTGTGTGTGTGTGTTTGTGATTGAGACCAGCTTACCAGGCACAAGCATTGGGAACAGGTGTGTGTGTATGTGTGTGATTGAGACCAGCTTAGCAGACACAAGCATGGGAACAGGGGTGTGTGTGTGTGTGATTGTGACCAGCTTACCAGGCACAAACATCAGAACAGGTGTGTGTGTGTGTGTGTGTGATTGTGACCAGCTTACCAGGCACAAGCATCAGAACAGGTGTGTGTGTGTGTGTGTGTGTGTGTGTGTGTGTGATTGTGACCAGCTTACCAGGCACAAGCATCAGAACAGGTATGTGTGTGTGTGTGTGTGTGTGTGTGTGTGTGATTGAGACCAGCTTACCAGGCACAAGCATTGGGAACAGGTGTGTGTGTATGTGTGTGATTGAGACCAGCTTAGCAGACACAAGCATGGGAACAGGGGTGTGTGTGTGTGTGTGATTGTGACCAGCTTACCAGGCACAAACATCAGAACAGGTGTGTGTGTGTGTGTGTGTGTGTGTGATTGTGACCAGCTTACCAGGCACAAGCATCAGAACAGGTATGTGTGTGTGTGTGTGTGATTGAGACCAGCTTACCAGGCACGAGCATTGGGAACAGGTTGTGTGTGTGTGTGTGTGTGATTGAGACCAGCTTACCAGGCACAAGCATTGGGAACAGGGGTATGTATGTTTGTGATTGAGACCAGCTTACCAGGCGCAAGCATGGGAAGAGGTATGTGTGTGTGTGTGTGTGATTGAGATCAGCTTACCAGGCACAAGCATTCAGTGTTCAGTAGGCATCAGTCACTACTTTCCACTACCATTAACCCAGCAGTCAGTTGAGCGGAGCATCCTGCTTTCTGATCATGCTCTTCCAGTGCTTGTACCAAATGTGGGAAGGAAAAATCATATAAGGATTTTACATCTTTTTATTGCAAGAAGTTAGTGGAATTGCATTTCCCAGTGTTTAAAGCAAGAGCATGATTGCTGCTGCTGCTGAGTCACTTCAGTCGTGTCCAACTCTGTGTGACCCCATAGACGGCAGCCCACCAGGCTCCCCCGTCCCTGGGATTCTCCAGGCAAGAACACTTGAGTGGGTTGCCATTTCCTTCTCCGAAAAGCATGCTTAGCTCCCCTTAAAAGTAATATATTAGTCATTTTCTTCTTCAGCAAAGATAAAAGACCAATTCAAATAAGTTAGCCCATGATCTAGAAGGAACATATTGAGTCTTCCCAGGAGGGATCGGTACTCTCCCACAATCACGGGTATGCTCTGCTTTGAATAGCAGTGGGAGTGAGTTTTATGGATGGAAATTAGTACAGCTGTTGAAGGAATGTCAAGCTGATTAGAGCATCAGTCAGTTCAGTCAGTTCAGTCGCTCAGTCGTGTCCAACTCTGCGACCCCATAAATCACAGCACGCCAGGCCTCCCTGTCCATCACCAACTCCCGGAGTTCACTCAAACTCATGTCCATCGAGTCGGTGATGCCATCCACCCATCTCATTCTCTGTCGTCCCCGTCTCCTCCCACCCTCAATCCCTCCTAGCATCAGAGTCTTTTCCAGTGAGTCAACTCGTCGCATGAGGTGGTCAAAGTATTGCAGTTTCAGCTTTAGCATCAGTCCTTCCAGTGAACACCCAGGATTGATCTCCTTTACAATGGACTGGTTGGATCTCCTTGCAGTCCAAGGGACTCTCAAGAGTCTTCTCCAACATAATCATCACAAAAACATAGTCAAAATGTAGTGGAATGAACCAAAAGGGAATTAGGAGAGAAGAGAAACAAGGGTAACCCAAACAAAAGAATTACCACATTGCCCAAAATAAACATGTCATCTCTTTAGCACTTTAATTCCAAAGCTTTTATCTTCTCCAATGAGCATGGTATCAGTGAAAAATGAGTTATTATCTCTGAATTATTTGTACATATCTTCTTGGATCTCTCCAGGAGAATATGACCATCCATTATAATTAATCCTTGTTTATTCTCATGAAATATAAGTGGCTTTTAGCCTCCATTTCAGTACATGTCATCCATTTCTGCAGAACTTCCACTGCACTCTGATGGATGTTCAGTCCATTCTTACCTGAAGGGTTCATCCTTTTTCACACTGTCCTCAGTACTAATGTAACCTGAGATCATTGACACAAGAAGGACCAACATTTGAACACCCAAACTTCTGACTGGGGCCTTCTATTCTGATCTGATCTTTTGAAAAATACTTTTGATTTTTAAAAAAAGTTGTGTAATAGTTTATTTATAATGTTGTGTTAATTTCAGGTGTACAGCAAAGTGAATCAGTACAACAATATACATATTGTTGTTGTTTAGTCACTAAATCGTGTCTGACTCTTTTGTGATCTCATGAACTGTAGCCTGCCAGGCTCCTGTGTCCACAGAATTTCCCAGCAAGAATACTGGAATGGGTTGCCATTTCCTTCTCCAGGGGATCTTCCTGACCCAGAGATCAAACCCGTGTCTCCTGCATTGCAGGCAGATTTTTTACCACTGAGTCACCTGGGGAGCCGTGCATATACATACATCCATTCTTTTTCACATTCTCTTCCCATATAGGTTATTACAGAATATTGAGTTCCCTGGGCTGTATCAGTTCAGTTCAGTCACTCAGTCATGTCCGACTCTGCGACCCCATGAATCACAGCACGCCAGGCCTCTCTGTCCATCACCAACTCCCGGAGTTCACTCAAACTTATGTCCATCGAGTCGGTGATGCCATCCAACCATCTCATTTTCTGTCATCCCCTTCTCCTCCTGCCCGCAATCCCTTCAAGCATCAGAGTCTTTTCCAGTGAGTCAACTCGTCGCATGAGGTGGCCAAAGTATTGCAGTTTCAGCTTTAGCAACAGTCCTTCCAATGAACACCCAGGACTGATCTCCTTTAGAATGGACTGGTTGGATCTCCTTGCAGTCCAAGGGATTCTCAAGAGTCTTCTCCAACACCACAGTTCAAAAGCATCAATTTTTCAGTGATCAGCTTTCCTCACAGCCCAACTCTCACATCCATACATGACCATGGGAAAAACCATAGCCTTGACTAGACAGACCTTTGTTGGCAAAGTAATGTTTCTGCTTTTTAATATGCTATCTAGGTTGGTCATAACTTTTCTTCCAAGGAGTAAGCGTCTTTTAATTTCCTGGCTGCAGTCACCATCTGCAGTGATTTGGGAGCCCAAAAAATGAATTCAGCCACTGTTTCCACTGTTTCCCCATCTATTTGCCATGAAATGATGGGACCAGATGCCATGATCTTAGTTTTCTGAATGTTGAGCTTCAAGCCAACTTTTTCACTCTCCTCTTTCACTTTCATCAAGATACTTTTTAGTTCCTCTTCACTTTATGCCATAAGAGTGGTGTGCTGTATAGTAGGTCCTTATTAGTTATCTACTATATATATATAGTAGTGTGTATATGTTAATCGCAATTTCCTGATTTCTCTCTCCCCCTCCCCATCTATCCCCTTTGGTAACCAAACTTACTTGGTAGTAAGTTTGATTTTGAGAACTGTGAGTCTGTTTCAGACTATAGTTCTTCTCTAATTTTTGTATTTGAGAACAATTTAAGTATGAAACAAAGAATATAAAGATGATAAATTTTATTCACTTATACAAATAAGGTCATTTGTATCTTTTCCTATTAGATTCCACATATAAGTGGTATCATATGATATGTGTCTTTGTCTGTCTGACTTACTTCCCTCAGTATGATAATCTCTAGGTCCATCCATGTTGCTGCAAATGGCAATATTTCATTATTTTTATGGCTAAATAATATCCCATTATATATCTATACCACATCTTCTTTATCCATCCATCTGTTGATGGACATTTAGGCTGCTTTCATGTCTTGGCTATTGTAAATAGTGCTTCTACAAGCATCAGGGTGCATGTATCTTATTGAATTATGGTTTGCCACAGATATAGGCCCCAGAGTGGGATTTCCAGATCATACTGTAGAGCTTTGAACTTTTGTTGCTCTTTAGACAAATGTGTTTTATAATATCCATGGTATTATGCATGCTATATATACTATAATATTATACATGCTATATATACTATAATATTATACATATTATATATACTCAAACATATGATTCCTTCCAAAACCATCCCAAAGAAAAAGAAATAAAAGATGGAAAAGTTGTTGTCTGAGGAGACTTTACGGATAACTGAGAAAAGAAGAGAAATGGAAGTCAAGGGAGAAAGGGAAAGATATACCCAACTGAGTGCAGAGTTCCAGAGAAGAGCAAGGAGAGATAAGAAGGCCTTCTTAAAATGAACAATGCAGAGAAATGGAGGAAAACAATAGAATGGGAAAGACTAGAGATCTCTTCAAGAAAATTGGAGATATATAGGGAACATTTCATTCAAGGATGTGCATGATAAAGGGCAGAAATAGTAAGGACCTAACAGACTGCAAGGAGATCCAACCAGTCCATCCTAAAGGAGATCAGTCCTGGGTGTTCATTGGAAGGACTGATGCTAAAGCTGAAACTCCAATACTTTGGCCACCTCATGCGAAGAGTTGACTCACTGGAAAAGACTCTGATGCTGGGAGGGATTAGGGGCAGGAGGAGAAGGGGGCGACAGAGGGTGAGATGGCTGGATGGCATCACCGACTCAATGGGCATGAGTTTGTGTGAACACCGGGAGTTGGTGATGGACAGGGAGGCATGGCGTGCTGTGATTCATGGGGTTGCAAAGAGTCGGACACGACTGAGCGACTGAAATGAACTGAACTGAACAGACTCCTTGGAAGAAAAGCTATGACAAACCTAGACAGCATATTAAAAGGTAGAGACATCACTTTGCCAAGGTCCATATAGTCAAATCTACGGTTTTTCCAGTAGTCATGTATGGATGTGAGAGTTGGACAATAAAGAAGGCTGAGTGCTAAAGAATTGATGTTTTTGAATTGCAGTGCTGGAGAAGACTCTTTTGAGAGTCCCTTGGACTGCAAAGAGATCAAACCAGTCAATCCTAAAGGAAGTCAACCCTGAATATTCACTGGAAGAACTGATGCTGAAACTCCAATACTTTGGCCACCTGATGTGAAGAGCTGACTAATTGGAGAAGACCCCAATGCCGCAAAAGATTGAGGTCAGGAGAAGGGAATGACAGAGGATGAGATGGTTGGATGGCATCACCGACTCGATGGAATTGAATTTGAGCAAACTCCAGGAGATAGTGGAGGACAGAGGAGCCTGGCCTGCTGCGGTCCACGGGGTTGTAAAGAGTTGGACATGACTTAGCGACTGAACAACAGTGACTCCTTTAGAACTAGGCAGATGTGAGGAAACAGAAGAGGAGGGAGGAGGAATGCTCATATTTTGTCTTATAGTGCCTTAAGCTGTCATTGTCCTCTGTGAGCTTCATAGATGTTTAAAGCTACCTCCTGAGGCATGTGAAGTCCTCATCACTGTGTCTCGACTGATCTCTTCTGTACTGACTTCCCTTCACTAGGAGATACATGTACCCTTTACACGCTGGACATTTCCTAGCATGAAAGTGAAGTGAAGTCACTCAGTCGTGTCTGACCCTTAGCGACCCCACGGACTGCAGCCTACCAGGCTCCTCCATCCATGGGATTTTCCAGGCAAGAGTACTGGAGTGGCTTGCCATTGCCTTCTCCGGTGATAAATCAAGGACAACAGTTCACTTTGATGTCAGTTTCGGAAGAGTCAAGCAAGAAGCCAGGGCTGACAACTCTTAAGGGTTCTGAAATGGCAAATGCAAACTCCAAGTGGGGATGAGACACCAGATCCTATTGTGCCAAGCACAACGCTGTGATGGAGGAACATGTACTAGTTCTTTCTGGGCCAAAGCATTGCTTCTCCCAATATTTCTCTTTCTCTCTTTCCCCTCTCCCATTCTCTCTCTCTCACTCTCTCTCCAGGAAACACTCCAAATTGCATGTCATACATCCCCAAAACAAGAAATTCAGGCCATCTGAACATAAAAGCCTTCTCTTGGCTCTAGAAACAAAGTAGTTTCTCGGTCCTTCCTGAACCCTTTTTTCATTTCTTGGGCGGGAGGCTGACTTCACTCTTTCTCAGGCAAGAGTCAGACACCAGTTTCCATATCTCCGAACAGGCACATATCAAACTCTTATCAGTGCTTTCCTTCCTGGCCCTCTGCCAAGGATGGGACTAGAATATAGCAGGCTCCCACTCCACTTCTGAAGGGAGCGAGAACCCACAGTTCAGCAGTCCTCTTGCTTCAGCAATCTCCTTTACAAAGTCCTCTCTCTAATGCCTTTTATATTATAGCCCTGATATGGTTGAAGGGTTTGGGAGTCCTGGAGCACAGTCTTGGATTCAGTTCCTTCAAATCGCTTAGGATGATTTGGCTGACTTATTTTTGGACTTTCAACTGTATGGTCACTTCTTGTCTGGCCTGAAACTTCAATCTTAGCATGGTTATACATGCAAAATTCCATAACCTAGAGACAATCACTGAAAACACCCTTTTATATATTTAAAATATATATTTCTTAACAAAAATGAGATTATTTTGTAACCTGAATTTTTTTCCAGTTAACAGTATGTTCTGAGCATCTTTCCATGTCCATAAGTCTCTACATCAACATTTTAACACATACAAGCTATTCCATTGTATGGAAACTACCATTACTTAATCAATTCTTTCTTGACATAGTTCAGGCTGTTTCTTCTTCCTATTATGATAAATGATCCTGTGAAATATACCTTTATTTATACACTTCAATGCATTCAATTATTGAACTAATAGTTAATTGAGTACCTATTAAGAGTACTGTGATTTCCTTGGGATAAATTTCTTGATGTGGAGTAGTACATTTTGACGTGCATATTTTAAAATATATGTATTTCCAAATTGCTCTTCAAATGTATGTGTGTTTGTACACGTGTTTGTGTGAGTGAAAGAGAGAGTGTATTTAGTCCCCAGAAAAAGATACTTCTTTTGGCAAACTTCACTATTGGGGAGAATTGAGGTTATATACAACGCAGGTCACACATATGTTTACTTAGCTCCTACAGATGATTGACTCTCCTTTTTTTTTTGAAGAAAAAGCACAAGCTGGAATCAAGATTGCCGGGAAAAATATCAATAACCTCAGATATGCAGATGACACTACCCTTACGGCAGAAAGTGAAGAGGAACTCAAAAGCCTCTTGATGAAAGTGAAAGAGGAGAGTGAAAAGGTTGGCTTGAAGCTCAACATTCAGAAAACAAAGATCATGGCCTCTGGTCCCATCACTTCATGGGAAATAGATGGAAAAACAGTGGAAACAGTGTCAGACTTTTATTTTGGGGGGCTCCAAAATCACTGCAGATGCTGACTGAAGCCATGAAATTAAAAGATACTTACTCCTTGGAAGGAAAGTTATGACCAACCTTGATAGTATACTAAAAAGCAGAGACATTACTTTGCCAACAAAGGTCCGTCTAGTCAAGGCAATGGTTTTTCCCGTGGTCATGTATGGATGTGAGAGTTGGACTGTGAAGAAAGCTGATCGCCGAAGAATCGATGCTTTTGAACTGTGGTGTTGGAGAAGACTCTTGAGAGTCCCTTATACTGCAAGGAGATCCAACCAGGCCATTCTAAAGGAGATCAATCCTGGGTGTTCATTGGAGGGACTGATGCTAAAGCTGAAACTGCAATACTTTGGCCACCTCATGCGACGAGTTGACTCACTGGAAAAGACTCTGATGCTGGGAAAGGTTGGGGGCGGGAGGAGAAGGGGACGACGGAGAATGAGATGGCTGGATGGCATCACCGACTCTGTGGACATGAGTTTGAGTGTACTCCGGGAGTTGGTGATGGATAGGGAGGCCTGGCGTGCTGTAATTCATGGGGTCATGGAGAGTCGGACACGACTGAGCGACTGAACTGAACTGAACTGAATTTTAGACTTGCATAAAAAAGTTATGAAAACATAGAATCTCCTTCTATCCCTCTCCAGTTTTCCTGTTGGTTGCATCACAGTTATCAAGACCAGGACATTGATATTAGACTATTAGTAACTAAACTGCAAAACTTATTCAAGTTTTATCAGTTATTCCCCTAAGGTATTTTTTATATTCCAGAAACTTACCCAAGATTTCTCTTTGTATGCAGTGCTTCCCTAGTGGCTCAGCTGGTAAAGAATCCACCTGCAATGTGGGAGACGGGTTCGATCCCTGGGTTAGGAAGACCCCCTGGAGAAGGGAAAGGCTACCCACTCCAGTATTCTGGCCTGGAGAATTCCATTGACTGTGTAGTCCATGGGGTCCCAAAGAGTTGGACATAACTGAGTGGCTTTGATTTATTTCCCCTTGGTCTCCTCCAGTCTGTAACAGTTCTTTAGTTTTCCCCTGTCTTTCATGATGTTGAAACTTTTGAAAAGTACTGATTGGCTATTTTGTAGAATGTTTCTCGTTGGGCTTTGTCTGATGTTTCTAACATTTTGACTGAAGTTTTGCATTTTTGGCAGGAGTGCATTGTATCAAGGGGCTCATGATGTTGATGTGTCTTATTACTCGTTATGTTGACCGTGATCTCTTTAGAAATGCTATTCTCAGGACTTCCCTGGTGGTGCAGTGGCTAAGACTCTGTGCTCCCAGTGCAGGGGGCCTGGGTTCAATCCTTGGTCAGGGAACTAGATCCCATATGCTGCAACTACGGCCTGGTGCAGCCAAATAAATAAATAAATATTTTTTAAAAGAAATACTATTCTAATGCTGCAGAAGGAGAGTGGAAATACTATTTATAGGATGTCAGCTATATACTAGGTGCGCTGCGTTTGTTTTTTTCTGTAGAGTTAGTCTCATTATCACCATTTCATTGAGTTTCATTAAAAATATGTAGCTCACTCAAAGTCATAAAGATTTGTCTGCCTCCAGAGGCAAGGTTTTCCCAGCACAGATAAGAATTTCCTCTACTGGGAAACCATTAACAGCAAACCAAGCATGTGTAGATGTGAGTCGCTACCCTTCGAGAATTTGATTCTCAATTTTATTCTCCTCAAGGTAGAAGTGTGTAGAGTCACATTTTGAGACACAGTCCTCTGTTATTGATTAACCAAGTCAAATATTTAGTGATCAAAATTTATGGGAAACTCCTCCATCTTACACAACATTGTAGTGCCTCTGATCTTTCCTCACCAAGATTTGTGGATGTGATTTTCTTTTTGGTTATTGTAATATAGAAGCCAAAAGACAAGTGCAAAATCATTTTCTAAATTGAAAACTCTGAGATGTTGTTTTTCACTCAGTCCTATGTAGACAATACTTTCATCAAATTAATTGTCTGAAAGTCAATGATTTATTTCTCTCTTTAGATAATTAAAGAAGAGAACAGGCAAAGCATAGTATCTGCATAACACTTACCGTTTTGGGTAATGAATGCCTGCAGCCTGTGAATGTTCCTGCTGTACCATTTAAAGCATTAACACTTAGATCTGAACTGATAGAATGGGTGAATGTAAAAGAATAAATAAGAAGTGGAACCTCTGAAGAAAAGCAAATTGAGATAACGCTTGGCAAGTGTTGAGTAGAGTGCCTGGTGCACAGTGAATGCTCCATAAATTTTAGCTCTTCTCATTGCTACTAAAGCTGTCCTAGATGTCACTGACATTTAACCTGGGGAAGGGACTACATGGCTGACTCATCCTGTGCTCCATGAGGCAAACTAATAAACTGCTATAAATTTAGAAAGGAAGATGGCTGATCTCTAGCCAGGTTGGCAGCTGTTTATCTTCTCTAAGTGCTCTGGTGCTATTCCATTGCAATATGATCTGAAAGTGCCACTATGAACCCATTTGGGAGCAAGGTTTGGAGCTGAATCAAGGCAGGGTGGCAAGTAGTCAGTTAACCCAGTTCAGCCACTTTTGCAGTGACTTCCTTTTGTGCTTCGCATCTGAGAGAGTGGCTTTCACCTAAGTGATCATAGGGCAGAATTTCTCAACCTCAGCATTATTGATCTGTGGTGCCTGCTATTTTGGGTGTTGTGGGGAGCTGTTCACTGTAGGATGTTCAGCAGCTTACCTGGGTTTTCCCCACTAGATGCCATTAGCACCCCAGCCCCAGGTGTGACAACCAACATGTCTCCAGACATTGCCAAGTGAATTCTGGGGGAACAATCACTCCCTTGGAGAAGAACTGCTAAAAACCACCAAGTAATTCCATATTCAAGATAAGTGACCATAGGTTCAAATTGAAAAGTATTGGGGGGGATAGGATACAATATTTTTTGAACAATAAATGCTCTGACAGATATTATCTCAGGTAATTTATGTCATTTCCACAATTCCTAGTGTTTATCCCTTATGCATAGATGGGAAAGCTCATAGGAATCAGGTGATTTGCCCATTTGCCCATTATAACTATCCTGACAACAAAGCGCATGCTCATTGTATGATGCCTTCATGATTCTCAGTTCAAATAGAGAAGGCTCAGCCTTGACCTACAGTTTTCTCTGACCAGGAAGGGGAGAATTCCATTTACCAAGTACAAATGGTGATGAAGCTGCTGTCTCGGCCCATAAAATCCATTTCGTGAGGCTGTGACTGGGACTATTTGGGTTTGCCAATAGGGGGCACTAGAGGAAGGTTTGTAGGCTACAGGAGGGGAGAGGGAGTGCCTTCTTCCTATAAGCTAGCTGTTCCTGATTCAGCTGATCCAGTGACGGCCACTGCTGAGCATTTAAACTACTAACAGCAGAAACCAACGCTAGGTCTCAGATATGGCAACACTCTTCCAGGGGACCAAACAGCCACCTGGTGGCAGGTTAATTATGCTAGATCCCTTCCATCAGCTACAGAGTAGTGTGCTGTCTTCACTTGAGCAGACATGTCTTCTGGATATTGATTTTCCTTCCCTGCTGCTAATACTTCTGCTGGCACCACCATCTGTGCAGAGGCAGAGGGTTTTATTCACCATTGTGATGTCTCACAAAATCATTGCTTCTGACCAAAGAGCTCAGTTCAGAGGGGGAAAAATGTGGTAATGAGTGCATGGCCATGTAATTCACTGATCTTACCACATACCCAATCACTCAGAAGCAACTGCTCTAACAGAAGGAAGTAAAACCCAACTAAAGGTTTAGTTGTGAGCAGCTGGGAGATAAAAGCAGAAGTTGGGAGCTATCTCACAGGAGGTGCAATTTGCTTTGAATCAGCAACTAACATCCATGTCTGACTCCCATAGGCAGAAATCATGGGCCCAGGAATCAAGGGGTGGAAATGGGAGTGACTCCTCTCATCATTACACTAGATATCCTACTCATAGAATGTCTGATTTTAAACTCATTACTTGGGTTCTGCTGGTTTGGAGGACTTAATTCCAAGCAGAGGTCACAACCATGATTTCACTGAATTGGAAGTTGAAACTGGCACTGCCATTTTGGACTTCTAATGATCCTTAATCAAAGAAGGGTAAAGATCTGTCCTGGTTGAGATGAATGATCCAGGTTACCTAGGGGAGACTGAGCTGCTGCCACTCAGCAGGGTCAGAGTAGATTACATCTGGAATCTGAAGAACTCTCTGGGTATCCATCTGTTGCTTTCTTTGTCCAAGAGTAAGTTAATGGTAACAGTACTCTGCCCCCACCACCCCCCAAAAATGCCAGGCAGAACCACCCAACCAGGTATCAGAATAGCAACGGACTTGCTCAGGGAACAAGGAATATGGAATGGTATTGGCAGAAGAAAATGGTAGATATCAATGATAGCATTGTGAACAGTTATAGTTCTTCAGTGACAGAAATGAAGCCTTCAGTTACCCTTTCTTCTGTGCCTCTATTACTGTGTCTATACATGCACGTGTGTGTATAAAACCATTTCCTGTTATCTTTCTTTTCCTTTTCCCGTTTTATTTTATATAAGTATTGTTGGTCATTCTGTTCAGTTCAGTTCAGTCACTCAGTCATGTCCGACTCTTTGCGACCCCATGAATCACAGCACGCCAGGCCTCCCTGTCCATCAGCAACTCCCAGAGTTCACTCAAACTCAGTCCATTCAGTCGGTGATGCCATCCAGCCATCTCATTCTCTGTCGTCCCCTTCTCCTTCCGCCCCCAATCCCTCCCAGCATCAGAGTCTTTTCCAGTGAGTCAACTCGTCGCATGAGGTGGCCAAAGTATTGCAGTTTCAGCTTTAGCATCAGTCCTTCCAATGAACACCCAGGACTGATCTCCTTTAGAATGGACTGGTTGGATCTCCTTGCAGTCCAAGGGACTCTCAAGAGTCTTCTCCAGCACCACAGTTCAAAAGCATCAATTCTTCAGTCATTAGTTAACTTCAAATTTTAGTCCGTTTTTTTTTTTGGCTCTGAAGTGATTTAGACTCACTTAGAAATTAAAGATTTGTCAAAATATAGCCTTTCACTTACAGAATATTCAAATGTGATTATGACTAAACTCAAAGAGTAATAAAATTCTCTAGAGAGAGAAATAGTGATTGCCAACCAGAGATGACTACCATGATACTTGGGGCGTTGTGTTTCCCCTCATTGAAAAGAAAAGGAGAGCATCTTTGTTTAGGCAAAAGATGGTTGTATCTTACTCAGTTCCGTTCAGTCACTCAGTCATGTCCAACTCTTTGTGACTGCATGGACTGCAGCACATCAGGCCTCCCTGTCCATCAATAATTCCTGGAGTTTACTCAAACTCATGTCCATTGAGTCAGCGATGCCATCCAACCATTTCATCCTCTCTCATCCCCTTCTCTTACAACCTTCAATCTTGCCCAGCATCAGGGTCTTTACAAATGAGTCAGCTCTTCATATCAGGTGGCCAAAGTATTGGAGTTTCGGCTTCAACATCAGTCCTTCCAATGAACACCCAGGACTGATGTCCTTTAGGATGGACTGGTTGGATCTCCTTGCTGTCCAAGCACTCTCAAGTCTTCTCCAGCACCACAGTTCAAAAGCGTCAATTCTTCCGCGCTCAGCTTTCTTTATAGTCCAACTCTCATGTCCATACATGGCTACTGGAAAAACCACAGCCTTGACTAGATGGACCTTTGTTGGCAAAGTAATGGCTCTACTTTTTAATATGCTATCTAGGTTTTCTTCCAAGGATTAAGCGTCTTTTAATTTCATGGCTTCAGTCACCATCTACAGTGATTTTGGAGCCCCCCAAAATAAAGTCTACCACTGTTTCCACTGTTTCTCCATCTATTTGCCATGAAGTGGTGGGACTGGATGCCATGATCTTAGTTTTCTGAATGTTGGGCTTTAAGCCAACTTTTTACTCTCCTCTTTCACCTTCAGCAAGAGGCTCTTTAGCTCTTCTTCACTTTCTGCCATAAGGGTGGTGTCATCTGCATATCTGAGGTTATTGATATTTCTCCCGGTAATCTTGATTCCACCTTGTGTTTTATCCAGCTGGGCATTTCGCATTGCATAACTCTGCATATAAGTTAAATAAGCACGGTGACAATATACAGCCTTGACGTACTCCTTTTCCTATTTGGAACCAGTCTGTTGTTCCAAGTCCAGTTCTAACTGTTGCTTCCTGACCTGCATACAGATTTCTCAAGAGGCAGGTCAGGTGGTCTGGTATTCATATCTCTTCAAGAATTTTCCACAGTTTATTGTGATCCATGCAGTCAAAGGCTTTGGCATAGTCAATATAGCAGAAATAGATGTTTTTATGGAACTCTCTTGTTTTTTCATGGAGAAGACAATGGCAAACCACTCCAGTACTCTTGCCTAGAAAATCCCATGGACAGAGGAGCCTGGTGGGCTACAGTTCATGAGGTCGCTACTAGTCGGACACGACTGAGCGACTTCACTTTCACTTTTCACTTTCACATATTGGAGAAGGAAATGGCAACACACTCCAGTGTTCTTGCCTGGAGAATCCCAGGGATGGGGAAGCCTGGTGGGCTGCCGTCTATGGGGTCGCACAGAGTCGGACACGACTGAAGCGACTTAGCAGCAGCAGCAGCAGCTTGTTTTTTCGATGATCCAGCGGATGTTGGCAATTTGATCTCTGGTTCCTCTGCCTTTTCTAAAACCAGCTTGACTATCTGGAAGTTCATGGTTCATGTACTGTTGAAGCCTGGCTTGGAGAATTTTGAGCATTACTTTACTAGCATGTGAGATGAGTACAATCGTGCTGTAGTTTGAGCATTCTTTGGCATTGCCTTTCTTAGGGATTGGAATGAAAACTGACCTTTTCCAGTCCTGGCCACTGCTGAATTTTCCATGTTGGCATATTGAGTGCAGCACTTTCCCAACATCATCTTTTAGGATTTGAAATAGCTCAACTGGAATTCCATCACCTCCACTAGCTTTGTTCGTAGTGATGCTTCCTAAGTCCCACTTGACTTCACATTCCTGGATGTTGGCTCTAGGTGAATGATCACACAATCATGATTATCTGGGTCATGAAGATCATTTTTGTACAGTTCTTCTGTGTATTCTTGCCACCTCTTCTTAGTATCTTCTGCTTCTGTTAGGTCCATACCATTTCTGTCCTTCATTATGCCCATCTTTGCATGAAAATTTCCCTTGGTATCTCTAATTTTCTTGAGGAGATCTCTAGTCTTTCCCATTCTATTGTTTTCCTCTATTTCTTTGCACTGATCACTGAGGAAGGCTTTCTTATATCTCCTTGCTATTCTTTGGAACTCTGCATTCAAATGGGTATATCTTTCCTTTTCTCCTTTGCTTTTTGCTTCTCTTCTTTTCACAGCTATTTGTAAGGCCTCCCCAGACAGCCATTTTGCTTTTTGCATTTCTTTTTCTTTGGGATGGTCTTGATCCCTGTCTCCTGTACACTGTCACAAACCTCCGTCCATAGTTCATCAAGCACTCTGTCTATCAGATCTAGTCCCTTAAATCTATTTCTCACTTCCACTGTATAATCATTAGGGATTTGATTAGGTCATACTTGAATGGTCTAGTGGTTTTCCCTATTTTCTTCAATTTCAGTCTGAATTTGGCAATAAGGAGTTCACGATCTGAGCCACAGTCAGCTCCCAGTCTTGTTTTTGCTGACTATATAGAGCTTCTCCATCTTTAGCTGCAAAGAATGTAATCAGTCTGATTTCGGTTTAACCATCTGGTGATGTCCACATGTAGAGCCTTCTCTTGTGTTGTTGGAAGAAGGTGTTTGCTATGACCAGTGTGTTTTCTTGGCAAAACTCTATTAGCCTTTGCCCTGCTTCATTCTGCACTCCAAGGCCAAATTTGCCTGTTACTCCAGGTGTTTCTTGACTTCCTAGTTTTGCATTCCAGTCCCCTATGATAAAAAGGACATCTTTTTTGGATGTTAGTTTTAGAAGGTCTTGTAGGTCTTCATAGAAATGTTCAACTTCAGCTTCTTCAGCATTACTGGTCGGGGCATAGACTTTGATTACCGTGATATTGAATGGTTTGCATTGGAAGTGAACAGAGAACATTCTGTCGTTTTTGAGATTGCATCCAAGTACTGCATTTTGGACTCTTTTGTTGACCATGATGGCTACTCCATTTCTTCTAAGGGATTCTTGCCCACAGTGGTAGATATAATGGTCATCTGAGTTAAATTCACCCATTCCAGTCCATTTTAATTCACTGATTCCTAGAATGTCAACGTTCTCTCTTGCCATCACCTGTTTGACCACTTCCAAATTGCCTTGATTCATGGACCTAACGTTCCAGATTCCTTTGCAATATTGCTCTTTACAGCATCAGACCTTGTTTCCATCACCAGTCACATCCACAAGTGGGTGTCGTTTTTGCTTTGGCTCTGTCTCTTCATTCTTTCTGGAGTTATTTCTCCACTGATCTCCAGTAGCATATTGGGCACCTACCGACCTGGGAAGTTCATCTTTCAGTGTCCTATCTTTTTGCCTTTTCATACTGTTCATGGGGTTCTCAAGGCAGGAATACTGAAGTGGTTTGCCATTCCCTTCTCCAGTGGATCACATTCTGTCAGAACTCTCCACCATGACCCATCCATCTTGCGTGGCCCTACACGGCATGGCTCATAGTTTCATTGAGTTAGACAAAGCTGTGGTCCATGTGATTAGATTGGTTAGTTTTCTGTGTATTGTATTAGGCAGAATAATAAGTTTCTTCATTTGGTTGCATGAAACTGAAAAAAAGTATGCATGGATCCTCAGGTACCACGGGTCTGTGTTCTGTCAGTTATTAGGCCAATGATAACTCAAATCCGGGCTTCTAATGGACTCTGCTTTGGGACTGGAGTTCATCAAACCTCATCTCTTCTTTGCCAGTGGGCTTCCTGTGAAGTTCCCGTGGTAGGGGGAGCCAGATGGAGAGCACAAAGCTGGGTAAGAACAGCTGTGGGCTGCTGTTTCTATCAGTGTCTCCCAGCTGCAGTAGACCTTTATCCCAGCAGTGCGCTTGGTTCCAACCTCTATCTTCCATTCAAGAGCCAGCTTTATCGCATTACCTCAGAGGTACCAGCAGCAGTCAGATTGGGCCCCTCATCACAGATCTGAGCCCTAGATCCACAGAGCCTCTCTTCCAAGCTTCTTTTTTAAAATAGGTTTATTGAGATATAACTCATGTACTATTTTTTTTATTTATTTTAATTGGAGGCTAATTACTTTACATTATTGTATTGGTTTTGCCATACATTGACATGAATCTGCCCCAGGTGTACTTGTGTTCCCCATCTTGAACCCCGTGTACAGTTCAGTGATTTTTAGTGTATTCATGGAATTGTTCAACCGTCAAAGCAGTCTAATTTTAGAACATTTTCACCATCCCCAAAAGAAACCCAGTACACTTTAGGAGTCACTTTTCACCCCTCCTCCAGCCCTAAGCCAGCCATTAATCTGCCTTATTATCTCTATGGATTTGTCTACTTGGACATTTCATATAAATGATATCATGTAACTTATGGCCTTTTGTGACTGGCTCCTTTCACTTAGCATAATTTTTAAAATTTATTCATGTTGTAACATGTACTTCATTCCTTATGGCTGAATAGTATTCCATTGTATGGATATATCACATTTAATTTAGCCGTTTATCAATTCATAGACATTTGGGTCATTTCTACTTTTTTGACTGTTACTGTTATGAATGCTTCTATTATGAACATTTGTGTACAGGTTTTATGTAGACCTATGTTTCCATTTCTCTTAAATATATACCTAAAAGTGGAATTACTAGGTCATATGATATTTTCCAAGCTTCTTAATTCTAATAATCTCTGCCTCTTTATTTTATTCCCACAGTCTCAGGAGTAGCAGCTCATTCCTGCAGTTAAAATCACTAGATTACCTCGATGTTCCCTTTTTGATCTTTCTAACCTCCAATGTCTGTGTGATCATCTACCTGTATTAAATTTCTTCAGTTGAAGTACCTAGTATGATTTCTGTTTTTCTGACTAGACCCTTGAGAATACAGTTATATGAAGCTTTATAATCAGTTCATCCATCTTCCTTACCGAGTAAGGAATAGAAGTCTGTTTTAGTTCAGCAGGTCGGATAGAAATAATTCTCACAAAATGAAGACTGTTAAACATCAGCCTATATCTTGTAAGTCAGTAATGTATTTTAATTGGAATCTACTGAATGAGTAGCCTCCCTGAGATAATATTTTAAGCATCTGTCTGAAATAGTTTAAGGATCTGTTCCCTTCCGTTCCGTTCAGTCACTCAGTCATGTCCGACTCTATGCGACCCCGTGGACTGTAGCCTGCCAGGCTTCTCTGTCCATGGGATTCTCCAGGCAAGAATACTGGAGTGGGTTACCATTTCCTTCTCCAGGGGATCTTCCCGACTCAGGGATCGAACCCAGGTCTCCCGCATTGGGGGCAGACGCTTTAACCTCTGAGCCACCAGGGAAGCCCACCCCCAGTTTAAGGATAGTACCACTTAAATCCTAGAGGAAAATCCATTCCTTTATTTCTTCCTTCCTTCACTCATTCATTCATTTAGTAATTATTTATTTATCACTCCATTTGTGCTATGTACTATTCTAGGTGCTGGTGGTATAATAGTGAATAAAATAGACAAAAATCTTAATAATCAGAATTTATGGTTTAGCGAAAGAAATGGTAAACAAGTATAAATGTGTCAGATTGTGAATAGTGGTATGGAGAAATTTAAAGAATGGAAGGAAGATAGGAAGGGCTGGATTGGGGGTACATTTTCAAAAGGATTTATCAGAAAAGATTTCTCTATAAAAGTAACATTTCAAAAACCTCCTGGTGGAGATGAAGGAGAAAGCATGTGGATATCTGGGGGAAAAGAGCGTTGCAGGCAGAGCTAACAGTAAGGCTTCACTCTCAAGGCCTTGAGTTGGAAGGATGCCTGGTTTGTTCAAGGAATAGGAAGTAGGCCAATCTGGCTGGACTTGAAGTCAGGTGGAGAACTGTAGGAGAGAATGTTAGAGAGACAGTGAAGGGTCAATCCTATAGGGCTTTGTATGTCATTATAAGGACGTTGGCTTTATTATGAGTGTGATAGGAAGCCAGCGGAAGGACTTTAACAGGGAAGTGATATGATTTGACTTACATTTGAATGAGACAACTCTAACTTCTGTGTTGAGAATAGATTATGGTAGTGCACTGAAAGGCAATAATCTGAACAGAGAATATAGTGAAAGCTGTGGGGAAATAAATCACTGGATTCTGTATTCATTGGCAAGAGTGCAGCTGGTTCCCCTATAGACGTTCAGGGAGGTTCTTCTCCATATAGTCAGTCTGGGTATGTGCAAGCTGAGAAAGAAGCCAAAGATGGTTCCCAGAATTTTAGCCTCAGCAACAGAAAGAAAGCACTGTGTATTACTGAAACAAGAAGGACTATATAGGAGTAGGTTTTCAGGAGAAATCATGAATTCAGTTTTGCTTATGCTAAGTTTGATATATCTGTTAGACATCCAGATGGAGGTGTCAAGGAGTCTGCTGGATATACAAATCTGAATTTCAGGGGAGACTCAAAACAGAAGATGTGAATTTGGAAATTACTGATATAAATGTAATATTTATAGCCATGACAATAATTTAGAATATCCAGTGAGGATTTTATGTAGAAAAAAAGAACAGATTCAAGGACTGAGGCCTGCAGCAGCCTGATTCGGAGTTCAAGGTGATGCGAAGAAACCAGTAAAAAGACTGAGAATGAGTGGCTGTTAAAATGTAAGAAAATCAGAAGTATGATCTGTCAAGAAGCCAGGTGAAAAAGCTTTCAAAGACAAGGGTGTGATTAATATTATGGTAATTACTATACTAGGGCCTCATGACATATGGACATATAGAAACATGCTTAGCCGCTCAGTTGTGTCTGACTCTTTGTGACCCCATGGACTGTAGCCTACCATGCTCCACTGCCCATGGGGATTCTCTAGGCAAAAATACTGGAGTGGGTTGCCATACCCTCCTCCAGGGGATCTTCCTGACCCAGGGATCGAAGCCAGGTCTCCCGCATTGCAGGTGAATTCTTTACTGTCTGAGCCATCAGGGAAGTCTGAGATTACTGGAGCGGGTAGTCTATCCCTTCTCCAGGGGAACTTCACAAGCCAGGAATCGAACCAGGGTCTCCTGCATTTGCAGGCAGATTCTTTACCAGCTGAGCTACCAGGGAAGCCCATAGAAACATAAGTGGAGCCATTAGATCTTGTTCTGTGTTAATTTGTGTTTACAAGTATTTGTTACATGTATGTGTGACGTGGTCCTCAGTCAGTCAGTCATGTCCAACTCTTTGTAGCCCCATGGACTATAGCCCGCCAGGCTCCTCTGTCTATGGCATATTTTAGGCAAGAATACTGGAGTGAGGTGCCATTTCCTCCTCCAGGGGATCTTCCTGACTCAGGGATCGAACCCATGTCTCTTGCATCTCCTGCATTGGCAGATGGATTCTTTACCTTTAACGCCACCTGGGAAGCCTGTATGGCATATAATAGGTCAATTTCTCATTTTCTGTATATTTATTATAAATATAATAAATTCCTATGGTCATAGGAATATTTCATAGATCATTATTATTATTGTGCTATGGTAAAGATTTTGGTCATTTGTTTTCCACGAGTGGTTCTACATCAAATTTTGTATTTTCTCAATTGTATGTTTTTAAAATTATTATTTTATTTTTTATTTTTATTTTATACTGGAGTATAGTTGATTTACAATGTTGTGTTAGTTTCAGGTGTACAGCACAGTGATTCAGTTATGCATACACATATATCTATTCTTTTTCAGATTCTTTTCTCATATAGGCTATTACAGAGTATTGCATAGAGTTCCCTGAGCTATGCAGCAGGTCCTTGTTGATTATCTGTTTTATACACAGTAGTGTGTATATGTTAATCCCAACCTCCTAATTTATCCCTCTCTCCACACCTTTCCCCTCTGGTAAACATACGTTTGTTTGCTAAGTCTGTGAATTTGCTTCTTTTCAATTGTATCTTAAAGAAAATTATAAGGAAAAATAGAAATGAGATATATTAGTTGGCTAGGCTATTCTCCAATACTTTGGCCACCTCATGCGAAGAGTTGACTCACTGGAAAAGACTCTGATGCTGGGAGGGCTTGGGGGCAGGAGGAGACGGGGATGACAGAGAATGAGATGGCTGGATGGCATCACCGACTCGATGGACATGAGTTTGAGTGAACTCCGGGAGTTGGTGACGGACAGGGAGGCCTGGCGTGCTGTGATTCATGGGGTCGCAAAGAGTCAGACACAACTGAGCGACTGAACTGAACTGAACTGAACTGAGGCTTCTCTTTGGTAACCAAAACAGTCAATGGCTTAACCAAAGCCTATTTCACCCTCATTAAAAAGCCCCCATGGATGGTCAGGGAGCCTTTTCTCTTCATTTCATTAAGGGATACGTGGTGGTGGAGACTTGTAGCTGCATCATCTTGGGCACCTGATTTCCAAGCTTTCAGCAGCAGGAGAAGAGAAGACTGAGTAATAATTGGGTGGATGTTTTTAAGGACTTAATTTGGGAATGACTTATTTAGCTTCCACCAACATCCCAGTAGACAGTAATGTGTTCTTAGCTATGAAGAAGCCAGGAAAATGAGTCTCCCTGTCTGTCCAGAAAGAGGAAAATAAAACAGTTTGGTGAACAGATAGTTTTGTCTCTGCTGCAGTGGTGGAGAATAAGGAAAAGAAAGATGTCAATAAAATAAGTTTCCTTATAAGATTTTTGATTGCTTTGATTTAGAATTGAGCCTTGTATATTTCTTTTCAGTGAATTCTTTCTTTTTTCTAAAGAATTTGAGGAAAACTTTTACTTTCTTTTCAAAACCATGTGACTTGAAAAGACTTAAGAAGAATTCTAACATCATTGATACATACCTGAGTTCTTTGAGCAAAAGTATTTTTCTGTGTAAAATATATAGACATATAAATTATCTGTGGTTTTTCATATCTTGGGAAACCTGTGACATAATGAGATAGGTTGAGAAAGGTGGATGCCTAGAATGCGATTGGGGTGCAAAAGGGCTGGGAGGTAGAGTGCAAAAGCCTGTGTGTGGTGATAATGGGCAGAGTAATAGGTGCCACCCAGTCAAGCATGTAGTCCTTGGGTATTTTAACAGGCAGTACCAGCAGAGATTCCACAAAGAGCCCAAAGTCACGACTTCCCTGGTGGGCCAGTGATTAAAAATCCACCTGCCAATGCAGGAGCCATGGGTTCGATCCCTGGTCCTGGAAGATCCCACATGCCTTGGGGCAACTAAGCCCGTATGCCACAACTACTGATGCCCGCGTGCCCTAAAGCCCGTGCTCTGCAACAATAGAAGCCATTGCAATGAGAAACCCACACACCACAAGGAAGAGTAGCCCCGCTTGCCACAACTAGGGAAAGCCTGTGTGTAGCAACAAAGACCCAGCACAGCCATAAATGAATAAATCAGTAAAAATTATAGGCACAGAGAATAAAGGTCAACAAGCAAGTCAACACCCTCAGCTACAAGACCACTCTTAGACAGAAATCCGGTCTTCAGAAAAGGCCAAGTCCCAGTCCTACAAAGACCTTTGAAGTAGGGAAAACAGCAAATGGGCTTGAATTAGAAAACCAGGTTTCCTGCACAGGACATAGAGGAAAAGTTCTCAGTATTGACTGCACATTAGAATCATCTGGAGGAAATTACCAGAGCACCCTTCTAGACCAGCTACATCATCTAGAGATGGGACATAGTCAACAGTGATGGTTCAAGCTCTCTGGGTGTTTCCAGTGTCAAATCAAGGCTGGGAATAGATGATTAGTGGGTAAGTTGTACATCTTTTATCTTTGTGACTAAAGTCAGGACTGACTTAGAGATTGGAGGGCTAGAAAACCCACAGGAGAATTTTTTAAGTGTCTGTTGATACTAGCAGCCCTAACTTAGCTGTGCAGATGTACGTGTGTGTAAAATATACAGTATTAACTGAAACTGGCATCTGATTTGGCAGCTGTTCTGTGGTCTGATAGTGCTTCCAAAATCATTGTAATGAGGGAAAAAGCATTAGGAAGTTATAATGGTTTCTTTCCACTTTTGGCTTAAATTTTCAAATCTCAAAACTGTTCAAAATACTTTAAAATTGTGTTAGTCAAAAGGCGGGGATAAATAGCTGAGTGTTTCTAAAAGAAGGGAGCTTGTTGGTAACTAAGACATCCAATGTAAAGTAATAGGGAAGCCTTGGACTGTAAAGCTTTGGCAGTGCTGATTTCCTACTAATGATATCCAAGTATGAACCCCACTGCAGTCACAGCTGCTGTTCCTCATTATACCCAAGACATGGATCTTGGTGCCTGGAGCAGTCAAATAAGGCAAAAGGAAACAATATTACTGTCTTAAGTATTTATATTTTTTCTTCTTTTGCCTTCTCATAACACTAGGGATACCATAAGCACATTGCCATGGAAACTCTAGCACCAGCCAAAACACTGCTGTGTTTTTGAGGACTCTATGTGTGAGACTGTAAATAAAAATAGTGAGAATTTTACAAGTGTGGCCTAAAAATAATGAAATGGCCATTGGGTCTTGACCTGACTTCAGGGTGTCATATAACTTGCTTTTACTAATAATACTGAAAGAAATTAATCTATGTACAGAAACAAAGGCTATTATACCCGTGACAAAGTATCGATGGTAGCCTTATAGTAGTAGTCAATCTGAATTGAATGACAGTGAAGATGATTAAGAAGGATGGTAATTCCTTCCTTCCTTTCTTCATTCACTTCTTTATTTATTCCTTCAACAAATATTTTTAGACCGTCACTACATGCCAGACGTATACTAGATGCTGGACACACAAAGATGAATAAAACACGAGTTTCTTGTTATAAATCATGTTACTCCAAACCAACAAATGCATAAGGGTCTGATTTGTACAGACCTATATGTACACTTGCTTCTTGCTTTTAAAAAATTAATACATAAAAATCTGAACTTATGAAAGATAGTTGAGGAAATTATGTTTCCGGTTTCCAAAAAAAATTTATGAAATAATTCACCTCTGGGTTCTTTCAAATAGTAAATCCCCTTAGGGCATTTAAGAGTTATTGATAATTGATCAATCGATTAAGGGATTATATAGAGGGATTATCCAGAGGCTAAAGGAGTACAGCGTTCTTGACTCTGGTTGCACATTCAAATCAGTTAAGGAGCTTTTAAAACATGCTAATGTCCAGGCCCCACTTCAAACCAATGAAATAACAATCTCTGGAAGTTACAACTGGGCATCAGCATTTGAAAGCTTTCTGGGATTAATCTAAATGTGCTTCCAGGGTTGAGAATCTAAAGCAAGAGTGGGCTAATTCCTACCAGCCATTTGTTTTTGTTAATAAAGTTTTATTGGAACACAGCCATTTCCATATATATTGTCTATGGCTGCTTTCACACAACAAAGAGTTGTGAGCTGCAACAGCTGTGTAGTTGAGTAGTGTGACAGAGACCCTGTGGCCCACAGAGATGAAAACATTTACTATTTGACTCTTTACAGAAAAAGTTTGGTGATCCCTGGTCTGAAGAAAACAGAGACGTGGAAAACTCATCATGTCCAGCAATAAATGGTTTGCAGGGTTATTTTTTCCCCAGGAATAATAGATAAAGCAGCTATTGAAATTGTCCTGACAGTTAGTGAAAAAAATGTACTCCAATTAGTAAAATTTTATTGGCATGCAACTTTTCAGAAGCCCTCTCTTAAAGGGGACACTATTTTTAAGCCCTTGACTCTCAGCTTTAACCCCACCACTGTAATGCTGTAGCTGGCGTTCAGCAAACCACACCTCAAGTTTGCCAGCGATTCTGCATTATGCTTTGACTATGCCAAAGCCTTCGACTGTGTGGATCACAATAAACTGTGGAAAATTCTGAAAGAGATGGGAATACCAGACCACCTGACCTGCCTCTTGAGAAACCTGTATGCAGGTCAGGAAGCAACAGTTAGAGCTGGACATGGAACAGCAGACTGGTTCCAAGTCGGGAAAGGAGTACATCAAGGCTGTATATTGCCACACTCCTTATTTAACTTATATGCAGAGTACATCATGCAAAATGCTGGGTTGGAAGAAGCACAAGCTGGAATCAAGATTGCCGGGAGAAATATCAATAACCTCAGATATGCAGATGACATCACCCTTACGGCAGAAAGTGAAGAAGAAATAAACAGCCTCTTGATGAAAGTGAGAGAGTGAAAACGTTGGCTTCAAGCTCAACATTCAGAAAACTAAGATCATGGCATATCTGGTCCCATCACTTCATGGGAAATAGATGGGGAAACAGTGGAAACAGTGGCTGACTTTATTTTTCTGGGCTCCAAAATCACTGCAGATGGTGATTGCAGCCATGAAATTAAAAGACGCCTACTCCTTGGAAGGAAAGTTATGACCAACCTAGATGGCATATTAAAAAGCAGAGACATTACTTTGAACAACAAAGGTCCATCTAATCAAGGCTATGGTTTTTCCAGTGGTCATGTATGGATGTGAGAGTTGGATTGTGAAGAAAGCTGATTGCCGAAAAATTGATGCTTTTGAACTGTGGCGTTGGAGAAGACTCTTGAGAGTCCCTTGGACTGCAAGGAAATCCAACCAGTCCATCCTGAAGGAGATCAGTCCTGGGTGTTCATTGGAAGGACTGATGCTAAAGCTGAAACTCCAATACTTTGAGATCAGTCCTGGGTGTTCATTGGAAGGACTGATGCTAAAGCTGAAACTCCAATACTTTGGCCACCTCATGCGATGAGTTGACACACTGGAAAAGATTCTGATGCTGGGAGGGATTGGGGGCAGGAGGAGATGGGGACGACAGAGAATGAGATGGCTGGATGGCATCACCGACTCGACGGACATGAGTTTGAGTGAACTCCGGGAGTTGGTGACAGACAGGGAGGCCTGGCGTGATTCATGGGGTTGCAAAGAGTCGGATGTGACTGAACTGAACTGAATTGAACTGCATTATGCTCTGCCAACATGTGGCGCTGGAGGAACTTTTCAAGAATGGAGGAGGAAGAAGGACGGATTTGCTCCTTCCTGTCTGCTTTTTTTTTTTTTTTCTGTCAGCCTCATCCTAGCAATGCTTCTTTATCCTAGCCTTGGCAAGTTCATTCCACTAGCAACGGTTGATTCCACTTTGCAGTTTTGCTGACAGCCTCAGATCTGGCCTCACAGTATACCCCTGGAGATATCATCCCTCACAGGCAAAGCCCTTTTCTTAGAGTTCTAGGTCCCAGCCTCATGCACCCCTGCTGTGAGCTCAAAAGACACCAACACCAGCCAAGTATTGCTGTCTCCCCAGAGACCTGAGTCCCACTTCCTGTGGGCCCCCTCCTTTAAGCTTCTAAGGTTTAATAGCGGCAACCTTTTCTCTTTCTTCTCCTTCTCCTCCTCCTCCTTTCTTTTTTTCACAGAGCCATAGAGGTGATGGTACTTTGTATAGTTGCTACCTCCATGATATATTTCCTTTTTGCCTTTTAAATTTTCCAACATCTGAGAATATTATTTATATTAAATTCTTCCTGTTACTATTACTCGGATGGTTTCTATCTCCTGTGTGTGAGAGTTATTGCTTACTATGGCAATCATAAATCATCATTGTACCCTGTATTTCTATAAAGATGGATGGATTCAAACTGTTGTGTGGGAAATGGAATGCTAAATTTGAAGATATTATGCTCTAATATTATCTACCTGCATATTCATTAATAACGTCTTATTTATGCACTGCATAAAAGAATGGGCCTTGTCACTGTGCATAATATGGATTGTGACTTCTGAGGAAATGCCTCTTTTACTCTTGTTGGGAATCAATGAATAAGAATTTGCTGCATGTTTGCAATAGTATATGCTACAAAGATGCAATCTGGCGACTCTAGGGCACATCCCACCCCAGCCTGGTCATCCCTAAAGGATAAGGGTCAGGCAGAACATAGGTAAATCAGGTAACTTCTATCCATTCACTGAGCCCAAAATGTAATAGGTCATTCCATCTTTGTAAATAAGCTGAAAACTAGACTTTGTTAAGATGACATTAGAGCCAAGAAAGGGACAAATGAACTAGAAACAAGCACAACGGGGCCTTCTGTTTGGTCCATGATTCATTCTTGAACATTCACTTTCTAAGCTGACTTGTATCAACTAGCTTATTTCATTTCTTAGCCTTCTTTTCAAGAATGACTACTTTACTACCATTGCCTGAGTACAAAGAACAAAAGAGGGGACAATTACATATTGAATTGGTGGAAAAGAGGGTCAGCAAATGACAGTCCACAGGCCACATCTGGCTTGCCAGTTTTTTTGTAGATAGTTTTATTGGAATACGGCCAAGCCCATTTGTTTACATATTCTGTGTGGCTGCTTTCACTAAAATAATAAAACTGAGTAGCTGCATGACCCACAAAGCCAGAATTATCGACTCTGGTCTTTTAAAGAAAATTGCTGACCCCTGAGAGAGATACTGAGTAGGCATCTTTCACTACAGTGGCATGTGCCAGTCATTAGGGTGTCAGCCACAGGGCCCAGGGGGCACTCTGATTCTCCAACTTTCCTTGGCAACCATGTACTCAAATTTGAATGCCTCGCTCTGCTTCTATCAATCCCCTACTTAGCATCTAAGATCCTGTAACTTTTCTGTGTCAGTTCAAACTTCCCTGATTGTGTCTGGTGTCATGCCTGTCCCCTCTACTATCCACTTGTCTCCTGAGGAAATTGTAGGATCTTTTAGAAATTGCGAAGAGCATTATTCATCCATCTCTTAAAATACACTTGGTGAGGGCCTTGCACAAAGCAACTAATTAGTAATTATGGTTTCATTGATCTACACTGAACTGATCTACACTATCCAGAGGGACCCATAAGGCTGTCTCAGGCATCAGTGCATTTGTTTACTTTAGAAAAAAGTACTTGAGTTGTCATCACCAGCTATTGTGTACATCTTATAACTGTTTTCAAGTCATCATCACCAAAGTAAATCTGGTAAGTATTACAATAGATAGAAGACTGCATTATGTAAAAATAAAGAATAGGGAAGAAGGTCATTCATTTCTGTAACCCTCGTGTTTCTACATAATTCCTGCTTATATTAAGCATAAAGGTTTATGTGCTAAAAGAAAGAAACTGGATTGATAGATGATAGATTGCTTGATAGACAGATAACAATTCAAGGTTCTAAAACAGCCTAAAGACAGTTTTTCTTCTCCTAAATGATTTCTGTTTTATTAAGAATTCTCTCCTTAATAACACAATATAATCTATTTTAAGGGCAATTATTTCAGATACCATTCATGCTGAGATTTAAAACCAAGCAAAACATACAAGGCATGTATTTAGTAAAGCTTCATCTTGTCAAAAACTAAGAAAAACAAGCAATACAGAGAAAAGAAAGGAAAGATATAATTTATACAATTTTCTAAATAGAAAGAGTCTTGAAATGCCAAGCAATAATCCACCTAAAAGATAAACATGAATGGCTCTTTAAAAAACTAATCCACACACACACACAAAAAAAAACCCTAATCCTTGTGACTGGAGAGCCACCAGGACGATGGGGAGCAGCAGCCCTTGATGTGCCCCTGCCACTCCACTGAGGCTTCATTTGTTGTCTCTCATTTTTTCCCTTCTGTAACTCACTAAGATTTGTTTTCTTCAAAAGCTTATCAACCGTCTCTCAAGTCATACTTGCCTGGAGTGTGCTGATTGCTAAATGTTCAATACCTTAAGGCTCTTGTGAAAACAAATATAGGCAGATACCTCTATGAGTCTTTTTTCCTACAGACTAAGTAAATACCAGAGTGACAGAAAAAACGAGAGAGTGAGTGGAGAAGGTACTGGTAAGCATTTTTTTTAAATAAGGTGTTCTTTATCTTAAAAGTCATTTTACCATGTCTGGTCAAGTAGGACTTGGACTGTAATAAGCTTTCAGTAAATATTTAGCCTACAAATTAAATACCTGTACACAAATGTATTTATATATCGGGTTGGCCAAAAGTTCATTCAAGTTTTTCTATATGCTGTTATGAAATAAACCCAAATGAACTTTTTGGTCAATCCAATTAAGTATCACTTAGACTGTGTTAAAGAGAGTTAATAGGGCCAACCATGCTGTCAGCAGACAATTTGGTACCTTATATACAATGATACTGAAGAAGGAAATGGCAACCCACTCCAGTATTCTTTCCTGGGAAACCCCATGGACAGAGGACCCTGTCAGGCTACAGTTCATGTGGTTGCAAAGAGTTGAACATGACAGCAACAGAGCACAGCATATTCAATGATATAAGGATATCCAAAATCACTCAAAATTTTCTCTATAAATGCCTAAAATTCTGAGATGGATAAATTCAATCCTTTTTTAATAATAAAAGTTCCATCAGAACACTACTTCCGTGAAATCAGGGACAATACAAGGCCTTGTTCACCATTGTATTCATAGTCAATGTCACAGTGCCTAGCATAAAGGGACTCAATTATCTGTTGTATAAGTGAATGGAAAGCAAATGGCCTTGGAACATCAATCCATAGAATCCTAGTGCTTCACAATGAATGAATTTTTCAGAGTAACTTTATTCCTAAAAATTTATCTGGTCACAACCCACAGAATGGGAGAAAATATTTGCAAATGAGGCAAATAGCAAGATTTAAATCTCCAAATTTATGAACAGCTCATGTAGCTCAAGGAGATCAAACCAATCAGTAGTCCTAAAAAAGGAAATCCACCCTGAATGTTCATTGGAAGGACTGATGCTGAAGTTCCAATACTATGGCCACCTTATGTGAAGAGCTGACTCATTGGATAAGACCCTAAAAATTGAAGGCAAAAGGAGAAGTGGGGCAGCAGAGGATGAGATGGTTAGGTAACATCACTGACTCAGTGGACATGAATATGAGCAAACTCCAGATAGTGGAGAACAGAGGAGCCTGGCGTGTTGCAGTCAATGGGGTTCCAAAGGGTTGGACATGACTTAGCGACTAAATAACAACAACATGCAGCTCAATATATATAAAAAAAAAAAAAACCCATTAAAAAAATAGGCAGAAGACCCAAATAGGCATTTCTCCAAAGAAGGCCAGAAGACATACAAATGGCCAATAGACACATGAAAAGATGCTCAACATCACTAATTATTAGAGAAATGCAAATCAAAACTGCAGTGAGGTATCACCCCACACCACCATCAAAAAATCTCCAAATAAATGCTGATGAAGGTATGGAAAAAAGGGAACCCTCCTACATGCCATTGGTACAAATGTAAATTGGTAACAGCCACTGTGGAGAACAGTTTGGAGGTTCCTTTAAAAACTAAAAATATAGCTACTATATGATCCAGCAATCCCACTCCTGGGCATCAGTTCAGTTCAGTCGCTCAGTTGTGTTCAACTCTTTGTGACCCCATGAATAACAGCACACCAGGCCTCCCTGTCCATCACCAACTCCCGGAGTTTACCCAAACCCATGTCCATTGAATCGGTGATGCCATCCAACCATCTCATCCTCTGTCATCCCCTTCTCCTCCTGCCCTCAATCTTTCCCAGCATCAGGGTCTTTTCAAATGAGTCAGCTCTTCGCATCAGGTGGCCAAAGTATTGGAGTTTCAGCTTTAGCATCAGTCCTTCCAATGAATATTCAGCACTGATTTCCTTTAGGATGGACTGGTTGGATCTCCTTGCAGTCCAAGGGACTCTCAAGAGTCTTCTCCAACACCACAGTTCAAAAGCATCAGTTCTTCGGCGATCAGCTTTCTTCACAGTCCAACTTTCACATCCATACATGACCACTGGAAAAACCATAGCCTTGACTAGACGGACCTTTGTTGTTCAAAGTAATGTCTCTGCTTTTCAATATGCTGTCTAGGTTGGTCATAACTTTCCTTCCAAGGAGTAGGCGTCTTTTAATTTCATGGCTGCAATCACCATCTGCAGTGATTTTGGAGCCCAGAAAAATAAAGTCAGCCACTGTTTCCACTGTTTCCCCATCTATTTGCCATGAAGTGATGGGACCGGATGCCATGATCTTAGTTTTCTGAATGTTGAGCTTGAAGCCAACTTTTTCACTCTCCTCTTTCATCTTCATCAAGCATACGTCCAGAGAAAAACACGCTTTAAAAGAATGCATGCATCCCAATGTCCATTGCAGTGCTGTTTAAAATAACCAAGACATGTAAACAACCTAAATGTCCACCAACAGCTGAATGGATAAAGAAGATGTGGTACATATTTACAATGGAATATTACTCAGCCACTAAAAAGAATGAAATAATGCCTTTTGCAGCAACATGGATGGACCGGGAGATTATCATACTAAATGAAATAAGTCAGACAGAGAAAGACAAATATCACATGATATCGCTTATATGCAGAATCTAAAAAATGATACCAATGAACTTATTTACAAAACAGAAATGGACTCATAGACTTAGAGAACGAACTTATGGTTGCCAGGGAGGAAGGATGAGGGAGAGGGATAAACTGGGAGTCTGGGATTGACATGAACACACTACTATATTGAAAATAGATAACTTAAAAAAAAACAGGAAAGGAAAGGGGTATTGAGTTGCTGAGGACCCCTCCACACTTGTCCTCCTCCTTGCTATTAGCAGAAATTATACTATTATCTTCTTTTGGAGATTTTTCAGAATAAGTGAACAACCTCTTTATTTTTATTTATTTTTTTATTGGAGGCTAATTATTTTACAATATTATATTGGTTGGTTTTGCCATACATTGACATGAATCGATTGTCATTGATCAATGTCACTGACATTGACAGGGAAAGGCAGCAAGCTGCTGAGAGCCCAGGAATGGTGACCGATACTTGAAATGAGAAGCTCCAAATGAGTCTCTCATCTCAGCGAGCTGAAAGAAAACAAGACTGGGAAGGGCAGGTGGCATTCCAAAGTTCTGACAAATATTGCTAGCTCTTGAAGAGCTCCTCATTTTTATAATCAAATAATGTTTCTTCAGGGAATGGCTTTGTCATGCAAAGTGGTCTTCAATCTTGGGAACTAAGAAAATACTCTTGATAAATTTAATCTAGTTATAATGCAGGCACCATTTGTCACAAGTCAAATAGGAAAGATAAATATATCTCTGTCATTTTACCTTTGGAGGCTCTTGCTTCAGCACAGTAAAAGTTAACACACAAGGCCTCAGCATCTGAACTTGACTGTGCATTGGAGTTAACCTGGGTCCCACCCCCAGAGTTCTTTTTTTAAATTTATTTATTTTTAATTGGAAGATAATTGCTTTGCAATATTATGTTGGTTTCTGCCATATATCAACATGAGTCAGCCATAGGTATACATATGTCCCCTTCTTCTTGAACCTTCCTCCCACCTCCCACCCCATCCTCTAGGGTGTCACAGAACACCAGATTTGAGCTCCCTGCATCATACAGCAAATTCCCACTTGCTATATGGTTTTACATATGGTAAAGTATATGTTTCAATGCTACTCTCTCAATTTGCCCCACCCTCTCCTCCTTCCCAGACATAGAGAATAGACTTGTGGTATGTCTATGTCTCCATTGCTGCCCTGCAGATAGGTTCATTAGTACCATCTTTCTAGATTCCATATATGTGCATTAATATAGGATATTTGTCTTTTTCTGACTCACTTCACTCTGTGTAATAGGCTCTAGGTTCATCCACCTCATTAGAACTGACTCAAATGCATTCCTTTTTATGGCTGAGTAATATTCCATTGTGTATGTGTACCACAGCTCTTTATCCATTCATCTATCGATGGACATCTAGGTTGCTTCCACATCCTGGTTGCTGTAAATAGTGCTGTGATGAACACTGGGGTACATGTATATTTTTCAGTTATGATTTTCTCAAGGTATATGCCCAATAGTGGGATTGTTGGATCATAGGAGATTCCTAGTTTTTTAAGGGATCTCCATACTGTTCTTCATAGCAACTGTATCAGTTTGCTTTCCCACCAACAGTGCAGAAGGATTCCCTTTTTTATACACCTTCTCCAGCATTAATTGTTTTTAGGTTTTTTGATAATGGCTATTCTGACCAGTGTCAGGTGATACTTCACTATAGTTTTGATTTTCATTTCTCTAATAATGAGTGATGTTGAGCATCTTTTCATGTGTTTATTAGTCATATGTATGTCTTCTTTGGAGAAATGTCTGTTTAGATCTTCTGCCCACTTTTTGTTTGGATTGTTTGTTTTTCTGGTATTGAGCTGAATGAGCTGCTTGTCTAATTTGGAGATTAATCTTTCGTCAGTTGTTTCATTTGCTATTATTTTCTCCCATTCTGAGGGTTTTCTTTTCACCTTGTTTATAGGTTCCTTTGCTATGCAAAAGCTTTTAAGTTTAACTAGGTCCCACTTGTTTTTTTTTTTTCATTACTCTAGGGGAGGTGGGTCATAGAGGATCTTGCTGTGATTGTAATTTACATCAAAGAGTATTCCGCCTGTGTTTTCCTCTAAGAGTTTTATAGTTTCTGGTCTTACATTTAGGTCTTTGATTCATTTTGAATTTATTTTTGTGTATGGTATTCAGAATTGTTCTAATTTCATTCTTTTACATGTGGCTGTCCAGTTTTCCCAGCACCACTTATTGAAGGCACTATCTTTTCTCCATTGTATACTCTTGCCTCCTTTGTCAAAGATAAGGTATCCATACGTGCATGGGTTTATCTCTGGGCTTTCTGTCTTGTTCCATTGATCTACATGTCTGTTTTTGTGCTAGTACCATACTATCTTGATGGCTGTAGCTTTATAGTATAGTCTGAAATAAGGCTAGTTGATTCCTCCAGCTCCATTCTTCTTTCTCAAGATTGCTTTGGCTATTTGGGGTCTTTGGTGTTTCCATACAAAGTGTGAAAATTTTTGTTCTAGTTCTGTGAAAAATATCATTGGTAGTTTGATAGAGATTGCATTGAATATGTAGATTGCTTTGGATAATATAGTCATTTTCACAATATTAACTCTTCCCGTCCAGGAACATGGTATATCTCTCCATCTGTTTGTGTAATCTTTGATTTCTTTCATCAGTGTCTTCTAGTTTTCTGCATACAGGCTTTTTGTCTCTTTTATTATTCCTGGGTATTTTATTCTTTTTTTTTTCAATGGTGAATGGGATTGTGTCCTTAATTTCTCTTTCTGTTTTTTCATTATTAGTGTATAAAAATACAAGGAATTTCTGTATATTAATTTTGTATCCTGTGACTTTGCTATATTCATTGATTAGCTCTAGTAATTTCCTGGTGGCATCTTTAGGGTTTTCTTTGTATAGTATCATGTCATCTGCAAAGAGTAAGAGTTTTACTTCTTCTTTTCCAATCTACCCCCAGAGTTTCTGATGCCATCGGTCTGGAATGTGGCATGATTTTTCAAAGCTACTTAGGTGACTCTATTGTACAACCAAGTAGGGGGACAAACCATCCCCGTTTACACAGGACTGAGGAGCTTCCTGGAATTTGAAACTTTCAGTGCTGGAAAGTCCCAGGCAAAGTAGGACAAGTTGGTCATCCTAACCAGTGTTCTAAGAAGTGTGTGTTTGGTGGGGTTTGTAGGAGGTATGAAGGAAGGGGAACAGCACATGTTTTTTAGACATGGCAAGGTTGACTATGGGCTTCCCTAGTGGTTCCGATGGTAAAGAATCTGCATGCAATGCAGGAAACCTGGGTTCAATCCTGGGTCAGGAAGATCCCCTGGAAAAGGAAATGGCAACCGACTCCAGTATTCTTGCCTGGAGAATTTTATAGACAGAGAAGCCTGGCGGGCTACAGTCCACGGGGTTGCCACGAGTCAGATATGACTGAGTGACTGACACACACAAGGTTGACTACAGAGCCAATTACCTACCACAGAATTCCAGAAGGTTTCTAAAATAGATTTGTGTCAGATGGCATGTTCTGAATTTCATCATGTACGATTTCTTGGAAGGGCCAATACTTTTCCTATTTCCTTCTTCCTCTGACTTTTGCAAGTATGATGTTATTCCTAACTAAAAATTTTGTTCCTGAAAAGAAATCTTCCATAGCATCTGGACTCCCTCCCAGGAACCTGTGCTTTGGGAAGGTCAACCCCTTCCTTCCCATTAGGTCAATGATAATTGATAGTTACTAATTTTGGCCAATATTTCAGTCAGAGAGAGTGCACTGGATCACTCCTGTACAAGTCTGTCTAATCCAGATCCTGACAAACTTCAAGGGCAGTTAGGTAATGATGGTGACTCCTCACCCAGATACTTCTCTTTGGGGGAGTCACCAAGTAAGAGATACATGATCTATTTCCAGGAAAGAGCGACAGAGAAATGCCAGTAAAGTCCAAATCTCATCATAATAAATAGTCCTCTATAATGTTATCAATAAGAATTCTTTCAAAGGATCTATTGGGTTGGCCAAAAACTTCTTTTGGGGAGAACCCAAATGAAGTTTTTGGCCAACCCAATGCAAAAGCGAGAGACTGATCCCAACTCAATCCCCAAAAGGCAGAACTATGGGAGCTGCAAAAGGTTAAGGACAGAAGGAAATGTCAGGCCATGAGAGGCCTCTTCTGACCATTGGCTGAGGGTGACTTTGCTGGCAAAACAGTCCCTGTCAAGTGGCCCTGTCCCCCACCTGTCAAGTGTAGACACACTCAGAGGACTTCTCTGTGGCATGAACCAATCTTTCACTACTATTCAAATAGCTTTCTTCTGATACTTGTGGAGTGAGAAAAATCAGCCCTCCCATATTGTTATAAGGTTGTTCTTTTCCACGCTAGAGTCTTCATGTCTGTGACTATTCTTTCTAGGATGCATTCTATGACCAGTTCATCTCAGTGTTTTTCCTGTGAGCCTACTTAGGGGCTTGTAGGTTGGGAAGACCGGCCCTTAAATAGTAAAATAAGACAAGATAATTGGCCTCACCTTTCGTGAGATGAAGCATATTCTGGAATGAAGAGGGCTGAGGTAGTGGCAAGGGTTAGCTGCCATGTCCTATGTGCTATTTCTGGTTGATGATGCTGCAACTTTATATATAGCAAGATAGATATTCAATCCATGTTCCTCAGCTCGTCTACAACACTATTTGATTTTATATAAAACTGCTAGTGTGTGTCTAAAGTTACTCACTGAGCTTGTTGAACCTGTGTTATTAATAGCTTCCTGGGTTTCTCACACAAGTCGCAGAAAGCCATCACTTTGCATAGCAATCAAAGAAAGGGTCACCTCCCCACCATATATGCTATTTCCTCACCTAATAGCATGGTGAGGGACTTTGACATTGAACTAGCTCATGTGTAAGATAAAGAAGGTTTTTGGTTTGTTTTTTTTTTTAAGTTTGAAGGTTTTATGTTACTTTACCTTCAGGTTTGTAGCTTTAGAAAATCATGAACAAGGAATAGGAAAGTCTTTAAGCTATGCCCAGCTTCTTTGCAGGGTAAATTCTGTCCTACCTGAACTGAAGGAATTTTCTAGATCATGAATCAGAGCAGGGGGGGCTGGTGTAAACTGGGCTCCAGGGGAGAGAAGCAACATCGGCCTGGCAACCTGTCAGTACCACTGAGCATCACTGCCTGTGTTAACGGGGAAGAGCCCCCAGGACAGCAGGAGGATAAGAAAAATACAAAGAAAGCAGCACAAATAAGAAATAAACAGAGGAGAGGATCTAATTAAAATAGAGTAACTGAAGAGATGACTTCCATTGCATTAAAGATATATTTAGAAGCACCATGCTAGCATTTTATCCCTGAAAACGCCCACTACTCTCACCAGTATATTAAAAATCTCTAGGTGCCTTCCCAAGATTGGACATTGGCCAATTCTCGCTGGCTCTTGCTTAGAATAGGAACAGGATGTGCTGTGTCTGCTACTTGAAATCTTGATTTTTTTCCATCCCTTCCTTAGCGCCCAAGTTGGGATTTATGATGTCACAGATGCTGTCTAGGTAGGCTTTCAGTTTGTTATTTTTTCCCCCATTTATTCTCATTTTTATTTCTAGGCCACTAAAAACACGGAATTCAGCCCACTAATACAATGGAAAATATATATGTATGTCGGTTGGGAAGGATCCAAATCAGATTACACTAGTTCTTCATGGAGAACATTTTATGAAGGGATAGAAGCTGTAATTAAGTGTTCTTCCCACTTGCAGCAATTTAATTAAAAAGACTAAGGTTATTGATTTTTTTAAACTATTAAAATGCGCCCATGCTGCTGGTTCCAGGCTGTTGCTGGCAGACCATGCACTCATGGAGTATAATTTTCCATTTCCTCCAGTACAATGAAACCCTTTATTAAATGCTTTCTCACTGTGGACAGATTGGTTTATAGTTGAAGCAAGCAGGGATTTATAATCCCTTGCTGCTATTTGCTTACCCTTCAATTCAGATTCTGCCAACACAACACAGATTTATCTCCTTAGCTTCAAAAGGACTTTGGATTTGGGGTGATTTTATTTCACAGGCTGAAGTAGGCTCAACAGAAGAGATTGTGCCAACCAAGTGGAGTTTAGGAGGACTGAATAATCTCATTTTATTCAGGATAATACATAAATCAAACCAGATGAGAATGGAAGAAATAATACCATCGAGCTGCTTGAGTATTCTTACAACTTCACAGTTGGCTTTCTCCAGAGCAAGTGATCCAAGAGAAAAGTCAGGAAGAAATCTGCAATGCCATTTCAGACCTAGTCTCAGCAAGCACAACCATCACTTCTGCCATATACTCTTTGTGAGAAATAAGTTAGTAGGTCAGCTTGGACTCATGGGAATGGAAAGTAGGTTTCATCTCTTGAGGAGAGGTATGAAAGAACTTGTGGACATATTTTAAAACCTCCACACACTTGCTTTCCCCTCTACCTGAATTCTTCATATTCAAAGATCTCACTCGTCCACTTTATTCAAGCCTTAGCTCAAATGTCACAACTATAAAAACATCTTTCCTGACTCCCCCATTCCATCTAAAATAGTATACAAGTCCATCTCTACACTATTTCTCCACTTTACTTTTCTTCAAAGCATTTTATCATCACCTGACATCACTCATCTATCTCTTTACAATTGCCCTCCTCCACTAAAAAGGAAGCTTGATGGGGGCAAGCAATTTTCTGTCTTATGCATCACTGAACTTCATTGTCTAGAACACAATAATTGCCTAATAAGTACTCGGTATTAAATGAATAAACTCATTCATTTATTGAAGCAAACATTTATTGAAGATCAATTATTTGTAAAAAGAAACCAGGCCACAGGGAAAGGGGTTTATACTAGGAGATAGGATGAAAAGATTATTAAAACAACTTCTCGAGCTTCTGTAATCTATGTTCAAGGAATGTTTTCCAAAATGAGTTACCCAGAGTATTAATAGGTGCTGCTCAAAGAAAGAGTTTTACAGCTAATGAGAAACATTGGTTTAAACAAAATTAAACATTTTTATTACTGCGCAGCTTCTCAAAGCTTTTAATATGCTAATATGCCATGTAAATCCCCCAAAGGAGTAAAATAAACTTGACTTCCAAAAATTATTTGAATGTGACATTTTCTTTCATTGAACCCAGATGCAAGAGTTAGTCTTGAAAGGATGAGATGAGTTCTTCAGAGAAAAGGGGTGACTTAACGAGAAACAGAAATTTGGAGCAATGTGAAGGATATCATGACTGAGAGGAGGGGGAATCGGAAAGTTCAGCTGAGTCTTCTGGATGGTCTACAGAACACCAGAGACAAGCTTGCCTGCTCTGAGTAAGGGAGACAGGAGTGAGGCTAAGACCTTGAGAAGTGAAGAAAATGTCCGCAAAAGCCAGAAAGGAAATATAAAGAACAGCAGAGCCACTGAAAGGGCCAAGTGGAGGCCACAGAGGATAGGTTTGGAACAGTTCCAGCCAGTACATTTTCATGACTTTCTCCACCTGTGCGATGACCACTGCATGTGAATGGAGAAAGCAAATTAAAATGGAACTTGGCAGCTTGAATTGACCTAGCAAAGTCTCCACATAAGTTCAAGGAGAAAAGAAATTCTAAAGATCAAATAGGAAGTGTTGAAAGGGTGCACCCAGAGTGAAAATGGGGAAAAGGACAAGCGAGTCCAAATTGGTCATGAAAAATAGAGAAAGGGAAGAGAACAAATGCCAACGTGATGCTGGGGGAACCAGTGGAAGAGAGTTAGAGAAATGGCTGATAAAGATCTTGGGGTCTAAGGAGGTAAGATGTGGACTCAAGGTCATGCCTGTGGGTTGCTCTGACTGATGATGAGATTCACATGGAAGTAAAATGAAAGTGGAGGAAGGAACAGCTTGCACATTTCCTTGGTTTCTCATCCATCCATCTGTTTTCTTCTAATGTCCTTCAGGTGCAGAAACCTTTCATCTTTGAGTCCTCAGCTCAGAGCTCTGTGTCTGGAGCTTAGCGGGATCTTCAGAACCCCTGCTGTCTGAGTGGATGAAAAGCTGCATGGATCAACAGGTAAACAATACAGTTGTTGATGCTGTTAAGGGTGTTGACAGAACAGTGAAAGAGGCTGGTGCAAATGTCATTGGTGAAGTCCATTCACCCCATCCACGATGTGAAGTCTGCATTTGGGGAGCCTTGTTGGAAAGCTTATGGTCATTTTCATATCAGTGCATTCAAGATGTTGGCATCTTGACTTAACTGACTGGATTCCCCACCACAGCTTTTAGCCCATTACTCCATACCTCGCCTGTCCTGATTTCTGTTCTTCCTATGGAAATCTCCATGACTTGTGGTGATTAGAGCCTTAACTCCTCTAGTCTCTTGGTTACCCCAGGCCCTGACCTGGACTGGGAACACCTCCATCCTAGGAACCCTGGCCAAAGAAAGAAAAAGGTTCATCAAAAAAAGATTTGTGCTTCACAGTAAGAATTTGAAAAATCGTGACTGAAGGACTCACACAGAGCACATATCAAATCTTATAGCCCCAGTATTATTAACTATAAGCAAAACTTCATGTCACTAGGGAATCAAACATGCCCTTCTCAGACTTTGGTGGATTTAAGAATTATATGAACCCCTTACCCTCTGATTCCTCTTCAATAGGAGTTGGAGGAACCTGGCCTTTTGCTTTTTAATAAGCAGCCTCAGTGATTGTCCTGCAGATTGTCTCAGATATTTTGAGAAATGCCATTAGAAGCTTTTTGCTGATGAATTCTACTACTGCAGTGATTTCAGGACTGCAATCTAGCCCAGAGGAGGGACTTGTCATAAAATTCAGAGAGCATAGCAAGAACACCTTTTTTCTGAGATAGTGTATATATATATATATATATACGGGCTTCCCTGGTGGCTCAGAGGTTAAAGCATCTGCCTCCAATGTGGGAGACCCGGGTTCGATCCCTGGGTCGGGAAGATCCCCTGGAGAAGGAAACGGTAACCCACTCCAGTATTCTTGCCTGGAGAATCCCATGGACGGAGAAGACTGGTAGGCTACAGTCCACGGGGTCGCAAAGAGTCGGACACGACTGAGCGACGGAACGGAACGGAACGGATATATATATATATATACTATGCTTTGGAGGAGGTTTGATGTTGTGAGACTGAGGAGGCAGATATAGAATCCCAGTCACATCTCAGGGTGTCCCTGCCCTGAGTTTATAACCCTGCTGCAGCTTCCCACCCTGATTCCAGCTAATGACACCTTCGAGGGGCACTTTGGGCAGGGGCCTAGGGAATTTTCTCAGAACATTGAGACAGAGGGCAACTGAAGAGAATTATCTGGGGCATCACTGTTCTACAGGACAGCAGCTCTTGGCCCTTGTAAAGTGTGTTTATCATCTGATAAAATGAACTATATAAATGCAAGGTATGCCATGTGGGGCCACCCAAGACGGATGGGTCATGTTGGAGAGGTCTGACAGAATGTGGTCCACTGGAGAAGGGAATGGAAACCACTTCAGTATACTTGCCTTGAGAACCCCATGAACAGTATCAAAAGGCAAAATGATAGGATACTGAATGAGGAATTCCCCAGGTCGGTAGGTGCCCGGTATGCTACTGGAGATCAGTGGAGAAATAACTCCAGAAAGAATGAAGGGGTGGAGCACGAGTTGACTCTCACTGGAAAAGAGTCTGATGCTGGGAGGGATTGAGGGCGGGAGGAGACGGGGACGACAGAGAATGAGATGGCTGGATGGCATCACCGACTCGATGGACATGAGTTTGAGTGAACTCCGGGAGTTGGTGATGGACAGGGAGGCCTGGCGTGCTGTGATTCATGGGGTCACGGAGAGTCGGACACGACTGAGTGACTGAACTGAATATTAATTGAGAGCACCTTATTGTGAACATCATATGAAAATTACTCAAACTGTTATTGACATGAAATGATACATAAAAAGCAGAGATCTCTTCCTCTTTCCCAAGGAGTCTGCTTTTTTATTCTCTGGGCTCCAGCAGTGCAAGAGGACGGAGACTGCCTCTGGGCACATTCACTAGCTGCTAAGAATCCACACCAGGGCCCTGGCAAGCACTTATATTTCTTTTTTTCCCAGAAGCTTATAAAAGCACCTTGGCTGACCCTTCTCCATCACCTCCTAAAAAGACAAAAACTCTGTCACCAGCATAGCCATTAGCAGGGAAACGATCAATTCTTTGATTTTCTTTCAAGCTGGTTTATATCTATGTTAGGGAGGGAATTAGCATCCATGTCACGTGTGAATTTCCTTCTCTTTCCATCCCTCTCACCGTGAGCAAGCCCCTCCAGCTCCCTGCATCCATTCACAAAGTCACAAAGTTTCCAGCATCCTTGAAGTCGGCCCCAATTCTCCTGCAACCAAAACCTCCAAGACGCTCACAGGCCTTTTTTGACAGCAGCTATATTTCTTTGTGCACACAGAACAGAGGAAAAGAGGGAAACCCTCCTCTTGGGAGGAGATTTTCAAGTGTCATCAAATCTTCTGGTCTCAGACACAAAAACTCAGAACTAGCCATAGCAATCTGCAATGGTCTTTTCCTTTGTCTAAGAGGCAGGCAGTAATTGATTTGACCTGCTTTATGGGGACAATCTCCCAGGCATGACTGAGTGCTAATTGCTACTAATGAGAAGGCATTTTCAACTGGCTGTGGTCTTGAGCTTCCTGTTCTCTTTCCTCCAAGCTGCATTCCTGCCACTGGGTTGCATGTAAACCTTCTAGCAAGCCCTCAGCCATGACAAGCTCCACTTCCCCAGCTGCTGAGGGTTGTGTTGAGAAGGGCAAATTCCACTGCCTTTCAAAAGGGCGATCTGACTGAATGAGCAGCTTTGAAAGATGTACTGAGGCAATGCCGCTCTTGAGGAAATGAACTCTAAATGTTACAGGATCACTGGAAATTACTTTCCTAATGACTTTTACTGATTCCACCCATTTCCCTACATTCATCTCTCTCACCCAGAGAAAAACCCACAAGCCCCAATCCTTGAAGAGTGTTTTCTTGCTACCAGTTATTTGGGGCGGGTCTGGGGGGGGGCGGTGGATGTGCTAAGTTTTACATCAATGCCTTCGTGTCTCAAAATCACCTTGTGATGATGTTGAAGCCGAATCTGGCTTCTGTGCCTGTGACACTGAATTAAATCTCAGAGGCAGAGTTCTGGGGGAAGCAGAAAAGAATAGCTTTACTGCTTTGCCAGGCAAAGAGGGTCCCAGCAGCTTATTGCCCTCAAAACTGTGTCCCAACCTGGAGAGGGTAGTGAGTTTTACAAATGGTCCAAGGAGGGCGTGGTCAGCTCATGGGCATTCCTCTGATTGGTTGGTGGTGAGGTAAGTGTCTGGCTCCCACTGGTCTAGACACATATTAATCAAATTAACAAAGATCAAACACAAAGAACAAATATTAAAAGAAGCAAGGGAAAAACAACAAATAACACACAAGGGGATCCCCATAAGGATAACAGCTGATCTTTCAATAGAAACTCTTCAGGCCAGGAGGGAATAGCAGGGCATACTTAAAGTGATGAAGGAAAATAACCTACAGCCCAGATTACTGTACCCAGCAAGGATCTCATTCAAATATGAAGGAGAAATCAAAAGCTTTACAGACAAGCAAAAGCTGAGAGAATTCAGCATCACCAAACCAGCTCTCCAACAAATGCTAAAGGATCTTCTCTAGACAGGAAACACAGAAAGGGTGTATAAACTCGAACCCCAGTTAACTTCTCCCACCTGGTGGGGGTTTCAGTATCAGTTGCTGCTGCTGCTGCTAAGTCGCTTCAGTCGTGTCTGACTCTGTGCGACCCCATAGACGGCAGCCCACTAGGCTCCCCCGTCCCGGGATTCTCCAGGCAAGAACACTGGAGTGGGTTGCCATTTCCTTCTCCAATGCGTGAAAGTGAAAAGTGAAAGTGAGGTCGCTCAGTCGTGTCCGACTTAGTGACCCCATGGACTGCAGCCTACCAGGCTCTTCCGTCCATGGGATTTTCTAGGCAAGAGTACTGGAGTGGCTTGCCATTGCCTTCTCCGTTCAGTATCAGTAAAACAGCTCAAATACATTGTTCTGTATATGCCTTGATTGGGGGGACCAGAACCCTGCCCCAAGGCTGCACTATTGTTTCTTTTGACTGTTCCTCCCTTGTTACTGCATCCCCTCCCTTCCCTAATTAGCAACTATTTGAACCTTCTGGTTGGAACTCAGGGAAGGTCAAAAGGTTTATGAAAAGAGAACTTTTTGAAACATCGAGGATTGATGCATGATACAGGATGCTGGGGGCTGGTGTACTGGGATGAACCAGAGGGATGGGATGGGGAGGGAAGTGGGAGAGGGGTTCAAGATGGGGAACACATGTACACCCACGGCAGAAAAAAAAAAGTCTTTAAAACATAAAAAAAAAGAGCTCAAGGAATAGAGTAATGCAAGAAAATGAAGGGAAAACACAACGATAGCAAAGGAATTCAGAAAATAGAAAATAATAAACTCAACAAAACAAAAACCTAGCCTTATGAAAGAAATTAATAAAAGCCTCCAGCCAGACAGATATATGGATAAAGAGAGGATATGTCAATAAACACTATTATATCCACATAACCAAAGATAATGGAGATTTATAAAAATCATAAAGAATTCAATAAATAAATTTCTGCCGATAAACATAAAAGTGTAGATGCAATGGAAGTTTTCTAAAATAATATAAATTACTGTAGCAGATCACTCGTGGCAAATCAATATCTGTGTCTTCTTATCTTCCTGGATACACACCTGACTCTCTTGCCCACATGCCCTTGCAATTACATGTGGACAGTGATTGATTTCTGGTCAATAGACTGGGCCCCCAAAATTTTCAGACTCTGATGCTGGGAAAGGTTGGGGGCGGGAGGAGAAGGGGATGACCGAGAATGAGATGGCTGGATGGCATCACCGACTCTGTGGACATGAGTTTGAGTGTACTCCGGGAGTTGGTGATGGACAGGGAGGCCTGGCGTGCTGTGATTCATGGGGTCGCGGAGAGTCGGACACGACTCAACAACTGAACTGAACTGAACTGACTGATGTATGTATCTATCTCTATCTATCTATACACAGATATATAGAGAAAATTGTCAAACTCATTTTACAAAGCTAGTGTGTTATCTTTTGTTTGATAATAACCATTTTAATTTGGCCTTGGAGCACGAAATGAAGCAGGGCAAAGGCTAATAGAGTTTTGCCAAGAGAACGCACTGGTCATAGCAAACACCCTCTTCCAACAACACAAGAGAAGACTCTACACGTGGACATCACCAGATGGTCAACACCGAAATCAGATTGATTATATTCTTTGCAGCCAAAGATGGAGAAGCTGTATACAGTTAGCAAAAACAAGACCAGGAGCTGACTGTGGCTCAGATCATGAACTCCTTATTGCCAAATTCAGACTTTAATTGAAGAAAGTAGGAAAAACCACTAGACCATTCAGATATGACCTAAATCAAATCCCTTATGATTATACAGTGGAAGTGAGAAATAGATTTAAGGGACTAGATCTGATAGAGTGCCTGATGAACTCTGGACGGAGGTTCGTGACATTGTACAGGAGACAGGGACCAAGACCATCCCCATGGAAAAGAAATGCAAAATGGCTTTCTAAGGAGGCCTTACAAATAGCTGTGAAAAGAAGAGAAGTGAAAAGCAAAGGAGAAAAGGAAAGATAAGCATCTGAATGCAGAGTTCCAAAGAATAGCAAGGAGAGATAAGAAAACCTTCCTCAGCGATCGATGCAAAGAAATAGAGGAAAACAACAGAATAGGAAAGACAAGAGATCTCTTCAAGAAAATTAGAAATACCAAGGGAACATTTCATGCAAAGATGGGCTCGATAAAGGACAGATATGGTATGGACCTAACAGAAGCAGAAGATATTAAGAGGTGGCAAGAATACACAGAAGAACTGTACAAAAAAGATCTTCATGACCAAGATAATCATGATGGTGTGATCACTCATCAAGAGCCAGACATCTTGGAATGTGAAGTCAAGTGGGCCTTAGAAAGCATCACTATGAACAAAGCTAGTGGAGGTGATTGAATTCCAGTTGAGCTATTTCAAATCCTGAAAGATGATGCTGAGGGAGCACGGGAAGATGGCGGAGGAATAGGACGGGGCGACCACTTTCTCCCCCACAAAATCAGCAAAAAAACATTTGAACGCTGAGTAAATCCCACAAAACAACTTCTGAATACCGGCAGAGGACATCAGGCACCCAGAAAAGCAGCCCATAGTCTTCGAAAGGAGGTAGGAAATAATATAAAAGATAAAAAGAGAGGCAAAAGAGGGAGGGACGGAGCTCTGTCCAGGGAAAGGAGGCTTAAAAAAAAAAAAAAAGAGAAGTTTCCAAACACCTGGAAACACTGGCAAGTGGAACCTCAGAGGGCCGCATAACTGGGAGACAAAAGACATAAATAATTAAAACTCAAGGACTAAATGCCCAGAGGAAACTCTCAGCGGAGAAGCACCGCAGACGCCCACACCCCCCACTAGCAGGCGGGGGCTGGGCAGGGAGGCACGGGCAGCGGCGCTTAGAGGGAGAACCGGGCTTGAAAGCCCCAGGGCAAACTGAGGGTGCGAACTTAAGATAGCGAAGCAGAAAGGCGAAAAGCCTGCGAAAAGCCCTAACCCAAGACTCCGCCAGCCCCGCTCACAGAACAAAGCACTAAGCAGAGCGAGCCGGCAATGGGCGGCCCATCCCCCAGCCCCCGCCAATGCAGGCGGGGAGGGCAGCCAGCGCTGGAAGGGGCAGCCGCGGCCCCAGAGAGGCTTCCCATACCAAGCTGCAGGCAGGCTCCCTTGCTAACAAAGACTTCTTGGGTTCGGGCCAGTCGATATCTGCCTGAGAAAGGGCGCCGATTGTACACCCAGAAAACTGAGCGGCAGGGACCTGGAAGATGATAAGTCACAGCAACCACGCTTGCCAAACACCTGGTCACCTGAGCTGCTTGGACCGGGGAAGGCACAAAACACAGGCCCAGCCAAGTCTGCGCCTTTGTGGAGTACCCGAGGACCTGAACCTGAGCTGCTCAGACCTGGGAAGTGCATGCAACCCAGCACCGGCCACGGACAGCTCCCGGCAGAGCAACCCAGAGCCTGAGCAGCATAAACAGGGAAAACACATACACCTCGAGTGGGAGCATTCCCAGTGTAGCCGAGACACTGCGAGCACTCCCCACAGACGCCAGGGATCTTTGTTAGCTGCTTTCCTCCCTCCCCACAGCAGGACTGAACAGGTGAGCCGGGGAAAAAAAAAGTGTCCACCACTGCATCCTGGTGTCAGGACGGGAATTAGACACTGAGGAGACCAGAAAACAGAAGAGCTTTTTCAACAGAAGGAACTGCCTTGAAAGTAACAGAGGGAGAAGCCTTGAGCCTACTGCAAGAATAAGACTGAAAACCAGAGGCAGAGGCTTAAGTCCAAATCCTGAGAAACACCAGAGATCTCCTTTTCCAGAGAACATTAATTGATAGGTACTCATCAAATGCCTCCATACATACACTGAAACCAGGCACCACCCAAGGGTCAACAAGTTTCAGTGAAAGACATACCATGCAAACTATCCAGCAACATAGGAGAATAGCACTGAGCTTCAATATACAGGCTGCCCAAAGCCACTCCAAACCCAATGACATCTCAAACTCATTACTGGACACTTCATTGCACTCCAAAGAGAAGAAATCTAGCTCCACCCAACAGAACATCGACACAAGCTTCCCTAACCAGGGAACTTTGACAAGTCACCCATCCAACCCCACACACAATGAGGTAACTACATAATAAAGAGAACTCCACAAACTTCCAGAAGACGGAAAGGCCACCCCGAACACAGCAATATAAGCAAGATGAAGAAGCAGAGAAATACCCAGCAAGTAAAGGAACAGGATAAATGCCCACCAACACAAACAAAAGAGGAAAATATAGGGAATCTACCCGATAAAGAATTTAGAATTTTAATTGTGAAAATGATTCAAAATCTGGAAAGCAAAATGGAGTTACAGATAAATAAACTGGAGAAAAGGATTGAGAAGATGCAAGAAATGTTCAATAAGGAATTAGAGGAAATAAAAAAGAGTCAATATACAATGAATAATGCAATAGATGAGATCAGAAACATTCTGGAGGGAACAAACAATAGAATAACGGAGGCAGAAGACAGGATAAGCTAGCTAGAAGATAGAACTGTGAAATAAATGAAACAGAGACGGAAAAAGAAAAAAGAGTTAAAAGAAATGAGGACAATATTAGAGACATATGGGACAATATTAAATGCCCCAACATTCGAATCATAGGAGTCCCAGAAGAAGAAGACAAAAAGAAAGACCATGAGAGAATACTTGAGGAGATAATAGTTGAAAATTTCCCTAAAATGGGGAAGGAAATAATCACCCAAGTCCAAGAAACACAGAGAGTCCCTAACAGGATAAACCCAAGGCGAAATACTCCAAGGCACATTTTAATCAAATTAACAAAGATCAAACACAAAGAACAAATATTAAAAGAAGCAAGGGAAAAACAACAAATAACACACAAGGGGATCCCCATAAGGATAACAGCTGATCTTTCAGCAGAAACTCTTCAGGCCAAGAGGGAATGGCAAGACATACTTAAAGTGATGAAAGAAAATAACCTACAGCCCAGATTACTGTACCCAGCAAGGATCTCATTCAAATATGAAGGAGAAATCAAATGCTTTACGGACAAGCAAAAGCTGAGAGAATTCAGCATCACCAAACCAGCTCTCCAACAAATACTAAAGGATCTTCTCTAGACTGGAAACACAGAAAGGGTATATAAACTCGAACCCAAAACAAGAAAGAAAATGGTAACGGGATCATACTTATCAATAATCACCTTAAACGTAAATGGGTTGAATGCCCCAACCAAAAGACAAAGGCTGGCTGAATGGATACAAAAACAAGACCCCCATATATGTTGTCTACAAGAGACCCACCTCAAAACGAGGGACACAAACAGACTGAAAGTGAAGGGCTGGAAAAAGATATTCCACGCAAATAGAGACCAAAAGAAAGCAGGAGTAGCAATACTCACATCAGATAAAATGGACTTTAAAACAAAGGCTGTGAAAAGAGACAAAGAAGGACCCTACATAATGATCAAAGGATCAATCCAAGAAGAAGATATAACAATTATAAATATTTATGCACCCAACATAGGAGCACCACAATATGTAAGACAATTATTAACAAGTATGAAAGGGGAAATTAACAATAACACAATAATAGTGGGAGACTTTAATACCCCACTCACACCTATGGATAGATCAACTAAACAGAAAATTAACAAGGAAACACAAACTTTAACTGATACAATAGACCAGTTAGACCTAATAGATCTCTATAGGACATTTCACCCCAAAACAATAAATTTCATCTTTTTCTCAAGTGCACACGGAACCTTTTCCAGGATAGATCACATCCTGAGCCATAAATCTAGCCTTGGTAAATTCAAAAAAATTGAAATCATTCCAAGCATCTTTTCTGACCACAATGCAGTAATTAGATCTCAATTACGGGAGAAAAACTATTAAAAATTCCAACATATGGAGGCTGAACAACATGCTGCTGAATAATGAACAAATCATAGAAGAAATCAAAAGAGAAATCAAAATATGCATAGAAATGAATGAAAATGAAAACACAACAACCCAAAACCTCTGGGACACTGTAAAAGCAGTGCTAAGGGGGAAGTTCATAGCAATACAGGCACACCTCAAGAAACAAGAAGAAAGTCAACTAAATAACCTAACTCTACACCTAAAGAAACTAGAAAAGGAAGAAAAGAAGAACCCCAGGGTTAATAGAAGGAAAGAAATCGTAAAAATTAGGGCAGAGATAAATGCAAAAGAAACAAAAGAGACCATAGCAAAAATCAACAAAGCCAAAAGCTGGTTCTTTGAGAAGGTAAATAAAATTGACAAACCACTACCCAGACTCATCAAGAAACAAAGGGAGAAGAACCAAATCAATAAAATTAGAAATGAAAATGAAGAGATCACAACCGACAACACAGAAATACAAAGGAATATTAGAGAATACTATCAGCAATTATATGGCAATAAAATGAATAACTTGGAAGAAATGGACAAATTCCTAGAAAAGTACACCTTGCCAAAACTGAACCAGGAAGAAATAGAAAATCTGAACAGACCCATCACAAGCACGGAACTAGAGGATGTAATCAGGAATCTTCCAGCAAACAAAAGCCCAGGTCCAGACGGCTTCACAGCTGAATTCTACCAAAAATTTAGAGAAGAGCTAACACCTATTCTACTCAAACTCTTCCAGAAAATTGCTGAGGAAGGGAAACTTCCAAACTCATTCTATGAGGCCACCATCACCCTAATCCCAAAACCAGGTAAAGATCCCACAAAAAAGAAAACTACAGGCCAATATCACTGATGAACATAGATGCAAAAATCCTTAACAAAATTCTAGCAATCAGAATCCAACAACACATTAAGAAGATCATACATCATGACCAAGTGGGCTTTATCCCAGGAATGCAAGGATTCTTCAATATCTGCAAATCAATCAACGTAATATACCACATTAACAAACTGAAAAATAAAAATCATATGATTACCTCAATAGACACAGAGAAAGCCTTCAACAAAATACAACATCCATTTATGATAAAAACCCTCCAGAAAGTGGGAATAGAAGGGACATATCTCAACATAATAAAAGCTATATATGACAAACCCACAACAAATATTATTCTCAATGGTGAAAAACTGAAAGCATTTCCCCTAAAGTCAGGAACAAGACAAGAGTGCCCACTCTCACCACTACTATTCAACATAGTTCTGGAAGTTTTGGCTACAGCAATCAGAGCAGAAAAAGACATAAAAGGAATACAAATTGGAAAAGGAGAAGTAAAACTTTCACTATTCACTGATGACATGATCCTCTACACAGAAAACCCTAAAGACTCTACCAGAAAACTACTAGAGCTAATCAATGAATACAGTAAAGTTGCAGGATATAAAATCAACACACAGAAATCCCTTGCATTCCTATACACTAATAATGAGAAAATAGAGAAATTAAGGAAACTATTCCATTCACTGTTGCAACGAAAAGAATTAAATACTTAGGAATATATCTACCTAAGGAAACAAACGACTTGTACATAGAAAACTATAAAACACTAGTGAAAGTAATCAAAGAGGACACTAATAGATGGAGAAATATACCGTGTTCGTGGATTGGAAGAATAAATATTGTAAAAATGAGTATACTACCCAAAGTAATTTATACATTCAATGCAATCCCTATCAAGCTACCAACGATGTTTTTCATAGAACTAGAACAAATAATCTCACAATTTGTATGGAATTACATAAAACCTCGAATAGCCAAAGCAATCTTGAAGAAGAAGAATGGAACTGGGGGAATTAACCTGCCAGACTTCAGGCTCTACTACAAAGCCACAGTCATCAAAACAGTATGGTACTGACATAAAGACAGAAATATAGATCAATGGAACAAAATAGAAAGCCCAGAGATAAATCCACGTACCTATGGACACCTTATCTTTGACAAAGGAGGCAAGAATATAAAATGGACAAAAGACAATCTCTTTAACAAGTGGTGCTGGGAAAACTGGTCAGCCACTTGTAAAAGAATGAAACTAGAACACTTCCTAACACCATAAACCAAAATAAACTCAAAACGGATTAGAGAGCTAAATGTAAGACCAGATTCTATAAAACTCCTAGAGGAGAACGTAGGCAAAACACTCTCCAACATAAATCACAGCAGGATCCTCCAAGACCCACCTCCCAGAATATTGGAAATAAAAGCAAAAATAAACAAATGGGATCTAATTAAAATCAAAAGCTTCTGCACAGCAAAGGAAACTCTAAGCAAGGTGAAAAGACAGCCTTCAGAATGGGAGAAAATAATAGCAAATGAAGCAACTGATAAAGGATTAATCTCCAAAATATACAAGCAGCTCCTGTAGCTCAATTCCAGAAAAATAAATGACCCAATCAAAAAATGGGCCAAAGAACTAAAGAGACATTTGTCCAAAGAAGACATAAAGATGGCTAACAAACACATGAAAAAATGCTCAACATCCCTCATAATCAGAGAAATGCAAATCAAAACCACAATGAGATACCATTTCACACCAGTCAGAATGGCTGCTATCCAAAAGTCTACATGCTATAAATGCTGGAGAGGGTGTGGAGAAAAGGGAACCCTCTTACACTGTTGGTGGGAATGCAAACTAGTACAGCCACTATGGAGAACAGTGTGGAGATTCCTCAAAAAACTGGAAATAGAACTGCCATATGATCCAGCAATCGCTCTCCTGGGCATACACACCGAGGAAACCAGAATTGAAAGAGACACATGTACTCCAATGTTCATTGCAGCACTATTTATAATAGCCAGGTCATGGAAGCAACCTAGATGTCCATCTGCAGATGAATGGTTAAGAAAGCTTCGGTACATATACACAATGGAGTATTTTTCAGCCATCAAAAAGAATGCATTTGAATCATTTCTAATGAGGTGGATGAAATTGGAGCCTATTATACAGAGTGAAGTAAGCCAGAAAGAAAAACATCAATACAGTATACTAACGCATATATATGGAATTTAAAAGATGGTAACGTTAACCCTGTATACATACTGCAAAAGAGACATAGGTATATAGAACAGTCTTGGGGACTCTGTGGGAGAGGGTGAGGGTGGAATGATTTGGGAGAATGGCATCGTAGCATGTATATTATCATATGTGAAATGAATCACCAGTCCAGGTTCAACGCATGATACAGGATGCTTGGGGCTGGTGCGCAGGAATGAACTAGAGGGAGGATATGGGGAAGAGGGAGGTGGGAGGGGGGTTCAAGAAAGGGAACACATGTACACCTGGGGTGGATTCGTGTCAATGTATGGCAAAACCAACCAATATATTAATGTAAGGTAATTTGCCTCCAATAAAATAAAAAAAATAAATAAATTTTTTTAAAAATGAAAGGTGATGCTGTGAAAGTGCTGCACTCAATATGCCAGCAAATTTGGAAAACTCAGCAGTGGCCACAGGACTGGGAAAGGTCAGTCTTCATTTCAATCCCAAAGAAAGGCAATGCCAAAGAATGCTCAAACTACCGCACAGTTGCACTCATCTCACACACTACTAAAGTCATGCTCAAAATTCTCCATGACAGGCTTCAGCAATACGTGAACCGTGAACTTCCAGATGTTCAAGCAGGTTTTAGAAAAGGCAGAGGCACCAGAGATCAAATTGTCAACATCCGCTGGATCATGGAGAAAGCAAGAGAGTTCCAGAAAAACATCTATTTCTGCTTCATTAACTATGCCAAAGCCTTTGACTGTGTGGATCACAATAAACTGTGGAAAATTCTGAAAGAGATGGGAATACCAGACCACCTGTCCTACCTCTTTAGAAACCTGTATGCAGGTCAGGAAGCAACAGTTAGAACTGGACATGGAACAACAGACTGGTTCCAAATAGGGAAAGGAGTACGTCAAGGTTGTCTATTGTCACCCTGCTTATTTAACTTCTATGCAGAGTACATCATGAGGAACGCTGGGCTGGAAGAAGCAGAAGCTGGAATCAAGATTGCCGGGAGAAATATCAATAACCTCAGATATGCAGATGACACCACCCTTATGGCAGAAAGTGAAGAGGGACTCAAAAGCCTCTTGATGAAAGTGAAAGAGGAGAATGAAAAGGTTGGCTTGAAGCTCAATATTCAGAAAACAAAGATCATGGCATCTGGTCCCATCACTTCATGGGAAATAGATGGGGAAACAGTGGAGACAGTGTCAGACTTTATATTTTGGGGCTCCAAAATCATTGTGGATGCTGAAATTAAAAGACGCTTACTCCTTGGAAGGAAAGTTATAACCAACCTAGATAGCATATTAAAAAGCAGAGACATTACTTTGCCAACCAAGGTCCGTCTAGTCAAGGCTATGGTTTTTCCCGTGGTCATGTATGGATGTGAGAGTTGACTGTGAAGAAAGCTGATCGCCGAAGAATTGATGCTTTTGAACTGTGGTGCTGGAGAAGACTCTTGAGAGTCCCTTGGACTGCAAGGTGATCCAACCAGTCCATTCTAAAGGAGATCAATCCTGGGTGTTCATTGGAAGGACTGATGCTAAAGCTGAAACTGCAATACTTTGGCCACCTCATGCGACGAGTTGACTCACTGGAAAAGACTCTGATGCTGGGAGGGATTGGGGACGGGATGAGACGGGGATGACAGAGAATGAGATGGCTGGATGGCATCACCGACCCGATGGACATGAGTCTGAGTGAACTTCAGGAGTTGGTGATGGACAGGGAGGCCTGGCGTGCTGTGATTCACGGGGTCACAAAGAGTCGGACATGACTGAGTGAACTGAACTGAACTTGTGACTCTTAATATACTTATCCCATTACTTAATTCTCCCAGCCTCTGACTCTTTGAGTGTAGATTCTGTGGCTGTTTCATCTTTTTTTACTACAGTATCTAGTTCATTGCCTGTAAGTGCTGAATAAATATTTATTGAATGGACAAAGACTTAATATAATTCAGCCAAATTTATAAATGCTTCAGACAGTATCAGAACCTTCAATTTTTTCCTTTACATACAAAGCTGACACTCTGAATTAAAAGCATTAAACTCGGTTCAAGTTCTGGTTTTGCTACAAATATCACTGACTCAAAACAGGTTGCCTCTGACTTACATAGTCTCTAATATAAAAGGGTTGAACTAGATGCTATAAAAGGTCTCTTCCAGCTCTGACATCTTCTAAATAATACCAGGATAGGTTTATGCTAACATATGTTCAGATTCTCAGTGATTCTTTCTTGTGATTATCAAGATATATTTTGGGTAGGAAGGGTAAGGATCAAGGTATATTTGGTGACCAAGAATGAAAGAAAGCTGTTTTAATATTTTAAGACCTGCACATTGACAATATGTGGTAGTCATTAAGGTTGGTAGTCATTAAGGTTGTTCCCCAATGGTCTGGCTGTCTCTTCTTCTGCATGATAGTTTTGAACTTCACTAACCATGTAAAGTTAGGTATGGCCACATGACTAACTTTGGCTGGCAAAATATGGGCTGCAGTGACATGTGTCACTTTCAGGTAGGAGCTTTAATAGCAAGTGTGTGCTTTGTCATCTTTTCTCTATATATACTATGATGATATACAGTGTTCCAGATTGGCATTGTTCCTAGGTTGAGGGTAAAGTAGAGCAAAATTCCCAGTCAACTGTTGAAAAACATGCTGCAAAAGAAAGAAATCATTGTTTTCATGTCTCTGAACCGAGGAGATAATTTTTGCCACAGCAAAACCCAGCCCTATCCAGATTGACACTATATATTGGGCTTTCCTGGTGGCTCAGATGGTAAAGCATCTGCCTACAATGCTGGAAACCTGGGTTTGATCCCTGGGTTGGGAAGATCCCCTGGAGAAGAAAATGGCAACCCACTCCAGTATTCTTGCCTGGAAAATTCCATGGATGATGGAGGAGCCTGGTAGGCTACAGTCCATGGGGTCGCAAAGAGCTGGACACGACTGAGTGACTTCACTTCACTTAGTACCATGCTCTGATTTAGCAGTTGTTAGTTTACTGCCAAAATACACTCATTATTCTGATTAATTGTGGATATCTTGCAAGTATTTTATCACTATGAATGATGTCAAGTTCCTTTAGAGTATGGATATAATCTGTCTAGCTCATCATTCTATCCTCAGAGTCTGGACTGATTTTCCCCTCTTTTATATATCAGAGAGAATGAACAGTTATCTCTGCAATAAAGTTATGCTTGATTTCTTGCATTCCAATTTTTTTTGAGTAAGGAAAAAAGGAATGGATATAAGACATTGACCTGAAAACTGAATATAACCCTGAGTTCGCTTGCTGATCTTACAGGTGAAAAAAAAAAAAATCAAGACAACTGAGACTCTGTCCAGTCATACTGGATGCAGTCCTTTGAATACCAATATCATATCTCAGGCAGAAGAGTTACTTTAAAAACACAAGATTTAAGTGTGCCTGTTGTTTTAATTATCTTTGGGTGTCCTGTTTACATTCATATAAATGATTGATTGTTTCATGCTAAATAGATAACAATGAAAATTGTTACCACATAACGTAGTCTCTTTGGGGAATGTGAAGGGGAAAGATAAATATTTGAGAGCTTGCTATGAATAGGTACCTTCAAATATGCTTTTAGAAACATTTTAATTGATATAAAATATGCATACAAAGCAGTGCTTAATTCATGAGAGTACAGCTCAATGAATTTTCAAAGAATGAACACACTTGTTTAATCAGCATCCAGATCAAGAAACAAAACATGGCCAGCACCCTTGAGGACCCCCGTCTGCCTTCTGCACATTTCCAATCCCTTATCCCAAAGGTTACCCACTACCTTGATTTCTAATAGAATAGATTGACTTTGCCTGGTTTTGAAGTTTATGTAGCTGGAACCAGAGAATATGTACTTCTCTGTGTCTGGCTTTTTACTTTCAGCATAATTCTTGTACTATCCATCTGTATTACTGCATGTAGTTATAGTTTGTTCATTTTCATTGTACATAGCATTCCATGATATGGAAATACCATAATGTAAATAATAATAATATAATAGTAATTCTAAATAGGCAAGCTAATGGGTATTTGGGTAGTTTGCAGTTTGGGGCTATTATGAATGGTGTTGCTATGAACATTCCAGTGTTTTTTGAGCTTGTATGAATATGTCATTTAGATATATGTCTAGGAATGCTATTATTGTATCAAAAGGAATGCATATACTTACTCAGTTTTAGAAAATACTGACAATTTTTCAAAGTGGTCATGTGATAGACTGCAAAAATGGTCACAATTTCTACCCCTTCCTATATCCATATCTCTTTATGATGTGACTTTGTAGCTTCTCCCATCAAGAGATGGAGTCTCTTTCCTCCACCTTTGAATCTGGACTTGTATCGTGTCTTGCTCTGACTAGCTCATTAAGAATCTTCCTCAGCTTCCATATAGATGAGTCCAATCTAGCATGCTAAGTGATTAAAAGCGTGTGGCCAGGTCAACTCTCATACCAACCAACAGGTAGCCAGTCATCTGACAAGAGAATGAGGCCACCCAAGATCATCCTGGCCCAGCTGACCTGCCTACTGATGGTAGATGCATGAGTGAGCCCAGTCAACATTGACCAAGACTGGTACAGATCAAAAGAACCACTCAACCTTAGACTTGTGACTAATAAATGTGATTGTTTTTTTAAACCACTAAGTTAGTCATCCATAAACAATGGTTGTATATGTCATTATTTTGAAAACAGTGACTTCAAGTAGGTAATGTTAGCTTCATTTTAAGAAACTCAGATTTAGAAAGGCTAGGGGACTTGCCCCTTGGAGAAGGAAATGGCAGCCCACTCCAGTGTTCTTGCCTGGAGAATCCCAGAGACGGCGGAGCCTGGTGGGCTACCATCTATGGGGTCGCACAGAGTCGGACACGACTGAAGTGACTTAGCAGCAGCAGCAGAAGCAGGGGACTTGCCCCAGAACACCCAGCTAGCAGGGGGTGGAACCAGGATTAAAATTCTGCCTAATCCCAAAGCCCCCTTTCTTCTATATCACTCTGCTCATAATAAAGTAAAAATACAAAAACTAAACAGAAAATATAGAGCTCTTGACTTCTACATTATCTCAAAGCCCCTTGAATACAAGTCCAGTTATGCTGCTCAGTAGCCAGCATTGGGACGCGTTGTCATTTGAGCCCCAACCCCCATCTTCCAGCCCAGAAACTGGGTGTCCAATGGCCCCTGTGGTATCACACTTTGGAATTTTATTTATAGATACTTATCCATGTTTTTCATTTCAATAGAATTTTTCCCATGTGTGTTGACTTGATTGTATTATATTTGATATTTACATATCTTTTGGTCTTTAAAAAATAATCTTTTATCACATTTCTTAGTATAAAGAGCTTGTTCTGAGGTGATGCCAGTATTGTGTATATATGAAAGAGGATGTGAAAGGAGTCAAGCTGAAAAAGTCAACCTGAGTCACATCCAACAGGTGTGCCTCCTACAGGAGGAGGTCAAGAGTACACCCTTCTTGAAATCAAGTCATTTGTGGGTGTGAGATTTAGGCAAATTTTAAATGTTTGTACAGAAAAAAAGTTGACAAAGAGGTGGGCTCATCCTCCAATTCTCGGGTATTTCTGGGCTAGTATTGTCCTCCTTCCCAACAGGTACTGGAAATATATAAGCTTTGATTAAAGGGAGTCCTGAGTCAAAATTGTAGCAAAGGTCACTTAGTTTCTTTGCAATTTAGTCTTGTATAATGCATCCCTTGCTAAGTAGTAAGAATCTGGAGGGATAGAGAGAAAGAAAGAGATCACCTAGCAAGTGTCTGACAACAGAGCAGATGCTTATGAATTATAACTATTAATTCTGTTACATTATTGTTCTTAATGATTTTTTCTGAACTGGCAATCGACATTCCATAGCTTTTTTTCTCTCTCACAGTCCTAACAAAATTAGTCTAGAAGAAACTAAAACATGTCTGACTTCCCACCTCAATAAGTCAGCATATATCTCTAATCTGAGGTCTGCAAAAATGTAGAAAAATGTAAAACATTGTCTTCCTTTTCTAACAGGGAGAATAAAACAATTACCCAATTGACTTATAAAAGGTAGAGGGTGCTGCGTGCCATAAAAGAAGAACAAATGATTCCACTAGATGGAGAGCTGAGATCAGGAAGAAAAGTGATGTCATTGATGAAAAGGTAACTCCAGGCAGAAATAGTAGAATGGTTAGAGTTGGGAGCTGGGAAGGGGACAGGCATACTCAGGAAACAATGGCCTTAACTAGTGTAGGGTAGAAGTTGGAGTCATGGGACACGCAGTTGGAATGTAAGACTATGAAGCCAGAAGAAGACATCTGGGCTAAATTCAAGAGGCACTGACAGATTTTAGGTAGACGCTTGAGGGAGATAAACTGACAAAGAGGCCAGAGGGGAAATCATTGCCATAATCACAGATAATAAAAGCACGAATCATTGCCATAAGACACAGAATCCATGTGAGTAGAGTTCAGTTCAGTTCAGTCGCTCAGTTGTGTCCGACTCTCCGTGACCCCATGAATCACAGCACACCAGGCCTCCCTGTCCATCACCAACTCCTGGAGTTCACTCAAACTCATGTCCATCGGGTCGGTGATGCCATCCAGCCATCTCATTCTCTGTCGTCCCCTTCTCTTCCTGCCCCCAATCCCTCCCAGCATCAGAGTCTTTTCCAGTGAGTCAACTCTTCACATGAGGTGGACAAAGTATTGGAGTTTCAGGTTTAGAATGCCCAGGACTGGTCTCCTTTAGAATGGACTGGTTGGATTGCCTTGCAGTCCAAGGGACTCTCAAGAGTCTTCTCCAACACCACAGTGCAAAAGCATCAATTCTTCAGCGATCAGCTTTCTTCACAGTCCAACTCTCATATACATACATGACCACTGGAGAAATCATAACCTTGACTAGACGGACCTTTGTTGGCAAAGTAATGTCTCTGCTTTTCAATATGCTATCTAGGTTGGTCATGACTTTCCTTCCAAGGAGTAAGCGTCTTTTAATTTCATGGCTGCAATCAGCATACACAGTGATTTTGGAGCCCAAAAATATTAGTAGAGTTCAGTTCAGTTCAGTCGCTCAGTCGTGTCTGACTCTGCGACCCCATGAATCACAGCACGCCAGGCCTCCCTGTCCATCACCAACTCCCGGAGTTCACTCAAACTCATGCCCATCAAGTCGGTGATGCCATCCAGCCATCTCATTCTCTGTCGCCCCCTTCTCCTCCCACCCCCAACTTTTCCCAGCAATAGAGTCTTTTCCAGTGAGTCAACTCGTCACATGAGGTGGCCAAAGTATTGGAGTTTCAGCTTTAGAATCAGTCATTCCAATGAACACCCAGGATTGATCTCCTTTAGAATGGAATGGTTGGATCTCCTTGCAGTACAAGGGACTCTCAAGAGTCTTCTCCAGCAGTGGGTAGCAATTATATAGAAAGGAAGAGTTTCATAGAAAGAGGGCATTCTGTCAGATAGAGAGATTAATACTGTATGATATAACGTATGTGGAGTCTAAAAAAGCCTTTGACAGATAAATGTTGGTGAGAAAAGAAAAGTTGCTTTAATCAGGAGACCAGCAGTCTGGGAAGATGGTGGACTAATGTCCTAAGACCATCTCCAAGTTGCTAGTTAGAAGACAAAGGTTTTATAGGCAGTGCGATGGAGTGGGGCACAGGGTGTGTGATCAGCTTGTGCTCAGTTCTCAGATTGGTTGGCATCAAGGTGAAGTTTTGTGCATCACCAATCTTCTGGTTTCAACCAGTCTGGGGTCTACATGCTTATGGTCAGAAATTTTCATCTGATGGGGGTCTGCTTACTGTAAAAACAACTTAGGCATGTATGTCAGACCTTTATGATCTTTCAGGGAACTGGGAGTTTGGTGATTCTGCTTTGTAGCTAGCTTATAGTCTAAATCATTACATTTCCCAACCTAACAAGTATCTTTGTTTCTACATCTTTTGTTCACATTTCCTAATCACTAACTCTTGAACCAGCCTTTTGAAGCTCAGGAGAGGCCTGGAAGACTATAGCAAAAGCCTTTTACTTCAAGAGCCAAGGACACAGGGGCTTGTGTGCAGCTTCAGTCACCCCTTTTCTTTGATACCACTCAATCTTTTGGGGAACAGGTGTTGGATGTGAAAAGGAATAACGTTTTGGGTAGAGAGGTTAATCATAAACTCGGTAGAGGAGTTCAGTTTTATGGAGACTTAGTTTCAGAACAGTGGCTATTGGGGGTGGAGGGGAGTGCTATGGGGAGATGTTAGTCAAAGGGCACAAACCATCGGTTATAAGATGAATAAGTTCTGGGGATCTAATGCACAGCATTATTATTGCAGTAAATAATGATGTGTTATATACAGAGAAGGCAATGGCAAGCCACTCCAGTACTCTTGCCTAGAAAATCCCATGGACGGAGAAGCCTGGTAGGCTGCAGTCTGTGGGGTCGCTAAGGGTCAGACACGACTGAGCGACTTCACTTTTACTTTTCACTTTCACACATTGGAGAAGGAAATGGCAACCCACTCCAGTGTTCTTGCCTGGAGAATCCCAGGGATGGGGAGCCTGGTGGGCTTCCGTCTATGGGGTCACACAGAGTCGGACACGACTGAAGTGACTTAGTAGCATATACTTGAAATGTGCTATGAGAGTAGATCTTAAACATTCTCACCAGAGAACAAATTATATGATATGGTGGAGCTGTTAGCTCATGCTATTGTGGTTATCATTTTGCAATATGTGAGATCAACACACTGAACACCATAAACTAACATGATGTTATATGTCAGTAATATCTTGATAGAAAAGAAGAGGTGTATTAGGAAGGCCTCTCAGTGGGAGAATTGACTAGATTAAACCAATCAGGAGAAGGTGAAAAGTCAACAAGTGTGGATGACTACGTGATCAGTGGGGTCACCCACAGAAGTCAGAAAATCAGGGGGGGTTCAGCTTCTTTGGGTAGGATATGATAAGGTTGTTGTGATCAAATTGGCATTTGAGGCCACTCTCTTAGAGATGCTCTTATAGGCAGTTGAGGATTCAAAACTTGTGTCAGAAATGAGTTGTGTGCTAGAGAGAAGATTTGAGTGGGATCCAGAAATGAAGCTTGATGATCTTACATCGTGGAAATTAAAAATTCTGAGTCATCCAGGGATATGAGAAAAGAGGAAGCGAAGTTTTAATAGGCCTGTAGTAATTCATAGCACTAAAATTAAAATGGCATATATATCTGTGAGTTGTCTAGGAAAAACACATTGGTGATCGACAATGAGAAAAAATTATTCTGGGAATCTGTCTAGGAGCAACAGGCTTTCTTGCTTGTTGCTTCAATCCCTTAACTTCCTTCCTAATTTTGAGATAGCTCCTAGTTCTTACTTATTTCCTCTCTTCAAACCTGGCTTCAAAGTCTGGCTCAGTTTTCCAAATTTTCCCTTTCATAGAGTTGCCTAAAGAAGCTTACATTCTCCTCTTTTTTGTTATCTAAGTATTCCGATTGCAGGTACAGAAATAGATAAGAAGTACTAAGTGGTGAGTAAGGTGTAGATTTAACATGAAATGTTTAAAATGCCGATATTTGTTATTCTTAGTCTTTATGCAAGTATCAGGCAATAAAGTGCTGGGTCCAGCGTGTACTGGCTCATGGGAGACAATTGTTACATATTCAGAAATTTTACAAGTCAGTGGTTAAATATAGCTATTATTCAAAATTAAATTATAAGAAACTTACAATGAAATAAATTATCAAAAGCTAAGATAGTACTCAGACTCATCAGTTTTCAGTTATTTTACAAATACCTATGTGCTTGAAGTTATTTGTGTTTACTATCTCTGTAAGGTGGAAATATTATATAATGGTGTGCTACTGTGCATTACTTTACAATTCTGTGTATAATTATATCCTATTGGTAGCTTGAAATAGACCATCATAGGAGAATTTGCTACAAGTCAGAGCTTTTTTATTTTCCCTTGGAGACTCGGTTGTTATACATCTTTCCTGGTAGCTCAGCTGGTAAAGAATCTGCCTGCAATGCAGGAGACCCTGGTTCAATTCCTGGGTCAGGAAGATCTGCTGGAGAAGGGATAGGCTACCCACTTCAGTATTCTTGGGCTTCCCTGGTGGCTCAGATGGTAAAGAATCTGCCTGCATTGTGGGAGACCTGGGTTGGGAAGATTCCCTGGAGAAGGGAACGGCTACCCAACTCCAGCATTCTGGTCTGGAGAAATCCATGGACAGAGGAGCCTGGCAGGCTACAGTCCATGGGGTCACAAAGAGTTGGACATGACTGAGCGACTTTCACTTCATCACTTCAGTACACCAGTGCTGTTAGTAATGTATAACGTCGTGGGAAAAGCAAAATATCATGGTTTGAAGTTCTAGATTGGCATCCAAGTTCCATTCCTGCTGAAAGAGCAGCCAACCTTGAACAAGTCACCAAATGTCTCTTGAGTCTCTGTGAAAGAGCATATGGATATCCTTCTCCTAGAAAGATGTATGTTGAAAATTCTATTCACATAGTCCCAAGAGAATCAATCTTCATCTTATATCTAAGGAATGAGCCTGCCCAACTATGTCTGCCTGAGACTGCTAACCAGGCTGTGCCTAACATAATTCAGGTCCATTTGGGTTATAACTACCATGTGATTTGGTGGGATAGTTAATCCTTCTAGAATCAGCATTTAACCTTCTCCTGGAAGCATGTGAGACCAGTCAGGAACATTGTTGTTGTTCAGTTGCTAAGTCGTATCTGACCCTTTGCGACCCCATGGACTGCAGCACACCAGGCTCCTTTGTCCTTCCTATCTCCTGGAGTTTGCTCAAACTCATATCCATTGTCTCGATGATGCCATCCAACCATCTCATCCTTTGTCACCCCCTTCTCCCACTGCCCTCAATCTTTCCCAGCATCAGAGTCTTTTCCAATGAGTCTGCTCTTTGCATCAGGTGGCCAAATTATTGGAACTTCAGCTTCAACATCAGTTCTTCCAATGAATATTCAGGGTTGATTTCCTTTAGGATGGGCAGGTTTGATCTCCTTGCTGTCAAAGGGACTCTCAAGAGTCTTCTCCAGCACCACAGTTCAACAGCATCAATTCTTTGGTGCTCAGCCTTTACAGTCAAACTCTCATATCCATACATGACTACTGGGAAAACCATAGCTTTGACTATACGGACTTTGTTGGCAAAACGATGTCTGTTTTTTAATACACTGTCTAGGCTTGTCATAGTTTTCTTTCCAAAGAGAAAGCATCTTTTAATTTCCTGGCAGCACTCACCGTCACAGATATTTTGGATCCCAAGAAAATAAAGTCTGTCACTGTTTCCATTGTGTCTCCATCTATTTGCCATGACGTGACAAGACCAGATGCTATGATCTTCATTTTTTGAATGTTGAGTTTTAAGCCAGCCTTTTCACTCTCCTTTTTCACTTTCATTAGAGGCTTTATAGTTCCTCTTCACTTTCTGCCATAAGGGTATTGTCATCTGCATATGTGAGGTTCTTGATATTTCTCCAGGCAATCTTGATTCCAGCTTGTGATTCACCCAGCCCAGCATTTCGCATGATGTACTCTGCTATAAGTTAAATAAACAGGGTTACAATATATAGCCTTGATGTACTCCTTTCCCAATTTTGAACCAATCGGTTGTTCCATGTAAGGTTCTAACTTGCTTCTTGACTTGCATACAGGTTTCTCAGCTTGAAGGATTTTGAGCATTACCTTGCTAACATGTGAAATTAATACAATTGTGTGGTAGTTTGAACATTTTCTGGCATTGCCCTTCTTTGGGATTGGAACGAAAACTGACCTTTTCCAGTCCTGTGGCCTCTGCTGAGTTTTCCAAATTTGCTGATATATTGAATGCAGCACTTTAACAGCATTATCTTTTAGGATTTGAAATAGCTCAGCTGGAATTCCATCACTTCCACTAGCTTTTTTTTATAGTAATGCTTCCTAAGGCCCTCTTGACTTCACACTCCAGGATGTCTGGCTCTAGGTGAGTAGCTACGCCATTGTGGTTAATCAGGTCATTAAGAAGCATATAAGACCAGTCAGGAATATTATCATACCTTAATTTCAGGGAAGAATGATGACCTAGATTAGGTCAGCAATGTTAAGGTATAACTAATACGCTCTCTTTCTCAGCAGAGAGCATCCTTAACACTTGTTAAAATGTTTTGACATTACAATATCAGAACACTTTAAAACAATTTCATTCTTTCTAACAAGGGGAAAGTGGATGGATGTGTGTACACATCTGTTTTTCAGGTAATATCATGAAATATCTAAGATTTATTTTAATAACTCTTATTAATAGAGTTAGGAGCTAAAGGAAGCCTCTATATGCATTGAAAGAGTACAGAAAATGATTTGTATCCTACATGATGACATTTTGTCAAACCATCTGTAAAATTTATTTTGATGGGTTTCAGAACCCATGTTTTCAGCCTGAAAAGTACATTCAAGTGATTTGTGTCAGCTTGTATGATTGGATGGTTGGCCTAGTTAATTCTACCACCTGTCTAAGTCATCAGTTCTTATTAGCTCTCATTTGATGAGGAAAACAATCTCTGGAATTCTATTTTCCCTCCAAGATACCAAAGGATGCTTGGTTTTTATTTAAATATCAGCATATCTTTCTATTTATCAAAGACTGTTGTCATAAATTCAGGTTGTCCATTGTTTATTCCTATAATCCCTTACCATTTGTATAACAAAAACAACTTTTTCTTATTGAAGACAAGACAAATATGAATGTTGAATGTGTCCTTCAACTTCAAAGCATTTGATTAACATTTAAGAATGTATACCTTGGGAGCAGCATATTGCTAATTTTGGATTCCTAAAAATTGTTTTTGTTACAACATATAATGTCCAGTACCATACTGCAGGATAGAAAGTAAATAAATGGATAAGAGTTGAAGCAAGTGACATAATTGGTCAATTTCTGTGCCACAAAAAAGTGAAAGCTAAGGGTCAATTAATTACATGCTATGTTAAAGAATAATTCCAGATGACAAATGTGCCTGGATCCCAAGATGAATTGTAACCACCTAAAGCAAAGGTATGGAGAAGGCAATGGCAAGCCACTCCAGTACTCTTGCCTAGAAAATCCCATGGACAGAGGAGCCTGGTAGGCTGCAGTCCATGGGGTCACTACTAGTCGGACACGACTGAGCGACTTCACTTTCACTTTTCCCTTTCACGCGTTGGAGAAGGAAATGGCAACCTACTCCAGTGTTCTTGCCTGGAGAATCCTAGGGACGGGGGAGCCTGGTGGGCTGCCGTCTATGGGGTCGCACAGAGTCGAACACGACTGAAGTGACTTAGCAGCAGCAGCAAAGCAAAGGTAAGGGATCCTAAAAACAAGTATATCTACATGAAGTTCCAGGGAGAGTTTCAAAGTACTTATAAACAGAATGAATAGATGGAAAAATCATTCCATTAGATAGAATATAGATAATCACAGCTGTGGTATGTACCCTATAGAATGTACCTTAAAGTCATGATACTTAGGCAATGGATTATGATTAAAACTAGAAACCTACCATTAATTTTAGTATGCACTTAAACCAGATAAGCTAGGATACTGGCCACCTACTTGGATTCTTCTTTGGGAGCTCAACATGCAGATAGATAACGGCATGACTTTATGAGTGAATATATGGGAAATCTTTAAAATAGACTTTTCTTTCAGGCTATCCATGTGGCATCTATTGCATTCATATTTTCAAAACAGTGCCTTGTACGCAAGAAGCATAGGAGATAACACAATGAAAAAAGTAAAGTCTCTCCCATGAGGAGTTGCATTTACTCTGAGAAGAAAGATACTCAAACTAGTAATTATTATGTAAAGTAAAAAATAGAGATAGACTAAAAGTTCTACAAGAATATCTATCTACCTTTAAATTCTAATTGAAGAGTTGAGTACATTTTTTACCAACATTAGAAAACTTAAAATATACATATATCTTTAAACCAAGGTTTGAAATTCAAATTGCCTTTTTGAACTGTTTTTGAGACTTTTAAAACCGAAAATGTGATGAATCACAGGGGTGCAAGGAAGTAAGGAGAAAGGCATCTGGGTAGACAGATGGGACCTGAGCAGGGAAAGACTAGGCTGTGGGGGTCTTTGGAGCCAACCATTCTCCCTACCGTGCCCTCATTTCCCTCATCAAGTAGCAGATCAACTGTTTTTGGGCTTTGTTCCAACAAAAGCAAAGTTAGTAAGTTGTTGACAGAGCCATGCATGTTCATCACAGAGGTCAACAGCATCCAAGTCAATTTAGAGCTTCTAGTGTGCTCAGAGTCAGGATTAAATCAATCATCAGATATATCTGATTATTTACTTTACACAGTGACTGTCAGTTAATAGTTGTCTTCCTAAGAGTCCTTAGAAAGTTACTCCACTTTTGAGATGATTCTTTTTTGTTTTCCCTTGAAAAAAACTTTAAATACACTAAAGAAATAATGTATCAATATTACCATTTCAGAAAAAGATACCCTCCTCAATTTACTCAAAACAAAAGTTTCCTAATCAGAGAAAATCATATGGAACATCAGTGAATTGTGTGACTTATTGTAATGACTGCAGATGCTTTGCTTTGGGTTCATCTATCCGATAACAAAAATTGTTTTTAGATCTTCGAGCTGTTGGGTTCATGAAGTACCTTCACATGTTTCAAAGTCCTCTCATACATTAGCATTTATTTTCACCTGTAAGAGATTTTCTGTGCTGTAATATTTTTAAGGCCAGTCTGAGTGCAAAATAACCATAATATCCTAAAAGACTGAAAATTCAGTGGATGAAACTGGGCAGAAAGAAAAATGCACCTTCTAAAGAATAACACCCTAATACCTATTCTTTGCCAACCCCACCTACTCTCAAGAAGTCTCTCCTGCCTTTGTCAAGTGTAATAAACTTTTATTATATCTCGTGTCAAACAGTATTCATTTATATTTTTTAATAATTATTTTTCTTGGCTGTGCCTCACAGCATGTAGGATCTTAGTTCCCTGACAAGGAATGGAACTTGTACTCCTTACATTGGAAATGTGGATTCCTAACGCGGAGAGTCGAACACGACTGAGCGACTGAACTGAACTGAACCCTTGGACCACCAGGAAAGTCCCTTTACTTACTTACAAGTTACAGTTTATTACTTATAAAAGTTTACCTTCATTGTTCAGTTGAGATATTTTTCTACCTATAAAAAATTAATTAGAGGTCTCACATTGGAATGGAATGCAGCAGCATCTTTCCCATTAATATTAATGGAAATGGTTTATCATTTAAAGTCTTCTCACTTTGCAGTCAGGCTTTCAGGTACAATTTAAATTCCAGCAGTGAGGGATAAGTGTGTTTACTGAGGAACTACTATACTTCAGAAATTGTGCTAAGCACTGAGGAAAAGCTTGTAGAAGAGACTGGTGTGGACCCTGCCCTCTTGATGTTTACAGTAAAGCTGGAAAGATGGTTGAAATCATTTTTTGTTTTTCAGAGTTATGGCTTTTCCTTCCTGGAGTAGATGGGGATAATCTGTTCACAATGTTTATGTTTATCATATCATCCCATTACACACTTTAAATATCATACAATTTTATGTCTGTTATAACTCAGTAGTTAGATAGGTAAATAGATACATAGATAAACAGCTTCTGGTTTCTATGTTGTAAGCTGCTGCCATCAGGTGCGTCAGGTATATTTCTCCAACGTCAGGCATCATTGGGCCTCCTCTCTCATAAGCTGTGAATAAAGAGAAACCTAGGTTAGGCCTTCAAGGAAACTTGCAGCCCCACAAATATCCCACCAGAAATCCTTCCATTATCCTTCTAGACACCCAAATCCAAACTGAACTCTGATAATAGAATATGGCAGGATATAATCATAGGAATAGAGAAATTGGAGCTAAAACCTCTGATAAAATTCTGCCTTCACCATTTGCCAGCTAAGAACTTTGGACAAGTCCCTGTACTTTTCTGAACTCTGGCTTTCTTAGCTATTAAATGGAGACAGTAATTTCCACCATGTGGATTTGTCATGAAGCTAAAGTAAAATGCATATGAAAGAATTTTGTAAGCAAACTATGACTTTAGTATGTGTGTGCTCAGTCACTCAGTCCTGTCCAACTCTTTGCGACCCTATGGACTAGAGCCTGCCAGTCTCCTCTTGTCCATGGCATTTTTCAGGCAAGCATATTGGAGTGGGTTACCATTTCCTACTCCAGGGGATCTTTCCAATGCAGAGATCAAACCCCATCTCCTGGGTCTTCTTCATTGGCAGGCAGATTCTTTACCACTGTACCACCTGGGAAGCCCATAACTTTAGTAGCCCTTACTAATTATCTTCACAGTCATTTATTCTTTCACTCACTCACTCATTTAAGTACCGGAAATCATTTCTTAAGAACTTAACACGTACTCTAACTACACGTACTCAAACTACACGTACTCTAAAACTATAATAAATAGTTTTTGTCCTTTTGGATCAGCTACTTGCCTATTTCCTAAGAGTCCATGATCAGCAAAGGATTCTGCTCCAAAATTTGAAGCCATGAATTTGTTCATGCCAGGTCTCCACCAAGGCAAACATATGCCATATCTCTACCTTCAAGGAACTTCAATATTATAAAAAGATATCATTCCCCAAAGCTGAATTTAAAAAACTCTCAAAATATGGGAAAATTAAGTCATTTTTTCTACACATTTTTCCTTCCAGTATATTACTCATACATGCCCAACAGAAGCTAAATTTATCTAATTCTCCCAGCTAAGCCATCTGTTGCATGTAAACATCAATGATGCATGCATCTAGTTAATTACGGTTCTCAAAAAAAATCTGACAACCATGGTACAGTAAGTGTTAGGTGTTGATGCTAATATTACAGTGGTAAATGAAAAGGTCTTTATGTCAGAATAGATCTGTAATAAGTTTACCAATAAAAACAGAAAATGTGGAAGTAGAAAATATAAGTCTCATGAAAGAAGGCATGCACATCAACACAGAAGGGCAAGGAAAGAAACTTTTTAAAAGTCATTCATGTGATAAGAGAAAATTATTCTAAAGTCTTTCAAAGGAAAATATGGGAAGCAAAATAGAATTTTTCTAAGTCCAAAGTCACACATATAGTCTTGCCTTCATGATCTCCTCAGACCAACTATATGCTCATAATGAGCTATGTGTGTGAGTAATTCTCCAGTGAGGAACAATTCCATCAAATATGTTTTTAAGGTACTCGTTTTGTCAACAAACATTCATTTAATGTAAATTATTTATTGGTCTAAATTAATTTTCCAATCAAAATAAATGGCAAATTAGAGGAGTAGTGAAATCAATATTATCTCGAAAGGTTATCACCAACTTGCCTGTTACTTTTCAGGCATTTTCTCTTTTTTCTCTTCCTTATAAGTCTAAATGAGAACTCTTCTCCATGCTGCATCGGAAAGAGACTCAAAGTGGAGATCTGCATAGACTATCACCCACACTTGAACAAATAATGATAAAATGAATACATAGCATTGACTTGGGTTTCCCTGATGGTTCAGCGGTAAAAAATCTGCCTCTGGAGAAGGAAATGGCAACCCTCTCCAGTATTCTCGCCTGGGAAATCCCATGGACAGAGGAGCTTGGGGGGCTATAGTCCATGAGGTTGCAAAAAAATCAGACATGACTTAGCTAGTAAACAACAACAACATTGATTCATCCTAATTCTTAGAAAAGACAAAATGACCACTGGTGTCAAATGAGAGGTAGAGAACATCATTTCACACTACCTGCTGCTGCTGCTAAGTCACTTCAGTCGCGTCCGACTCTGTGTGACCCCATAGACAGCAGCCGACCAGGCTCCGCTGTCCCTGGGATTCTCCAGGCAAGAACACTGGAGTGGGTTGCCATTTCCTTCTCCAATGTGTGAAAGTGAAAAGTGAAGTCGCTCAGTCGTGTCCGACCCTTAGCGACCCCACGGACTGCAGCCTACCAGGCTCCTCCATCCATGGGGTTTTCTAGGCAAGAGTATTGGAGTGGCTTGCCATTGCCTTCTCCCTCACACTACCTACCTCCCATTAAAGGCTAAGCCCAACCAATATCATGTCCTCAATATCTTAACATCGAAAGCAATCAACTATGCTCTATTCCTACCAAAGTTTAGCCTGAGGAATTTGGATAATTCTAATTTATTCTCCACTGTTGATGTGGCTATATGCCACATGAAGACTGCAGACTTGCAAAAATTAATAAGGTCATTTGTTCTTACATAGCCCAATAGAAAACTACAGAATCAATATACAGTAGATTTAAAATCTTGTATATTTTTATCTCCTGCTTTATGAGCAGCATTGCCACTTCTGAAAGAAAAGTCTTGTCTCCATAAGGAGTTCACTCAGATTCCAGTCTCTGTTCTTGATTTAAGTCATGTTTGTCATTTTATATCAGCAGTAACCCCTGGAGTAAAGACCTTCAGACCATCTTCAACTCTTCTAGGACCCATGAAAGCTTTCAAATATTTGTAAAGTGTGTCTTCACTGCTATGAATATTAAATATCCATGTATTAAAATACATTTTAGTAGCTTAGTTTTATTCTAAGTGGTCACAAGAAATTCTAAATGCATACTTAAAATTCATTATAAATATTTTCAAGCAAAAAAATAATGATAACAATACTCCTGTATTTCTGTTCACCTAGCACACTATGAATTGTAAAAATTACCATTGGGTCAATGACAGAGTTTTTTGAAAAAAAATGGAATATCATATTCATCATATATAATTATTTCAACACCATCAGTATTAGGGGTTCATGTGCCTTAGTATTGAGGCAATGTCCCAATTCATCTGTTTTATAAATGTAAATTGTAAGATTTTGCATTTGCTAGAAGAGAACACCTACCAATGTTTATAAATATGAAGGATGTGGGTACCCTACAAAAATTATGAAAACATGCTTTTCACTGATCCTGGTGTCCAGATACTGTTCTTGTTCAGTCCCTAAGTCACTGCTAACTCTTTGTGACCCCATGGACTGCAGTACGCCAGGCTTCCCTGTCCTTCACTGTTTCCCAGAGTTTGCTCAGACTCATGTCCATTGAGTCCATGATGCCATCCAACTATCTCATCCTCTGTCACCCCTTTCTCCTCTTGTCCTCAATCTTTCCCAGCATCAGGGTCTTTTCCAATGAGTCAGCTCTTCGCATCAGGTGGCCAAAGTATTGAAGCTTCAGCATCAGTCCTTCCAATGAATATTCAGAGTTGATTTCCTTTAGGATTGACTGATTTGAGCTGCTTGCTGTCCAAAGGTCGAGATATATTATAATGGGCCAGCTGATGATCAGAGAGATATTCTTTAAAAGTTATATATTTTAAAACATATTTTATGATTATATATATAATCATATATATTTGTTTTTCCTTAGTTTTCACAACAGTCTGTATAATCTGTTTGAAAATTGAGAGCAGATAGAGAAGTCTCTGTAAACTTAACCAAGAACAGTATATGCACTTTCTTTTGCTGACTACACAATCCATTTGTGTTTTATTTATCTTAAAGTTTTGAGAGAAATAAGACTAACACACATGAAGTTCCTGTTGGTGAATCAGACCAGACTTAATTTTACATTGAGCCTCATATGGCTACATTGAATCCACAGTCTAGAGTCACCTGAATTGGTGAGGAAGTGGATTGGAGTAAGGATGTTGAGGAGATATTGAGGTGTTCTGAATAGACTGGTGGCCAATACCATATCTGTTGTTTAGTTGCTAAGTCGTGTCTGACTCTTTGCAACTCCATGGACTGCAGCCCACTAGGGTCCTCTGTCCATGGGATTTCCCAGGCAAGAATACTGGAGTGGGTTGCCATTTCCTTCTCCAGGGGATCTTCCTGACCCGTGGATGGATCAAACCCATGTCTCCTGCATTGGCAGGCAGATTCTTTACCTCTGAGTCACTAGGGAAGCCTGGATAGCATATCTATAGACCCGTTAAATAGCTTAGAAACTTCATTTTGTAACTATTCACCAATATCCTTAAAGGCAAGAATAAATAATTGCATTCTGAAGCACTGATAATAATCTCTTGCTTGAGTAAAGTGAACAAAGAACTAGGTTGTCTCTTACTGTAATTTTTTTCCTATTGACACTGTAACAAATCATCACAAACTTAGTGGCTTAAAACAACACAAATTTATTAGCTCATACTCCTGGGGATCAGAAATCTTAAATGGGTCCGCTGGGCTGAAAAAAAAAAAAGAGGTGTTAACAGAGCTGCATTGTTTTTAGAGGCTCTCAGGAAAAATATGTTTTCCTTGCCTGTTCCAATGTCTGTATTCCTTGTATCATGGCCCCTTCCTAACATGGCTCCAACCTCTCTTTCCGTTTGTCACCTCTCTTTCTCCTTATCCCTTCTTTCATCACGTCTCCTTCCCCATCTCTGACTTTTCTGTCTTCTTTCCCTATAAAGAATCCTTATGATTATATTGAGCTCACCCAGATAATTCAGGATAATCTCCCCATCTCAAGGTACTTAATCACATCTGCAAAGTCCCTTTTGCCCTATAAAGTAACATATTTTTATGTTCTAGAGATTAGGACATGGACATCTTTGATATTCTGTCAAATATACTTGCTTCCTGTCTTTCTTCTCCATTCCTTTTAAAAATGGGAATTCTCAAGTGATGTTCTGTGGTTCTTTGGCAAACAGCAAGATTCTCTGAACTCCAATAGATCTTCTGTTGCACTATTTGTAGTGTGATGAAGTCTAGACCTCAAATTATGGGAAAGCATATGAAAACATATGGAAACTATGGAAAAACTATGGAAAACCACTTCAGTTCAGTTCAGTCGCTCAGTCGTGACCAACTCTTCACGACCCCATGAATCACAGCACGCCAGGCCTCCCTGTCCATCACCAACTCCCGGAGTTCACTCAAACTCATGCCCATCAAGTCGGTGATGCCATCCAGCCATCTCATTCTCTGTCGTCCCCTTCTCCTCCCGCCCCCAATCCTTCCCAGCATCAGAGTCTTTTCCAGTGAGTCAACTCGTCGCATGAGGTGGCCAAAGTATTGCAGTTTCATCTTAGCATCAGTCCTTCCAATGAACACCCAGGATCAATCTCCTTTAGAATGTACTGTTTGGATCGCCTTTCAGTCCAAGGAACTCGCAAGAGTCTTCTCCAGCACCACAGTTCAAAAGCATCAATTCTTCGGCGATCAGCTTTCTTCACAGTCCAACTCTCACATCCATACATGACCACGGGATAAACCATAGCCTTGACTAGACAGACCTTGGTTGGCAAAGTAATGTCTCTGCTTTTTAATATGCTATCTAGATTGGTCATGACTTTCCTTCCAAGGAGTAAGCGTCTTTTAATTTCATGGCTGCAATCAGCATCCACAGTGATTTTGGAGCCCAGAAAAATAAAATCTGACACTGTTTCCACTGTTTCCCTATCTATTTCCTGTGAAGTGATGGGACCAGATGCCATGATCTTTGTTTTCTGAATGTTGAGCTTCAAGCCAACCTTTTCACTCTCCTCTTTTACTTTCATCAAGAGGCTTTTGAGTTCCTCTTCACTATCTGCCATAAGGGTGGTGTCATCTGCATATCTGAGGTTATTGATATTTCTCCCGGCAATCTTGATTCCAGCTTGTGCTTCTTCCAGCCCAGCGTTCCTCATGATGTACTCTGCATATAAGTTAAATAAGCAGGGTGACAATAGACAACCTTGACGCACCACTTAGAACTTACAAAAAATACAAATTCTTAGACAAAAAAAAAAAACTCTGGGGATGTGGCCCAGCAATCTGTGGTACTCCAGGTGTTTCATGCTTAAGTTTGGGAACCACTGGTCTAGATTTACATTTCTTTTATGTATTATTTGGGTTAGTCTTCATTACTTTAAATCAGTGCTTTCATTTCGTTCCGTCGCTCAGTCGTGTCCGACTCTTTGCAACCCCGTGGACTGTAGCCTACCAGGCTTCTCTGTCCATGGGATCCTCCAGGCAAGAATACTGGAGTGGGTTACCGTTTCCTTCTCCAGGGGATCTTCCCGACCCACGGATCGAACCCGGGTCTCCCGCATTGGAGGCAGACGCTTTAACCTCTGAGCCACCAGGGAAGCTGATCACATCTTTTTAGTTCTGGTGAGCTTTACCAGCTACAACAAAGATGTGAGCATTGGATAGAGTAAGTAGGTCTTGAGCTCTTTTGTTAGGTTAATGCAATCAAAAGACATGAAAATCTTATGGGAGAGCCATTTCATATTGCATCCAATTTCCCCTTTTTCTCTTAAATGCATGATTATATTTTTTCCATTTTTAGTAAGAAATAATTGACATATATTACTATATAAGACATATAGCATGATAATTTAATTTACATATCCTGTGAAATGATTACCACAACAGGTTCAGCTAACATCCCTTTTCTCATGTACATGTAATAAAAAGAAAAGAAAGAATAAAAGAAAAAAGGGAAAAAATGTTTTCCTTGTGATGAGAACGCTTAGGAGCTACTTTCTTAACGTGTCTATGTATCATGTGGCATCATGGTGTACATTCATCCCTAATATTTATCTAATAACTGGAAGTTTGTACTTTTTTACCACCTTCTTCAAATTTCCCCCTCCCCCCAATTTCCTTTTAATGACTCTTTTTCATAGCTCAGTTGATAAAGAATCTACCTGCAATTCAGAAGACCCCGGTTCGATTCCTGGGTTGGGAAGATCCGCTTGAGAAGGGAAAGTCTACCCACTCCAGTATTCTGGCCTGGAGAATTCCATGGACTAAGTCCATGGAGTCGCAAAGATTCAGACAAGACTGAGCGACTTTCATTCACTTTCCTTTTTTTTTTACTGAAGTATAGTTTGTTTAAAATGCCATGTTAGCTTCAGATATTGTGAAATCAATGTTGCATGTACATTTAAGTATATTCAATTATTTAATCCAGTTTAATAATTGGTGAAATCAGCAAAGATTTAATTAACATCACTTTTATTCAAAGCATTGTTCTAGGTGACCAAGACCACTTTATTCTTTCTTTTTCTATTTTAAAAACTTTAAAAAATATCCTTCATTGAGATGCAATTTACATACAGTAAAATGCATATATTTTATGTGTACAGTTTGAGAAGTTTTGACAATCCTCTGGAGGAGGAAATGGCAACCCACTCCAGTATTCTTGCCTTGGAAATTCCATGGACAGAGGAGCCTGGCTACCTACGTAACCATTTTATTCTTGATTACAAGAAGTTTGCTATTTTTCTCTCAAGAAGTTAAAATTTTGTTCATAAAAATAATAATAATATTTTAAAAATTGATATTTATTAAGCCATCTGCTATATTAAGTGGCTAAAAATAAGGTTTAAAAAATATCTTAATATCAATGATCTTGTACAGCTTCTTTCACTTTGTTTAAAACACAATATTTTTTACTGGACTGAAAGAAATGATTGGCTAGGGGCCAGATTTATGCATTTTTATTTCTGGTGGAAAATTCATTAACACTAACTATTCTCTAAAAGGACTGCACCTGCAGCTTTTTCCTGTGTTTAGCAGGGTTGCACAACTAGGAAATGTTTGATTATGTTTGACACTGCAGACCTTAGTGTTGCTTTGAGCATTGCTTAAGATTCAGAACCAGTTGTTGTGGTGAGATGCTACAGAATATGATGGATGTATGAATTTGGGAACTCGTAATTTTTATGAGTGATTAAATACTCTAACATGAGCTTTAAGATTTAGTATATTTTCACTGTAATTATGGTCTTGTTATAACCTATAAATTTTCAATTGATGAATGTAGTAAAGCCATACATATATATACACACATGTATATAATTTATTCTGTTATTCCTTCATGTCAGTCAAATATCATATATTTACTATAATACTTGAATAAACATACTCATTCAAGTATCTACTGAATAACTATTAATATATTGATTATCAACTCCACTGCTAAACACTATGGAAGGTATACAATAATTACTAGGGAAACTTAATTTTTCAATGAACTTAATATCCACAGTGCCAGACACATAATCAAACACAATCCAAGTGCCAAGATAATTAGGTCAGGCCACAAAAGTTTCTTGAGATGCTCAGAGAATTAAAAGTTCACTGTGATTTGGGAAGCCTGGGGAGAGGTTTAATAGTTATGGGTGTCATTTTTCTCTTTATACATCTGTGATCAGAAATGGAATAGCAAGCAAGATGAATAAGATAATAGGAAAGGTAAAAATGGGATAAAAGAGAACATTCTAAAAATTTGGCTCCCCATATCAACAAGTAACAAGTTTCACTCTGACTTCTTTACAGATGTCAAGGCCATGATTCTGAAAATCAGTGGCAAAGGAACTTCAAGTCTATTGCGAATCTTCCATTTATAAAGCACATTTATATAGTTGTTGTTATTCAGTCGCTAAGTCATGTCCAACTCTGTGAACCCATGGACTATAGCATGCCAGGCTCCTCTGTCCTCCACTATACCCTGGATTTTTATCAAATTCATATCCATTGAGTCAGTGACACTAAATGGCTATCTCATCCTCTGCTGCCTCCTCCTCTTGCCCTCAATCTTTCCTAGCATCAGGGTCTTTTTCAGTGAGTCATCTCTTCATATCAGGTGGCCAAAGTATTGTAGCTTCAGCATCAGTCCTTCCAATGAATATTCAGGATTGATTTCCTTTAGGATTGACTGGTTCGATCTCCTTTCAGTCCAAAGGACTCTCAAGAGTCTTCTCTGGCACCACAGTTCGAAAGTGTCAATTCTTTAGCTCTCAGCTTTCTTTACGGTCCAATTCTCACATACATACATGACTACTGGAAAAACCATAGCTTGACTATACAGACCTTTGTCGGCAAAATGATATCTCTGCTTTTTAATATGCTGTCGGGTTTGTCATAGCTTTCCTTCCAAGGAGCAAGCGTCTTTTTAATTTCATGGTTGCAGTTACCATCTGCAATGATTTTGGAGCCCAAGAAAATAAAATCTGTCACTACTTCCACTTTTTCCCCTTCTATTTTGCCATGAAATGATGGGACCGGATGCCACAATCTTAGTTTTTTAATGTTAAGTTTCAAGCCAGCTTTTTCACTCTCTTCTTTCAACCTCATCAAGAGGCTGTTTAGTTCCTCTTCACTTTCTGCCATTAGAGTAGTATCATCTGGATATCTGAGGTTGATATATGCATTTCTATAGTAGGATAACAATTTAATGAATGCTTTAAAAGGGATTAAAGAACTATATAAAAAATGACCAATTACTAAATAAATATGTTATAATAGTAATGATTATTAAAGACAAGAATATAATTGTGCAAATGCTCAGACTCAGAGGATTATGCACAACCCATGGGTATGGGAAGGGAAAGAAACCAGAAGCAGGCAGGACACAGGTGATGGGAATAGAGTAGTGGTCCTTGGCCTTCGTGGATTCATCTGTACATATTAGTTATTAGTTTTCCAGGACTTGTAGCAAAAATAGGCTCAGAACAGTGGTGGAATGACATAAATGCAGACATCCAAGTGCTAGAAAGTAGGCAAAGCAACCAAGGCAAAGCATCCTTTTAAAACAGAACCCAGGTATTGGTTTTGATTTGAGTAGATAGCATAGGGAACAGGATGCAGACCCTGGTGTAGAAAAATCACATAAACTAAGTGTGATTGTATTTATTCATGTACTCATTCATTTAACCAATATTGATTTAGTGTCCAGTATGTGCCAGATACTGTTCTAAGCACCGGGTGTAGAGCAGTAACCAAGACAATGTCCTTCCCCTTGTGAAGTTTACGTTCTAGTCACTTATTATTTGAGTTTTTTTAAAATTTCCTTTGAAACTTAATTTTATTTATTTTTTAAAACTTATTTATTTTAATTGGAGGATAATTACTTTACAATATTGTAGTGGTTTTTGCCATACTTGACATGAATCACCCATGGGTGTACATGTGTTCCCCATCTCGAACCCCCTCCCACCTCCCTCCCCATCCCATCCCTCTGGGTCATCCCAGTACACCAGCCCCAAGCATCCGGTATCATGCATCAAACCTGGACTGGCGATCTGTTTCCCATATGATAATATACATGTTTCAATGCCATTCTCCCAAATCATCCCACCCTCGCCCTCTCCCACAGGGTCCAAAAGTCTGTTCTTTACATCTGTGTCTCTTTTGCTGTCTCACATATAGGGTCATCATTACCATCTTTCTAAATTCCATATATATGCGTTAGTATACTGTATTGGTGTTTTTCTTTCTGACTTACTTCCCTCTGTATGATAGGCTCCAGTTTCATCCACCTCATTAGAACTGATTCAAATGTATTCTTTTTAATGGCTGAGTAATACTCCATTGTGTATATGTACCACAGCTTTCTTATCCATTCGTCTGCTGATGGACATCTAGGTTGCTTCCATGACCTGGCTATTATAAACAGTGCTGCGATGAATATTGGAGTACACTTGTCTCTTTCAATTCTGGTTTCCTCAGTGTGTATGCCCAGCAGTGGGATTGCTGGGTCATATGGAAATTCTATTTCCAGTTTTTTAAGGAATCTCCACACTGTTCTCCATAGTGGCTGTACTAGTTTGCATTCCTACCAACAGTGTAAGAGGGTTCCCTTTTCTCTGCACCCTCTCCAGCATTTATTGCTTGTAGACTTTTGGATAGCAGCCATTTTGACTGGCGTGAAATGGTACCTCATTGTGGTTTTGATTTGCATGTCTCTGATAATGAGTGATGTTGAGTATCTTTTCATGTGTTTGTTAGCCATCTGTATGTCTTCTTTGGAGAAATGTCTGTTTAGTTCTTTGGCCCATTTTTTGATTGGGTCGTTTATTTTTCAGGAATTGAGCTGCAGGAGTTGCTTGTATATTTTTGAGATTAATTCTTTGTCAATTGCTGCGTTGGCTATTATTTTCTCCCATTCTGAAGGCTGTGTTTTCACCTTGCTTATAGTTTCCTTTGTTGTGCAAAAGCTTTTAATTTTAATTAGGTTCCATTTGTTTATTTTTGCTTTTATTTCCAATATTCTGGGAGTTGAGTCATAAAGGATCCTGCTGTGATTTATGTCAGAGAGTGTTTTGCCTATGTTTTCCTCTAGGAGTTTTATTAAAACTTAATTTTAAAGATAATGGAATTCAGGACCCAAACCTATGAATTCTATTCCAAGAGATGTACAGTTTCATGCATGGGTATTCACATCTTTTGAAAGATCTCTTGGTGACTATGGTGTGCAACTGAATCTGAGAGTCATTGTCCCCAGACCAGTCGAGAGAGATTATGCTCTGCTGCAGAAACAAAGAACCCTCAAATTTCAGTGGCTTAAAATTAAACATGTTCATTTCTCCTTACATATGTTACATAGGCAGGGCTACTTTGTTCATTAGGATCATGCTAATAGAGCAACTTTCACAACCCCTGTTAATGATCACTATCTAAAAGGAAAGGGAAAGAGCTCTGGAGGCTCTCACTCCAGGGATTAAATTCTCCTCTAGTCCAAAAGTGACACAAATTGGTTCTAGTCATAATGCCTTGGTCTGAACTAGTCACATGAAACCACTCATCCATAAGGGAGCCAGGAAGTACATACCTATCATATGACCGGAAAGTAGAGGAAGCCAGAAATAGTTATTGACCAGCGTTAAATATAATAATTCAGGATAGGCATTAAGGATAACCATTGTTAACCAGCATAATGACAACCGTTGTTCACCACCACTAAAGATAACCGTTTTTGGCCAGCATCTAGGATAACATAAAGATAAGCTTTACATTGACCACCATTAAGCGTAACTTACCATTGCCAGTGTATTCAGAAGAAGCATTATGTTAATCAACGTTAGGACAACCATTATGAACCAGCATTAATGATAACCACTAAGGACAAATGTTACCTTGACCAGTGTTACGGACAGCAACTTAGAGTAAGCATACAGGATCTCCCCTTCAGGCCAGGCTACTCAGATCTTGGATTTGTAGTCTCCATGTAGCCCATCCTGACCAGTCAACCTCTGCATCTGTGCTATATTTTGAACTACACATTGTCCCGGTCCACACTCATCACCCGGAGACATGAGATAACTCTCTTTTGTATCTCCATGTTGGTGTTCAGTTACTCAGTCTTGTCTGACTCTTGGCAACCTCATGGACTGCAGCACGCCAGGCTCCTCTGTCCTTCACTATCTCTGTCATGAGTTCAGTTCCACCACAGTGTGTACCACAGTGACTTGAAATAAGGCATGTACCTTACTGCAAGGAGGGGCTCTGCCTTGCTTTGGAATCCCTAGTATGTGGCATGGGATCTGCCATATGGCATATGCTCAAGAAAGGTTTGTGAAATTGATCTGAATTAGTGCTTTTCCTTAAAAGAGCCCTAAAGTCCTGGAGCACCTCCTCACAGCCAGCTTTCAAACCACTCCATCTTCCCTAAACTTATTCCTTCAACAGGTGACGCTTCTCTGCCCTGCCCACAGTGTCTCCCAATACCCAGGCTGATGAACTATTCCCACTACGTTCCCTTGAGTCCATGTTTGACAGAAGTAAACACAGTGATGCCTCTGCCAACAGGTAGGCATGAATCTACTCATTGAATTAAGCCTCTGCTGTCAATATGAGGGAGACTGACTCCAAACAGCATCAGAAGCACCCATGTTATGGTGAACTACAATCCTGGAAACATGTTCATCGTAAAAACTAATGTTTCGCTGCCTTTCCACGTCAGATAATATTTCCTTACAAGTGATCTTACAGCAGAACCCTGGAGAGAGACGCACAGTGGAGGACCCACGGTAATTTCAGGTTCTGCCTCTGGTTTGTGCTGTCCCCCTTCTCTGCACCTCTCTCTCCCCTGCTACCCCCGCCTCTCCCGCTTTCTCCAGCTCTCTCTTTGCCTCTGGCTCTCTTTCGCTGTGCGTATGTGTCTCCTTCTCCCACCCCACCCCACTTTCTCTCTTTCTGTGCCTCACCCTCTGTGTGTGTGTGTGTCTCTCTCTCCACAACCCCCACTCCTCAATGCCTCATTAACTGGATAACTCTGTGAATACCACTTTAAGGATACATTATATCCTTCATCTCTACCTAGATAATAGAGTAAAAACCAGGGAAATTGCTCTCAATGGAACAAAACTCATTTATCACCAATAAACAGCAGCTGCTGGTGCTTGATAACAATGCTGTTCCTTAGCACATTGAAATATTCATGCAAGGCTGTGCTAATATCAGAGCCCATTGCACTAAAAATGCTTGATAAACAGAAGTGGGGATATCGGTTGAAAGATATGTTAAATGAGCAAAGATGAAATCTTTTAAAACTGGAGAAATAAGGGCAGGTATCTGACCTCTGAGACACTAGTAGCGGCGTTCTCCTTGGATTAGACAGTTATTAAGCATCTGTAGCCACACAAAGAAAAATCAGGCTAAGAGATAAATTTAGATGGTCTAAATGGTCCAATTCCCCTCCAGCTATATTCACTACAATTGAAATCCCTTTTGTATTTAACAGGGAATTCCAGGCATGTAATCCAATAGAATAAATTAATGAGCATTGAATTCATGTTCATATGATATCGATTCTATATTACTATGAGTTCATGTTTATACCTATCCCAATAGGGTGTCCTTTTGAGATTATTTTTTCCCAAAGCAATCTACAATCTCTTCTTTCATTTTTATTTGTGTGACCAGAAAATAGCCCCTGCAGTCCTCAGCCATAGCAAGGATATAATCGAAATAGGAGGTCTATGTAGAGTACTGAACAATCCTTCAGGCAGTGAACACATAACTGTGACCCAACCTGTCACCAAATGTCCTTTTGTCTCCCCAGCATATTTATTTTCTTCCAGCAACATCACAGGCCTTCTTCTCTTGGAAACTGCCTTATCCCTTCCTGCAAATGTAGCTCTTGTAAGGCCACCATGTTTTTGTGTCACCCTGTTCTTGAAACTATGGTTGAATGGTAAAAAAAAAAGTGGCCACTGAACCCAAACCAAGACAGTGCAAGTTCTTCCTCTTGCCTTTTCTAGTTGGCACTGAGTACAGAGCTCCAAATTTGGTAGTGAAAACTGTAGAATATGGTGCTTAAGAACAATTAACAACCGGGCTCTCTGACTCATTGAGCAAACTTGTATACAGCGGGAAAGGCAAAGCCAACAGGCAGAGAGAAAGGATGAAAAATAATTTTAATAGTGTTTGTAGTAGGCATTGTCGGCATCCCACCCATATCCCTCTGAGACTCCTTTTTTCACTTATTTGGCTGCAAATGATTCAGGTCTGAGTTGCGGCAAATGGAATCTTTAATCTTTGTTACGGCAGGCAGGATCTCTTTTTTTTTACAGTTGAGGCACGTGGGGTCTAGTTCCCTGACCAGGAATCAAACTCTGGCCCCCTATATTGGGAGCTCATGAGTCTTAGCCCTTGGACCACCAGGGAAGTCCCCCTCTGAGACCTCCTTTAATCATTTCTGTGTACCCTTTCCCCAACTGTGTGTATTTGCTTCCAATAGTCTACAATGTGATTCTATTAGGCCAATAGCTTTTGGATTACCGGAACTTCTCTGTGCATTGGCATTTAATGGTTCACACCTGTGATTATTTTAAGTTACCATCTTTTTGCTAATGGAGTTTTTTTGCCCTGACATGTATAGCCGGAAGTGCCTGAGTTGACATTTCCCCAGGATGGGGGTTGGGAACTTAATCAATGGCTGATTGGTGCAGGCATATGAGGACCAAGCTCCCTTGCCGCCAGGTGGAGCAAATTCAGTTATAATTTATGCTTTGGAGCACCCTGCAGGATCAGGCTGAAGCTGGAATTGCACGCTATTGGCGTGGAGTAGCATACTTGTTTGACTTCCTCTTCCCTGTCCTGCTTCTCACACTCCTTTGCTGGTTTCTCCAAAGAGCATGAAAAGAAGAAATGAAGGCAGCATTCAGATGTGTCACTGGCCCCAGTTATCCCTGGGACTATTCAGTATACCTCTGAAGTTTGGTTTCAAAGATGCCCAGTGCCCTTTCAATCCGGCTTCCTCTTCATAAACTTGTTCAAATAGAGGTTCTGTCATTTGCAATCAAAAGAGACCTGATTAACTCAACAACTGAGACACCTAAGTCGCTTCAGTCGTGTCCGACCCTTGGCGATCCCATGGACTGTAGCCCGCCAGGCTCCTCTGTCCATGGGATTCTCCAGGCAAGAATACTGGCGTGGATTGCCATTCCCTTCTCCAGAGGATCTTCCCAACCCAGGGATCAAAGCAGGATCTCCTTCATTGCAGGCAGATTTTGTTACCATTTGAGCTACAGGGAAGACCTATGATGTGAACCAAATGATTGTGTTATAGAATATGTTAATAAGAACAGTTTATGTGCTTGACTAAACAAATGATTTAGCGAGTCTTTATATTTTAGAGATGAAACTCCGTGAAAATGAGCAAATCAACTTTTTCATTGTAAAAAATGCAGAAATAGCTAAATTAAAATTATCAAATCAATAAATAGTATTTAGTAAAAGTTTATTGTGTTTATAAGAATAGTTAGCGAACTTAGGAGCCTCCAAAAATAAAAACTGATATGAAACTCAGGGTCATGAAGTTACAGGATATCTTATAAAGAGATATCCTTATAAGCAAGTTATATCTTATAAGCAAGTTATTTAACTTTTACAATGATTTGATTATTGCAATGAAGGTTTCCAGGTGGCAAGGGATTGGTTTAAAGTCATGATCTTGTACCATTTTTAGGAAGGTGGCTTAAGTTTCCTTTATGATTGTCAGAGGCATTTACAAGAAATAACCTAAGTTAAGCTTCACTTATGTTCATGAAATAAGCTAGATTTAGTTTTGCTTACATGGCTAAAGTGGTTTTGTCTGCTCAAAGAATTCTCACGTCCAGTCTCCATTTTATATTTAATTTTAACAGTATCTAGATATAGTTACATTTACCATTTAGCAGCCTTTGAGATAGTGCAGTAGAGAGAAGTTGGTTCTGTTGATTCATGTAGTTTTATAGAAACTGGTGTAGCAGAATACTGAGCAGGATATTAATAACATTTCCAATCTTATTATGATTATAGACAACATGTGATTTGCAATGAATTTTAAAGGCCCAGGAGAAGTTTACTGATGCTAATTATAAGAAACATTTTGACAGCCACCATCTGGAGCAAGGCTTAAGTGAATATAAGCTGCTAAAAATGAGTTTAATATGATAACCAGTTTATTGGGCAGGTTACAGAAATATCTCTCTTCTAACTACTCATCAGGGATTGAGATCATTTGCTCAAAACTTTTCTAAATTTCCCTCCCAGTTTGAAAGAAGGAAGCACAACCAACAAAATCCCAGACTTAAATTAGTTATAGATTTGGGACTAATTGGTGCCTGATTAAAGCTATTCAACCATGATCATGTTGTAAAGTAGAAGCAAAAATGGGGCCCTGGCAGGAAAGCCCATAATTACTAAGACAAAGAAACCACAATCTCAGTGCTAAATTAAAAATGGAAGTGTTTGACACTTTCTTGAGAAAGGAGGTTCCATAAGACTGTCTTTTACTCATATAAATAATCTGTGAAATAGTTATTGAATATGAAATTTAATACTGGAAAAAGTGGCTTGTGCAACATTCTCTTGTAATTGTTAACCATTAATCCACGAACTTCAAAATAATTAACATCATAGATACAATGCCAGTTCACAAACTGAAGTTATACTTTAGTGAATTTCAGATATGCTGATTCTATTTTCTACACAGTTTACACCAGAAATGGAATGGGACTATGGGGAGTGTGGTCATCTTTCCAATGTGTTTTGTTCAGAAATAACTCTCCTAATCAAGCAGACTGAAGGTATTAAGGCAATGCCTTCTATAGGTTTCATTTGCAAATGAAGTACCTTCATGTAAAGACTTGTCTCCATTCTTCATATTGTTTTCACAAATATTTCACCAGAAAGGAAAACACCTTCAGTTTTCCTTTGTCCAAGTACTGTAACTGGATGGGATGGGAAAAGGAAGGCTCGAGCACACCTCAGCATTCCTGAAGGAGTAAAAATTCTCCAGCAAAGAATTTTGCTGGTACTGATGCATTTCAATCCTTTGGATTGTGCTTTTGTTTATAATCTAGGCTGCTATCCTGGTCATTCATTGATTCATTCATCCTTCAATCAACATTTGGTCACCCGTAGATTGCAGGCACTGGGAATGCCATAATAGCTAAGACAGGACTCCCTCCCTTCTAAAGTCTCCACAGGCCAACATGGGTGACAGATGACATGTAACTGCCATCAATATGATGTGATAAATGCTAAAACAGACTTAGATGACAGATCTTTGAACACCTTAGTTGGAAGGAAAGGGAAAGGAGATGTTAGGTGAAGCAGTAGGCCCCTAGGAATGAAAAACTTAGATACTTGCCATTTGAATTTGGTCCTAAATGAAGAGCAGAATTTTTCCAAGTCCAAAGTAAGCATGAACTTTTGCAGGTCTGGTGAACCTTATGAACAAAGCCATAAAAGTGTGGAGGCACAGTAGGTGGAGACTGAGAAATTTCTGAATAGGTTTATCCCAGATTGACAAGGATGCAAACTCCCTGTTTCTGGCTGGTCAACATTCAGTTCATGGTCAACATAGGGAGAGCAAAATAGGGCCAGCATGTTTGCAAGCTAAACTAAATGTGTTTTTTGTGCCCCATGATGTACCCCAATAGAATAGTCTGATGATCAGGAGAGTTCTCCTGCCACAGAGAAGGACCTAGAATGCATTCAGAGAACCTAGAGCAAGCTCAGTCCTACTGTTGATTGGCAGTGTGGTGGGGAGAGTAGTTTGTACACCTTTTGGCACTTGAGCTACACTCTACATATGTGAGACTTTTGAGCTTAGAAATAGACACCATAAGTTAGTAAATATAGGTAGATAGGCTTAATTGCTCATTGCTCTTGTGAGCCCATGGACTGAACCTCATCAGGCTCCTCTGTTCATGGGATTTCCCAGGCAAGAGCACTGGAGTGGGTTGCTATTTCCTTCTCCAGGGGATCTTCCTGACCTAGGGATCGAAAGTGGATCTCCTGCATTGCAGAGAGACTCTTTACTGACTGAGCTCGTAATATAAAGGCATAAAAGCAGTCTTGGTCTGGACTAATTAAGTGGCCAGACAATGAAGACCTCATTGGGTAAAATTTTTCAGTATCTGTAACTGGATGGGATGGCAAAGGTAGGCTCGAGCATACCTCAGCATTCCCAAAGGAGTAAAACTTCTCCAGCAAAGCTGTAAAAGCAAGACAAAAACAGTAACCCTCAAAGTTTAGAAATTGATGCCTACTCTTCTCTATGTTTATATTCTAAATCCTCTATCTGATAAATAAGTGCTGGGGATCTAATGTACAACATAATTAATATAATTAACACTGCTACACATTATATATGAAAGTTGTTAAGAGAGTAAATCCAAAGAGTTCTCATTGCAAGGAAAAAAATTATTCTTTTCTTTTATTGTGGTAATCATTTCATGATGCACATAAGTCAAATCTTTATGTTGTACACTTATGAAACTGGAAGAAAAAGATTCTCAGTACCTGAAAACATCTTCAAAAATTCAACTAAGAGTAATTACAGGCCTCCTACAGGTGAACCACTTCCAATTTTAACCTTGGTTCTCAAGAGGACATGCTAGAATCTACTGGAAACCACAGGATAAAGCAGGTACATCCTCCAGAATGTCAATCTGTGTTGATGAAAAAAAGCCTAAGGTATTAATGAATGTAATATGGATCTGTAGGTAGAATTCACTCAACATTTTATGCTGAAACAAAAGACTTTGAAGAAGCTTCGGATTTTCTGTGGGTACCCTTGTATTCTTTCTGCCATTAGGGGAATATTAGTGAAGAAATTTGAGAGGCCTAGAGGAGACCCGGTTCCATCCCTGTGTCAGACCCTGTGGAGACCCAGTCTTCATCCCTGGAGAAGGAAATGGCAACCTGCTCCAGTATTCTTGCCTGGAGAATCCCATGAACAGAGTAGCCTGGCGGGCCCCAGTCCATAGGGTCACAAAGAGTCAGGCACAACTAAGCAACTAACACTTCCTTTATTTAATCCTAACGAATGTGTGATGTTTCCTATTTTACACTTGAAGAGGTTATGGCTTGCAGAGTTTATTAATTTGCCCAAAATGTTCTAGCTCCCTTACTTGGAATATTTCCACTGATGTTTAAATCTCAGATTGAACAGAAATGAATATAAGACAAGCAGATAAGGACCAATCTTAACTTCTTAGTGTTTAGTATTATGTGTATATGTATATATGTGTGTGTGTGTGTGTCTGTGTGTATGTATGTATAGCACTGACATTTTAAATTCTCATCTTATTCCACTGTTTCTGCCTAAACAATAAAAAATAAAAACATTTAAGTGTTCCATATGTACTGCAAAGTAAAAACTTTCAAATCTTCTCATATTGAACCATTTCCATGTTTAAAATTTATCTTAACCTTTGAGTTGTCTCTGGAAAAGCAGCACTTAACTGCTGCCATTAGGGATGCCAATTCTTCATGCATTAATTTTAGTTAGGGAGATTAAGCGTTGAGCCCAAGCATGCACAACTGGCATGAGTCCACCTAATTTAAGGAAGGCTTCGGGAGGGATTGACATAATAAGACAAATTCTCCAAGGAACTATGGGCCACAGACAGAAGACGGAAGAACTCCTCTAAAGGAACTTATTATCTTGAGATCTGGGACTTTTTTCATCTTTTTAACCCAGACACATGGCAACACCATTGTATGCAATGCTGCTTTTCACAAACAGCTCTATACTTGTTGACTCAGAAGCTTCCTCAGGAATGTATTAGAGATAGTGTCTTTTGGCCTTCAGTATCAGTGGGAAGTGCTCTGTGCTCAGTCATGTCCAACTCTTTGTGACTCCATGGACTGCAGCCTGCCAGGCTTCTCTGTCCATGGGATTTTTCAGGCAAAAATACTGGATTAGGTTGTCATTTCCTTCTCCAGGGGGTCTTCCTGACCCAGGGATCAAACCCAGGTCTCCTGCATTGCAGGCAAATTCCTTGCCGCTGAATCATCAGGGAAGCCATGCAGCATCATTACCACCCAAAATACCTAAAAGACTGGAAATCCAAAAACTACATTTACCAATCTCCATTGACACTCATATTCCAGGTGTGTTATAGGTTTTGCCAACTAGATATACTCAGAGGAGATATGGGAAGCAAGAGGGAAATAGCAGCCATTATTTTCTCTGTTCTTTGAACTTAGAAATATGGCTCAGTAGTGTGATGCTGGCTGGATTTCATGGTCACTAGAGTAGTTTCCTGGGCTTCCCTGGTGGCTCAGATGGTAAAGAATCTGCCTGCAGCACAGGAGACCTGGGTTTGATCATTGGGTTAGGAAGATCCCCTGGAGGAGGGCATAGCAACCCACTCCAGTATTCTTGCCTGGAGAATCCCCATGGACAGAGGAGCCTGGCTGACTGGGCTCTAGTCCATGGGGCCGCAAAGAGACAGACACAGCTGAATGACTAAGCACAGCACACAGTAGTTTTCTGGTCCCTGCATTGCAATCGCATTGGAATGAAATCTTGCAGTCAGCCTAGAGAGGGCCTCTTGATTTTGCTCCCTCCGGGAGTTGGTGATGGACAGGGAGGCCTGGCGTGCTGTGATTCATGGGGTCGCAAAGAGTCGGACGCGACCGAGCGACTGAACTGAACTGAACTGAACTGAGCCCTTCTAATAGTTCTCTTTGTTATTGTTGTTGTTCAGTCATGAGTCACTTTCGACTCTTTGTGACCCCGTGGACTGCAGCACGCCAGGCTTCCCTGTCCTTCACTATCTCCCTGAGCTTGCTCAAACTCATGTCCATTGAGTCGGTGATGCCATCCAACCAGCTCATCCTCTGTCGTCCCCTTCTCCTCCTGCCTTCAATCTTTCCCAGCAACAAGGGCTTTTCCAATGAGTCAACTCTTTGCATCAGGTGGCTTCAGCATCAGTCCTTCCTATGAATATACAGCGTTGATTTCCTTTAAGATTGACTACTTTTATCTCTTTGCTGTCTAAGGGACTTTCAAGAGTCTTCTCCAGCACCACAACTCGAAAGCATCACTTCTTTGGTGCTCAGCCTTTTTTATGGTCCAGCTCTCACATCCATAAGTGACTACTGGAAAAACCATAGCTTTGACTATACGGACCTTTGTAGACAAAGTAATGTCTCTACTTTTTAATACACTATCTAGGTTTGTTATTGTTTTTCTTTCAAGGAGAAAGTGTCTTTTAATTTCATGGATGCAGTCACCATCTGCAGTGATTTTGGATCCCAAGAAAATAAAGTCTGTCACTGTTTCCATTTTTTCCCCATCTATTTGCCATGAAATGATGGGACTGGATGCTATTTTCTTAGTTTCTTGAATGTTGAGTTTTAAGCCAGCTTTTTCAGTCTCCCATTTCACCTTCATCAAGAGGCTCTTTAATTCCTCTTCACTTTCTACCATAAAGGTGGTGTCATCTGCATATCTGAGGTTATTGATATTTCTCCCCACAGTCTTGATTCCAGATTGTGCTTTATCCAGCCTGGCATTTCACATGATGTACTCTGCATATAAGTTAAATAAGCAGGTTGACAATAAACAGCCTTGACATACTCCTTTCCCAATTTTGAACCAGTCCATTGTTCCATGCCCGGTTCTAACTGCTTCTTCTTGACCTGCATACAGGTTTCTCAGGAGGCAGGTAAGGTGGTCTGGTATTCCCATCTCTTTAAGAATTTTCCACAGTTTGTTGTGATCCACACAGTCAAAGCCTTTAGCATAGTCAATGAAGTAGAAGTAGATGTTTTTTCTGGAATTCTCTAGCTTTTTCTGTGATCCAACAGATGTTGGTAATTTGATTTCTGGTTCCTCTAAATCCAACTTGTACATCTGGAAGTTCTCAGTTCACGTACTATTGAAGCCTAGCTTGAAGGATTTTGAGCATTACTTTGCTTGCATGTGAAATGAATGCAATTGTGCAGTAGTTTGAACATTCTTTGGCATTGCTCTTTTTTGGGATTGGATTGAAAACTGACCAATAGTTCTCTAAACAATTAATTCTTTTTATTAAATTTCTTTCTGCCTAAAACTCCTAAAGACGTTTCTTCTAGGGAACGTGATGATAGTCATATCTGTAATCCCACTGTGAGCTGTTGTTAGCAGAAATGAGAATTTAAAGGCCAAACACAGGGATCTGAAGTTGGATCTGAAGTTATATAAAGATAGATGGGTGTGCTTTCTTTATTTTCTATGGTTTTGTTTAGCAAAAGATGATGCAAGGCTTTTGTAGGATGGTTATAAAATACCTCTTTCCAGTGTTGGATTTTTCCCATTGTCATATGTATCTGTTTTCCAGAGGTGACTACTTATAACAGTGGTTTGTATTCAGTTGTATCTCAGAGAAAATTCTCAAGTCTGACTCTACATTGGAACCACTCAGTGGCCTTACAAAATGATATGCACTGGGTTCCACTTCCACAGATTCTGATATATTTGGTTTTGGTGGAAAACAGACAATAGTATTTTGTAAAAGCCTTTCCAGTAAGTCTAAAAGGCATTCGGGGCTGATGACAACTGGACTAGGCCAAACCATAGCACTAGAGTTGAGTATAATTCACAACTAACAGCCCAATAGAGAGGCATGTAAAATGCCCTAGTGACCACTTACTCATTCAAATAAGGGTGTCAGCAGTGAGGCCTGGATTTGTCTAGGGATTATTGGGAGAGAATGGCTTAGGCTGGACTTTGAATAGTGATTGGGGTTTGCACAGGTGAAAGGGAAGGAAGGGGAAATCCAGGCAATGGAAACAGCCAGGGTAAAGGGGCAAAGCAGATATGAACATGTTACAGTGTATATAAGATGTGAGCAGTTAAAAATCTACCTGGCAAGAGGGAGAATGAAGGTTGGAAGAACAGGGAGGAGACAGATTTAGAAAAGGTCAAGGGGGTCAGATTACAGAGGGCCTCAGAAGCCAGGAAAAGGAGCTTTAACTGAGAGCACGATGCAGTTGGGTTCCCTGATAGCTCAGTTGGTAAAGAATCTGCCTGCTAATGCAGGAGACCCTGGTTCGATTCCTGAGTCAGGAAGATCTGCTGGAGAAGGAATAAGCTACCCACTCCAGTATTCTTGGGCTTCCCTGGTGGCTTAGCTGGTAAAGAATCCGCCTGCAATGCGGGAGACCAAGGTTCAATCCCAGGGTTGGGAAGATCCCCTTGAGAAGGGAAAGGCTACCCACTCCAGTATTCTGGCCTAGAGAATTCCATGGACTCTGGGGTTGCATTTAGGGGCTTCCCTCATAGCTCAGTCAGTAAAGAATCTGTCTGCAGTGCAGAAGACCCGGGTTTGATTTCTGGGTTGGGAAGATTCCTTGGAGAAGGAAATGGCAACATACTCCAGTATTTTTGCCTGGAGAATTGCATGGACAGAGGAGCATAGCAGGCTACAGTCCATGGGGTCGGAAGAGTCGGACACATCTTAGTGACTAAACCACCACATGCAACTGGAAGGGCAGTGAAAGGAATGTCCTTGGTCTTCTGTCATGATAAATGGTGCCGTCTTTGGGAAACTAATATTCCTAAACTGAAACATATTTCAGCTTGATAATGAAAGCTTAGCTCTGGACATAATGAGTCTCTTCTCTTGGAATGGAAAGAGATGGGAGAGTGACTTGGGATTTAAGCAGCATCACAATTATATATCGGCTGTTCTGAACTGAGGTTAATGAATCTCCCAGAATAGTCAGGCAACAGTAAGAATATGTTGGGGAAGTTTAGTCTTTTCTCATTGTATGACCTGATGCTAGCTTGGGTGACACAGGTCACGAGCACTCACAGTGCTCCACCTAGGTCCCTTCTGATCCTTTGTGCCATTTCAGTGCATGCCCATGTTTAATTTATGAAGCCCTTCGTTTCTAATCCCTGCACCTGTAGATCTCTTTGGAGGAAGCCCCCAGGTAACTGGAGCTCTCTTCTGCACGGTTGAGACCCAGTGGTATCTGGGATTGATGTGCCCCACATACTATATTTTCCTGGCAGCCCTGAACCAATGACTGGTAGGTATCAGAGCATGAAAGCCTTGCTCCTTTCCTCCAAGTTGAGGCAAAATCTGGAGCCTAACTTACACCCCAGATCTCCCCTGAAGAATCAGACCAAAGCTAACTTTCTGAAAACCTTGCCCAAGATTGGAAGTGTTTGTGGCATTCTCTCTTCCCTGCCCTGCTTCTCCAACTCCCTTCCAGTCTTCCCTAGCGGCACTTCCTAAATACATCATGAGTAGAGGAATCCTTGCCTCCTCGGAGTCTTTCCTAGAGAACCCAGCCTAAGGCAGCACAGTACCATTTGCAGAGTGCTCTTACACATGCCATGTTGACAGTCCTCATTGTGGACTTTTGTTGTCCTCACTTCCTCACCAGATTTTTAATGGATAATTAAAAAAAAAAAAGTACCAGGATAAAGCTGAGGATTTGACTTGGGAGTTCATTCAACAAGTCAAAATAGTTGCTCTCTCTTTTTATCAAATCTGAAGTTATTTATCAAATTCAGGACCTAAATCTGATGTTATTGGATATAGAAAGGACTATTTAAAATATCAAAGCTTAGCAAAGACTCTTTTCCATTCTTATTATTCCCAACGTTCGTACAAATTATTTGCCTTATGCTTCAAAATCAAGTGAATTGCTGTAAAAGCTCAGTCTTAAATTAGAAGTTTGGGATTAACAGGTACTGCTGTTTATAAAATAGATAACCAACAATAACCTACTATATAGCACAGAGAACTATACTGAATATTTTGTAATAACCTATAAAAGAATCTGAAAAAATAGATATATACATATGTATAACTCAATTTACATCTGAAACCTACAGAACATTGTAAATCAACTATACTTCAATTAAAAAGCTCAGAATCTTGACCACAGTACTCTATTCACAGATAAATTTTTTGTTTGCAGATTTAAGTGACTCATCACCCAGTTTTATATGCCATTCTAATAAAATCTCTCAGGTTCTTCAATCTGCCCCAAAACATAGTGTAAATAATCTTCTGTTACACTGGACAAAATTCTGTTCATATTTTCTTTCATAGTCACATGTAAATGCACACACGTGCACACGCTCCACAGTCTTCTCTAAACAGAAATATCTTCATGAATGATGCTATACTTCACATCGTAGTACCTAGCTTAGTGCCTGGCATGTAATAGGTATGTAAGAAGAAACACATTTTTTGAAATTAAATCATTAGCAATACAGTTTTTCTCCCTGCATCCCATTTGCCATTATAAACCCAGTGATTTAGGGCAAGGAAAATACCGCTTAATTTAGGAGGAGTCTGGAATGCATTGGGAATCCCTCTCAGATAGAATGAGTCCTCCCCTTCCATCTTGGGGGGATATAGAGAAGAAGGAGAAGAGGAAGGAAAGCATGAGAAGATGTGCCTTGGCTTCCTTGCTCTGGGTTGAATCCTGCAGTGGAGAGGTCTGGTACATCGTCTCAGAGAGAAGTTGAAAGATGAGTGGTTTGGGGTGTGTGCGATCCTAACTGGGAACTCCTGAGATGACAGGCAAGTAAGGAGGGACAACATTCTGGAAAGTGGACCTGTTGTGATTCTCTTGTGTATCCCCCAACTTTCCATACATGGAATGGATCTGAAAGTTTCCACAGGCTCCAGGGAAGAACCAAAGTGAAGCTTGAGAATCTACTGGGGAACTTTCCATGAAGGGTCTCTGTGGAGGAGAAGGGAGCCTAGTATGTGAGCAATATAGTGAAGGCCATTGAGGGAGTGGACAAACAGAAGAGTGAGTCAAACCTTGAAGGGTTTAAAAAACCAAAGAAAATCAAAGTGTGGCCCAGAAAGCAAGGAGAGATGGTTACCTGGAACAAGAAGACAGATCACAAGATGTATAAGCCATAGATTTGAGCCACGCATGTGAAAAGCAGCCAGTTCCAGAACTGTAGCAAACACAACCTCACAGTAATACCCATCTAGAAACCAGAGTAGCCCCCACCCACTCCTAACACTAGAAGGGCCACAAGCTTCCCCATCCAACCACATCTAGGGGAAAGGGGGAGCAGGAAAGCAGCCTTAAGGGGGAGGTGAAATTTAAATTGACTGAATATTCTATAATACAGACTGAATCATATAAAAAGGATTATTTAGACCAGAAGAGAGAAAAATCTGTTAACTTTTTTCTCTTGTGTCAGTTATCGCTGGCCATGCATAATTTTCTATTACTACTGTAATAAATTATCACAGGCTTACTGGCTTAAACAATGCACATTTATTATCTTACAGTTCTGGTGATTGTAGGTCTTGACACAGGTCTCCCTGGGCTAAAATAGAGTTGTCAGCAGAGCTGCATTCCTTTCTGGAGATTCTAGGAGAGAAACTGTTTCCTTGCCTTTTCTAGATTCTAGAGGTCATCTGTAGTTTTTGGCTGATGATCCCCTTCCTCGATCTTCCAAACCAGCATTTCTGACCATTCTCCCACAGCCATGTCTCCCATTACCATGGAGGGCTTCCCAGGTGGTGCTAGTGGTAAAGAACCCACCTGATAATCCAGGAGATGCAAGAGATACAGATTCGATCCCTGAATCAGGAACATCCCCTGGAGAAGGAAATGACAAACTACTCCAGTATGCTTGCCCAGAAAATCTCATGGAGAAAGGAGCCTGGTGGGCTCCATGGGGTCACAGAGTCAGACACAAAATTGAGTGACTGAGCACATGATTAAATGGGGCCGACTGAGATGATCCAGAATTGCCTCCCCATCTCAAGACCCTTCATATCATCATAACTGCAGAGTCTCCTTTGCCTTGTAAGGTAACATTCACAGGTTCTCTGTATTAGGGTGTCAACATCTTTGTGACTTTTTAAAATTTTCATTGGAGTATAGTTGATTTACAGTGTTTATTAGTTTCAGGTGTGCAGCAAAGTGAATTAGTTACATATATACATGTATCTACTCTTTTTAAGATTCTTTACCCATGTAGGTAATTACAGTGTTGAGTTCCCTATACAGTTCAGTTCAGTTCAGTTCAGTCACTCAGTCGTATCTGAATCTTTGCAACCTCATGAACCACAGCACGCCAGGCCTCCCTGTCCATCACCAGCTCCCAGAGTTCACTCAAACTCATGTCCATCGAGTCGGTGATGCCATCCAGCCATCTCATTCTCTGTCGTCCCCTTCTCCTCCTACCCCCAATCCCTCCTAGCATCAGACTCTTTTCCAGTGAGTCAACTCGTTGCATGAGGTGGCCAAAGTATTGGAGTTTCAACTTCAGCATCAGTCCTTCCAATGAACACCCAGGATTGATCGCCTTTAGAATGGACTGGTGGGATTTCCTTGCAGTCCAAGGGACTCTCAAGAATCCGCTCCAGCACCACAGTTCAAAAGCATCAATTCTTCGGTGATCAGCTTTCTTCACAGTCCAACTCTCACATCCATACATGACCACTGGAAAAACCATAGCCTTGACTAGACGGACCTTGGTTGGCAAAGTAATGTCTCTGCTTTTTAATATACTATCTAGGCTGGTCATAACTTTCCTTCCAAGGAGTAAGCGTCTTTTAATTTCATGGCTGCAATCAGCATCCACAGTGCTTTTGGAGCCCCCAAAAATAAAGTCTGACACTGTTTCCAGTGTTTCCCCATCTATTTCCCATGAAGTGATGGGACCAGATGCCATGATCTTTGTTTTCTGAATGTTGAGCTTCAAGCCAACCTTTTCACTCTCCTCTTTCACTTTCATCAGGAGGCCTTTGAGTTCCTCTTCACTTTCTGCCATAAGGGTGGTGTCATCTGCATATCTGAGGTTATTGATATTTCTCCCGGCAATCTTGATTCCAGTTTGTGCTTCTTCCAGCCCAGCGTTCCTCATGATGTACTCTGCATATAAGTTAAATAAGCAGGGTGACAATATACAACCTTGACGTACTCCTTTTCCTATTTGGAACCAGTCTATTGTTCCATGTCCAGTTCTAACTGTTGCTTCCTGACCTGCATACAGGTTTCTCAACAGGCAGGTCAGGTGGTCTGGTATTCCCACCCTTTTCAGAATTTTCCACAGTTTATTGTGATCCACACAGTCAAAGGCTTTGACATAATCAATGAAACAGAAATAGATGTTTTTCTGGAACTCTCTTGCTTTCTCCATGATCCAGCGGATGTTGGCAATTTGATCTCTGGTTCCTCTGCCTTTTCTAAAACCTGCTTGAACATCTAGAAGTTCACGGTTCACATATTGCTGAAGCCTGGCTTGGAGAATTTGAGCATGACTTTACTAGCGTGTGAGATGAGTGCAATTGTGCTGTAGTTTGAGCATTATTTGGCATTCCCTTTCTTTGGGATTGGAATGAAGACTGACCTTTTCCAGTCCTGTGACCATTGCTGAGTTTTCCAAATTTGCTGGCATATTGAGTGCAGCACTTTCACAGCATCATCTATCAGGATTTGAAATAGCTCAATTGGAATTCCGTCACCTCCACTAGCTTTGTTCGTCGTGATGCTCTCTAAGGCCCACTTGACTTCACATTCCAAGATGTCTGGTTCCAGGTGAGTGATCATGCCATCGTGATTATCTTCATCGTAAAGATCTTTTTTGTACAGTTCTTCTGTGTATTCTTGCCACCTCTTCTTAATATCTTCTGCTTCTGTTAGGTCCATACCATTTCTGTCCTTTATTGAGCCCATCTTTGCATGAAATGTTCACTTGATATCTCTAATTTTCTTGAAAACATCTCTTGTTTTTCTTATTCTGTTGTTTTCCTCTATTTCTTTGCATTGATCACTGAGGAAGTCTTTCTTATCTCTCCTTGATATTCTTTGGAACTCTGCATTCAGATGCTGACAGAATGTGGTCCACTGGAGAATGGAATGGCAAACCACTTCAGTATACTTGCCTTGAGAACCCCATGAACAGTATCAAAAGGCAAAATGATAGGATACTGAATGAGGAATTCCCCAGGTCGGTAGGTGCCCAGTATGCTACTGGAGATCAGTGGAGAAATAACTCCAGAAAGAATGAAGGGATGAAGCCAAAGCGAAACAAATACCCAGTTGTGGATGTGACTGGTGATAGAAGCAAGGTCCGATGCTGTAAAGAGCAATATTGCATAGGAACCTGGAATGTTAAGTCCATGAATCAAGGCAAATTGGAAGTGGTCAAACAGGAGATGGCAAGAGTGAACATAGACATTCTAGGAATCAGTGAACTAAAATGGACTGGAATGGGTGAATTTAACTCAGATGACCATTATATCTACTACTGTGGGCAGGAATCCCTTAGAAGAAATGAAGTAGCCATCATGGTCAACAAAAGAGTCTGAAATGCAGTACTTGGATGCAATCTTAAAAACGACAGAATGATTTCTGTTTGTTTCCAAGGCAAACCATTCAATATTACAGTAATCCAAGTCTATGCCCCAACCAGTAAAGCTGAAGAATCCAAAGTTGAACAGTTCTATGAAGACCTACAAGACCTTTTAGAACTAAAACCCAAAAGAGATGTCCTTTTCATTATAGGGAAATGGAATGCAAAAGTAGGAAGTCAAGAAACGCCTGGAGTAACAGGCAAATTTGGCCTTGGAGCATGAAATGAAGCAGGGCAAAGGCTAATAGAGTTTTGCCAAGAGAACGCATTGGTCATAGCAAACACCCTCTTCCAACAACACAAGAGAAGACTCTACACATGGACATCCCAGATATTCAACACAGAAATCAGATTGATTATATTCTTTGCAGCCAAAGATGGAGAAGCTCTATACAGTCAGCAAAAACAAGACCAGGAGCTGACTGTGGCTCAGATCATGAACTCCTTTTTGCCAAATTCAGACTTAAATGAAGAAAGTAGGGAAAACCATTAGACCATTCAGATATGACCTAAATCAAATCCCGTATGATTATACAGTGGAAGTAAGAAATAGATTTAAGGGTCTAGATCTGATAGATAGAGTGCCTGATGAACTCTGGACGGAGGTTCGTGACATTGTACAGGAGACAGGGACCAAGACCATCCCCATGGAAAAGAAATGCAAAAAAGCAAAATGGCTGTCTGAGGAGGCCTTACAAATAGCTGTCCTATACAGTAGGTCCTTATTAGTTATCTATTTATATGTAGCAGTATTATGTATATGTCAATCTCAATCTCCCAATTTATCCCTCCCCTCCCCTTCCCCGCTAGTAACCATAGGTTTGTTTTCTACATCTGTGACACTATTTTTGTTTTGTAAGCTCATCTGTATCATTTTCTAAGTGAAAGTGTTAGTTGCTCAGTTGTGTCCAACTCTTTGTGACCCCATGCCTACCAGACTCCTCTGTCTGTGGAATTCTCCAGGCAAGAATACTGGAGTGGGTTGCCATTCCATTCTCCAGGGGATCTTCCCAACCCAGGGATCAAACCCAGGTCTCCTGCACTGAAGGCAGATTCTTTACCAACTGAACCACCAGGGAATTCCATAGATTCCACATATAAGCAATATCATATGGTATTTATTTTTTTCTGTCTGACTTACTTCATTTAGTATGACAGTGTCCAGGTCCATCCATGTTGCTGCAAATGGCATTATTTTGTTCTTTTTATCACTGAGTAATATTTCATTGTATATATATACTGCATCTTCTTTATTCATTCATCTGTTAATGGACATCTGGGTTACTTCCATGTCTTGGTAATTCTAAATAGTGCTGCTATGAACATTGGGATCACATATGTTTTCAAATTAGAGTTTACTAGTGTGTCAACCAGAGAAGGTGATGGCACCGCACTCCAGTACTCTTGCCTGGGAAATCCCATGGACGGAGGAACCTGGTGGGCTACAGTCCATGGGGTCACTAAGAGTTGGACACGACTGAGAGACTTCACTTTCACTTTTCACTTTAATGCATTGGAGAGGGAAATGGCAACCCACTCCAGTGTTCTTGCCTGGAGAATCCCAGGGACGGAGGAGCCTGGTGGGCTGCCATGTATGGGGTCGCACAGAGTTGGACACGACTGATGTGACTTAGCAGCAGCAGCAGCAGTGTGTCAACATCTTTGGGTGGCCATTATTCCACCTGGCATAGGCCATGATGATGTGGAGATATCAGAGGGCAGGGAGAAACACTCAAGACTCCTGAAGGGCCCCTCTTGGCTCGGAATGAACATCCTGGCACTTCCAGCTCATTCTATTAGCCTGGGCCAGAGTCAAAGTAGGGGGCACTAGAGAGTTGTATGGCCAAGGGCCTTCATTCAGGGCATGGAGAAGAAAGAGGCATTTCTGCCATCTACTCATCTCCCACCCTCGCCCATAGCACTCCCTGCTAGTGCGCCAGTGGTAGGCACTGGAAACCAGCTCACAACACTACATACTTGCACATTACTAAGCTGAAGCTGTCATCTAATATACAGAGATATAATAAATGTTAGTCAAGGAGAATTGAATTTAATTCTACCGTGAACAGGATGGTTATAACATGAGCCTCTTAAAGCTGAAGAAAATATAATGTGAATGAGAATGATAGAGCTGAATCATCTTTGTTTATTTGGTCACTTTTGTTAAAGTGCTCATGTTTTCTGCTTAACTGTCATCATGATTTTGTGGCTTCTAGTCAGGTTTTCCCCATTTATAAGTGTAGCATTTCCTAAACATCCATGAATTCAAAAATGCTGGAATCTGCCTAGGCAAATCCTGAATTTGGAGGAAAAAAAGACAAAATAAAATATTGACAGAGAAATAGATGTTAACTATTTGGAAAATAGTGAAAATCCAAGCACTTTTAAAAACTATATATCTTAATCATGTTTTGATCAATTTTTCTTCTTATTTCATAGCAGAGCTGCTTTATATGAGTAATTTATTCATTTGTGAAAGAAAACTTAATATTAAAGTTTTGTAACAAGGAAACTTTTTAAGAGTATAATTTTCCTGAAATATATTAATTTTGAACAATGAGCCCATGTGTTTCTTTTCTATGAAGATCAAGGAAAGACCAAAATAGACATTATGTGAGTCTATTTGAAAGCAAATTTTGATTCTTTAATGAGGAACACCATGCTAACACAGTGCCTCAGATTGATCGTTTTTCCAGGGCGATCAGTAACTCTAGCTGTCATTGTAACTGATCATCTGACAATGCATTTTTCTCTACCCCTCCCTGTTTCTGCATTGTCATGTCCTTTAACTGCATTCACTGCTAGGTGTCACCTACACATCCCAGCCTCACTCCTGATCTCGAGCTTCTCGTGACTTGGATATCCTCTGATTCCACAGGTCCCAGGGAGGGACTTAGACTGAGATGCCTACGCTATGAAGGGTCTTGCTTGGCAGTGTGAATCCCAGGGATCTCATGAGCCCTCCAAGTCATAGCTTTCCATCCACCTCTCCTATGCCAGACCATCCCATTGCAACCCCTGGCTACTGGGTAGATAAAATGAAAAGCTGATGTTATCACTCTACTGTTGAACATTATCTAGTGGGTCCTCCTTATAAGTAGAATAAAAAGCCAAAATGCAAACATTGACCCCCTTCATGCCCCTCAAAAGTCATCTCCTTTGACTCTCCCTTCCTTCACTCTTCCAGCCACACTGATCTTTCTGTCATGGTGTCTTTGGACTTGCTCTTCCCTCCGTCTGAAGCCCTTATTACCGCAACTCACAAATATTTTGTAGATGGGTCAGACACTGTTCTAATTTGTGTGAACAAAACACATGAAAAGCCCTTCCCTACTGAAGCATACACTCTCTTCCTCAGGATTTTTTAATGGCTGCTTTCTGAATCTTCTCTGGTTTTCCTAGCTGAAGAAATTCATAGCTATAGTCACCCTATGCTGTGACTCCCTTTTGTTTTCTTCATTCTTGCTGTGCATAAAAGTATCTGTTTATTCAGTTTTCTTCATTCTTGCTGTGCATAAAAGTATCTGTTTATTCACTGTCTTATTGTTTTAGAATGTGATCTCCTCTTCTCTCTTGCTCTTTACTAGTGCCAATAACTGTACAGGCACTGGGAGAGGAGGTGCATGGCATGGTTTCCTAGGCTCTGTAGCTGGTGCATCAGAACACAACCTCTGCTTATTTTTTCCACAGAAAATGCATCTCTTGGAAAATAATTATCATTTATCATTACTGCTCATTGAAATTATGCCTAGAAATAATAGAAAGTCATAGAGTCAATTTGAGAGATGGGTATTCTCAAAGTTGTTTGCTTTTGAACATAGCAAAGTGATTCTGGATAAGGTGAGAAATTCCAAATCTTAGAAAGTAATTTTGTTTAAAACCGTGGTTGTCAGTTGCCAAGATATGCAGTATTAAAATGCTTCGTCATCCCAAGCAGGAGTGGGCAAGCCTTGTTGGATGGGCAAAAGTAATTTTGTTTAAAACTGTGGTTGTCAGCTGCCAAGATATGCAGAATTAAAATGCTTCATCATCTCAAGCAGGAATGGGCAAACCTTGTTGGATGGGCAAGCCTAAGGATAGGATTAAGTTTAGGGACAAGGACAGCAGGGCTCAAAAAGACTGAAGATGGTGGGTTTGAGGGATTATGGCCTTGTGGAGGGAAGGCACAGAAAATATCACCTTGGCACTTCCTGTCTCTCCCTACCCCTGCCTTTGCTGGTGGAGTGACAGTTGTAGAATTCAGTTCCACCTGGAAGCAGCATGAAACCCAGAATGATACTGTGTGAACACAGATGAGCTGTGTCCTGCTTGGAGGTTGTAAGGAAGATTGATCCCATTCCCAGGGCACGGCTGATGCTGGAATGCCTTCAGATCTAGACATTTCTGTGTGTATGTGGAGACTTTTTTCCCAACTGCAAACATGGGAGCTTCCAGTCCAGCAGTGGTGATGTGTGCTTGGTCCTCTCATAGCAATGGAGAACTGTGTCATATTGCTTGACTACCAGTAATAGCATGAGACAAAGATGGCAACAGAAGAGCCTGGGACTCTTGGGTCAGAACAACAACAACAAAATATTTCCCTTGTTCTTTGCTGAAGGGAACAGCAGTCAGAACTGAGGCTCTTGGACCAAATGACCAACTCTGAAGTTCTTAGATTCATCATGAGGTGGATAGCAGAAAGACGTTTCTTGCAAATAGGGGGTATCAGGGCAAAGAATCCGTCAGTACAAATGAAAAAGTCATAAGAAATACCATTATTTTGTATCCCAACCTGGTAATGAGATGAGGATGAGAGGAGGATGAGAGTTTGGATGGCATCTCTGACTCGATGGACATGAGTTTGGGTAAAATCCGGCAGTTGGCAATGGACAGGGAGGTCTGGCGTGCTGCAGTCCATGGGGTCGCAAAGAGTTGGACACGACTGAGTGACTGAACTGAACTGAACAGAACCTGGTAAAGCAGGACATACCAGTTTCATAAATATTTAAAGCACAAATTTGAAATGAACATTTATTTCCCTTGAAGTAGGTTGTACCCATATAAAGGACACTCTTAGAAACACTTCACTGTATCAAAAATGTCATTGAATTTATTTAAAATCAAGTCTGAAAATCCCATTGACATTGAAAAACTGCCTGTTAATCTGCTTTGTCTCTGTGAGAGATTAAAACTTGTCTTCTTAGCAAGTATGAAGGTTATATACAAAAGAGAAATAAATGGAAAACAGATGAGTGGTTGCCAGGGGTGAGGCTGGCAGAAGGGGTGGAGATGGCTCTACAGGAGTAGCACAAGGAAGCTCCCTTGGGTTGGTGAACAGTTCTGTATCCTGATGCTGGTTACATGAATTATACATGTGATAAAACTGCAAAGAACTACACATGCATGCATACAGAGGTGCATGCAAAACTGGTAAAGTGTGAATAATGTCTATATGTTGCACCAATAACAATCTGCTGGTTTTGATAATATACTATAAGTTATATAAGGCATTACCATCCTAAGAAGCTGAGTGAAGGGTAAACAGAAATCTCAGTACTACCTTTCAACTTCTGGATGCTGCTGCTGCTGCTAAGTCACTTCAGTCCTGTCCGACTCTATGTGACCCCATAGACGGAAGCCCACCAGGCTCCCCCGTCCCTGGGATTCTCCAGGCAAGAACACTGGAGTGGGTTGCCATTTCCTTCTCCAATGTGTGAAAGTGGAAAGTGAAAAGTGAAAGTGAAGTCGCTCAGTCGTGTCCGACCCTTAGCGACCCCACGGACTGCAGCCTACCAGGCTCCTCCATCCACGGGATTTTCTAGGCAATAGTACTAGAGTGGCTTGCCATTGCCTTCTCCGAACTTCTGGATAGAAGTCTTTAAATATTTTAAGATAAAAAGGTTTTTAAACAGATAAAACTGTGACTTTCATAGGGTGGAGTCAGAGGATCCTCACTCAGGATTTGAGGAGAAACACCCGGTTCGGTTCAGTTCAGTTCAGTCACTCAGTCATGTCTGACTCTTTGCGACCCCATGGACTGCAGCACGCCAGGCCTCCCTGTCCATCACCAACTCCCAGAGCTCACTCAGATTCATGTCCATCGAGTCGGTGATGCCATTCAACCATCTCATCCTCTGTCATCCCCTTCTCCCGCCTTCAATCTTTCCCAGCATCAGGGTCTTTTCCAACGAGTCAGTTCCTCACATCAGGTGGCCAAAGTATTGGAGTTTCAGATTCAGCATCAGTCCTTCCAATGAACATTCAGGACTGATTTCCTTTAGGATTGACTGGTTGAATCTCCTTGCAGTCCAAGGGACTCTCAAGAATCTCCTCTAACACCACAGTTCAAAAGCATCAATTCTTCAGCACTCAGCTTTCTTTATAGTCCAACTCTCACATCCATACATGACTACTGGAAAAAGCATAGCTTTCACTAGATGGACCTTTGTTGGCAAAGTAATGTTTCTGCCTTTTAATATGCCGTCTAGGTTGGTCATAGCTTTTCTTCCAAGGAGCAAGCGTCTTTTAATTTCATGGCTGCAGTCATCATCTGCAGTGATTTTGGAGCCCAAGAAAATGAAGTCTATCACTGTTTCCATTGTTTCCCCATCTATTTGCCAAGAAGTGATGGGACCAGATGCCATAATCTTAGTTTTCTGCATGTTGAGTTTTAAGCCAACTTTTTCACTTTCCTCTTTCACTTTCATCAAGAGGCTCTTTAGTTCTTCTTCTTGGATGGTGAGAAACACCCAAGTAGATGCCAAATCAACTATATTTTGCTTACCTTATGAATGTCTAACACAGACATGGCCACCTCCACTTGGTAATTTAGAGTTCAGAGGTCTGAAAATGAAGAACAGTATTCCCCCTCCAAAAACACTATTTTTATTTAAAATTGTGGGACCAAATCATATTTTTAATGTCTGCCTTAAGTTGGGTTCTCTCAGAGCAGACCCTGACAGAACAATGTGAATGCACATAGTTTATGTGATATATCATCCCAGAAAATACCACTTATGAATTACAGGAATGAAGGAAGGAAGCCAGCTAAGGGTACATTATAGAGCAAGTTTACAACTAACTGAGCTTCCCTGGTAGTTCAGCTGGTAAAGAATCTGCCTGCAATGCAGAAGACCCCAGTTGGATTCTTGGGTCGGAAAGATCCCCTGGAGAAGGGACAGATACCCACTCCAGTATTCTTGGGCTCCCCTTGTGGCTCAGATGATAAAGAATCCACCCACAATACAGGAGACCTGGATTTGATCCCTGGGTTGGGAAGATCCCCTGGAGAAGGGAATGGCTACCTACTCCAGTATTCTGGCTTGGAGAATTCCTGTGGACCGAGGAGCCTGGCAGGCCACAGCCATGGGGTCGCAAAGAGTCAGACACAACTGAGTAACTTTCACTTTTTTCACTGCTAACTGAAGCCCACTCCCCCTGGGGTAGTCTGAGAGATAGCTTATATGCATCAGAGTTATCCAAAATGAGGGAAGAGGGAGCTGGGGGTACTTGTCGTGTCCTTGGTTGACAGGTGCATCAACCCTCCAGAACTCCTGCCTACTCTCCTATGACTTGTCTGTGATCAAATCACATACCTTCTGAAGCATCAGTTCAGTTCAGTTCAGTCGCTCAGTCGTGTTCGACTCTTTGCGACCTTATGAATCACAGCCCGCCAGGCCTCCCTGTCCATCACCAACTCCCGGAGTTCACTCAAACTCACGTCCATTGAGTTGGTGATGCCATCCAACCATCTCATTCTCTGTTGTCCCCTTCTCCTCCCGCCCCAAATCCTTCCCAGCATCAGAGTCTTTTCCAGTGAGTCAACTCATCGCATGAGGTAGCCAAAGTATTGGAGTTTCAGCTTTAGCTTCATAAGACCTGTCTTTTCTTGTTGGTTGCTTGTGAAATTACCTCGTTGTCTTTCATGTCCTGGAATTTCACAACAATAGATCTAGGTGTACTTTTAGTGCTATTAATTCTCCCTGGGATACCTGTGCTTCTGAAATCTGAGGACTAATTCCTTCATCAGTTATAGAATAATCTCACCTATCAATGCCTAGAATTGAGCCTCACATTTCTTCCCTTTAGAACTCCAATTAGATGTGCATTGGTTCTTCTCATCTATCCTCCATGTCACTTAATTCTCTTCCTGTTTCTGTGTCATTACCCCCTCTGTGTTTCATTTTGGAGCTCTTTTCTATTTCACTGGCTGTCTCTGCAGCATTTCTAATCTGCATGAAAACTAGCAGTTGTGTTTTTTATTTTCTTGGCTATTTGTCCCTTTCAGAGGTCCATTTGGTTATATTTCAAGTATGCCTATTTTTTCATAGTGGTCTTCTTCTTTATATATTTAATTATTTCAAACATGCTTATTTTATCATCTTAATAAAATGGCTCTATTACCTAAAGTTCTTTGGAGTATAATCCTGTTCTGATTATACCTGGTAAGTGAAGTTTGATTCTCACTTATAATAAGACTGTTATCTTTTGAGTTTCCTCATTTTGGGTTATAAGCTCAAGTTCAATGAAGTTGTGTGTGTAAGAATCTATGACCAGGACTGAGGGTACATGCATTCAGAGAGGATTTCTATATGTTTATTCCAAGTACACCAACAGTTTCACTTCTTTAAGAAGGATCACTTTTATGTACATTCTTTGACTTTGTGGTTCCTGGACCATTTGCTTGAGGAGCAGGTCCCTTATGACAAACTTTTATGGGAGACTTTCCCCATACAGAGCCTAAACCATGACAAACAAGCTTCCTTTGATGTCTACCTGTACCATTTAAAGGATGTTTTTGCTTATCTACCCTTAAACTGTCAGTAAGGATTCAGTCTAGGTATTTCTTATGAGGAATAATATAAATAAGTTCTAATATAAACCATTAGAGGGTTTTGAAGTATTAACTTCAGGGAAGGCTATTATAGCTCCATTTCACCACTAGGTTTCAGGAGAGTAGGAAGTTAGCACAACCACCCAGTTCAATCACTTCAAAAGACACCTCAGAAACTCACAGCTTCTGTACAATCTTGGTGGATGGTTCATAGTATTACACCAAGAAGCCACTGCAGTTTACACATCTGTGCGTGACCACCAGGAAAGAATAATGACTTCAGCTTTTCTTCCATCCTCAACTCTTTCATAATTCTGTATCATTGGCCAAATGTAAGCCAAAATACTCTTTACAGGAGATTCTCAGGAATATTGTTCTTAGGCATCTAGCTACCATGAAGTTGGACAGAATATAGGAAATTTAGAAAGGTAATCCATGCCAACAGACAATCCAGTAAATTAAGATATAACTCTTGAAATTCTTGGTTTTATTCAAAAGACGTGTTTCCAAATTTCTTTCTCATTTAGTAGAACCAAAGGTTCATTGCCTGTTTGTATACATTAAGACTCCATTTCATTCATGATATGCTGTGCTGTGCTCAGTCGCTTCAGTCATGTCTGACTCTGTGACCTATGGACTATAGCCCGCCAGACTCCGCTGTCCATGGGATTCTCTAGGCAAGAATCCTGGAGTGGGTCACGATGCCCTCCTCCATGGGATCTTTCTGACCCAGGAATCGAACCCAGATCTCTGGCATCTCCTGTGTTGCAGGTAAGGTTTTACCCACTGAACCACCTGGGAAGCCCTCCATTCATTCATGCTAGAGAGGTAATAACTTTGGATCATAATTTCATTTTTGTTTGTAGCCACTTCTTTATGTTTTCCCCCTGTCAATTTCCCGTGTGTGTGTGTGTGTGCCACACACTTAAAACTTTTTCTATTTTCTATCCAGCATTTCTGGATGTTTTATAGCAGAAGTATTTTCCCATTACCAAGGTCACCATATTGATAGAATCATAATTGTGTGTAGTTCTTATTATGAGTTCATTTTTGGGAGACCAAGGAGTTGTAGAGGAATCCTATAATGCTCCAAAACAGACTTTTCCACTGGAATTAGGTGGTTTTCATTCATCCCACTAAAATTTTTTTAACTTCTCATTCTGGGATTTCTGGATCATGCAGGTAATATCAAGTCATGAATAATCATTCTTCATGATTTTTATTGAAATATAATTGACATATAACATTATGTAAATTTAAGGTGTACAACATGTAAATTTGAGGCATTTATAAGTTATCACCATAGCACTAGCTGAGACTGAGGTCTATCAAATCACATAATTATCATTTTTTTATGGTGGGAAAAATTAAGATCTAGTTTCTCAGCAGCTTTGAAGTTTATAATACATTTTGTTGTCTATACTCACTATGCTGTGCATTAGATTTCCAGGACTTATTTATCTACTAGTTTAAAGTTTGTACCCTTAAACAACATCTCCCCAATTCCTCCAACCCCAGCCTTTGGTAAGTACTACTCTCTGTATTTATGAGTTTGGAATTTTTAGGTTCCACATATATGTGATATAATACAGTATTTGTCTTTCTCTGCCTGACTTAGCTCAATTAGGATAATGTACTCAAAATTCATTCATATTGTCACAAATGGCAGGATTTCCTTCTTTCTCACAGCCTGCTAATATTCCATTGTATATATGCACCACATCTTCTTTATCCATTCATCTGCTGACAGATACTTTGTTTACATATCTTGGATTTTGTGACTAATACCACAGTGAACCTGGCAGCACAGATATCTCTTCAAGATCCTGTTTTCATTTCATCTGGATAAAGACCCAGAAGTGTAATTGCTGGATCATTTGGTAGTTCTAGTTTTAATTTTTTGAGAAAACTCCTTACTGTTTTCCATAGTGGTCAAACCAATATGCATTTCCACCAGCAGTATACAAGGGTTCCCCTTTCTCCATATCCTTGTCAACACTTGTTATCGCTTCTTGCTTATAGTCATTCTAACAGGTGTGAGGTGGTATCTCATTTTGCATTTCCCTGATGATTAGTGATGTTGGGAATCTTTCCATGTACTCATTGGCCACTTGGATGTCTTCTTTGGAAAGATAGCAGAATTCAGTTCCTCTGCACATTTTTATATCAGATTGTTTGATTTTTTTGTTATAGAATTGTATTATTTCTTTTTATGTTTTGTGTATTAACCCTTTATCCAATAAATGGCTTGCAAATATTTTCTCCCTTTGTGTAGACTGACTTTTCATTTTGTTGATGTTTCTTCTGGTGTCCAGAGGCTTTTTAGTTTGATGCAGTCCCACTTGTTTATTTTTGCTTTTGTTACTTGTTCTTTTGATGTCATATCCAAATAAATCATTGCCAAGACCAATATCAAGGAGCTTTTTCCCTGTGTTGTCACCTAGGAGTTTTATGGTGTGAATCTTATGTTTAAATATTTAATTCAAGTTTATTTTTTGAGAGTGGTTTAAGATGGGGTCTAATTTCATTCTTTTACATGTGAATATATAGTTTTTCAAAAACTGTTTATTGAAGATACTTTCCTTTCCTCAATGTGTCTTCTTGGCCTCCTTGTCAGATATTAGTTCACTATGTACATTTGTGTTTATCTCTGGGCTCTCAAGTCTGTTCCATTGACCTAAGAATCTCTTTTTAGGCCAGTACCATATTGTTTTAACTACCATAGCTTTGTAGTCAAGTTTGAAATCAGAAAGTGTGATACCTGCAACTCTACTCTTTCTCAGAATTGTTTTGGCTATTTGGGGGTCTTTTGTGGATCCATATACATTTAAGTTTGTTTTTTCTATTTCTGTGAAAAATACCATTGGAATTTTGATAGGGATTGCATTGAATCTATAGATGACTTTGGGTAGTACCTTTATGATGTTTCTATTCTTGTAGACAGTTCTTTTATTTTTACAATATCCCTGGGCAGAGAACAATATTATTTGTATCTTCCTCAAAGAAAGAAAAAATTATCCAGTTTGCATTATTGAGACAGCTTTTAGGGGTTGTGTAGCTTTATTTGTGGGGCTCCTTTCTCACTTCCTTAAAAGTGCAGTCTCAAGTGTATATCTTCTGTCCCTGTATGGGAATCCAAACCCTGTCTTCAAACTCCTGGACCTGATACTCCCATGACCCTGCATTGCACCTGCTTCTGCCTAGTGTTCTGGTGTTGTTTCCTTTTCATGTCTAGTATCAGGGGATTTTCTTTATTCTCTTTCAAGTTCAGCTGTGTAGAAAAAGATTGTTACATTTTGTCCAGCATCTGTGCCTATTTGCTTTTCCTTATCAGCTCAGACTGCCATATTGCTCTAAGCTTTGAGGCATTTTCCAGTTTATCTAATATCATCTATAAAGGGCAAGAGGCTCCAGCCTTTCAAGTGTTCTCTATGCTATATACTTATAAGCATCAAAATAAAAAATGATGAAAAAGATATGGAACATAAATGGAATGCATGGCATTGAAAATGTAAAAAACAAATGTTTGAAAGAGATGTTGGCTCAATTTCACATGCCTTAGTTTAATAAAGAAAATGCATCTTTAAAATGTTGATAATTTGTAAGTCTGAGGAATCATGGAAATATAGTGTATCTTGAAGTCAACCATGTATTTGACAGAGTTCTGTGACATTCATGTAGATGACTTAAGGCATATTCATTATGGGCTAATAGGATTAGATAGGGGCATAGCTTATTAAGGAACACAACTGCAGGCATCTGATAGAGCAAACTGACCTCAGCCTGGAAGGAGGAGACAGGTTCTCATCATTTATGTTGGTGATATGGATGAAGACAGAGAAGACAAGGTAATAATGTTAGCAGAAAACAAATAGCAAGGAGAGAACACAATTTATAAACCATCTTGATGTGCTGAAATGCTGAGCCAAATACACAAAGTAATTTTTTTTAAGTGAAGGAAAATGTAGGATGTCTCTTTTGTAACTGGCACAATGTTCCTTGTGCTAATATTCTGTAAAATCTATCCTATAAAATCTAAGTTCTTTTAAATCATTTACTGAGGTATAATTTACATACAATGTAAGCACATTGGATATGTTTTGATAAATGTATCAAATTGAGACAGTCCCATTAGAGTGATACCCATCCCATTTAATCCTCTCTCCCAACTAGAGACAAGCACTGTTCTGATTTTTATCACAAAAAGCTTAATTTTGCCTGGCTTAGAACTTGATATAAATAGTTTCATATCACTTGTAACCTGTTTGCCTGGCTTCTTTTGCTCAAGATAATGCATTTCAGATACATCCACATTTTTCTGTGTATCTGTTGTGCAGGGTTTTGCTGGGTTTTTTTGTCTTGTTTCATTGGTGAAAAGTAGTCCATTGTATGACTGTTACTGAGTTCAAGCTCATATTACTTGCTGCACAACAGGATAATAAATTGAGAGACGAGTTGTTGGGGGCAATGAATAGCAACTTTATTTGAAAAGCTAGCAGATGGAAAGGATGGTGGACTAGTCACCCCAAGGAACCATCTTACCCCGAGTTAGAATTCAAGCTTATTTTATACTGAGAGGAGAAGGTTTAGCTGGTTGTTGCAAACTTCTTGGTGACAGAATCCTTTGTTCTTGCAACTGTCCACATAGCATAGGTCTGATCACAATGTTCCTGTAAACCTCCAATGAGACTATTGTTATTCTCTGTTCTGCAACTTTTTATCTCTATATGAATGGAAAAGTGCTATACAATATCTTTAAAGGTCAAGCCTAGAAGGCAGAACTTGAAAAGGGGCTATTATGTGTATTTCAGGCTACAGGCAACATTCTTTTACTAAGGTTCAGAGCCACCATAACTGAACACAGGCAACAGAGAACAAAGGTTAGAGCTAAAGGAATAGATCCGATACATTTGTAATTTCTGTTACATGACTTTACCACAATTTGTTTATCTCTAAAAGCAGAGACATTACTTTGCCAACAAAGGTCTGTCTAGTCAAGGCTATGGTTTTTCCCGTGGTCATGTATGGATGTGAGAGTTGGACGGTGAAGAAAGCTGATCGCCGAAGAATCGATGCTTTTGAACTGTGGTGTTGGAGAAGACTCTTGAGAGTCCCTTGTACCGCAAGGAGATCCAACCAGTCCATTCTAAAGGAGATCGATCCTGGGTGTTCATTGGAAGGACTGATGCTAAAGCTGAAACTCCAATACTTTGGCCACCTCATGCAACGAGTTGACTCACTGGGAAAGTCTCTGATGCTGGGAAAGGTTGGGGGCGGGAGGGGAAGGGGACGACAGAGAATGAGATGGCTGGATGGCATCACCGACTCTGTGGACATGAGTTTGAGTGAACTCCGGGAGTTGGTGATGGACAGGGAGGCCTGGCGTGCTGTGATTCATGGGGTCACGGAGAGTCGGACACGACTGAGCGACTGAACTGAACTGAACTGATTCCCTCGCTAAGAATGAAGAAAGGAACCTCCAGGCTGGGAGGTGAGGACATTTTAGCAGATCAAAATGATGTAAAAAGGTTGTAATTAATGAAGCTAGAGGGAAATTCTCTTTGGAGAGTATTGTTGGGGTCTGTGGTGTTCTCCCTCAGCCCTTCCACGCTAGGAGAAAGGAGAACGATGTTTCCCAGATCACCTCAAGCCTAATGAGACAGGCTTTAAGAGGACCTGCTATGTATTACGTAACTGTAGGGGTCACTGTTCATTCTATAATCTATGTACTTGGTGACCTGAGAACTATATCATTTGACAATCAAGGACAGAGTGGACTAGCGTTTGACTGGTTCTTGACTCACACCAAGGAGAGGCTGATGGAAGCATCGAGTAGAGGGCAGTGTTGAGACCTATGCCCCTCCACTTATTGTAGGACAAAGGTGCTTCCTCCATCTTTTGGGTGAGATTTAGGCTCTGAAAGTAAGAGAAAGATTGGTTTTTATTTTAAAAGGAAAATTGCCTAGGAAGTCTTCCTGATATGAAGCAAAGTAATCTGAAAAGAAAAAAATTGGAGATGTTTTTGGATGAAGAATTTGGAGAGAATGTTCCTACTCAGGCAACTAAAGGAGATCCTACACTCACCAGTATCAGATATTCCCATGGGAAGTCTCTGAAAAACTCTGAAGTGCACCAGAAGTCACCTTTGACTGCTTGCCAGATCTGGCATGTATAAACAGGAAATCCCAGCAGTACCAGTCATCTGGGACTCTTCCTGTCCCCTAGTTATTCCTTATGCTGGAGTGTTCCAAAACTAAGGACAACCAACTGAGCAATGAGGAGATGCACCTAGTCAAGAAAGAATCCTGAATCCTCCCAAACCGGATCTCTACCTGTTCCAGCCCAGTCCACCCCACACCGCCAGCTTTTAGATCCGAAGTAGGCCAGAGAAAAAGAGTTTAGAATGGAACTATCAATTACTAAAATAAGACTGAAAGTGAAATTTGCTCAGTCATGTCTGACTCTGTGATCCCATGGACTGTAGCCCGCCAGGCTCCTCTGTCCATGGAATTCTCCAGGCAAGAATACTGGAGTAGATAGCCGTTCCCTCTTCCAGAGGATCTTCCCAACCCAGGGATTGAACCCAGGTCTCCTGCACTGCAGGCAAATTCTTTACCTCTGAGCCACCAGGGAAGCCCAAAATAAAACTAAAGGGCTTTTATTACTTGAGAGTGACTGGAAACTTTATGGGACCTGCTCTGAGATTTCAGAGGAAAACTTAGTCCACTGAGCAATCACAGAAAAGAATAAAGTAGTTTTGTGTACACTTACAATTGAGAGCTATGAAATACTCCATGCAAAAGTTACAACTTGCTGTTAATACATTTGATACTAGGAATATTGCATATATTTTTCGAAGACTTAATGTTTTGAATAAATCATCCAAACTTAGGCTTACAGCTAATTAAAGATGAGGTCCAAGGACATCACTGAATGCCAACTCAGTTATGTAAGGTCTCTGCAGATATGAATGACAGATGTTTGCTCATTTAAAGAAGGGTGAGATTTTTGCCCAGCAAAGTTTTGTTGAAATCTTGATTGTCCATTATATTTTATTCTAGACTAAAATGTTCATATAAAAAGGGGGAAATATAACATTTATAGTTTCAAAAAAAGCAAAGTATGAGGAAATGTAATTCAAAACTGCAAACTTTAGAATACAAACTTTCAAAGTGATGCTTTTCATCCATTTTTAACTAGTAACTCTACAACCAATTGAATTATACTACAAACATGATTTAAATGTCATAATAACCAAAGTGGCTAGGCTGTTCATTGTTCTACTTCATTACTTAGTCATATCCAATACTTTGGCCACCTCATGCGACGAGTTGACTCACTGGAAAAGACTCTGATGCTGGGAAAGATTGGGGGCAGGAGAAGAAGGGGACGACAGAGAATGACATGACTGGATGGCATCACCGACTCGATGGACATGAGTTTGAGTGAACTCCGGGAGTTGGTGATGGACAGGGAGGCCTGGCGTACTGTGGTTCATGGGGTCGCAAAGAGTCGGACACGACTGAGCGACTGAGCTGAACTAAACTGAAACAGAATAAGAATTGCATCTATGAAGCAAACTGTGTCCATCGACAGATGGATGGATAAAGAAGATGTGGTGTATACACACACACACACACACACACACACACAGGAATACTACTCAGCCATGAAAAGAATGAAATAATGCCATTTGCAGCAACATGGACAGACCCAGAGATTATCACACTAAATGAAGTAAGCCAGAGAAAGACAAACATCCTATGATATCACTTATATGTTGAATCTAAAAAAATGATACAAATGAACTTATTCTGAGGAAAGAGAAACAGAGTCACAGACATAGGAAACAAACTCAGGGTTACTAAAGGGGAAAGAGGAAGAGAGATAAATTAGGAGTTTGGGATTAACAAATACATACTGGTGGTGGTGGTTTAGTTGCCAAATAGTGTTCGACTCTTTGCAGCCCCATGGACTGTAGCCCACCAGGCTTCTCTGTCCCTGGGATTTTCCTGGCAAGACTACTGGAATGGGTTGCCATTTCCTTCTTCAGGGGATCAAACTGGGGTCTTCCGCATTTCAGGAGGATTTGTTACTGTCTGAGCCACCAGGGAGGCCCAATGCTGGTATACATGAAAGAAATATTAATAATAGTACTGACTTCAGGAAAATATTCAAGTTAGCAGTAAAGCCCAGAACCCCTTCCAATTCAGATTTTCAATCTAGCTCCCTCTGCTGGAGGAACTCAGTTCCTTTAATACTACCCGTCTTGGTAAGCCATGACTTCGCTGCTAACAATTATACTCCTTCTAGGGACATCCAGTGAATTTCCATGAATCAGGGTCCCACGGTACCCTCCAAGTCAAAGAATTCTCAGCCTTTTGGTAAACCCAGCTTCTAGTACCAATGGTGCTAACCCCCACTGTTATGATTCACCAACTTCAGGCATTTGTTGATTTCTCTTTGAAAATTGGACTTCTCAACTGATGTCTTGTGTAGATAATGATGATTTCACTGCTCCTTTTTCATCTTCCACCTAGTGAGTGCTAAGTACTTTTCATGCTCATTTCTCATGCTCCAAATGCATTTCTCTAACATTCACATCATGACCATCTAAATTGGGATAATTCTGAGAGTGAAATGGAGTGCTATGAATAATTGTGCTGGAACAATATGCGTAAACTGGCTGTTCAAGGCAAACCAGGATACATGGTCACGCTGCCTATAAGACATGTGTGTAAAATAAAAAGAAAAGACTGAAAGAAAAGCTGGGAGCAATGAACATTTAAGTCATCCCTATTGTAGTCTCACTAAGCCAGCAATAGAATTTCTTGACATGAAGTGAATTTGGGTGATATGTAGAAGGGATTTTTTAAAAAGCAGATCTAATGTACAGATATTTTTAGACTACTTGGAAATAAAACTAGGCCAGTTGGACAGATTTTATTGAGTTTTAAAATACCTAATATGCCTTTCAATCCAGGAATTCCACTTCTAAGAAAACTGTCCAATGAAATAGATATTAATATGTATAAATATTTGGCTACAAAAAGTTCATCTAGAAGTGCCTAAAGAAAGAGAAGGAAACCTAATTTTCAAAAACACTGAGTTGGATTATATACATTGTCATATCCATATAACAAAATTATATACAATCATTAAATATAGCACTATAGATTGAATAATTACAAGCATGGGAAGAAGTTCTCACTATATAAACATTTTGAAGCAAGTTATGTTGTATTATATTAATTTGGGTCCTGTTTCATTTATTCTTATCTTCTGAACTATTTAATATTAAAGTATATCTTATTTTTAGTAAAAATAAATTTGTCTCTCTTCAAGGAGAAATAACAAGAATGATTCCTGATAAAATGCCAACAAGAGGATAAGATAATGACTGATTTGAAATTTTCTTCCTTTGACTTGTCCATATTTTATAAGTGAAAATATTTTGTAAATATCAATAAAATTTATAATAATTTTAACATTATGTAGACTGAATTGCAAATGTTAGCAGACCCAAGGATGACATTCTGCCTTCTGATCAGAGGGCAGACTTGTGGATATGTAGGGTAGGCAAATTCTACCTCCATCTTTGTAACAACTGTCATTCATGAAATTGACTCCATTCTCAAAAACAACACTTCAAAGGCTGATGGAATTAAATAAAAAACCTGGAATCAAGATTGCCGGCAGAAATATCAATAACCTCAGATATGCAGCTTAAAGCTCAACATTCAGAACACTAAGATCATGGCATCTGGTCCCATCACTTCTTGGGAAATAGATGGAGAAACAGTGGGAACAGTGTCAGACTTTATTTTTTTGGGCTCCAAAATCACTGCAGATGCTGATTGCAGCCATAAAATTAAAAGACTCTTACTCCTTGAAAGGAAAGTTATGACCAACCTAGATAGCATATTAAAAAGCAGAGACATTACTTTGCCAACCAAGGTCCGTCTAGTCAAGGCTATGGTTTTTCCCGTGGTCATGTATGGATGTGAGAGTTGGACTGTGAAGAAAGCTGAGCACAGAAGAATTGATGCTTTTGAACTGTGGTGTTGGAGAAGACTCTTGAGAGTCCCTTCGACTGCAAGGAGATCCAGCCAGTCCATTCTAAAGGAGATCAGTCCTGGGTATTCATTGGAAGGGCTAATGCTAAAGCTGAAACTCCAATACTTTGGCCACCTCATGCGATGAGTTGACTCACTGGAAAAGACTCTGATGCTGGGAAGGATTGGGGGCAGGAGGAGAAGGGGACGACGGAGAATGAGATGGCTGGATGGCATCACTGACTCGATGGACGTGAGTCTGAGTGAACTCAGGGAGTTGGTGATGGACAGGGAGGCCTGGTGTGCTGTGATGCATGGGGTCGCGGAGAGGCGGACACGACTGAGTGACTGAACTGATCTGGATGCTCATTTTGATTTTCAAACTTTCTCCTGGGGTCAAGGACCTGACATGTGTCATCCTATATGACCAAAACATAAAACAGTTTATAACAGATTAAAGATTTTAAAGCTTTCTAATATTTCAGAAAAGTAGTCCCCAAGGGTCACCCTGGGTACATTCATTTAGTAAGTAGAACTCAGATGGATCAAAGAATATGGGCAATTAATGGCATCCTTTCAGAAACGGATGTTAAATGATGTCAGATACACGATTCTCCCATGGTTTAATTACACTGGCAAGTTGGTTTTAATAATAAAGGGGCAGATCCTTGGCCATGAGTAATTAGACTATATTGTGAGGTCTAATGAAAAACTGAATTATCATATCATTAAATTTTGAAATAGGTTGTAGAATTGGAGAAGGAAATGGCAACCCACTCCAGTGTTCTTGCCTGGAGAATCCCAGGGACGGGGGAGCCTGGTGGGCTTCCATCTATGGGGTCACACAGAGTCGGACACGACTGAAGCGACTTAGCAGCGGCAGCAGCAGAAGATACCTCCTAGAGGAAGGCTCATGACTAAGGAAGCTGGTGGCAGTGTTTTGCTCATGAATGACCATTGTCATTTGTAGGCAAGGATGAGTTCATTTCACACTAAATTTAGTAATTCTTTCCCATCTATACATCTCACTCTCTACCTTGTTGATACCTTCTCATAAGAGAGGGTAATGTAGGTAGGTCAATATAGAATACTTGTAGTGAACTTAGCATTGATGTAGGTGTGGGTTCACACAGAGACCTCCCTCTTTTTAAAAAAAAAACTTGGCTACATTTAAAATAAGATTTCACCTACAAGACTACAATTGACTCACCATTTGTCAAACACACTTTACTGTAGCAAGCAAGAAATGCAAGCTCACACTCTCTGGAGTTTCTAGGAACCCAGCAAAAACTAACCTCTGACTTTAACTCTTTCCCCTTTGTGCAGTTCCAGGTGGGAAGAAATACCCTATCGTGGTGACAAATATGTTGGCTTCACTTCAGGGAGGTGTTTCCTCTAGGGGAACCAAGAAGTATCCTTGTTTGCCCAAGACTTCCCAGTTTTAGAACTAAGTGTTCAACTTCCTGAAAAGTCCTCAATCCCAGGCAAACAGGGACACTGTTTACCCTACTGGCCACCCCTCAGTATCACCTGACTTTATGTCTTCTACAGCTTATCATTTGGACCAGTGACAAATTCTTGGGGCCTCAGCTTGCGAGAAAATACAAAATAGCACTGATCTCATAAGGTTGTAATGATGACTAGATGAATTCTTATGTGTAAAGCCATTGTAATATATGTGGCCCTATTAGTGAGTGCTAAGTGAACAGCATCATTGTTACTAATCAAAAAGGTTGTAGAAGAACTAACATTACAACTGATCCTTAAGGTAGCAAAGAGTTAATCAAGAAAAGATAGTGTAAGGAGAGAGATGGAGAAGGTTAGACGAATAAGTAAATACAGTAAATAGGATAGGATATATAAACATAAAGCAAGATGTTTACTTAAAAGAAAAATATATAAATAATGGGATAATTCCAACACCAAAGAAATATTTTGCTTTGTTTGATAATTATTTTTAAAGCTAGATTGGCCTTCAAATGCAAGTCCTGTTACCCACACCTTTCTAGAATTTATTTACTACAAGATGCAATCTGACCTTTAATAAAACATTGAGCTGAGAAGCAAACCAGGTTTTACTTACTGCAATAGAAGGTTAAGAATTGTAGAACATTAAAAGGGAGTCTTCATTAATATCTTGCCTCTTACCTTCTGTTTGAGGAAAATAAAATCAAAAGCTGTCAATCTAGCCATTTTCGGTTGCAAAAATAAAGGAAAAACTAGCCTAGGATTTTTATCACAGTAAATAAAGCCATGAAAATTTCAAAATAGCTGAAGCATCAGACACACTTTCCTTGTATTATACATAAATGTAAATGTGAACCTTTATGTCATTATGAAATCACAGTGCGTTTGCCAACATAGAAAGTGTTTACATCATTGAAAAAGTTATACAAAATTATTGATTTGAGTTTGGGGCACGTTTTTTAAATTTTTCATACAGGAAACCTTCAAGCATCCACAAAAAAGAAAAAAAAATGTAATAAACTCTCATATGCTCGTCACTCACACTCAACAAAGAGTAAGTAGCTTGCTATCTTTGTTTCATTCTTTCACACACACACTATTTTTTTCTTTCTTTTTTATTTTTTGGATCATGCAGCCTGTGGAATCTTGGTTCCCCAACATCCACCCCCTGCCATGGACCTCCATAGAAGTCCCTTTTTCCTTTTTGTTGGAACATCTTAAACCAAATGATAAACATCATGTCATTTCACTGTAAATATTTCAGTTTGGACTCTACTTCATAAGGGCATTATTTGTAACCTAATCACCATGCCATTAACACATCTAACAAAATTAACAATTCCTTAATATCTCACAAGGCAATGCCAAAGAATGTTGAAACTACCACACAATTGCCCTCATCTCACACGCTAGCAAAGTAATGCTCAAAATTCTCCAAGCCAGGCCTCAACAGTATGTGAACCGTGAACTTCCAATGTTCAAGCAGGATTTAAGAAAGGCGGAAGAGTCTGACTTCAGACTATACTACAAAGCTACAGTCATCAAGACAGTATGAAACTGGCACAAAGACAGAAATATAAATCAATAGAACAAAATAGAAAGCCAGGAGATAAAACCACGTACCTATGGACACCCTATTTTTGACAAAGGAGGCAAGAATATACAATGGAGAAAAGACTATCTCTTTAATGAGTGGTGCTGGGAAAACTGGTCAACCACTTGTAAAAGAATGAAACTAGAACACTTTCTGACACCATACACAAAAATAAACTCAAAATGGATTAAAGATCTAAATGTAAGACCAGAAACTATAAAACTCCTAGAGGAAAACACAGACAAAACACTCTCTGACATAAATCACAGCAGGATCCTCCATGACCCACCTCCGAGAATACTGGAAATAAAAGCAAAAATAAACAAATGGGACCTATAAACTTAAAACCTTTTGCACAACGAAGGAAACTATAGGCAGGGTGAAAAGACAGCCTTCAGAATGGGAGAAAATAATAGCAAACGAAGCAATTGACAAAGAATTAATCTCAAAAATATACAAGCAACTCCTGCAGCTCAATTCCTGAAAAATAAACGACCCAATCAAAAAATGGGCCAAAGAACTAAACAGATATTTCTCCAAAGAAGACATACAGATGGCTAACAAACACATGAAAAGATGCTCAGCATCACTCATTATCAGAGAAATGCAAATCCAAACCACAATGAGGTACCATTTCACGCCAGTCAGAATGGCTGCTATCCAAAAGTCTACAAGCAATAAATGCTGGAGAGGGTGTGGAGGAAAGGGAACCCTCTTATACTGTTGGTGGGAATGCAAACTAGTACAGCCACTATGGAGAACAGTGTGGAGATTCCTTAAAAAACTGGAAATAGAACTGCCATATGACCCAGCAATCCCACTGCTGGGAGTACACATGGAGGAAACCAAAATTGAAAGAGACACGTGTACCCCAATATTCATCACAGCACTGTTTACAATAGCCAGGTCATGGAAGCAACCTAGATGTCCATCAGCAGACGAATGGATAAGAAAGCTGTGGTACATATACACAATGCAATATTGCTCAGCTATTACATAGAATGCATTTGAGTCAGTTCTAATGAGGTGGATGAAACTGGAGCCTATTATACAGAGTGAAGTAAGTCAGAAAGAAAAACACCCATACAGTATATTAATGCATATATATGGAATTTAGAAAGATGGTAACGATGACTCTATATGCAAGACAGCAGAAGAGACACAGAGGTAAAGAACAGACTTTTGGACTGTGTGGGAGAAGGCAAGGGTGGGATGATTTGGGAGAATGGCATTGAAACATGTATATTACCACATGTGAGATAGATTGCCAGTCCAGGTTCTATGCATGATACAGGATGCTCGGGGCTGGTGTACTGGGATGACTCAGAGGGATGGTATGGGAAGGGAGGTGGGAGGGGGTTCAGGATAGGGAACACATGTACACCTGTGGCAGATTCATGTAAATGTATGGCAAAAACCACTACAATATTGTAAAGTAATTAGCCTCCAATTAAAATAAATTAATTAATTTTAAAAAAAGAAAAGGCAGAGAAACCAGAGATCAAATTACCAACATCTGTTGGATCATCGAAAAAGCAAGACAGTTCCAGGAAAACATCTACTTCTGCTTTATTGACTATGCCAAAGCCTTTGACTGTGTGGATCACAACTGTGGAAAATTCTTGAAGAGATGGGAATACCAGACCACCTGACCTGCCTCTTGAGAAACCTGTATGCAGGTCAAGAAGCAACAGTTAGAACTGGACATGGAACAACAGACTGGTTCCAAATAAGAAAAGGAGTACATCAAGGCTGTCTATTGTCACCCTGCTTATTTAACTTATATGCAGAGTACATCTTGAGAAACACTGGGCTGGAAGAAACACAAGGTGGAATCAAGATTGTCGGGAGAAATATCAATAACCTCAGATATGCAGATGACACCACCCTTATGGCAGAAAGTGAAGAGGAACTAAACAGCCTCTTGGTGAAAGTGAAAGGAGAGACTGAAAATGCTGGCTTACATTCAACATTCAGAAAACTAAGATCATGACATCTGGTCCCATCACTTCATGGCAAATAGATGGAGAAACAGTGGAAACAGTGACAGACTTTATTTTTTGGGACTCCAAAATCACTGCAGATGATGACTGCAGCCATGAAATTAAAAGATGCTTGCTCCTTGGAAGAAAAGCTATGACCAACCTAGACAGCATATTAAAAAGCACAGACATTACTTTGCCAACAAAGGTCTGTCTAGTCAAAGCTATGGTTTTTCTAGTAGTCATGTATGGATATGAGAGTTGGACTATAAAGAAAGCTGAGCACCGAAGAATTGATGCTTTTGAACTGTGGTGTTGGAGAAGACTCTTGAGAGTCCCTTGGTCTACAAGGAGATCCAACCAGTCCATCCTAAAGGAAATCAGTCCTGAATGTTCATTGGAAGGACTGATGCTGAAGCTGAAACTCCAATACTTTGGCCACCTGATGTGAAGAACTGACTCATTGGAAAAGACCCTGATGCTGGGAAAGATTGAAGGTGGGGGGAGAAGCGGGTGACAGAGGATGAGATGGTTGGATGGCATCACCGACTCGATGGATATGAGTTTGAGCAAGCTTCAGGAGTTTGTGATGGACAGAGAAGCCTGGCGTACTGCAATCCATGTGTTGCAAAGAGTCGGACACAACTGAGCGACTGAACTGCACTGAATATTTCACAATTAGTCTATATACGGGCTTCCCTGGTGGCTCAGACAGTAAAGAACATGTCTGCAATGCCAGAGACCCCTGGAAAAGGGAATAGCTACAGTTTATATACAAATTTCTCCATTTATCTCAAGATGACAATTTTGAGTTAATTTGTTTGAATCAGAATTCACAAGGTTCTCTCATTACATCTGATTATGGCTCTTAAGCCTATTAATTATACTACTGAACTTTCTCCTTTTTTTATTTTTTAGTTCTCATGATACAAATTTGTTGGATAAACTTAATGATTTGTTTTAAAGAGTTCAGCATGGTTGCAATTTTAATGATTACTTTCTCACTGTATCATTAAAGTAGTTCCTCTCTTCCCCAATATTTTCCATAAACTGGTAGATAGACCTTGCAGCTCAATTCATTTCAGGTTCAGCTGTTTTCAGTGGAATTAATTCAAAGCTCTGTGAACATCCTCTTGTATCTTAAGATAAGGGAACCATTGTCTGGTTGTTCCATTTTTAATATGAGAATAATCATTGGGTTTGGGGGCTCTCGGTCCAATCCATTCATTACGAAGTTATCAACTTTGCACCCAGTGGTTTGGTATTTATTGAGGGTCGTTGGCTGCACTCATTATTTCTTTGCTGTTGCTGCTACTGCTGCTAAGTCGCTTCAGTCGTGTCTGACTCTGTGTGACCCCATAGATGGCAGCCCACCAGGCTCCTCCGTCCCTGGGGTTCTCCAGGCAAGAACACTGGAGTGGGTTGCATTTCCTTCTCCAATGCATGAAAGTGAAAAGTGAAAGTGAAGTCGCTCAGTCATGTCCGACTCTTAGCGACCCCATGGACTGCAGCTTACCAGGCTTCTCCGTCCATGGGATTTTCCAGGCAAGAGTACTGGAGTGGGTTGCCATCGCCTTCTCCGCTTATTTCTTTAATGGTTGCCAAAATAATCATTTTCGAATTTTGTTCTGTATTTATTGTCTGGAACTATTCTATGTTCCCTTCATGGTTCAAAAATAAACTGATCAATAAGGTACATTCACAGAATTCTTCCTTTACCTCTATCTTCTCCATCCTGCTTCCTCCCTCCCCCTGTTGGTAACCATTTTAAAAACTTAATTTATTTTTCTTTTTAAAATGTAAGTGGATATGAATCTACATGTTTGTGTCCCCACCTTTATTACATAAAAGTTAGAACCCTATCCTCCTCTTCTGCATCTTGCTTTTTTCACTTAAGACTTTAGCCTGGAGGTTATTCTGTCTCAGTGTGTAGAGTGTGTCCTCATTCCTTATGCAGGAGCATAGTGTTCCACTGAGTGGGTTTACCCTGGTGTATTCATGTGGTCTTCTGATGATGGGTGCTGGCAGTGTTTCTAGCCTTTTGCTTTTAAAATAATGCTGCAATAATTAGCCACATGCGTGTATCATTTTGAATTTTTGTATGAAAGTGAAAGTGTTTAGTTGCTCAGTCGTGTCCAGCTCTTTGTGACCCTATGGACTGTAGCCCACCAGGCTCCTCTGTCCATGGGATTTTCCAGGCAAGAACACTGGAGTAGGTTTCCATTCCCATTCCCTTCTCCAGGAGTTTTTCCCAACACAGGAATCGCACCCGGGTCTCCCGCATTGCAAACAGATTCTTTACCTTCTGAGCCACCAGGGAAGGAGACCATTTAAATGGATGGATTAACCAACTTCAAGCCAATCTAATACACTATATAAGTTAAGTTGACTTAACTTAAGGTGACTCCTCACTCCCCCCCAAAATAAGTGCATAATTATGATGATGGTTGTGGCTCATCATAAAAAATCATAATCATGTTTGTTAATTTCACAATCACAAATGTCCATTCATGGAAGTAAATATACATAGAGCTTTGTAATGATAGTGAGTATAAGTGGTCACTGAATATTCCTCTTTCTTTAGCTCTAAAGCTGAAGGTTGGTGTCATGCCACCAGCTGCCTTTATAGATTGAGTCTAAGCATAAGCTTCATAGCAACCCTGTTTGGACAATTGTATAGAGCCAGCACTTGGTTTTTTTACCATGATGTCCCACATGACAGCAGAGGTGATCCCAGGGTATAAAACTGTTCATCAAAATGACAGTAATGTCCTCAGATGGCAGGCAAACCAGCAGAACCTGGGAAGAAAGAAAGTATTCTTCCCTACAGTTTTCAGAGAAAGGATGACTGTACTTACATCTTGTTTCAGGCTTCTAGCCTCTAGAAGTGTGACAAAATAAATGTCTGTTGTTCTAAGCAAAATAAAGAAAGAAAGAAATGACAACAGTTTCCTTGACAGCTGAGAAAAATGAGGTTTGGTCATTGTAAAGTAGAGACAGTGTGGTCCTGAGTTCATGAACCCAGGTTCAAATCTTGGCTCTACCACTTAGGAGCTCTTAAATCCTGGGTAGGAGAGACTGTGAAAGCCAAAGATATTCTTAGAAGGGTAATGCCTCAGCCCTCACTTGCTATGCCTCAGATCTACTACCACTGGAGTTCTTTGCATAATAAATAAAACCTTTGCATGCAGCCCAGCCTTGGTGGAATACCTGGACTTCCCCTAAGTATTGTCAAAGGGCATGTATGACAGATATATGGTGAGGAGGGAAGAAAAATCTGGTCCTCCTTTCTAGGAGCTGAAATTTTATCTGCTTCAAGGTGGACATAGATTAAAGTCTGGTCACTAAGAATCCAGATGTCCCCCCATCATCAGTGAACTTCCTGTTTCTCAGGGTAGATGATTTAAGATTTATATTCCTTGAGGAGATGCCACACTTACCCAGTGCTTTGAAAAAGTTCACAACATTTATTCACACAAATAACATCCTAGATATTATTGCTATCGTTTTGCTACAAACCATAGGTATAATTACTTGGGTACTAGTAATTTTGGAAGAAAGACACAGAAGTTACTGGAGGACAAATGATCCAGAATCTAGATTCAGTTATTAGAGATGAATGAGTTTATGTGATAAACAAGTTGCTTTGGCTTTTTTTTTTTTTCCTTCTGTCACTTGGATCAGGTTGCATCATCTCAAAAACCAGTTGCCAAGCAACAGATAAAGTTTCCATTGGACCATGAAAGATCCAGCTTAATAAATCTTTCAGCTAAAACCTCTTTCTTTTGGAAATTACACTCCCCAACATTCCCCAGGTATATAACCTGTGGGAGAAGATTTTAGCTCCACATTTTCTTGTCTCAAGTACAAATTCCAATTGGACACTGATATGATGTTATGGTTGACATTTCATTAGCCTTTAAAATGAACTCAAAGCAGAGACTCAGCAGGAAGCTGGGTGAACTGGTTTCTGGGTGTTTTCCATGATCAGATTCTGTTGGAGGAGGAGACTTTAGTGGTAACTCCGAATCGAAAAGTAGCCTATGTAATTAGTGAAGACAAAGATAAGCAAACTGGAATCCCAGCTCAGTTACTGACCAGCTCTGGACCTTAAGCAAGACTTTTTAATCTATCTGAGTCTCAGATTGCTCATCTGCAAAATAGCAATGGTAATAACAGAATGTGCCCTACAAGGTTATTGGAAGAATTAAATGATAAAATGCATATAAAGTGGTTAGAAGGATGCCCAGAATACAAATAACCCTCAGCACAGGTATTATTTTTACAGTCCAGGCACTTTCCTCTCTTCCTTATTCCAGTCCATTGCTCCTACCCTGTGAGCCTTCTCCTCCTAAACTCCCAAAAGGCATCTGCCTTTTCCCAAGGTTTTATCAACTGTTTCATGTAGAGGAAAGAGCAAACCGTTTGGAATCATGAGACCTGGGTTCAGATCTTAGCTTCACCTCATGGTCACCCTATGACCTTGGAAGAGGGATGGAGCTAAGCACATGATGATGTGGCACTAATAATGAAGGCTGTGAATGGACCACAGAAGCCCATGTGGATCCCAAAAAGAGGATACAGGGAAGAATTATTGTGGCTCTGAACCTGTATAGTGACAGTCAGATGGGTCAGGCCTCCGGTATCAGCTCAGCTCTTTATCAGTGGTCATGGGCATCTCGGATTAATGGAAGTCTTTCAGCTGCAGCCAGATCCATACCCTTGGTAGTAAGGCATGCATCTTCCTGCTGCTATGTCTCTTTATGTAGTCAAACCTCCTTCCTCTGCTCATAGTTGTAGAAGAGAAACTCGCTTATACTTATTGACTTAGGACATTTAGGACATTGACTTGACATTTAGGACAAAGTACTTCATTCTTCATATCAGAACAGAGTTTTACTTGCTCTATCTTTCAATTATATCTGTTCTTGGGAAAGCTCTCTGGCTCTTAATTTCCCCATCTTTCAAACAGGTATCATCACATTACCCTATTGTTTCCTGCAGTTGCTACCTCCATAATACCCTGAAGTACACTTGTTATACTTTCAGTTACCTTCAATCTGTGATTTTCTATATGATGATCAACTGTAGTAGCAAGTAAAATAATTTGGTAGATTCTAAAGTATGCTACAAATATTAGCTATTTTCTGCAACAACCCCTGATTGACTTCCCTGTCTTTTTTGCTGGGCATAGCTTCTACTTTTCCTCCACCACCACGTGCACTGGGCCATGCCCCTCATGATATGCCCACTCATGACCCCATAGTTCACACCACAGGAAATCTCAGCTCATCTCTTTGTATATCCGAGTTCTCTAGAACCTGGTCCCATTCTTACCAGCAAATCTTGTAACCCACTGAGATAGCACATTGAGAGAGACATCTAGAAAAGCTGCAAACCACCAATTGTTCTATCCAGTACAAGAGAAACTCAAGCTCTGCTTACAAGCTTTTGGCTGTTACAAAATGTAATAACTTTTTAGCAGACCTCAGTTCCCTGGAGAGTTCTGCTATGAGGGCTGAGGTCGATTACCAAGGATAAACCTGTTTCTTTTGAGGGTTGGAAAGCTGTCATTTTTATGCTTCAATTATCCCCTGAGACTCACTTTCTCATACTTTCATCCTTATCTTGTAAAATGGAAAAAAACAAATTTGGATCCAATCCACCACTTCTCTTGTTTACCCTTACTAGAGTCTTCACCGACAGTTTTGATAAATTCAAAATGATGCAGAAGTAAAATAGTCCTTATAGCCTAAATGCTAGTTATGTTTACAGTGTCATGCTTCTCATTATAGATAGGAAATGTCACTTTCCTTAAAATATAAAATCTGGATTTAAGCAAGCTGGCTGAAAACCTTTATTACTCTGGAAAGGAGGTAGATCAAGAATTTGTTCACCTATCCATAAGCATAAAAGATGGCTTTTATGCTTCTCCAAAAAGGAATTGCAATATTGTTTAGTGATGCTTGCTCATATCATACCCTCCTCCCCTCAGCAACTTTTTTTTTCCCATTCAAATCCTTCATTTCTATATTAAGTAACATCATTTGTGGCACTGAACAAGGTTGAGGGTCTGACATATCATCAACAGAGAACAGTTGGCAAACTACAGCATACTAGATTTGAGCACAGAGAAGTCATTGCTGACCTTGGCTGAAGACCAGTGTCAAGAGGTGGAGAAACAGGTAGAACCAAGCATGGGAGGCCAGGGACTTAGACATTACTGGGGAAGGAAGAGAAAGATAGTGCTGGGTCATATAGCTTTTCAAGGTCTCATTTTTTTCTCAACTGAAAATGAGGCTAACAGTAAATCTCACCCTACTAGGCTGATGGTTAATGCGATAACAAATGTAAATGTGATTAGCAGACCCTTAGTAAAATACTTAGTATGAGTGAGTGAGTGAGTGAAATCGCTCAGTCATGTCCGATTCTTTGTGACCCCATGGACTGTAGGAGCCTACTAGGCTCCTCTGTCCATGGGATTTTCCAGGCAAGAGTACTGGAGGGGGTTGCCATTTCCTTCTCCAGAGGATCTTCCTGACCCAGGCATCGAACCCGGGTCTCCTGCATTGTAGGCAGATGCTTTACCGTCTGGGCCTATCCCTTCAATTATTCCTCCTCTACCATTACCTCTCTCATTCTTTCTGGAACTCTATTAGATATATGTTGGAACTTTCCCTGTTATTAAATATGTGCCTTGATCTTTTCAAGTTTTTTAGCTCTTTTTTTAAATACATTTTTTAATGAGTGTACTAATGAGTGCAATGGCCACACATACCCCTTTTTTTAAAGATTTAGTTTGTTAGTTTGACTATGATGTCTCTTTGTTACTGCATGTAGGCTTTCTCCAGTTGCAGCGAGCAGGGGCGCCTCTCTAGTTGTGGTATTCAGGCTTCTCATTGTGGTGGCTTCTCTTGTTGTGGAGCACAGGGTCTAGGCACACAGGCTTTAGTAGTTGTAGCATGTGGGCTCAATAGTTCCCTGGTTCTAGAATGCAGGCTAGGTAGTTGTGGCGCACAGGCTTAGTTGCTCCATAGCATGTGGGATCTTCCTGGACCAGGGATTGACTCAGTGTCCCTTGCATTGCAAGGTGGATTCTTAACCACTGGACCACCAGTGGTCCTCAAGTTTTTTAATAGATTTTTTTCTAATCTGTCTTTCAATTCACTAATTCCTTCTTCATTTGGGCCAAATTAACTGTTTAAAACCTTCAATGATTTTTTTAAATTCAGTTATAGTTACTTATTTCTTAACATTCTATTTCATTCTTGTTCAAGGGTGTGAGCTTTTTTTTTAAATCTTGTTCTTCTGAGCTTAGTTTTTATTCCTCCTTTTCCCTCTAAATTATTTTTAAATATGCTTTTTAAAAATCGGCTCTTCAGTTTGATTCTTTATCTCAAGTTCTAGTTGCAAATCCTTCGAAGGTGCTTTGTGTTTTTTGACTGTTCCTCAGAGTAAATAATTTCTTCATGTGGTTCATGAAATTTTACTGTGAGGTCATCTTGAGGATTTGCCCCACTCTGATAAGTATCATGGCCACCTTAAATTTTGGAAGAGTCTATAAGTTGAGCTCAGCTGGGCAATTTTTCTACTCCATGAGGTTATCAGGTGAGCTCCAGTCATCTGGGGGATTTCCTGAAGATGAAAACGTTCGGGTTGGCTCACAAAGCACAAAACAGAAAGCCACAATGCAAACTGCCTGGATTCCAAGAGAAGAAGGTAGAAGCTGTAGATCTCCTCAGTCATGGCTTTGAATATTACATAGCATTGCTTCTGTATCATTTTATTGGTCAAAGCAATTAATAGGCCAGAGTAGGTACAAATGGAATTTTTTCTTCTTGATAAAAAGAGTGGTAAAGAATCTGTGACCATCTTTAATCCACTTCTGACTCCATCCCACTAGGGCCTGTATCTGATTCATTTCCCTCAAACCCCTCTGATCACCCACCCACTCATAAAATTCCACGTGAATTTACATTCCTTCTTTGTTTTTGGCAACTGATGATTAATATTGTTTTCCTTCTGAACTCAACTGAGTACTTAATTTTTTTTTTCCATTTTAATGTAGTCCTCATTTCTGAATTTGTAGTTGGAGGGTAGTCTTGTCAGCTATCTGGCCAGAACTTCATATTTCTTTTGTGTATTCTAACATTTAGGACACTAAGATATGTTTGTTAAACAAAGCCAACCTGCAGTTATCATTTTTCATAAAGCAACAAGATTTTTCTGCCATGCCAATTAGGAATTTCTGCCACAGAGAAAGGATAGATAACATTTGTACATGTGCCCTGCAGCACCATAGGCATACAGCTTGCTTGGTCTCTCTTTTCTATCTAGGAAACATTGCTCCTAAGTTGTTCATTGTCTCCTAAGCAATAGAAAGGCTCTGTCCAACAATGGTGCAGCAATTTGTCTCTCATTATTAGAGTTAATTATTAGAATTAGGTCAAAAAGCAGCTCATTTGAGCCCTGTGGTTGTGCAGAATCAGAAATCACCAGAGAAAGCCAACGCAGTGAGTTTGGCCTTATAGCTGATGAATGATAAAGCAATGAAATGGAACCAAGAATTCATCCTATTTCTGTTGCCATCCAAACTCTCATGTTTCTTTTAACTGCTCAGACTTCTGAAAAAGATGCCTTTGGATCTGGAATACTGCTTTGGACCTTCTTTTAATTCCAGAGTTGTACCTACATCCATTTAGTGTGGTTTGTTTCATTTCTAAATGAAATGAATTTGCATTTATATAGCCCCTAACATACCACATGGGATACTAAAAAGCCCTCGCAGGAGAAACAGTTCACAAGCTTAGAACTGAAGCTCCTATAGCAGACAGAGCCATCTTCAGAGTCTTAGACCACCTAATGCTACCTGCTGTGAGTGCTTAATGGCTTAGGAATAAGGAGGCAGGGATACAAGGTTTTATTTCCTTTTTACCAGCTTTATTAAGATATAGTTGACATATAACATATGTAAGTTTAAGGCATACAGCATGATGGTTCAATGTACATATATATTGCAAAATGATTACAATAAGGTTAATTAACATCTCCATGTGTGCATGGTAAGTCACTTCAGTTCTGTCTGACTCTTTGCAACCCTATCAACTGTAGCCTGCCAGGCTCCTCTGTCCATGGGCTTCTCCAGGCAAGAGTAATGAAATGGGTTGCCATGCCCTCCTCCAGGGGATCTTCCCAACCCAGGGATCGAACCCGTGTCTCTTATGTCTCTTGCATTGGCAGGAAGGTTTATTTTACCACTAGCACCACCTGAAAACCCAGTTAACATCTTCATCATCACTAAATTATCATTTTTACAGTGAAAACATTTAAGATCTACTCTTAGTAACTTGGACAGCATATTAAAAAGCAGAGACATTACTTTGCTGACAAAGGTCCATCTAGTCAAAGCTATGGTTTTCCCAGTAGTCATCTATGAATGTGAGAGTTGAACTATAAAGAAAGCTGAGTACAAAGAATTGATGCGTTTGAACTGTGGTGTTGGAGAAGACTCTTGAGAGTCCCTTGGACTGCAAAGAGATCCAACCAGTCCATCCTAAAGGAAATCAGTCCTGAATATTCATTGGAAGGACTGATGCTGAAGCTGAAACTCCAATATTTTGGCCACCTGATGTGATCAAATTGCCAACATCCGCTGGATCATGGAGAAAGCAAGAGAGTTTCAGAAAAACATCTATTTCTGCTTCATTGACTATGCCAAAGCCTTTGACTGTGTGGATCACAATAAACTGGGGAACATTCTGAAAGAGATGGGAATCCCAGACCACCTGACCTGCCTCTTGAGAAACCTGTATGCAGGTCAGGAAACAACAGTTAGAACTGGACATGGAACAACAGACTGGTTCCAAATAGGAAAAGGTGTATGTCAAGGTTGTATATTGTCACCTTGCTTATTTAACTTATATGCAGAGTACATCATGAGGAACGCTGGGCTGGAAGCACAAGCTGGAATCAAGATTGCTGGGAGAAATATCAATAACCTCAGATATGCAGATGACACTACCCTTATGGCAGAAAGTGAAGAGGAACTCAAAGGCCTCTTGATGAAAGTGAAAGAGGAGAGTGAAAAGGTTGGCTTGAAGCTCAACATTCAGAAAACGAAGATCATGGCATCTGGTCCCATCACTTCATGGGAAATAGATGGAAAAACAGTGGAAACAGTGTCAGACTTTATTTTTTGGGGCTCCAAAATCACTGCAGATGCTGATTGCAGCCATGAAATTAAAAGACGCTTGCTCCTTGGAAGGAAAGTTATGACCAACCTTGATAGTGTATTAAAAAGCAGAGACATTACTTTGCCAACCAAGGTCCGTCTAGTCAAGGCAATGGTTTTTCCCGTGGTCATGTATGGATGTGAGAGTTGGACTGTGAAGAAAGCTGATCGCCGAAGAATCGATGCTTTTGAACTGTGGTGTTGGAGAAGACTCTTGAGAGTCCCTTATACTGCAAGGAGATCCAACCAGTCCATTCTAAAGGAGATCAATCCTGGATGTTCATTGGAGGGACTGATGCTAAAGCTGAAACTGCAATACTTTGGCCACCTCATGTGACGAGTTGACTCACTGGAAAAGACTCTGATGCTGGGAAAGGTTGGGGGTGGGAGGAGAAGGGGACGACCGAGAATGAGATGGCTGGATGGCATCACCGACTCTGTGGACGTGGGTTTGAGTGTACTCCGGGAGTTGGTGATGGACAGGGAGGCCTGGCGTGCTGTGATTCATGGGGTCGTGGAGAGTCGGACACGACTGAGCGACTGAATTGAACTGAACTGAACTGATGTGAACTGACTCATTTGAAAAGACCCTGATGCTGGGAAAGATTGAAGGTGGGAGGAGAAGGGGACACAGAGGATGAGATGGTTGGGTGGCATCACTGACTCGATGGACATGAGTTTGAGTAAGCTTCGGGAGTTGGTGATGGACAGGGAAGCCTGGCGTGCTGAGCGACTGAGCTGACTGACTTAGTGACTTTCAAGTATATAACATAGAATGATATCTATAGTTACCATGCTATACATTAAATGGACTGCCCTGGTGGCTCAACTGGTAAAGAATCCGCCTGCAATGCAGGAGACCTGGGTTTGATCACTGGGTTGGGAAGACCCCCTGGAGAAGGGAAAGGCTACCCACTCCAGTATTCTGGACTGGAGAATTCCATGGACTGTGTAGTCCATTGGGTCATCAAGAGTCGGACACGACTGAGTGACTTTCACTTTTTCACTCACATTAGACTCCCAAAGCTTATTCATCTTATACCTGAAAGGTGTTCCACAAATATATAGAATCTTAAAAAGTCAAAATTATAGAAACAAAGAGTAGATTGTTGGTTATCAGGGGCTAGAGGAGTGGGGAAAATGAGGAGATATTGGCCAAAATATATAAGCTTCCATTATATATATTATATAATGTTTCATTACCAAATTGCCAAAATGTTTTAGAAAGAATGACATGATGATAAGAAATTGGCTTCCCTAGGTGTTAATAGTAAATGACACAATGTGTGTAGAAGGGCATTAATAATAGTAAAAAGATACACATATATATGTTTAATCATTAGTGTTGGTGGCAGATTCAGAGTTACAATCAAGGTCTCCTGATTTAATCTGGTGCTTTTTTCACTTTGCCTCACTATCTGTTTTACATTGATTATATTTACCAACAAGAAGATGAAACCATTTAAAGAATGGATCCCTCAGTGTAGCTGCTCCATTTAACTGACAGGTTGTCAGATTGATCTGGGTGATCTAAGAAAATGGTCATTCCATTAGGTTTATACACATACTCTGAAGTGCTCCCATAGATTGACAATAACGGTTTGTCTTCAGTTACATTAAAATAAGACTGACATTGATGCTTACCTCAATTACTAGAATACATGGTTAATGTAGTTCTCAAATGGTGAACAACACCTTTCAGACTCCAGCATGTAATTTACCACATAAAATCTGATCTTAGGATTTTACTTATATGGGCAGTTTGATTTAAAAGTCGGGTGAGCATATTTTTTAATTCAGTTATTTGAATTTCCTACTTTTTGATAATAAATTGTATATGTACACACACATACGTTACACATATACAGATATACATATCCATACATAAATAAATTCTAGCACCATTCTACTTCCCGCATTTTGTCACCATTTCAACATCCATTTTCCATGCCCACTGATCTGCTTTCTAACTCTCTCTAGAGAAATTCCTAATTAACCTAAGAAGCTTTTTAAAGCATGAATATTTAGGAATTGAAACATCATATAACACAGCTTTAAACCTGCCAAGTTATTGGGATGAGAAACAAAGAAACTTTTAAAATAGAGCTTCAGTGTGCTAGATATGCAATGGAACACTACTCAACCAGAAAAAGATGAAATATTGCCATTTGCAACAAAGTGGATGGACCCTGAAGGTATTATGCTAAGTAGAATAAGTTGAGAAAGAAAATAAATGTGAAGAAGCCAAAACCAAAAAAAAGCAAACATGTAGATACAGAGAACAGAGTGGTGATTAACAGAGAGGCAGTGGGGGTGAAATGGTAAAGGTGGTCAACCATATGGCGGCGGGTGGAAACTGCAGTTTTTTGGTGATGAGCATGCTGTATGTGTACAGAAGTAGAAATATAATGTTGAACACATGAAATGTATATAATGTTATAAATCAATGTTATCTCGATAATTTTTTCAAGAGCTTCGGTTCATCCAGAATTCAAGGACTTTTTAAACGATGAGATTAAGAAATGCAATTTTTTTAAAAATAGCAACATATTTGTGGAACAGAAATCAAATGAATTAGTAAGAATATATAAAGGGAGGAGAAAACATTTCTCTAGCAGCATTTCATCCTTTGTTAGAATCTGGTACAGTAGAATAGTCATTATGGACAAAAATTGCCAGTAAATGTCACAAAAGCCACAGTCTATTTCTAAATTGCCCCTAGCATTGGTTCTACCTAGCTAAGGAAGAAAATATCTATTTTTGTGTAGATGGTACCCCACAAAAAAAAACAAAATTAAAATGCATGCATCTGGAAGACACACTGTAATGACAATTAAAGAGATATGTGTCCTTTTAAGCCCTCTTCGTTTTTTTTGTAAGAAAACTTTATGTTCTCTTATGGAAGGCTTTCAGAGTTATTTCATTTTAATTATGCTCTGGAGACCAAAAATCAGTCACCAGGTTTCCCTTCCATATATTGGAATGAGTCAACAAGATGCTCTTGCACAGAGCTGACATATGGGACAGAAAAAATAAACATGTTTCTAAGAGAAAATTGTTATCAAAGCAATAATAAAAGTGAAACAATATCTGCCACCAAGTTTACAAATAGAAAAAATAAGCTTTTTAAGAACTCTGAAACTTCCCTGTTTGCCCAGTGATTAAGACTCCACACTTCCAATGCAGGGGGGTGCAGGTTAGATCCCTGACTGAGAACCTAAGATCCCACATGCTTCAGCAGGGCCAAAAATAAAGAAAGAAAGAAAATTATCTTTGAAAAAGAACAAAAAACAAAACTCTGGAGTTTCTAACCCAGAAAACCTCTCTAAGACTGACAAGGCATATATTCAATAGTTTGGTCACAGAATTACATTGGTTGGTCATTTTTTCCTTTATCCAGATGTAGAAAATGACCTCTTAGATAATGGAGAAAACTTGCAACCAGTTGTGTGTATGTGCAGATAGAGAAATAAATACTGAAATGGAAGTAGAAATACATAGTTTTTCACTATAATGCAATTAGTTTGATTTAAACTCCATGAAGTTGGGAGGTATGTCTTGAGCATGCTTATTTCTCTCCAAATTATACTTCTCCTCAGCCAGCACCTTACATGATTCTTCACCACTCAATAGGCATTCAAAAGATATTTGCAAGATGAATTTCATCTTGGAGTAACTTGAACTACTGCTAGAGAACTACTTGCCTGAGAGGACCTTGACACACTGCTCAAGAGAGACACTCAGAAAAGCAGAGATGAAGTATCCATTTAAACACGTGTCTCAAGGGTTCTGCTTCAACATCCCCAGCCATAAAGATCCAGAAGATTCAGATGAGGCTTCAGGTGTCTGCAGGTTGACTTCCCATAGCTCCTCACATAAGAAGATCATTTCTCTTACAAAGTGACTCATCCCAAGGAAAAAAAGCTGAGCCTGGTACTCAAGTTTCACCCAAGGACAAAGGAGTATGTGCTGCTCAAGTTGGTGTCCAAGTACTTACAGCGCAATTGTAAGAATTCAGAACTGTGAGTGTGAACTCAAACTTTGCAGTAAGTGATTCTGTGACATTGAACACACTCCTTAGCTTCTCTTAGCCTCGGTTTCTTTGGTTGTAAAATTGGGTCATCACTACCATGGAATTCCTTTGGGTGAAACTTACCTAAGGGTAGCTTCTGGTTTCTGACAAGTTGACAAACCACTTCCAACAAAAGTAAGAGAAAACAATGAGCTAAAGAAGTAAAACTATGAAAACCTTAATATGCCCTGACAGGCTGAGGGCAATTCTGTCATAAATGAGTGAAGTAATGAGAAGGCAGTTTCCTGGGGTGGAAGGCAGCAGCTGCAGCAATGGACCAATAGACAGTCGGTTGAAGGACAACTTTAAAGTCCTCCCGTTGTTTTTTATTTCTTCCCATTACTTTGAGGCTACCATTGCTTGTCTTACCACTAGAGAAATCCAAGTTGCCAGGGGTCTGTGAGAGTGATACCAAGAGAGCCAAGAAGCACTTCAATTTTTAAAAAAAATTCAAAAAGTAATGGCTGAAAGGCTGTGAAACTGAGCAGATATTTTTGAAAACACCCTTGGATATTAGCTAAACAAAAATTGGAGTTCAAGGCCTGCCAAAAAAGAGAAGATTCTAATGAATACTACAGGTTTTGCAGTTGTGACAATAAAGGGCTACACTCTATGAGTAAAAATAAACCAGAATTAAATCAACCCTCCTAAAATTAGAATTCCAGAGAAATATCTCCAAAGAAGACATGCAAGTTGCAACCAGATATGTGAAGAGATGCTCAACAGAACTAGTCAGGGAAATGCAAATGAAAACCACAAAGAGATGTCACCTCACATATTAAAATGGTTATTATGAAAAAGACAAGAAATAGCAAGTGATGATGAGGATGTAGAGAAAAGGGAGCCATTGTTCACTATTGGTGGAAATGTGCATTGATGCAGCCAGTATGGAAATCAGTATGTACTCAGTGGCAAAGTTTGCAACCCCATGGGCTGTAAGCCACCAGGCTCCTCTGTCCATGGGATTTTCCAGGCAAGAATACTGGAGTGGGTTGTCATTTCCTTCTCCAGGGGATCTTCCCCACCCAGGGATTGAACCCACGTCTCTTGCGTCTCCTGCATTGGCAATTGGGTTCTTTACCACTAGCACCACCTGGGAAGCCCCCAGAAATCAGTATGGAAGTTCCTTAAAAAATTAAAAATAGTGCTACCATATGATCTAACAACCTCTCTTCTGTGTATATATATCTAAAGAAAATTAAATTAGTATCTGGAAGAGATATCTGTACTCCCATGTTCATTGCAACATCGTTCACAATAGCTGAGATATGGAGACAACCTAAGTGTCTGTCAGCAGGTGAATGAATAAAGAAATGTGATTCCATTATATATGGTACACACACATACACCCCAAAAGGTAAAACTTTCAGTTATGAGTAAGTCCTAGAGATCTAATGTACAGCTGGTGACTATGGTTAGTAATAATATACTGTATACTTGAAATTTGCCAAGAAAATAGATTTTAAGTGTTCTCACTGGGGGCGGAGTGGGGGGGAAGCAACTATGTGAGGTTATGGGTATGAAAATTAACTTGATTGTGGTAATCATTTCACAAGGTATCCTTATATCAAGATATTATATTATACACCTTAAATGTGTATGATTTTTGTTTGTCAATCACACCTGAATAAAGTTGCGGGGACAGTGAGGTCTCAGCAAGACCACTAATTAAAGATCAGTTTAGAAAAATCAATGATATTTTCCTATAACAGAAATAACTAACTAGAAGATATATAATTAAAAAAATATGTCATTCATAATGGCAATAAAATATAAAAATGAATATATAAGACCTCAGTAGAGAAATTATTGAACTATATTACACGACATGAAAGATCTGACTTTATAGGGAGATATTTCATGTTCTGGGCTGAGTCATCTTAATATTGTTGAAGAATTCAATTCTTCCCAAATGAATCTATAAACTCAATATAATTTCTCTCTAAATTACAGCTGAATTTTTTTAGAAACTTGATAAAATTATTTCAAAATTTATGTGGAAGAATCAAAATGAGGGATAACTATTCAGCAAATAGCTGCAAATAGCTATTCGACCTTGAAAACCAAGAGCAAAGAGGAAGACTTGGTCTAGATAAGATTTAAGGTATCCGTAAATTCCATAGTAATAAGTACAGTAAGACACTGGCAAAAAATGATACAAAACAAAAAGCAAAAACAAGTGTATAGACCAATGGAACCAAATAGAAACTGTAGAGACAGATCCACAAATGTGTGAAACCTTCCTATCCGAAAGTGTAACACAAAGTAATGGAGGAAAGAAAGACTACTCTTTATATGACCTCAAGAATATACAGAGAAATATGATTCTGTATTTCTACTATGCATCATATGCAAAAGGAGGTTTAAGCTTAATGAAATATCCAAGTGTGAAAAATTAAAATTATCAAATAATAGAAAATGATTTAAGATTCTTGATGGTATATCTAGATGACATAAGGAGAAGAGCTTCTTAAAATGACAACACGAACTCTAATCAAAAAAGAATTAATTTGATTAATTTGACTATGTCAAAAGTTCTGCTTAACAAAGAACACCATGAATAAATTTGAGATGAAAGATGACTACATACTTTTAAAAGGATCCTCAAAGGAAAACATGAGTAGGACTAAATTTCTTAGTTCAGATATCTTAAACCAGAATGGATTTCTCTACAACTACCCCAACTCCATTTATATCCCAAAGCTGGGACTTTTGTTGAAGACTTAAAAATGGCATCTGGGCTAAAGTCTTAATGTGAAATTCATGGACATTATTATTGTTTCTCTTTAATAGATTTTAAGAAGATCATTGGTAATTACAAGTGGAAGAGAGGGAACTTTAAAAACATCTAAACCTATCTTATCAATTACCAAAGAAAAATCAGCCCAAAGACATCACATGACTTCCATAAAGTCACAATCACAATTTGTCTTCTGATAGGAATTGTGAATGCAAAGGCAAAATCTGAAAGTCTGCATGTTCAGATTTTCATGTAAAAAAATCATTCTGCATGGGATTTTGTAAATTAGCACAGCCACTTGGCAATCTTTAAGCAACTAAGGACCTTTTAACACACCTTCACAATAAACAAGAAATAAAAGGAAAATGAGTTACCTCTTAATACCTCCCTGCACACTTTCCTCAATAAATAAACAAAATCATGTCTTACTTAAATTTTAAAAACAACAGAGATGAATACAATAATTACTGTAATCACACAGACCCAAGGGCAAAAAGAGACTAGCAAACTGCATAGCACACCTTAGGTGAGCCTGAGGAGGCACTTTTTCTGTAAATTCAGTGCTATTTCTCCCTCCCAAGAGAGAATATTGCCTAAGAGACAACTTTTATAACCCTGAGAGCCACTCTGCTGAAAGCCAAAAAAAAAAATGTTGAAATCCATTTCCAATCCTCAGTAAATTTTCATCCAAATTTTGTAGATGGAATCAATTTCAGTGAGAATACTATTAATATTCAAGCACTCACAGAAGAGAGAACCCTCTTAAGCTACATGCCCCCCAACTCCCTCACAATCACCACCATTCACAGACTGAGCTTGACCCCTAAAGACTCCATTTGAAGGCACCACTTGGGTCTTACTGTGAAATTATAGACCCAATGGATCTGTAATTGGTATCTGCCATCACATAAGCTGCCCTCTTATATAGCTTGTACTTTTCCACATGTGGTGGGTTGAACATGACAGAATTCAACTATATGATCAACTCTAGACATAAATGTTGCTCTAAAAGTAAAATTGCCTTATTATCTGACACCAGGAAAAAATGTTTTCTGGTAGTATTTTTTTAAAATAAACAAAAAGCATTTTTACTCTTCAAGAGAAAGTTTTAGAAATTAATGTGTGAAAGAATAGGAAAAGCTGTGAGATGGCAGTCGTGGCAGTGATATCATTTCGGAATGTTTTCAAATTCTCACATAAAAATGACAATAGTTAGAAAAATGTTTTAAACTGATAGACAATATTTTCAAACAAACTAGCTGATAAGGTATCCCCAGGAAGCCAAAAATACAAGTGAGTGGGGGAAAATAACTCTGAGATCTACATAATATCAGCTTATGGGAGAAAGTAGGAAAGAGGGTTAGGGTTTGTCAAAGTAGCCAAGGTGTTCCCCTGAGATAAGGACAGATGGAGTTGAGAACATCAGCTGAAACTTCAATAGGAAATGTCCTCAACAGGAAATCAGGAGAAGGACCACTGGTGATAACACAAAAAAAAGTCTAGAGAAGCTGAGACCCTATGGACTCTCAAACTTGAAATACCAGAGCTCTTTTCCAGGTACAAGTTGCCACGGTTTAGAAAAACTGCTAGGAATGAAATCAACATTGAACAGGATGGGGACCACAAAGATTCAGGGAAGACAGGGTCCAGATAAAAGAGGAGAGAGAAACGGAACCAAGAAATTGCAGAAACCAACCTACCACACTCTTGAACACTTTGTGGAACCGGTACACAAGGGAGGTCTGTGACACTATAAAAGCTATACTGAACCCCACCTTCTCCTAAAAAGTTCAAGACAATTTCACACAAAAATAAGCAATCAAAAATTTTCAAAGCCACATGCCATGGAAAAATAAATACCATGAAAAACCAAGAAAACAAATAAGAAGCCTACAGAATAACATGCCTACAGTAAAAGTAATCATGCCAGAAAGACATACCTACAGAACAGGTTAAAATTTTGGATTTTCTAATTCAAAAATGACATAAAATACATTAAGAAAAAAGATAAAACACAGGAAAAGAACAGAATTAGAAAAACACAGAAATAGTGTTACAATTAAACAGTCAACAAATGCAATGGCACCCAATCGTAGTTGTGAAATATTTCCCCGAAAAGAAAACAGGGCAATCCAGAGACGTGGATGATTCCAGGTCTGGGGCTGGAAATGTGCAGAAGGATTTGGAAATATTTTATTAAACCAGATACTGAGATAGCTATCAAAGACTATAAGGATCAAGTCAAAAAAAAAAAAAAAACTTAGGAGCTATCTTGAGAAGCTCCCACAGTCAAAGATGGGGCAATTTGAGTTTCAAAAGAATCATAATTGCAACTAATTGAAACCCATCAGATATCTTTAAATCCATGACCATATAATATTTAATGTAATCTGTCTCCTCTGAATGATGAGGATGATAGCCAGTTCATTGCCTTGAAATTGTGTATGTAAGGCACAAAAGAATATGTATCCTACCCTACCTATATGAACCTTACCACTATATAACCAAAGAGTGAGGCTTCCCAGTAAAGTCTGCCAGCAATACAGGAGATGCAGGAAACACCAGTTTGATCCCTGGGCCAGGAAGATTCCCTGGAGAAGAGCGGGCCACCCGCTCCAGTATTCTTGCCTGGAGAATCCCATGGACAGAGGAGCCTGGTGGGCTATTGTCCACAGGGTCACAAAGAGTCGAACACAGCTAAGCAACTCAGCACACACACAAACCAATGAGTAGATGATAATTATCTCTTTGTAAAAATATTCAGATTAATAAATGAAAGATAAATAACACATTAGAACAGAACCATTTTGCAGCCTCACTGAAATTAATGGATCTAGCCATCGAGAAACAGTAGCTTTTCATATCATGGAAATGCAGAAAGCCATGCATTCCTGAAGAAAAGATCACACCATCCTCTTTGTGTTTGTCAAAGAATTCAGCCTGAATTTGATCAAACATCTGGATTCATATGCCAGTTTGTAGGAGATATAATGGACAGAAAAACATATTGATCCATACCAAAAACATGCCATCAGCAAAACCCAAAATGTGTGAAATTCTATATGTCAAAAGAAGCAAATTGTAGGAAAAGAGGAAGAGGATTGAGGGGGGACCTGTAAAATGAAAGAGACTTTTAAATATATTATTTTAAATTGTTACTGAAGCATAGTTGATTTGGGGCTTCCCAGGTGGCGTTAGTGGTAAAGAACCTGCCTACCAATCAATGCAGGAGACATAAGAGACGCAGGTTTGATCCCAGGGTCGGGAAGATCCCCTGGAAGAGGATATGGCAACCCACTCCAGTATTCTTGCCTGAGAAATCCCATGCAAAGAGGAACCTGGTGGGCTACAGTCCATGGGGTCACAAAGAGTTGGACATGACTGAAGTGACTTAGCGTGCAGCACATAGTTGATTTACAGTATTCGTTTCAGGTGTACAATATAGTGATTCAATATTTTTATAGATTACACTCCTTTTAGTTATTTTAAAATATTGGCTATATTCCTTGTGCTGTAAATATATCCTTATAGCTTATTTATTTGATACATAGTGGTTTGTACCTCGTATTCCCCTACCCCAATATTGCCCCTCCCCCTTCCCTCTCACTACTGGTAACCACTAGCTTGATCTCTATATATGAGTATGTTTCTTTTTTATTATATTAATTTATTTGGTTTATTTTTAGATTCTACATATACATGATGACATACAGTATTTGTATTTCTCTCTCTGACTTATTTCACTAAGCATAATGCTCTCCAGGTCCATCTAGATTTTTGCAAATCGCAAAATTTCATTCATTTTTTGGCTGACTAATATTCCTTTTAGTCATATACCATACCACATTTTCTGTTGATGGACATTTAGGTTGCTTCCATATTTTGGCTGTTTTAAATACTACTGCTCTGAATATTGGGGTGTATATATATTTTTGAATTAGTATTTTTGTTTTCTTAGGCTATATACCCAGGAGTAGAATTGCCAGATCATATAATAGTTCTGGACTTCCCCGGTGGCTCAGCGGTAAAAAATTCGCCTGTAATTCAGATGTGGGTTCGATCCCTGGGTCAGGAAGATCCCCTGGAGGAGGACATGGCAACCCACTCAAGAATTCTTGCCTGGGAAATCCCATGGACGGAAGCGCCTGGCAGGCTGCAGTCCATAGTGTCGCAAAGAGTCACACACAACCGAAGCGACTGAGCATGCACATGATAGTTCTATTTTTAGGTTATAGAGGGACCTACATACTGTTCTCCAGAGTGGCTGAACCAATTTACATTCCCACTAACAGTGTATTATGGTTCTGTTTTCTCCACATCCTTACCAACATTTGTTATTTATAGACTTTGATAATAGACATTCTGACAGGTGCAAGGTGATATCTCACTATGATTTTGATTTGCATTTTCCTGATGGTTAGCAATGCTGAGCATCTTTTTATATGCCTGTTGTCCTGTTATATGTCTTTGGAAGAATGCTTCTATACAGGTCTTCTGCCCATTTTATAATCAGGTTTTTTTTTAAATTTTGAGTTACATGGGTTGTTTATATATTTTGGATATTAACCCCTTATCAGTAATTTCATTGCCACATTATTTTCTCCCACTCAATAGGTTGTCTTTTTGTCAATAGATCCCTTTGATGTGTAAAAGGTTTTCATTTTAATTAGGTCTTATTTATTTTTGCTTTTGTTTCCTTTGCCTTAGGAGACAGATCCAAACAATATTGCTATGATTTATGTTAAAGAGTATTCTGCCTATATTCTTTTCTAGGATTTTTATGCTTTCTGGTCTTAGATTTAGATCTTTAATGCATTTTGTGTTTATTTTCATATATGGTGTGAGAAAATGCATTAATTTCATTCTTTTACCCCAGTTGTTCAGTTTTCTCAACACCACTTATTGAAAAGACTATCTTTTTTCCATTGTATATCCGTCTTTGTCATAGACTAATTGTCCATAAGTACATGGGTTTATTTCTGAGCTCTGTGTTCTTTCATTGATTTATATGTCTGTTTTTGTGCCAGTGCCATACTGTTTTGATAACTGTAGCTTTTTAGATAATCTGAAGCCAGGGAGTGTGATACCTCCAGCTTTGTTCTTTTTTTTTTTTTTTTTTTAGTTTATTTATTTTAATTGGAGGGTAATTACTTTACAATATTGTATTGGTTTTATCATACATTGATATGAATCCGCCCCGGGTGTACATGTGTTCCCCATCTTGAACCCCCCTCCCACCTCCCTCCCCATTACCATCCCTCATTGTTTTGGCTATTCAGGGTCTTTTGTGGCTCCATACACGTTTTAGGATTATTTATTCTAGTTCTGTGAAAAATGTTAGGGTATTTTGATAGGGATTACATTAAATCTGTAGACTGTTTGAGGGGTATGGACATTTTAACAATATTAATTCTTCCAATGCATGGACACAGATATCTTTCCATTTCTTTGTATAATCGTCAACTTCCTTCATCAGTATTTTATAGTTTTCAGAGTATAGGTCATTCTCCACCTTCATTAAATTTACTCTCAGCTGTTTTATTCTTTTTGATGCAAGTTTAAACAGGATTATCTTCTTACTTTCTGATAGTCCATTATTAGTATACAGAAAAGCAACAGATTTTTGTATATTAATCTTGTATCTTGAAACTTTACAGATCAGTTCTTTTTTTTTTTACATTTCTCAAGAGATACATCTTGCAAAACCTAAGTTTCCAATGTGGATGTGCACTTACTCATAAGATGGTGACTCTATTGTTGTTTAGTTGCTAAACTGTATTTGACTCTTTTGCAACCCCATGCACTGTAGCCGGCCAGGCTCCTCTCTCCATGGGATTTCCCAGGCAAAAATGCTGGAGTGTGTTGCCATTTCCTTCTCCATACACGTCAACTTTTAATGGGCAATACTAAGCTATTGTTTCTAGATACACCCAATTGTATAATAAAACCACATATACATGCAAAGAAGAATTATTATTTAAAAAAAGGTGGTGGTTAATTTTGAGGGGAAAGAGAATGTTGAGGGAGAATGTCAGAGGGTGACTGGCAAAGTTCTGTATCTTGATCTGGTTAGTGATAGAATCATGTTTACCAAGATGCACATTTGGTTTTTGTGAGTGTGTGTGTGTGTGTGTGTGTGTGGTTTTCTGTATATGTAGTTCATTTTGCAATAAAAAGATTTAAAAAGTAATATTTGTACTCATATTGCTGTCAATTTTGGCATACTTTCATTGCATTGCATTTCTTCTCACCTACCTCTACTCACCCCCCGAACTTACATCTACATCACTCTGGGGATCCACTACCAACATAAAGAAAGCCCTTCTCAATTTCTGGATAGTAAAGTAATTGAAACCTCAGGGTAGGATTTATAAGTTGCTGCTGCTGCTGCTAAGTCGCTTCAGTTGTGTCCGACTCTGTGCGACCCCATAGACAGCAGCCCACCAGGCTCCCCCGTCCCTGGGATTCTCCAGGCAAGAACACCAGAGTGGGTTGTCATTGCCTTCTCCAATGTGTGAAAGTGAAAAGTGAAAGTGAAGTCGCTCAGTCGTGTCCGACTCTTAGCGACTCCATGGACTGAAGACCACCAGGTTCCTCGGGCCATGGGATTTTCCAGGCAAGAGTACTGGAGTGGGGTGCCATTGCCTTCTCCTATGTATAAGTTACTCTACATGAAATTTTTGTGGTGTTTATTTATGGGATCTAAAAGTTTGTTATAAACCATTTGCATCACAGAAATATAGGGACATTATTTTGAGAACAATGGCAGAAGGTTTCAGAATAGTGGGAATTGGGAGGCATAACTTTGTGAACATTCTTGACAGGCTTTGGGTATCTAACACTGGTTCATATGACATGTTCCCTGGGTTCTTTTGAGACCAGATTACATGAATTATTTTCCCTTTTGCATTTGCCCCTACCTGGACTGAATCTGATTTTTCTGCTTTTGGTAAGAATAACAATAAAATCTGGAAAGCCTGTCTATCTTGAAGACAAGTATAGACAAGTAATTAGGTTACATGCCCCAAACATTTCACAATAGTAATATAAGGTGACATGCTAGAGAGGCATAAAGAATAATCATATTATATTTACATGCAGATATTGCCCTTGGGGATGGCCTAATTAGTCCTGTTAATCACTATGGCCCTTTCAGCGCTAAGCTGGTGAAAAGCTAAACCTAATTAATACTCTCTACGGCCAAGCAGAGTTTTGGTTATAGTGGAGCTTAGGCTCACAGCTGTCAGAGAAATATTGCTGCATTATTTTTCCTTTCCTTCCATCATCTTTGCGCAATTCTCCCCTTCCCAGGTTATGAGCATATAAGCAACTTGAAGGCAAAAACTGTCTCATCATCTTCATATTCTGCCTACACTTAGCACCCTGAACTACACAAAGCAGAGACAAGGTATTGTTACCCATTCAATTCTTTTGTTACAGAAAAAAAAAAAATTATCTGCAAGGGAAGTATGCAATTAAACTAGAATGGGCCTAGCTTTAACTTTTGCTTCTTAATTTTCAACTGAGGTAGAATTTACATATGGTGAAATACATAGATTTTAGGACTATAGTTTCATGAATTGTAATAAGTGGATACAACTGTGTAACCCAAATACCTAACACAATATAGAATATTAGCATGACCACATAAAATTGCCTTGTGCCCCTCCAGTCTGCACAGGTCCTCAGAAGCAACCTCAGTTGTAACATTGCCGTAGACTATTTTGGCCGATTCTGGAACTTCAGATATGAATGGAATGATGCAACATGTTTTCTTTTGCATCTGGCTCTGTAACACAGCATAACATTTTTGATATTCATCAGTGTTGTGTGTGTAAGGAATTCATTCTTCTTTATGCGTAACTAGTAGTCTATTGTACAGATGTAAGACAATTTGTTTTATCCTTTCTTTTGTTGATGAACATTTGGCTGTTTCCAGTTTAAGGCTGTAATGAATAAACCTGCTATGAACATTCTTCAAAAAGTCATTCTGTGAACGTGTTTTCATTCCTTGAGTAGATACCTAGGAGTGGGCTTACTGGGTCATAGAGTAGGTATATGTTTGACTTTGTAAAAAACTGCCAATTGTGTAAAGTTGTCATGTTCTTTTACTTTCCCACAAAACAATCTATGCAGCCCCAGTTGCTCAATGCCCTCTTTGAATGTTCATGAGTGTGCAGTAGAATCTTAGCATGAATGTAATTTGTATTTTCCTCATAACGAAAGATGGTGATCAAGCTCTCATGTGCATATTGGCCAACTGTATAGCCTCTTTTGTGAATTGTCTCATTGTTAAATTTATTTTTATTTCATTGCTTATTTTTGAGTTATGAGAGCTCATTCTAGATCTTGGATGTTAGTTTTCATCTGATATATGTTTGGTAAAAATGTTTCCCCCCCTCTGCAGCTTGCCTATTCGTTTGCTAAATACTGTCTTTGAGAAGCAGCAGTTTTTACCTTTGATGAAGTTCCATTTATCAATTTTTTTTCTTTTATGGTTAGTGTTGTCTGTGTCCTGTCTGAGAAATCTTTGTCTAGCCCATCATCACAAAGACATTCTTCTGTTTGTTCCTGTGTCTCTGTCATCTCCCACATTCCCAGCAGCTGTTCTCTGCTAGAGCTCGTAGTCTTGCCCTGTGCCTGTGCAGCTTGTATTTGACTAAAGGGGTCAGCTTTACAGATTTCTGCAACTCCTGTTCTGCTCAGGTCCCTCTATCCAGCAAAGTCCAGCCAATTTAGCAATTTTGATATCTGATCTCTGTTTCCTGAACCCCAACAAGACTGCTGTTCTCTGTCTGGGTTACTTCCCTGCTGTAGTTTGAAAAGTTTACTCAAGCAAAAAAGCAGAGCAAATATGAAGCTTACCTCATGCATCTCCTCTCAAAGATCAAAACCCTGTTTTGCCTACTGCTTCCCACCAGTGGCTTCATGTATTTTGTGCAGTTTGACAGTTGTTTATGATGGAAAGATAAGTCCAGTACCCATAATTCTGCCATGATCAGAACCAGTCTTTAATTTTTATGTTTTTATATTGTTAAAACATCTTGGAGGATGCATGTAAAAGCCCTTGTGAATCAGTTCTGATAGCTTTAATGTGGTTGCCCTCTGCCATGTATTTCGAGTCATAGACACCTTTGAGAATCCAATGCAATATTTTTTTTCTTCTTTTTTTCCCAGTGCAATCTTAAGAAACTTTCTTCAGAAAAATACATGCATGGTCACATTTTACAGGCAATTCCAGAGATTTCATTGATTCCCTGAAGCCCGGATGTGAACTACTGCTATAAACAGACTGAGAATTAAGAATCTCTGTTCAATATTATTTCTATAGCTCACATGTGTGGTTGTTTTTATTTCCAAAAATGAAAACAAGCTGACAATAGCCAACATAGAAAGTTTGGATAAATTTTATAGGATGTAAATAGGTTTGGATATGGAGCAAATATATTTCTATGCACACCTCAACAGGTTTGTGATTCACTATCTGAGCTTAGGAAAAGGCTTAAAAGGCTTTTTCTAAGGGAACCTAAATTTTATACCCACCATACTGTACCCTTTGCACTTGTGTCTGAAAAATGGATTCAACTGATTGCTGTACAGAAATCAATTGTTTTTATAGTTAAAATGATTGGTCATTATACAGTCAACCTATTCAGTTATGTGCTTATGAGTCCTCTTATGAATCATAAATGTAAATACAGCAATAGGATGCAATTCAAAACTGTACAACAGATTCCCACCCTTTTCACATCAGTTTCTCCAGAAGCCAACTCTGAGATAAGGCCTCAAATGGAAGAAGTAATTTGGGAGGTAGTTTCAAGGACCATAGGGTTTCCCTGGTGGCTTAGATGATAAAGAATTTGCCTGCAATACAGGAGACACAGGTTCAATCCCTGGGTTGGGAGGATCCCCTGGAGAAGGGAATGGCTACCCATTCCACTATTCTTTCCTGAAGTATCCTATGGACAGAGGAACCTGGCGGGTTACAGTCCATGGGGTCACAAAGAGTTAGACACAACTGAGTGGCTAACACTTTCACTTCTTTCAAGGAACATTCGAAGGAGAGAGGGAAGTAAGATGGGATAGGGGAGAAAGCCAAGAAAGGGATTATGGTGAAGCAAGTTACTGCTTTGGAAAGCTGGAGCTTAATCCCACTGGGGAGCTCTGGGAGCCAGTCTAAAACACACACCTCAGAAATAGCACATCTGAAGGGCAAGAGAGTTGGGATATCTATCTACCAATTCCCATTAGATATTGGTTGAGGACTGCACCCAGAGGATGTTAATTCTCCAATATATCTGGCCTACTGTATGTGGGTAGACAGAAGGGATTCAGTGGCCAGAGCGATCCATAACAGATCACTGGTGCTGACAGTTGAAAGTCAATCTGTCTTATACATCAGTGCCGAGGTGATGCAAGCAGGGCACTAAGAGCAGCTGCTATTTCCTTCAAGCCAAAACAATAACTAGCCCTGGTGACACTTAGAGTAAATAGCAAGGTTTCCCCCCATTTTATAGTTTCATTTTGTTCTACAAGATGATGGATGCTTTTCCTGGAGTCCCCAAAACTTGGTATCTGTCTAGTAACATGCGCTCCCTAATATGTTGTGTTCAGCTAATAGCATTCAAATTTGCTGATTTGCTTTGGTTTGTACGTTACTTCCCTCAGGCTATGACAGCTAGAGCATCATCAGAAGATGTTTTAATAATAAATAAATAGAGTCTCTGCAAACATAATTTTCTCTCATATAATTTTTTTCTTGTGTGATGTCAGCATAGGATTCTAAATGACAAAGATAAACATAGTCTTGATGGAGACTGCTTTAGTTCATCCTCTAAATTGAAATCTAGAGTAACTTCAGAGGAAAAATTTTTGCCTAGTGTGCTTTGCTTCCTTTGAAATAGCTATCTAATAATGGCAAATGTTCTTTGAGTGCCAGGCTCTGTTAGAAGCACTTTATGTGTATTAATTCATTTAAGATTCATACAGCCCAGGAGCTTTGTAATATCGTCAGTCATATATTATAATTAAAGAAAAAGAGTCAGATAAAAATTATTTCCCTTATGTAGTAAAGCCACAGAAATGATAAGTAGAAGTTTTATAATTGAATGCCTCCTAATAACCATAGCCCATTTTTTCCCATCTGTATCTCAACTAGCATGAGGTAACTATCATCCTGCAAAGTAAATCTAGAGATGACTTGCTCTTTCTTCTTAAACTTTTGCCAGACATAGATTCCAGCTGGGTTTTTGTGTGTGTGTGTGTGAAGGTCAAAAAAATCTTATAGATCATTTCAGAATCTTGATATACCTAATGATAGAGGCTGTTCCCACAGATATTTGGCAAACCAAAGTAATGTGCTCTAAACATAGGTCAACAAACTTTTTCTATAAAGGATCAGATCATAAACGTTTTCAACCTTACCAGCTCCGTGTAGCCTGAAAATAACCATAGACCATACATAAACAAATTGGCATATCTGTGTGCCAATAAAGTTTTATTTACAAACACCAGCAGCATGTTGGATTTTGCCCACAGTCTAAGTTTGCCAACCCCTGCTCTAGAAACATAGAATACCAAGTATATTCATCAATAACTGCCCATGAATTCCACTTTCAGAAAGCTTTGAATGTGTAAAACCATTATTACACAGTTTGTAGGAAAGTTATGTGAAGTTAAAACTACAGGGGACTTTGAGACTGAGACGTCTTAGTCCAATGAGGAAATTAACATTCCCACTTGATATTTTTTTCTGTGTTAAGGCTTCTTTTAGTGCCCCTGAGCTTTGTTAATAATTGTTAACTAGTAAAGGGAAGACTGTAAGACTTAGGGAGAGAATATTCAGAGGGAAATGAGTGCTTTCCTTGTTAAAATTAGGCATAACCTCAGAGTTCAATAAAGTTCGTCAGATTAATTAAATGGGGAAACCAATGATAAAGAATTCAGTTCAGTTCAGTTCAGTCACTCAGTCGTGTCCAACTCTTTGCGACCCTATGAATCACAGCAAGCCAGGCCTCCCTGTCCATCACCAACTCCCTGAGTTCACTCAAACTCACCTCCATTGAGTCGGTGATGCCATCCAGCCATCTCATTCTCTGTCGTCCCCTTCTCCTCCTGCCCGCAATCCCTCCCAGAATCAGAGTCTTTTCCAGTGAGTCAACTCATCGCATGAGGTGGCCAAAGTATTGGAGTTTCAACTTTAGCATCAGTCCTTCCAATGAACACCCAGGACTGATCTCTTTAGAATGGACTGGTTGGATCTCCTTGCAGTCCAAGGGACTCTCAAGAGTCTTCTCCAACACCACAGTTCAAAAGCATAAATTCTTTGGCAATCAGCTTTCTTCACAGTCCAACTCTCACATCCATACATGACCACTGGGAAAACCATAGCCTTGACTAGACGGACCTTGGTTGGCAAGGTAATGTCTCTGCTTTTTAATATGCTATCTAGGTTTGTCATAATTTTCCTTCCAAGGAGTAAGTGTCTTTTAATTTTATGGCTGCAATCAGCATCTGCAGTGATTTTGGAGCAAAAAAAATAAAGTCTGACACTGTTTCCATTGTTTCTCCATCTATTTCCCATGAAGTGATGGGAGCAGATGCCATGATTTTAGTTTTCTGAATGTTGAGCTTCAAGCCACCTTTTCACTCTCCTCTTTCACTTTCATCAAGAGGCCTTTGAGTTCCTCTTCACTTTCTGCCATAAGGGTAGTGTCATCTGCATATCTGAAGTTATTGATATTTCTCCCGGCAATCTTGATTCCAGCTTGTGCTTCTTCCAGCCCAGCGTTCCTCATGATGTACTCTGCATATAAGTTAAATAAGCAGGGTGACAATATACAGCCTTGACGTACTCCTTTTCCTATTTGGAACCAGTCTGTTGTTCCATGTCCAGTTCTAACTGTTGCTTCCTGACCTGCATATAGGTTTCTCAGGAGGCAGGTCAGGTGGCCTGGTATTCCCATCTCTTTCAGAATTTTCCACAGTTTACTGTGATCCACACAGTCAAAGGCTTTGGCATAGTCAATGAAGCAGAAATAGATGTTTTTCTGGAACTTTCTTGCTTTCTCCATGATCCAGCGGATGTTGACAATTTGATCTCTGGTTCCTCTGCCTTTTCTAAAACCAGCTTGAACATCTGGAAGTTCACAGTTCACGTATTGCTAAAGCCTGGCTTGGAGAATTTTGAGCATGACTTTACTAGCGTATGAGATGAGTGCAATTGTGCGGTAGTTTGAGCATTCTTTGGCATTGCCTTGCTTTGGGATTGGACTAAATGACATACATCTACCTAATTTGAGAGATATTTTATTTTCTGGAAAAGAACTTAGATCTAAGAAAAATTGACTCAATTGTATGAAAAAAGTTATTATGACAGCATACTGAACTGAAAGAGACCCTAGACCTTAGTTATTGCAGTTATTAGTTATGTTACAAATACGGACTTGAGGCTTAAGCTCAGTGTGATATCAAAGGTCAACCAGTTAGAATGAATCTGGGATAGAAGGAGCATGCATTGATGAGAGTCACGTTCCAGTTTTAGAGTCAAGAGGGTTCAATCCCGGCACTGCTACTTGTAACTTTCTAACTTTCAGGAAGTTACTTTAACTCTGAGTCTCCATTATATTATCTGCAAACTGGGGATGACTACTGAGTATTCAAGGTTTTGTAGTGATTAAATGAAATATCCAGTATTAAGTCCCAGGTCCCTAGTAGTGGCTTAATAAATGATAGCTATCATATTCCATTGGATAATTGTGTATTGAGAAATAATATATGTAAGGTCTACATCAAGGAATGGGGATGCAAAGATAATACAAAATCCTCTTCCTAGACATGTTCGTAGGAAACAGACCCATGAAGAGATGATTGGTAATGTATGTAGTCTGTAATAAGGGCTAAAACTGATCTTCTATAAGTGCTATGAGAATATAGGAGATGGAGCCTTTAGAACTATGCTATCCAATCCAATATCTATGTAGCTATTAAGTACTTGAAATGTGGCTAATTCAAACCGAGATGTGCTAGGAATGTAAATTACAGGATTTTGAAGACATAATACCCCCCATTCCCCCCACACACAAAAAAAGAAAAATATCTGATAAATTACTTTCTAGGCAGAGTTCATGTTGAAATGAAATATTTAGATAATAAAGGCCAAATCCTGTCTCTCTACCATTCTAAGTCTGGTAAAGAAGACAGGCAAACAATTGATATAAGGCAATATTAGAAGAGCAATATGAGATGTATACACTGGGGAATGCTGTGGGCCTGTGTCATATGTGATGTGACATTTGAGCTAGCTCTGCAGGCTGCATAAATCCCCGGATGAAGGAGGGAGGAAGAGCCCTCCAGCTACCAAACAGAAAAGGTGGGAATAAAGACATGGAAAGAACAAGCAGTTGTTTCTTTTACCAGTTTTCTCAGATGTCCTTGAACCCGCTATGAAGAATGAAGTGCTGTTTGCAAGTCCCTTCCATAGTTTAGTTATTCAAGCAATATTTATTCAGCATCTAATAATATAGTAGCTAGTATTTATTGAGTTCTTATAATGTGCCAGACAGAAAGTGCTTTTCATTTAATCCTCAAAATAATTCAATTAGATAGAAAACATCCCATTTATAGGTGAGGAAACTGAAGATTACAAAGATTAGTCACTTGCCCAAGATCATGCCATTAAAAAAAAGGCAGAGCTGGAATTACAGTTCTGCCTGATATCAAATTCATGAGAATACAGCCTACCTGCTTTGTCTATACCTCCCAGAAGGCCTTGAGCAGGAGAAAAGCAGAAAGGTCACAGTATAGCCATAGGGGGCAACTCCAACTGTGGTCACCTGGGATGTGACAGCCAGTGTTCATCCTAAAACAGCTCTACGTAAAGCACATTTTGAAAAAGCAGAGGACCCAACAGAGAATTTTCCGTGGAGATGCTTAGAGTTGCCAGAAATGGTCCTGGAGGTTAGAACTCTAGAGAGCGGCCAAGAGAAGCAGCTTGTGGCTACCAGAGGGAAAGCTGCCCTCACCCAGAGCATCTCTGTTTCTGGAAGCTACTGTGAGCAGAGATGGCTGCTGAGGCTGCTACTAATAGAAGGGCAGGCTGGGGAGATATTGTAATCAAAGGTTTACTGACCTCTGCCATCTCGAGAGAAAACTGTCTTGACATCAACGTTTTGAAAAACTGACTCCACTAATCTTTTAGTATTCTGCTTCCTAAAGATATGGAACAAAGTTCCCTACCAGTAAGTCTGGTGAGATTGGTCCCCAGAACTTCTGAGTGGGGGTTTCTTAGACCAACAATATGGAAAAATAGAAGAGTATTGTGTCAGAGAAGGGGAGAGATGGACTATGAGCCAACTAGGAAAATACAGGGTTACGTGTTTGTGGCATATAAGGGTATCATCTATCTATAGGATTAACCCAAGTAAATAAAGTTTTACTCCAATGACAGTTTTCACTTTTAAATATATATGACTCATATATATATTCAATTCATATTTATACGAATATATGTGGAATTTGGGATTTCCCTGGTACCAGATAGTGACCAAAAAGATTTGAGTCACACTGGGAATAAGATTCTTTATTTTAAATTTTATTGAAGTATAGTTGATTAACAATGTTGTGGTGATTTTTGCTCAATAGCAAAGTTACACATATATACTGCATTCTTTTTCATATTCTCTTCCATTATGGTTTATCATAGGATATCAATTATAGTTCCCTGTGGTATACAGTAGGACCTTATCATTTATCTATTCAATATATAGTAGTTTGCATCTGCTAACACCAAACTCCCAATCCTTCCCTCTCCCATCCCCTTTCCCCTTTGGCAACCACAAGTCTGTTCCCTATGTCTATGAGTCTGTTGCAGTTTCATAAAAGTTCATTTGTGTCATATGTTAGATTCCACATATAAGTGTTACCATATGGCATTTGTCTTTCTCTTTCTGACTTATTTTACTTAGTATGATAATCTCTAGGTCTATCCATGTTGCTGTAAATTACATTATTTCATTCTTTTTTATGGCTGAGTAGTATTCCTTTGTATGTGTGTGTACATGTATATATATATATATACACCACATTTTATTTATCTAATCATCTATCAATGGACATTTAGGTTGTTTCCATGTTTTGGCTATTGTAAATAGTGCTGCTATAAACATTGGGGTGCAAGTATCTTTTCAAATTATAGTTTTATCCAACTATAGATATATGCCCAAGAGTGGGATTGCTGGATCATATGGGAATTCTATTTTTATTTTTTAGGGGGTGTTCTTTTTTTTTTCTTTTTTGCTCCACTATGGCTGCACAAATTTACATTCCCACCAATAGTGTAGGAAGGTTCCCCATTTTTCCACACCCTCTCTAGCATTTATTATTTGTAGACTTTTAATAATTTTATATTGGAAACTCAGCAGTGGCCACAGGACTGGAAAGGGTCAGTCTTCATTCCAATCCCAAAGAAAGGCAATGCCAAAGAATGCTCAAACTACCGCACAATTGTACTCATCTCACATGCTAGTAAAGTCATGCTCAAATTCTCCAAGCCAGGCTTCAGCAATATGTGAACTGTGAACTTCTAGATGTTCAAGCAGGTTTTAGAAAAGGCAGAGGAACCAGAGATCAAATTGCCAACATCCGCTGGATCATGGAGAAAGCAAGAGAGTTCCAGAAAAACATCTATTTCTGTTTCATTGACTATGTCAAAGCCTTTGACTGTGTGGATCACAATAAACTGTGGAAAATTCTGAAAAGGGTGGGAATACCAGACCACCTGACCTGCCTCTTGAGAAACCTGTATGCTGGTCAGGAAGCAAGAGTTAGGACTGGACATGGAACAACAGACTGGTTCCAAATAGGAAAAGGAGTACGTCAAGGTTGTATATTGTCACCCTGCTTATTTAACTTCTATGCAGAGTACATCATGCAAAATGATGAGCTGGAAGAAGCACAAGCTGGAATCAAGATTGCCGGGAAAAATATCAATAACCTCAGATATGCAGATGACACCACCCTTATGGCAGAAAGTGAAGAGGAACTAAAAAGCCTCTTGATGAAAGTGGAAGAGGAGAGTGAAAAGGTTGGCTTGAAGCTCAACATTCAGAAGACAAAGATCATGGCATTTGGTCCCATTACTTCATGGGAAATAGATGGAAAAACAGTGGAAACAGTGTCAGACTTTATTTTTTTTTGCTCCAAAATCACTGCAGATGCTGATTGCAGCCATGAAATTAAAAGACGCTTACTCCTTGGAAGGAAAGTTATGACCAACCTTGATAGTATATTAAAAAGCAGAGACATTACTTTGCCAACCAAGGTCCGTCTAGTCGAGGCTATGGTTTTTCCCGTGGTCATGTATGGATGTGAGAGTTGGACTGTGAAGAAAACTGATTGCCAAAGAATTTATGCTTTTGAACTGTGGTGTTGGAGAAGACTCTTGAGAGTCCCTTGGACTGCAAGGAGATCCAACCAGTCCATTCTAAAGGAGATCAATCCTGGGTGTTCATTGGAAGGACTGATGCTGAAGCTGAAGCTCCAATACTTTGGCCACCTCATGCGATGAGTTGACTCACTGGAAAAGACTCTGATTCTGGGAGGGATTGCGGGCAGGAGGAGAAGGGGACGACAGAAAATGAGATGGCTGGATGGCATTACCGACTCGATGGACATAAGTTTGAGTGAACTCAGGGAGTTGGTGATGGACAGGGAGGCCTGGCGTGCTGTGATTCATGGGGTCGCAAATAGTCGGACAAGACTGAGTGACTGAACTGAACTGAATAATTTTATTTATGTATTTATTTTTGGCTGTGCTGGGTCTTCATTGCTGTGCAGGCTTTTCTGTAGTTGCGATGAGCAGGGGGAGCTACTGTCTAGTTGTGGTGTGCGGGCTTCTCATTGTGGTGGCTTCTCTTGCTGTGGAGCACAGGTTCACAGCGAGCAGGCTTCACTAGTTGTGGTGCGTGGACTCAGTAGTTGTGGCCCCCGGGCTCTAGAGCACAAACTCGATACTTGTGGCCCACAGGCTTAGTTGCTCCATGGTATGTGGAATCCTCCCAGATCATGGATCAAACCCATGTCTCCTGCATTGGCAGGCAGACTCTTCACCACTGAGCCACAAGGGAAGCCCTATTTGTAGACTTTTTAATGATGGTGGGGGAATCAGATTCTTGAACAGAAGTTTAGTACATTTGACTATACTTGTGCCTAGGCTGTATAGAGAGTCTGAGAACCCAAGTCTCAAAGAAGACTGGCCTCAGTTCCAGGCTTTTCCATCCTATAGTCATTTGACCATTAATGATGACTCCTCACTTCACTGACAGCAGAAATGTTTGTCTGTTGTGTTCTCTATGGAATCGCCAATTCCCCGTATGTGCCTAGCATGTTGTCATTACTCAATCAAAATCTGTTGAACTAAACTAAACTGAATAGTATCATCAGAATTATTCTTGTCAAATATTTATTAAGTATCCTGTATAGTATGGTGCACTTGATATTGGGAAATTCAGAATCAATGTAAAAGAATTCCAGCAGACGTTTATCCAGAACCTACAAATAACTCTTACAACTCAAGAATGAGACAATCCAATGAAAACATGGGCAAAAGACTTGAATAGAAATTTTATCAAAACAAATATACAGATACTAAACATATGAAAAAAGCTCCCTATTATAAGTCATTAGGGAAGTGCAAGTTCAGCCCACGATGAAATACCATTTCCCACTTTACAATGGCTAGAATGGGTGTATTCAATACAGCAGACACTAACAAGTGTGAAGAAACAGGAACTCTCATACACTGCTGGTAGGATGTAAAGTAATACTGCCATTTTGGAAAATAGTTTTGTAGAATCTTAAAAGGTTAAGCACAGGGCTCCCCTGGTGGTTCAGTGGTAAAGAAACCACCTGCTGCCCCAGCAGTTCTACTCCTAAGTATCTACCCAAAAGGAGTGAATATATACGTCCACACAAAGACTTGCATACTGTGAGGGTTGTAACATGAACCCCATGCATAGCTGAATCCACTGATGCTTCACTAAGTTCAGGAGTTTTTCCAAGGTCATAGAGTTAGTCAAGAGCAGAGCTAATGTTTTACCCTTGTCTGGCTCTTCTGTGGCTAAGTTGTTTCAGTCATGTCTGACTCTTTGCGATGCCATGGACCATAGCCCACCAGGCTCCTCAGTCCATGGGATTCTCTAGGCAAGAATACTGGGGTGGGCTGCCATTTCCTTCTCCATGTCTGGTTTTAGCGAGTGTTTTTTCCCTCATTGTATCACACTGTTCCCCAGATATATATAGATTTTTTTTTAGATTATTTATTAAAAGTTAAATATTCAAAGCTCACGGTAAGATGGACAAGACATAAAATTCTATTTAAGTTTGTTCTTTTATTCCATAAAGCTCTGTAATAAGACAGTTTTGGTAACCTCTCAGTATTTCTTTCCATTTTCTTATCCACAAAATGGATATATCAATAGCAGCTAATTCCAAAATTATCTGAAAAATTAATGACAGAGGATGAGGTGGTTGGATGTCATCACCAACTCCATGGACATGAGTTTGAGCAAACTCTGGGAGGTAGTAAAGGACAGGGAGGCCTGGCATGCTGCAGTCCGTGCGAGCGTCATAAGTCACTTCAGTCGTGTCCGACTCCTTGCGACCCTATGTACCATAGCCCTACAGGCTTCTCTGTCCATGGGATTGTCCAGGCATGAATACTGGAGTGAGTTGCCATGCCCTCCTCCAGGAGATCTTCCCGAGCCAGGGATCGAACCCGCATTTCCTACATCTCCTGTATTGGCAGGCGGGTTCTTTACCCCTAGCACCACCTGCTGCAATGGCAAGCCACTCCAGTACTCTTGCCTAGAAAATCCCATGGATGGAGGAGCCTGATAGGCTGCAGTCCATGGGGTCGCTAAGAGTCAGACACGACTGAGCGACTTCAGTTTCACTTTTCACTGTCACACATTGAAGAAGGAAATGGCAACCCACTCCAGTGTTCTTGCCTGGAGAATCCCAGGGACGGGGGAGCCTGGTGGGCTTCCGTCTATGGGGTCACATAGAGTCAGACACGACTGAAGTGACTTAGCAGCAGCAGCAGCAACCACCTGCTGTGGTCCATAGGGTCGCAAAGAGTCAGACACGACTTAGTGAATGAACAACAGCAAAGTGAATGAGGTAAAATAAGATTAAGTGCATAGCATAATGCCTCATACATGGAAATGTTCAATAATGCTTATCTGTCATTTTAAATGTTGTTTATAAGCCTTATTATTTTCAATTATTTCTCCTTGGAAGTTGAGGAAAGGAAAACAAGTGTCAGCTAATGTATGAGGAATCTTCTCAAGAAGATTTAGCTTTAGGAATTGTGGAAAAGTCATAACAGAGCCTTGATGATGTCATATTGGATAGAGGGTAACTGCAAACATGCTGAATAGACTTGGGTTGAGAATGTACTCTTGAATAATTTGAGATTATGTCATATTTGTCAGTGTAATGGAGCCACAAAAATGATTTACTTTCCAGCCTTGCTAAAATATGTCTTCTTAAGCAAGATAAAGCAGTTAAGCAACAGTAATTACCATCCTAGTTCTCTCAGATTTTACAGGAAGTGAACCAATAAGAAATAAGCTCTCAATTCTGATTGAAGAGTCATGGTGACAACTCTGCCCTGGGGGGAGGGTTGACAACCCAACCCTGTCCTCTGGACGACAGGACAAGGGGGCGGGGTTAGAAGAGGGGGACTGTTCCCAGAGAGCTCAGTCCCTGTAGGAGGCTAGGACTGCTCTGAATATGACCTGTGGGCTCACCTGAGGCGGGGCGGCCCAGATGACAGCCCAAAGAGTCATCCCCTTTATGCTCATCACCAGCTACATCCATCCAGAAAGGGAAAGAGCAAACCAGAATAGTACTGTACCTTGGGATCAGCACAGGGAGAAGGGAAGTACGCTAGTTCACTAGGGCTATCATAACAAAACTCCACAGACTCCATGGCTTCAGCTACAGGAGTTTATTTTCACAGTTCTGGAGGCTGGAAATCCCATATCCAGGCGCTGTCAGAGTTGGTTTTTTCTGAGCCCTGTCTCCTTGGCCTGCAAGTGGCTGACCTCTTGCTGCCTCTTCACAGTGTCATCCCTCTGGGGGGTGTGCAGCCCTGATGTGTCTCTCTGTGTGTCCTAATCTTTTTCTTCTTTTAAAGACACCAGTCAGATTGGATCAAGACCCGCTTTAATAGCCCTATTTGAACTGAATCACTTCTCAAAAGGCCGTATCTCCAGCTATAGTCACATTGGGAGGTGGTACTCCTGTGCCAAAATATCAAATGTATAAAATAATTTTGCGTTCTCAATGAATTCAATCAGACATAGCCATTGGAAATTTGGTTTTTAGGTTGAGAGGGAACCCGGAGGGATCGTGATTTCTGTCTGACCTGTAGATGATGCTGTACTCTCCATTTGGTAGAATAGGTGGTGGCCAAAGGGTTAATTCTCCCCTAGAGTCACATAACAAAATTTTAAAAAGATGTCATAAAATGTATTTTCTGTGAATCAATATCATTTCTGAAGGAAATTACTTTAACAGAAATGTGTGATATGCTCTCAGAGTCACCGGAGAAAAACAATTGATAGAGGGGGAACTCAGTTCAGTTCAGTTCAGTTCAGTCGCTCAGTCGTGTCTGACTCTTTGCCACCCCATGAATCACAGCATGCCAGGCCTCCCTGTCCATCACCAACTCCCAGAGTTCACTCAAACTCATATCCATCGAGTCGGTGATGCCATCCAGCCATCTCATTCTCTGTCGTCCCCGTCTCCCCCCACCCCCAATCCTTCCTAGCATCAGAGTCTTTTTCCAGTGAGTCAACTTGACGCATGAGGTGGCCAAAGTATTGGAGTTTCAGCTTTAGCATCAGTCCTTCCAATGAACACCCAGGAACTATATATATATAAATCTTTAAACCTGAAATTGCCCCCAGCAGGACTGGAGGGAAGTGATGATATTTTAGACCAAAGGCCCCAAGCCAATTGTGCTTAAATGATGCACTTGAGACTTTTTTTTGAAAAGCTGAGTGCCATCACTGGTCATTCTCTAGTTGAATGGACAAGGTGCCCCAAGGCATCTCCCAGACGCTTTTTCATTTATACTTTAAAGATAAAAGACAGTAGCTTCCTCTAACACATTAGATCAAACAGAGAACAGAGGACAACAACAAGACTGCATTCATCTCCTTCTGTGCTAGGTGACTGGCTCCACTCACTCCATCAGCTCCCTGCTCCAGCAAAGCCTCCACCTCCCTGAGTAATAATAATAGTTATCATCATCATAAAAGAGCTAATGTTCCTTGGGAGCTTACTAGGCATTTTTTTAGGCACCTTATGCATATTGTTGAATCATCATGATAAGCCTCCTGCTGCTGCTGCTGCTGCTGCTGCATCGCTTCAGTCGTGTCTGACTATGTGACCCCATAGGTATCCAGATACCAGTAATAACAATATCATCCCACTTTGCAGAGGGGAAAAAGGAGAACAAACAAGTGAAGTGCCTTAAACAAGATCATAAAACCTGTGACAGCTGGGAGCTGGACCCAGCCATTGTGGCTGTGGCATCTGGTCATGTTCCTGCTGCTCCACACGGCCCTGTCAAAGCCCTTTGTTACCTACCAGGACATCAGCCCCAAGTTACAAATCTCAACCCCAGCTCCTCCCACTTCTGCCCTCTTTCATAGCAAACAAATGATTCTCCAGGCAGCTTTCTTGTAGGTTTATTTTTAAAATAGTCTATTTGGATGTTAGTCAGATCCATTGAAAACATGAAAGTGGGCTACATCTTTCCTCACTGTGATGCTTGTGTACTTGTCTTCCTCCAGTGGATTTTAAGAACGTGGATCCATTTTAAGAATGTGGATCTATTCAACAAAGTCGACAATTGTATATTGAAAGGAGCCTACTTGGACTGGCTTCTCTTTCTGGGTTTACACAACTCTAGTTGCCAGGCCCTGTGCTGGGCACTTAGTGAAGAAGGATCCTTAAAGGGACAATTAAGCATACTGGTCTGCAAAGAGCCAACCTTCTCATCACAGTATTTTCTCAGCACTGGCTGCACATGTGAATCACTCGGGGTAGTTTCAGCATAAATATCAGGGCCCTTGCCCCACCCTAGACTTTTTGAATCAGAATCTCTGGGGGTAAGGCCAGGACAGTGGTAGTTTTTCTGGAGCTCACCAGGTGACCAAATAATCAGCCCAAGCTTGCCTGTCCCCGCAGAGAGATGCACATGTAAATGAGTAATTAGAAGACCCTGCGGTTAAGATAAGAGCAGAGTGTTATAAATAGCATGAAGACAGAGCCACTGCTTCTGACCAGAGACCCTGCCAAGGACTTCACAGAGGAGGAGACGGTGACCTGGTCTAATTGGATGAGAAAATGCTCACACGGTAGAAAGGGAGTGGGGCCTGGATATTCCAGGCAGATCGAAGAGCAGGCATAAAGACAGAGTTATAGAAAAAGAAGACGCATTTTGAAAAGAAATAGGGTTCCCCCTGGCTAAACAGTAGGTGGGTGTCAATGGGGTAGAAGCCTAATCATTAATGGCCTTGGGTGCCCTGCTGGGTGCTGCACTTTAATCCTGCAAGTAAGGTTCCTGGCTATTGTAACCCAAGTATGAACCGATACTCTACTTCCCTTAGGTCATGTGAAAGAGGACTCGATATTTTTCTATAGGAATTTTATTATAAAAATTTAGGGAGGAAAAAAACAGAACTAAAACCAGAGAAAATCAAAGCAGAGAGACTAAATAAATTTTGAAATAATTAATATATGGAGTGCACCTTTGTCATCCCTGAAGAATGCTCAAGTAGAAGCCCTTATCAAACAATGATCATCTTCCCTTCTTTCCCATGAGTGTCTCTGAGTTCTTGTTACTTCCAGAAGCAAAAAGAAATTTCTTCATCTGCTTTAAATTCTCCTGTGAAGGAGGAGATAATGTCAGAGGCTCCTATTTGGAAAATATGGACTGTGCCTAAAAGTCATATTTTTCAAGGACAGAAGACAGCCAAAGCTTTCCATCTGGACGTGGCGCTCCCATTCTTCCCTGTACCCCAAGTGCTTTAATAAATCTCTTCATGGAAATGTGGGCCCTGCAAAATTGTAATTCTTAGAATTTAGCAGTATGATTATTTTCGGCAAGCAGTAGTGGCAATAAGCAATAGTAAGGATGGTCATTCACTGGTTGTACGACTGACTGCAAACAATTTCACCTCTCTGAGCCTTGTGTTTCTCAATTGCATCTTAGAGGTTACGCTTATTTCCACCAACTCTGAGATTCTGTGACTTCTATGGATTCTACATTTTTTTCCAGCCTTAAGCTTGGTGATCAAAATCACTTCTGATGCTAACTCACTATGATTCCTCTGACAGCCCATGAAAGCTATTTTACACCTTGGCACCCCCCTCCCCAGAGAAATCAGCTTAAAATGTTTTTCTTTGACAAAAATGTGGGCTTAGTTCTTAAAAATGCTGTCAGGTTGCATGCAGTTTGATGGAGCTGCTTAAGAAATCTGTCAACAGCATCCTGGGTTAAATTGTTGAGCAAGCAAACCAATCCTGTACTAATGTAGTTGAATATTTTCTGACAGCCTGCGATAGCTTCTTTAGCTCTTTATGTTCTGTCAACTAGTGGAGATAACTTCTTAAAGAAGGGTGAGTCTTTATGCATTAAAGAATGTCAAATGTAGTTCCATCACTTACATTTCAAGGGCATTCTATGCAAAGCTGCCCTAGGTCTCTGTTGTAATGCCCAGAAAAGTTCTGCTAGCCCCTGCTCCAAAGAAAACTATTTTGTTTCTTCTTAGAAGATGAAGGTTCATTTTTGTCTGAGTATTTGAATTGCATCAAGAAGGTGAAAAGCCCTTGCTTTGGATCCACAAAATTAAAACAAATTACTCAGGACTTTTTTGGGATGTCCTAGTCTCTTACCAAACAAACTGTGGAAAATTCCCAAAGAGATCAGAATACCAGACTACCTGACCTGCCTCCTGAGAAATCTGTATGCAGGTCAAGAAGCAACAGTTAGAACTGGACATGGAACAACAGACTGGTTCCAAATAGGGAAAGGAGTACGTCAAGGCTGTATATTGTCACCCTGCTTATTTAACTTATATGCAGAGTACATCATGAGACATGATGGGCTGGATGAAGCACAAGTTTGGAATCAAGATTGCCGGGAGAAATATCAATAACCTCAGATATCCTGATGACACCAATCTTATGGCAGAAAGCGAAGAAGAACTAAAGAGCCTCTTGATGAAAGTGAAAGAGGAGAGTGAAAAAGTTGGCTTAAACCTCAACATTCAGAAAACTGATCATGGCATCTGGTCCCATCACTTCATGGGAAATAGATGGGGAAACAATGGAAACATTGAGAGACTTTTTGGTGGGGGCTCCAAAATCACAGCAGATGGTGAGTGCAGCCATAAAATTAAAAGACACTTGCTCCTTGGATGAAAAGCTATGACCAACCTAGACAGCATGTTAAAAACCAGACACATTACTTTGCCAACAAAGGTCCATCTAATCAAAGTTACGGTTTTTCCAGTGGTCATGTATGGATGTGAGAGTCGGACTATAAAGAAAGCTGAGCACTGAAGAATTGATGCTTTTGAACTGTGGTGTTGGAGAAGACTCTTGAGAGTCCCTTGGTCTGCAAGGAGATCCAACCAGTCCATCCTAAAGGAAATAAACTCCAATACTTTGGCCACCTGATGTGAAGAACTGACTCATTGGAAAAGACCCCAATGCTGGGAAAGATTGAAGGCAGGAGGAAAAGGGGACGACAGAGGATGAGATGGTTGGATGGCATCACTGACTCAATGGACATGAGTTTGAGTAGGTTCCGGGAGTTGGTGATGGACAGGTAAGCCCGTCGGGCTGTAGTCCATGGGGTCGCAAAGAGTCAGACATGACTGAGTGACTCAACTGAACTGAACTGAGTCTCTTACCATCTCAGAGCTTCATAGCCTACCTCTTCCATTCCAAGAACCATCCCAACTGTTTCCATTAGCAGTTTAGAATGGTGGCCCAAACACAGATGGCTACTGGTCATACTCTGTATGTATATGTATATTTTGTAGGTATAAAGACTCTGATGCTGGGAGGGATTGGGGGCAGGAGGAGAAGGGGACGACAGAGGATGAGTTGGCTGGATGGCATCACCGACTCAATGGACATGAGTTTGACTGAACTCTGGGAGTTGGTGATGGACAGGGAGGCCTGGCATGCTGTGATTCATGGGGTCTCAAGGAGTCGGACATGACTGAGCGACTTAAATGAACTGAACTGAACTGATACTTTGCATGCGTGTGTGCTAAGTTGCTTCAGTCATGTCCGACTGTTTGTGACCCTATGGACTGTAGCCCACCAGGCTCCTCTGTCCATGGGATTCTCCAGGGAAGAATACTGGAGTGAGTTGCCATGCCCTCCTCCAAGGGATCTTCCCAACCCAGGGATCGAACCCGCATCTCTTGTCTCCTGCCTGGCAGACGGGTTCTTTACCACTAGCACCATCTGGGAAGCCCATATGTATACTTTACCCACACACTGTAAGTGTGAGACATACCGTTCAGCTGTTACTGCTGCCAAAATGTGACATCATTACATTATTAAGTGTTATGATGACAATCATCTAAATGTTCCAGTTCCCTGTTGTTCCGAGCACAGTTTGTGGACCAGCAGTGTTAGCATCACCTGGAACCTTGTGAGAAATAATCTAAAGCCTCACCCTAGATGCGCTAAATCAGAATCTGCATTTTAACAAAATATCCAGGTGATTTGTAAGCCCATTAAAGTTTGAGAAGCACTGGCTTAGAGTATAGACTTTGGAGTCAGACTAGCTGTGTGACTAGGCAGTGAAAATAAAATGTGCCGTTTACTAAGGGTTTAGTGGCACCATAACTGTGCCCAAGTCATCCTAATTACACCTAATAACACCTCTGAGCCCCTGTTCTTTTTTCTATAGGAAAAAAAACAAAGTAAATATATTTAATTCATCCAGCAAATAGCACCACCAACCTGCTCCATCCTAAACCCAGACATCATCCTTGATCCCCTCTTCTCCCCTGCCTTCATCCAGTCCTGACTGCCCTGCTTGCAGTCGATTCCATCTACTTTTCCCTGTCTGCACAGCCAACAGTTTAATTTTAACCATCATTTCCCTTGCCTGTACCACTGCAGTAGCCTCTTGATTGGTGTCCATCAACCATTCAGCTCAACTCAATCCATTCCTCACATAACATTAAAATACATATGATTTTAAAACTCAACCATAAAATGCCATAGAGACAACCTATGACAAAAACTCATCTGTAAGATGTAATAATTTCCAAGGGTAAGCAAAGCAACCTGGGTGTGACCTCAGAGAGGCATATTTGATGTGGTTCTCATGGATTCTAGGGAAAGGAAGACCAAAATGGAAGAATTTTGGTCTTCCTTTCCCTCCTCGCCCTCTCCATCCACCTCACCTCCTCTCTAAATCTCTTATGCTGTGAGAGTGGACATACATGCAGCAGTCTAGCTTTGAGATCAAGCACTTGCCTCCCTCAGGCTGATTTTTTTACTATCAAGTTTGCCTTCAGAGTATAATTTAAGTTCCCATGAAAATTCTCCTAAAGGAGAAAATACACTGATAAGCATCTTGTCTACCTATCAGTCTTGCTTCTTAGCATGTTAATAAATTTGCATTGTTTTATTCATCTGTCCTTCACGTGAAAGTAGTGGTCACTCAGTCATGTCTGACTCTTTGTGACCTCATGGACTGGAGCCCACCAGGCTCCTCTGTTCATGGAATTCTCCAAGCAAGAAAACTGGAGTGCATAGCCATTCCCTTCTCCAGGGGATCTTTCTGACCCAGAGATCAAACCCAAGTCTCCCATGAGGTCATGCGCCACCCAACCAACTAATTCTGAGTAGACTGATTAAATCACATTCTTGATACCTATATTGATTTGGTTGCAAAACAAGCCATCCAAATACATAGTGGCTTTAGGCACAACTATTTATTGAGCTCGTGATTCTGTAGGTCATAAATTTAGATTGGGCTAAACTGGCTGGTTCTGCTGATTTGAGCTCCCCTGGTTGACCTTGATTCGGACTCACACACGTAGCTATAATCAGCTGCCAGCCTGACTGAGGCTGGCTGACTGCCCGTTCTCCTCCACATGGTGTCTAATCCTCCAGTAGGCTTTCCTGGGCTTGATGGCAAGATGTCAAGAGCACCAAAAGGACAAGCCCCAATGTACAGGCCCTTTTCATTTTTCTGCTCATGTTACATATGCTCTGGTCCCATTGGCCAAAGCAAGTCACAAGGCTAAGTCCAGAGTCAGTGTAGGAGGGAACTACTAAAGGATGTGGATATTGGAAGCCATGAACAAATTGAACCATCCTTGCAAGCAATTCACCAAGCATCTGAAGTGGGTAGCCAGGACATATTGAGGACATCAAGGAACCACCAATCATTAAAGCCAGGCAGTTTCAGGCGTTATTAAGTCATTGTCTATTTTCAGTATATCCAATAACTGCAATATTCTATACCATTTTTTTAAAGTAAGGTCAACCTACAAGTATGAGATGAATTCAAACAAAAAAGCCCTTAATCCATGGGAGGCACTGCCACCACTCTCTTCTCTGTATTTGGGTGTCATCACTGTGAACACAAAATGTTAATGTCGTGGCTCATATCCATGCTATATTGTCAGGAATGGGAGCAGGCAATGAGAAGTCAATTCTCCCCCTTGGCATATAAGGGATCACCAGTTTCAACATCCACAGCAAATGTCAGATTTTTCTGGCCTTGCATGTAATTTGACTTTCTATGTTATGCTACTAGAACAAAAAGAGTGAAAAAATGTGTTTCCAAATACAACTAGTGAGAAGAACTCCTCATACTAACAAAACTAAATTAAAAACTGTCTAAAGTGGTTACATCAGAACTCTAGGGCAGATTTCAAAAAGACAAACTCAATTAAACCTATGTTATCTTCTGAAACATTCTGGAATATTCTGTGGGTATTGTGTGCCTGTAGGGGTGCCTGGTGAGCTAGTTCCCCCAGAGTCCTAAATAGGAAGTAAGATATGAGCCCACTCTTTTTGGCATCACCCATCAAACTATGTGGAACTATTTTCCTAATGCATCTTCACCTCTTGAGATTTCAGCCATCAGCAGGGGAAGAAGAAAGGACACTAATGTTTGATCTCTTAAACTTCTTTCTCTTTCCTTGGCTCTTTCTCCCAGAACAGAACTTCCTTTCTCAGTGGAATAGAAGCATCTCTTCTTCATTTCCTCCTTCCTTGTGTATGGTCTTTGATTTCTCCCATTCTCTTCCCAATCATAAACCTTATGACTCACAAGATAGTGGAAAGGGAGTAACACCTGAAAGGAAATAAAAAACATATTGAGTTATTATTTTCAAAATACCATCGCCATCTACTTGTTTTCAAAATTCTATTTTTGTTGCAGCAGAAGTGGAAACATTGTCCAAGAACAACATAAAAGAAATAATGTCTGTGTAATAGCAAGAATATCCCAAACCTTCACATAAAGATAAGCCAGAAAGGGATTTGTGTTGGTTACAATATCAGTCTTACATTTCTCTTGTCCTCTCTCCTTTTTGTCTATTAACCTTCCAGATATTAGTGGATGCAGAGCTGTATATTGGCGAAAAGATGGTTGTGGTTAAGAAATGTGGTTTAGAATCTTAGTTCTTCTACTTGCTAACTGTATGATCCAGACCAAATTCACCACATTTCCCTTGAGCCTCAGTTCAGTTCAGTTGCTCAGTCGTGTCCAACTCTGCGACCCCATGGACCACAGCACGCCAGGCCTCCCTGTCCATCACCAACTGCCAGAGTTCACTCAAACACATGTCCATCGAGTCAGTGATGCCATCCAGCCATCTCATTCTCTGTCGTCCCCTTCTCCTCCTGCCTTCAATCTTTCCCAGCATCAGGGTCTTTTCCAATGAATCAGCTCTTCGCATCAGGTGGCCAAAGTATTGGAGTTTCAGGTTGAGCATCAGTCCTTCCAATGAATATTCAGGACTGATCTCCTTGCAGTCCAAGGGACTCTCAAGAGTCTTCTCCAACACCACAGTTCAAAAGCATCAATTCTTCAGCGCTCAGCTTTCTTTATAGTCCAACTCTCACATCCATACATGACCACTGGAAAAACCATAACTTTGACTAGATGGACCTTTGTTGGAAAAGTAATGTGTCTGCTTTTTAATATGCTGTCTAGGTTGGGCATAGCTTTTCTTCCAAGGAGCAACTGTCTTTTAATTTCATGACTTCAGTCACCATCTGCAGTGATTTTGGAGCCCCAAAAAATAAAATCTGTCAGTTTCCACTGTTTCCTCATCTATTTGCCATGAAGTGATGGGGCCAGATGCCATGATCTTAGTTTTCTGAATGTTGAGTTTTAAGCCGACTTTTGCACTCTCCTCTTTCACTTTCATCAAGAGGCCCTTGAGCCTCAGCTTCCCTTTTGTGATATTGGGATAAAAATGCCTTTCCTCACAGCATTGTGATGAAAATCAAATAAAATCTATAAACAGACACCCAGTTCAGTACCTGAGCTATAATGGATTCTTGGTAAATGATACTATTATCATACCCTCAGTTAATAGATTTTTCTACTCAAAGCATTAACATCCAGTATCCCAATTCATCTCATCCCATGATTCACCCTCTAGCCTGCAGGTGTTACCAGCTTGTGTTATCAACTGCACACTTTTAATAGCTCAGCCTTTCTCTCTGCAAAGGTTTCCCAGCAAATCTGAACTCAAATTCTCCCCGAGGCTGGGGCAGGTAGGAGGGGAGGAAACGCGATTTCTCACCACCTGCCTGCAGTGTGGATGCCATTCTGTTTGCATAATCTCTTTATGCAATGCCTCGAGTCCAAATAGCTCATGAAGCACTTTATAAACTTCACTGACTCGACAAAGCATGTTACAAAGAGAAAAGTACTAGGCCCACCACTGGGATGGTTCCCCTACAGGGTACGGTGAAGATGTTGCAAAACCTGGCACAGTAGCTCTTCCCAGCAATTAGGAAGGCAGGTAAGGAGTAATGCTCTGTCTTCACCTGAGGGCACAGGGGAGTTGGACTCTTAAGAGGAAATGACCCAAGCTGGAAGTGTAATAAGAAAAGAGATGCCTGGCTTTCATAACCATGGGTAGCCAAGAAATTAGATTTGTGATGCACCTAGAGATTTAATTTGTTCTATTAAAGCCAGCATAGTGCTCAGAAAATAATAGATCCAGGCTTCTCACAGTGTGGCTGGAGAGGACCACACTGGAATCATTTGAGGTGTGTTTAAATAAGCAGGTCCCTGGGCTCACCCCACCTCTCTGGCTCATCCAGGGTATCTAGACTGAGGCCTGGGAGTCTGTATTTTAAAAGCAACCTCCAAAAATATTAAAAAGTAAAAGCAACCACCAGTGGTCATTTTGCCCCAGGAGGTTTGTCTTTTGTTTCATTTCCATCTCCTTATACTGCTATCTGGGAAATGGTAGAGAAGCAGCAGAAGAACAAGAACATCCCAGAGGGACCGAGTAGCAATGCTAAGGCACTCAGCTGCATGTGGGCCATGAAGATAAAGAAAACCTCTCCCTGCCTACCATCCATCCTCAAGAGAAAGTGAATATTTAAAAGTACAGCCTTATGCCTTTTCACAAGCGGAAGACTCCCATGAACTCCTACCATCAGTATCTCTGTTAGTCCCTTTCCAAATCTGTATTTTAAGTCTCATAAAGACTTCTTTTTTACTGAAGTATCTTAGATTTACAATATTGTGTTGGTTTCAAGTGATTCAGTTCTATATATATGTATATGTGTACACACACACACACATTCTTGTTCAGATTCTTTTTCATCAGAGGTTATTATAAGATTTTGAGTATAGTTCCCTGTGCTATAGAGTAGGTCCTTGTTATTTATCGATTTTATATATAGTAGTGTGTACATATTAATCCCAAAACTCCTGATTTATCCCTTCCTTTATAAAGACTTCTTAACTCAGCTGATTAGACCTTAATTTCCTTTAAGGCAATGGTTCTTGATATTTTTTCAGTCCAAGACTGCTTGAGACTCGTGGGAACTATGAATCCTCTCCTCACAAAATATTTACACACACACAATATTCAGGAGATAGCTCAGAGTCCTAGGACTTTAAGTGTGGTCCCTACACCAGTAGTATCAACCTCACCTGGGAGCTTGCTAGGAATGTAGATGCCATGTGTGACAAAATGGATGAATCTTGAGGGTATTATGCTAAGTGAAATAAGGCAGACAGAGAAAGACAAATACTCCATGATCTCACTTATATGGGGAATCTAAAAAAAAAAAACTCATAGAAACAGAACAGATTAGTGGTTGCCAGGGGTGGGAGGTAGGGGTAAGGTAATGGGTGAAGGTAATCAAAGGGTACAAACTTCCAGTTATAAGATGAATAAGTTCTGTAATAAGCAAAACATGATTTTGTTGTTCAGTCTCTCAGTCATGTCCGACTCTTTGCAACCCCATGAACTGCAGAACACCAGGCTTGCCTGTCCTTCACTGTCTCCCAGAGTTTGCTCAAACTCATGTCCATTGAGTCAGTAATGCCATCCATCTCATCCTCTGTCGCCCCCTTCTCCTGCCTTCAAAGTTTGGTGACTATAGTTAGTAAATCTGTGTTTCATATTCGAAAGTTGCTAAGAGAGTAGATTTTAAAAGTTTTCACCACACACACACAAATTTGTAACTATGAGGTGATGGATGTGTTAACTAATCTTATCGTGGTAACCATGTTGCAATGTATACAAATATAAAATCACTACTTGCACATCTTGGGCTTCCCTGGTAGCTCAGTCAGTAAGGAATCCACCTGCATGCAGGAGACCCAGGTTCGATTCCTGGGTTGGGAAGATCCCCTGGAGAAGGAAATAGCAACCCACTCCACTTTCATGCCTGGGAAATCCCATTGACAGAGGAGCCTGGCAGGCTACATGTCATAAGGTCAGACACAATTTAATGACTGAACTACCATGACCATTTCCACATCTTAAACTTACAAATGGTACATGTCAATTATATCTCAATAAAGTCAGGAGGGGGAAGGAATGTAGATACTTGACAAAATTCAACATCCTTTCAATGGTTAAAAACTACTTACAACACATTGAGTATAGAAGGAATGTACTTCAATGTAATAAAGGCCATAGATGACAAACTCATAGCTAACATCATACTCAAGGGGGAAAGGTTGAAAGCTTTCCACTAAGATCAAGAACAAGATGTACCCACTCTTACAATTCCTATTCGACACAATTCAACAGTGTTTTAAAGTCCTAGCCAGAGCAACTAGGCAAGGCAAAGACAAAAAAAAAAAAGATGTCCAAATAATAAAGGAAGAAGACTGTCTCTGCAGATTTCATAATCACATACATGTATAACACACACACACAGATTATGTATACACACACACACATATATATGTACACATATGTATATCTCCCTAAAGATTCCACCAAAAAACTGTTAGAATTAATAAACAAATTCAGTAAAGTCAGAGGATACAAAATCAACATGTAAAAATCAGTTGCATATCTATACACTCACAACAAAATATCTGAAAAAGAAAACAGTCCAATTTAGAATAGCATTAAAAAGATTTTAAAACTTAGGAAGAAGTTTACCCAAAATGGGAAAGATCTCTGCACTAAAAATTATAAAACACTGATGAAAGAAATTGAAGAAGACACAATACAATGAAAAGATGGCTCATGTTCATGGATCAGAAGAATCAGTATAATTAAAATGTCCATACTACCCAAAGCCATCTATAAGTTCAGTGCAATCCCTATCAAATATCCAATGGCATTTTTCACAAAAATAGGAAAAATGATCCTAAATTTTGTATGGAATCATGTAAGACCCCGAATAGTCAAAGCAATCCTGAGGAAAGAACAAAGCTGGATTCATCGCACTCCATAACTTCAAACTATATTACAAAGCTATAGTAGTGACAACATTATGTTATTGGCATAAAAACTGACATATAGACCGACAGAACAGAAACAACAGCCCAGAAGTAAACCCACACATATGTGATAAACTAATATTTGACAAGGAAGCCAAGAATACACAGTGGGGGAAAGATAGTCTCTTCAATAAATGTTGGGAAAATTGGATATTCAGATGCAAAGGAATGAAATTAGATCCCTATCTTACACCACTCAAAAACACTAACTCAAAATGAATAAGACATAAACATAGGAATGAAACCGTAAATTTTCTAGAAGACACAGGATTTAAGAAGATCCTTGACATTGGTCTTAGTAAGGATTTTTTGGATGTGGCAACAGAAGCTAAAATAAGCAAATGAGACTATATCAAACTAAAAAGCTTCCACACAGCAAAAGAATCAGCAAAATTAAAAGGCATCCTAGAGAATGGAAAAATATTTGTAAACCATCTATCTAATAAAGAGTGAGTATCCAAAATATGTAAGGAACCCATACAACTCAACAAAACTCAAAGCAAAAATCAAATCATCCAACTAGAAACTAGGCAAAGGACTTGAATAGACATTTCTCTAAAGAAAACAACAAATGGCCAACAGGTAGGTGAAAAAATACTTAGCATCACTAATCATCAGGGAAATGCAAGTCAAAACCACAATGAGTCAAACGGCACACCTTTTAACTGTCTATTATCAAAAAGACAAGAGACAGCAAGTATATGCGAGGCTGTGGAGAAAAGGGAACCCTTGTGCACAGCTAAATGGAAAACAGTATGGAGGTTCCTCAAAATGTTTTAAATACCACTACCATATGATCCTGCAATCCCACCTATGGGTATATATCCAAAGGAAATGAAATTGCAATCTCAGAGAAATATCTGCACCCTCATGTTCATCATAGCATTATTTTATAATAGCCAAAGCATGGAAATAATCTACGTTTCCATCAGTGGATGGATAGATAAAGAAAATGAATACAATGTAATATCATTTATCCATAAAGCAAGAAGGAAAGCACACCTTTTGCAGCTACATGGATGGACTTTGAGGTCATTATGCTAAGTGAAATAAGTCAAGTAGAGAAAGACCAATATTGTATGTTTTCATTTATATGTGGAAGCTAAAAACAGCTGAACTTATAGAAACACAGAGTAGAATGGTGGCTACCATGGCCTGGGCGGTGGGGGGCAGGGGCAGATGTTGATCACAGAACACAAACTTTCAACTATAAGATGAGGATCTAATGTATCTGGGGCTCAAGTATACAGCAGTATGGTAACTATAATTGACTGATGTATTCATACTTGAAAATTAAGAGAGTAAATTTTAAATATTATCACCACAGACAGAAAAGGTAATTATGGCAGGGGATAAAGGTTTCAACTAACCTTGTTGTTGAAGTGAAAGTATTAGTTGCTCAGTCATGTCTGACTCTTTGTGACCCATGGACGGTAGCCCACTAGACTTGTTGTTAGTTAAATATATGTGTGTGGGTGTGTATTAGGTAAATATATATTTATAATGTATACATGTATCAGATATCACATTGTACACTTTACACTTACGTGTATGTCAATAATATCTCTGTAAAACTGGACGAAAAATGTAAATGTAGATGCTTGGTCCTCACCTCAGAATGGCCAAGATAGGGACTTCCCTAGCAGTCAAGTGGTTACGATTTCACACTTACACTGCATGGGTCGTGGGTTCGATTCATGGTTGGGAAACTAAGAGCTAAGATCCCACGTGCCATGTGGCTTAATGATAATAATAAAGTTTAGCTTAAAAAAAAAAAGAACTACCAAGATATGATCTGCATTTTAACAAGAGTCCCAGGGAATCTGTATGCTCATTACATTTTGAAAAACTGTACAGAAGATACAGCTATGTTTGCAGTGCTCAACCTGGGGAAATGTACTGTTGAAAATGTCCCCCAGGTGATTCTAGCATACAATCAGTGTGGAGAGCCATAGCTTTAAACCAGTGCTTCTCAAACTTTAGCAAGCTTGAAAAACCACCGATTGCAGGGCCATACTCCCAGAATGATTCAGTATACCTGGGGTGGAGCCTGAGAGTCTGTACTTCTAAAAAGTTTCTAGATCATGCTGCTGCTCTTGATAGGGAATGAAACCATGAGACATTTTCTATCCCCACCATCCATGGCCCAAACTCCTAATTCAAAAACAAGTTGAAGAAGCAGAATGATTCTGAGGATAAAAAGAATCATTCTTCACAACTATTCCAGTTTTCCCTACCAATCTGTTTCCACAAGCCCAGGGCAAGGGTAAAGTACACTTGACTTGGAAATTAGGCAAGCTGGGGTAATTTTTATATTGAACAATTAGGATGCTGGGTAGTGCACCAGAAAATTTCACTTCCCCTCTTCCCAGCCAACACTGTGACTCTCCATTTTCAAGACAGTTCTTTCCAGCTCCTTGAGTGAAATCTAGAACAGAACCCATAGGTCCTTATCATTCTTAGGTCTAAAAAATCCTCGGCAACTTTAGTTCTCCAAACAGTTCGAGTTCAGTCATTAATATGTCCAGCCTACTTTAATAAACAGAACTCCTATTTACAGCTTTCCTCTCCCACAACTACCAGCCTGCCTCCAGGGAAGAGGCTGAATTCACCCCTCTCGACTTTCCCACTTCCCCATCCCCAGTTCAGCGCTAGGGTTCCTTCCAGCTCCTCCAGATTTGGAGAAGTATAAGTAGATATTTTTATTTATTTATTTATTGGCCACACCCAGGGGCATGCACGATCTTAGTTCCCTGACCAGGGATCGAACCTGTGCCTCCTGCATTGGAAGCGTAGAGTCTTAACCACTGGACCTCCAGGGAAGTCCCTGGAGAAGCATAGATAGAGGTGAGGGTCAGAAAGGGTCTAACTTAATCCATACTGTCACTGCCAGACTTTAAACTTGGTAGGCAACACTCCAGGTGGTACCATTCCCATGGATTCCAGAGTGAATATCTGCCCCCACCCCTGGGAATTCTGGGCCTCTATTTTCCTGAGGCTGACTGTCTTCTCCAGCTGACCTCTTTGGAAGCCTCCTTTGACTCTTGTCACCCCAGCTCCTATTCAATAACCTCTTACTACTGCTGCTGCTGCTGCTAAGTTGCTTCAGTCATGTCCGACTCTTTGCGACCCCATAGTCAGCAGCCTACCAGGTCCCTCCATCCCTGGGATTCTCCAGGCCAGAACACTGGAGTGGGTTGCCATTTCTTTCTCCAATACATGAAAGTGAAAAGTGAAAGGGAGGTTGCTCAGTCGTGTCCGACTCTTCATGACCCTATTGACTGCAGCCTACCAGGCTCCTCTGTCCATGGGATTTTCCAGGCAAGAGTACTGGAGTGGGATGCCATTGCTTTCTCTGCCTCTTACTACTGGAAACCCTTAACCCTGGGAAGATGACCTGTTGGCCATTCTTTATAGGAAATGCCTGTCCTGTTCTCCATGTGAATTCTGACAATGCCAAGTGTTCTGGCCATACCATATGGTGGAATTGCGTTCTACTCCCATGGATGGCATAGCTCCCCACCTTCTCTTATGGGCATCTTGAGCCACCTGTATTTAGTCTTCTTGATATGAATCAAAACCTTGACATGAATCAAAAATCAAAAAAAGTCAAAGGGTTTCTTTGTAGCCTCATAATCCAGAGCATTTCATTATTGCTCCCCCTCTCAACATGGCTGCCGGTGTGGCATATAGAAGTATGGTTGGCTTCTCTCTTTTCTCTGTCACTTCCCTACTCATCTCACTCATTTTGGACTTGGATCATCCTAGAAGGGAGAGCAGGGGGGAAGAGTGAAGTTAAGAGACAGGAAAGAACTTACTCTTTCTTTCATGAGGTGTTTCGAGGGAGACCTTGGAAATTCCCCGCTGGGAAGCTGCGTGCCCTTTCCCCTGTCTTGCACAATGCGTGTCTTCTGACTGGTTGTTGACCCTCAATAGTTCTTACAGTGCTGGTCCTCAACCTCTATGCTCCAAGAGCCCACATTTGAGCAGAGTTCTTTTTAAAACATTCCAGGCTGGTCAAGGTCTGGTTCCCAGGAAACACACATTTAATTTGTTCCCCTAGTGTTCCCTCAGAGAAGGCGATGGCACCCCGCTCCAGTGCTCTTGCCTGGAGAATCCCATGGACGGAGGAGCCTAGTGGGCTGCAGTCCATGGGGTCATGAAGAGTCGGACACGACCGAGCAACTTCACTTTCACTTTTCACTTTCACACATTGGAGAAGGGAATGGCAACCCACTCCAGTGTTCTTGCCTGGAGAATCCCAGGGACGACGGAGCCTGGTGGGCTGCCGTCTATGGGGTCGCACAGAGTCGGACACAACTGAAGTGACTTAGCAGCAGCAGCAGCAGCAGTGTTCCCTTGAGTCCCCATAAAAATTATTGCAACCACTGAAATTGTAACTGTGTACTGTTTCCAGAGTGATGCCCCCCCTTTTTTGGTAAATCCAAGGGATTAGGGGGAAAAAAAGAATTTTCCAGAATACATACAGGTAGTTTCCAGATTTTGGATAGGTTGTGTTCCAAGAGTTTATTTATAAGGTCTTTCAAATTTAGAACATATTTGCTAACAAAAATGGTGTCCAGGAAAGTAGGTTTTCTGATTAACCCCCCAAACTTAGTGTAGTGTGATTTTGTTTAGTTTGGTGCAAGAGATCCTGAGACAACTTTGTGCTGGCACTGAGCAGGGTTGCAGCTGTAGCAGCCACTGTTAATGCCCCGTCCCTGACACCCAACAGATGCTCGATAAATATTGCATACACCGATGCATTAATGCATGAATAAATGAATCTTAGTTGAAGAGGGCACAGACTTGCAGTCTGACAGGCTTGGGTCCATCTTTTACTTGTCTTATGACACTGGGGAAATCACTTACTCTTCATGAGCCTTGTTTTCCTTATGTGTGATATGGAGATAATAAAACGCTGTAAGGACAAAATGAGATGCAGTATGTAGAGCAGCAGGTAGAATGCCTTTAACATGGGCTTTTGATAATGTTAATATCATTATAATACTCTTGAATGAATTAATAACCTGCCGAGTGAATATGTCAATCAAGAAGAGAACAGTCTCATCTCTCTAACTGCGAGTAACTTTGCCCTTCCCCAAAGGTTGCATTTGGCAGTATCTGGAGACATTTGGGGTCATCATAAATGGTGATGGAGGGATTGTTATGGGCTTCTATTGGGTAGGGGGCTTCCCTGGTGGCTCAGATGGTAGCATCTGCCTTCAATGCAGAAGACCCGCATTCGATCCCTGGGTCGGGAAGACCTTCTGGAGAGGGGAATGGCTACCCACTCCAGTATTCTTGCCTGGAGAATCCCCATGGACAGAGCAGCCTGGCAGACTACAGTTCGTGGGGTCTCAAAGAAACAGACACAACTGAGTGACCACTTTCACTTTCTATTGGGTAGAGTCTAGTGATAACTGTTAACTTCCTACAATACACAGGGCAGTCCCCCCAACAAAGACTCAAATGTCAGTTATGCTGAGATTAAGAAATCTTGCTATGTATTTGCAGGACACACGGTTGGGTGGTATACTTTCTTCCTTCTGTCTGACTCCAGCTATTCCCTTGTTCTTCTCCACCTCCAGCATCTTTAGAGTTGAGGACTCCTAGCGTTGAAAGAGACTATCTTACTTTGGTTTCCCTCAAAATCACACCCTGAGACAAGGTTCAAGTGAAAGATATTAGGGAGGTGAATGAAACAACATTAGGAGAGTGAAGAAGTGAGTCAGGGAGCAGAAGGCAGATAATAAAGGGCGCAGAGTCAGCTGCCACAGTGGGCACCTAAACCCAGGAACCAGAGCCGAACTTTGCTCAAAGTTACCCCACTGTGGGGCCGAGCTGGAGTATTTATCCGTGAACCCACAGCAATCCTTAGTCAAGGGCTGCTCCCAGGATGTTGATTGCCTGTCTTCGTTGGTCTTACACGTGAGTGGTGAAGGAGGATTTGTACGCCAAAGAGAAATGCAGCAAAACACAGGTGCTGGGAGTTGGAAGTCAGGCCAGTGTGCCCTGGTGTAGTAAGAGTGATGGGCTGTGAGCAGGGTAATGACAGCTTGTGTTACACAGCTTTGTCCCCATGGCTTTGCTCTGGAGTCTTGGGCCTTGGATGGAAATTCTGGGTGCAACATTGACTTGCTCTGTGACCTTGAACAAGATACCAATCTAACCTCGGTCTCCTCCACTGTAGAGTACAAATGACAGTGGTGCCAACCTCATAGGGCTACTGCGAGGACGATACAAGAAAATGCAAGTGAAACAAGTCCCTCGCTCAGACAGCCTTAGCTATTATTGTGCTAAAGGTCATAATAATAGCTAAGCACAGTTGAGAATTGACTTCGTGCCAGGCACCCTTTTAAGTATGTGCTGTACACTGACTCATTTAATCTTCCCAATGCCTCTTGGAGGTAGAAGCCATCATTATCCCCATGTTGTGGGTAAATACAAGGTACTGAGAGGTCAGCCACATCAAGTCGTGTACCCTGAGATAAGATCTGAAGGTTAGAAGCCATCCGTTATACAAAGAAGGAGAAAAGGACATTCCAGAAGGAGGAATTATACGATGTTCATGTATGCGAAATCAGAGTCCTCTTTAAACTCTTTCTCTCCTTGTGTGGTGACAAAGTCAGACACTGTGAAAAATGACCAAATATTTCCTGATGATCCAAGTGCCAGGTGCAATCACTCACCTGAATTGCATGGTGACATTTTGCCCAAGCCCTGTGCTCGCCAAACCAAGCGGTGGGTGGCTGCTCCATCCTCAGGAATGCAGTCTCTCTCAGCAGAGCCTGCAATTACAATGAAACCTGACCTTTGCAGTTTCATCTTCAGGCTTTTGAAATGAAGATGTCGGGATTCAAAATTGGACAACGTTGTCAGCGGGGAGACGCCTGGAAGCAGAAGAATATTTATGGTAAAAAAAAAACTTGAGCTCTCAAAGGACCAGCTAAATTACAGTTGGCACAAGGCATATTAGAGCTTGTCCAGATTTACTGTCAGCCCTCTGAATTCACGGTCTTAAAAGGCAATAAATTGTGGGAGGAGTATACTGCTTAAGCAGATCAGAGGTAAAAATGAAAATGAAGAGCCTAGAAAATGTAAATTATTGAATTCCAAACTTTTCTCTTAAATTTTATCAAAATAGAAGGTTTCCTTACATGAACTGGAGTATTATTAAGGAAACTGAAATTCCTGTTACCATCTTATTCTTCAGTCTGATTCTTCTCCCCCATATGGTGGGCGAGGGCATCTCAGGATGTTTGAAGAAGAAAAAAGATGGAGCAAGAGCCAGCAAATGAGTTAATACCAGTTTGCTCATTTATTCTGTTTGCCCTCTCATGCTATAGAATTGTGAACACTAAATCTAGAAATTGAAAACATGTTAAAAATGAAAACAAGGTTCACCATGGATATCCTGTAAGACTTTATGGTATTAAGCATAGATGTTATTCCTTTCATGACACACCCATCTATAATACAAATATCCTTAATTTATAAGTAAATCTAACACACTTATCAAGTTAGAAAGTACTATATCAGCTTTATGTGCAGTATAATAAAGGGATGATGATTAAACTTCATTCATACCATCCTTAATACGCAAAATATTTCTCCCAAGAAAGCTGAAAAGAAATTAAACCAAAAAAAATGTGAACATAAAAGAATGCAGAACAAGGTTTAATCGGTGGGGAAAATCTGTATTTTAACCTTGCTTAATGAGATGACAATTGCCTTCAGAGAAGGCAATGGCAAGCCATTCCAGTGCTCTTGCCTAGAAAATCCCATGGATGGAGGAGCCTGGTGGGCTGCAGTCCATGGGGTCACTCAGTCGGACACGACTGAGCGACCTCACTTTCACTTTTCACTTTCACACATTGGAGAAGGAAATGTCAACCCACTCCAGTGTTCTTGCCTGGAGAATCCCAGGGACGGGGGAGCCTGGTGGGCTGCCGTCTATGGGGTCGCAAGAGTCGGACACGACTGAAGCGACTTCACAATGAGATGACAACTTTGTGCTGCCTCCACCCCGTATATCCACCTGGGTGCCACTATCAGCCAACCTGCCCTCTCTCACTCTCCCTATAACATATGCCATCTAGTTCTCCCAGTAATGATATAAGCAAAGACAAAAACTACAAGATAAATAGGAAACACAAACAGTCTTTAAATATATTTCACCTAGAATAACCATGCCCACGAGAGTCAAAAGTGGTGAAATTCTATCCAACTTGCAAAATATAACAATAAAATCTCTTCTTTCCTCAAACCAGCTCCTAGGAAATGAGATTCCACACCCCCACACCCCCCATTATAACCCAGTTGAATTTTTAACAGGCAGGACAATGAAAAAGATCTTCCTTATGTCTAACTGAAATTCTTAATCTTGCACTTTAAAACACATTTCCTTTTGATTGTCTTCACTCAATATAGGGAAACTTTCATTTACCTAATGTCTGTTTTCTTATTTCCTTTTACCTTCTCTGAACCATTCAGTTTCACTGTCATTCTTACTTCCATATAATCTAGGCATTTTCTGAGCTATGCATGAACTCTCTAAAGTTTTTTTTTATTTTATTTTTGGCCGTTCTGGGTCTTCGTTGCTATGGGGGCTTTTCTTTAGTTGCAGCAAGCAGTGTCTACTCTCTAGTTGCAGCATACAGGCTTCTCATTGTAGTGGCTTTATCTTGTTGTGGAACACGGGTTCTAGGGTCCACAGGCTTCAGCAGTTGCCACACAGGGGCTCAGTATTTGCAGTTCCCAGGCTGTAGAGCACAGACTCAATAGTTGTGGTGCCCTGGCTTAGTTGCTCCGCGGCATGTGGGTTCTTCCCAGACCAGGGATCGAACCCATGTCTCCTGCATGGGCAAGCAGATTCTTTACTACTGAACCATCAGAGAAACCCTCTATGGTTCTTCTTCATGAGTTTTGTAATACAGAATTACATAGTTTCTTTATTTTTTTTTAATTTTTTAAAATTAATTTATTTTTTATTGGAGGCAAATTATTTTACAATATTATATTGGTTGGTTTTGCCATACATTGACATGAATTCGCCCCAGGTTTACATAAGTTCCCCCTCCTGAACCCCCCTCAAGTGACAAAGACTATACATAAGCTATTTTATTTCAAATGTATTTATTATAGATAAAAATACATTCCCTTTGTAAAAAAAATTAAACAGTATAGAAGCATGTGGATTAAAAAGTAAATGAAAGTCCTATTTAAATCCACTACCGTTTCTAAGAAAGTAACTACATTTAAAATTTTGATGTGTCCTCTTGGACTATTTATTGTCTTTGCATTTACAGACCTATGTATGTAAACATACTCAGTTGAACCTTGAACAATTTTTACTGCACAGGTCATTAAGAGCACTGACCTCCCACCCCCATGTAGTCAAAAATATCTGTACAATTTTTGCCTCCCCAAAACTTAACTATTAATGCCTACTTTGGACTGGAAGCCTTACTGATAACATAAATATCCAATTAACACATATTTTGTATGTTATAAGTATTAGATACTGTATTCTTACACTTGTTGTTGTTCAGTCACTGAGTCATGTCCGATTCTTTGCGACCCCATGGACTGCAGCTCGCCAGGCTTCCCTGACCTTCACTATCTCCTGGATTTTGCACAGATTCACGTCTGTTGAGTCAGTGATGCCATCCAACCATCTCATTCTTTGCTGCCCACGTCTCCTCCTGGCCTCAATCTTTCCCAGCATCAGGGTCTTTTTCAATGAGTCAGCTCTTTGCATCAGATGGCCAAAGTATTGAAGTTTCTGCATCAGTCCTTCCAATGGATATTCAGGACCGATTTGCTTTGGGATGGACTGATTGGATCTCCTTGCAGTCCAAGGGACTCTCAAGAGTCTTCTCCAGCACTACAATTCAGTTCAGGCGCTCAGTCGTGTCCGACTCTTTGCGACCCCATGAATCACAGCACGCCAGGCCTCCCTGTCCATCACCAACTCCCGGTGTTCACACAAACTCATGCCCATTGAGTCGGTGATGCCATCCAGTCATCTCACCCTCTGTCGTCCCCTTCTCCTCCTGCCCCTAATCCCTCCCAGCATCAGAGTCTTTTCCAGTGAGTCAACTCTTCGCATGAGGTGGCCAAAGTATTGGAGTTTCAGCTTTAGCATCAGTCCTTCCAATGAACACCCAGGACTGATCTCCTTTAGAATAGACTGGTTGTATCTCCTTGCAGTCCAAGGGACTCTCAAGAGTCTTCTCCAACACCACAGTTCAAAAGCATCAATTCTTCAGCGATCAGCTTTCTTCACAGTACAACTCTCCCATCCATACATGATTACTGGAAAAACCATAGCTTTAATTATACAGACCTTTGTCAGTAAAATGATGTCTCTGCTTTTCAATACTCTGTCTAGGTTTATCATAGCTTTTCATCCAAGGAGCAAGCGTCTTTTAATTTCATGGCTGCAGTCACCATCTGCAGTGGTTTTGGAGCCCAGAAAATAAAGTCTGTCACTGTTTCCATTGTTTCCCCATTTATTTGCCATGAAGTGATGGGACCGGATGCCATGATTTTAGTTTTCTAAATGCTGAGTTTTAAGCCAGCTTTATCACCCTCCTCTTTCACTTTCTTTTTTTAAAAAATTAGTTTATTTATTTTAATTGGAGGCTAATTACTTTACAATATTGTAGTGGTTTTTGCCATACATTGACATGAATCAGTCATGGGTGTACATGTGTCCCCCATTCTGAACCCCCCTCCCACCTCCCTCCCCATCCCATCCCTTAGGGTCATCCCAGTGCACCGGCCCTGAGCACCCTGTCTCATGCATCAAACTTGTACTGGTGATCTGTTTCACATATGGTAATATACATGTTTCATTGCTATTCTCTCAAAACATCCCACCCTCGCCTTCTCCCACAGAGTCCAAGAGACTGTTCTTTACCTCTGTGTCTCTTTTGCTGTCTCGTATATAGGGTCATTGTTACCATCTTTCTAAATTCCATATATATGCGTTAATATACTGTATTGGTGTTTTTCTTTATGACTTACTTCACTTTGTATAATAGGCTCCAGTTTCATCCACCTTATTAGAACTGATTCAAATGCATTCTTTTTAATAGCTGAGTAATATTCCATTGTGTATATGAACCACAGCTTTCTTATCCATTCATCTACCGATGGACATCTAGGTTGTTTCCATGTCCTGGCTATTGTAAGCAGTGCTGCGATGAACAGTGGGGGACATGTGATTCTTTCAGTTCTGGTTTCCTTGGTGTGTATGCCCAGGAGTGCGATTGCTGGATCATATGGCAGTTCTATTTCCAGTTTTTTAAGGAATCTCCACACTGTTCTCCATAGTGGCTGTACTGGTTTGCACTCCCACCAACAGTGTAAGAGGGTTCCCTTTTCTCTGCACCCTCTCCAGCATTTATTGTTTGTAGACATTTTGATAGCAGCCATTCTGACCAGTGTGAGATGGTACCTCATTGTGGTTTTGATTTGCATTTCTCTGATTATGAGTGATGTTGAGCATCTTTTCATGTGTTTGTTAGCCATCTGTATGTCTTCTTTGGAGAAATGTCGGTTTATTTCTTTGGCCCATTTTTTGATTGGATCATTTATTTTTCTGGAATTGAGCTGCATGAGCTGCTTTTATATTTTTGAGATTAATTCTTTGTCAGTTGCTTCATTTGCTATTATTTTCTCCCATTCTTAAGGCTGTCTTTTTACCTTGCCTATAGTTTCTTTCATTGTGCAAAAGCTTTTAAGTTTAATTAGGTCCCATTTGATTACTTTGGCTTTTATTTCCATTACTCCAGGAGGTGGGTCATAGAGGATCCTCCTGTGATTTATGTCAGAGAGTGTTTTGCCTATGTTTTCCTCTAGGAGTTTTATAGTTTCTGGTCTTACATTTAGATCTTTAATCCATTTTGAGTTTATTTTTGTGTATGGTGTCATAAAGTGTTCTAGTTTCATTCTTTTACAAGTGGTTGACCAGTTTTCCCAGCACCACTCGTTAAAGAGATTGTCTTTTCTCCATTGAATATTCTTGCCTCCCTTGTCAAAGATAAGGTGTCCATAGGTGCGTGGATTTATCTCTGGGCTTTCTATTTTGTTCCATTGATCTGTATTTCTTCTTTGTGCCAGGACCATACTGTCTTGATGACTGTAGCTTTGTGGTATAGTCTGAAGTCAGGCAGGTTGATTCCTCCAGTTCCATTCTTCTTTCTCAAGATTGCTTTGGCTACTCAAAGTTTTTTGTATTTCCATACAAATTGTGAAATTATTTGTTCTAGTTCTCTGAAAAATACCATTGGTAGCTTGATAGGGATTGCACTGAATCTATAAATTGCTTTGGAATAGTATATTCATTTTCGCTATATTGATTATTCTGATCCATGGACTTGGTATATTTCTCCATCTATTTGTGTCATCTTTGATTTCTTTCATCAGTGTTTTGTAGTTTTCTATATGTAAGTCTTTCATTTCTTTAGGTAGATTTATTCCTAAGTATTTTATTCATTTCATTAATGGTGAATAGAATTGTTTCCTTAATTTCTCTCTGTTTTCTCATTGTTAGTGTATAGGAACGCAGTGGATTTCTGTGTGTTAATTTTATATTCTGCAACTTTACTATATTCATTGATTACTATAGTAATTTTCTGGTGGTGTCTTTAGGGTTTTCTATGTAGAGGATCATGATATCTGCAAACATGGAGAGTTTTACTTCTTCTTTTCCAATCTGGATTCCTTTTATTTCTTTTTCTTCTCTGATTGCTATGGCTAAAACTTGCAAAACTATCTTGAATAGTAGTGGTGAGAGTGGGCACCCTTGTCTTGTTCCTGACTATAGGGGAAATGCTTTCAATTTTTCACCACTGAGGATAATGTTTGCTGTGGGTTTATCATATATGTCTTTTATTATGTTGAGGTATGTTCCTTCTATGCCTGCTTTCTGAAGGATTTTTATCATAAATGGATGTTGAATTGTGTCAAAGGCTTTCTCTGCATCTATTGAGATAATTGTAAGAAACTACTATCAGCAACTATATGCCAATAAATTGGACAACTTGAAAGAAATGGACAAATTCTTGGAAAAGTATAACCTTCCAAAACTGAACCAGGAAGAAATAGAAAATTTAACAGACTCATCACAAGCATGGAAATCGAAACTGTAATCAAAAATCTCCCAACAAACAAAAGCCCGGGACCAGATGGCTTCACAGGTGAATTCTACCAAAAATTTAGAGAAGAGTAACACCTATCCTGGAGAAGGCAATGGCACCCCACTCCAGTACTTTTGCCTGGAAAACCCCATGGACGGGGGAGCCTGGTAGGCTGCAGTCCATGGGGGTCACTAAGAGTCGGACATGACTGGGCAACTTCACTTTCACTTTTCACTTTCATGCACTGGAGAAAGAAATGGCAACCCACTCCAGTGTTCTTGCCTGGAGAATCCCAGGGACAGGGGAGCCTGGTGGGCTGCCATCTATGGGGTCGCACAGAGTCAGACACAACTGAAGCGACTTAGCAGCAGCAGCAACACCTATCCTACTCAAACTCTTCCAGAAAATTGCAGAGGAAGGTAAACTCCCAAACTCATTCTATGAGGCCACAATTACCCTAATACCAAAACCAGATAAAGATGCCACAAAAAAAGAAAACTACAGGCCAATGTCACTGATGAACATAGATGCAAAAATCCTTAACAAAATTCTAGCAAACAGAATCCAACAACATATTAAAAAGATCATACATAACCCTGTATACGAGACAGCAAAAGAGACACAGATGTATAGAACAGTCTTTGGGACTCTATGGGAGAGGGTGAGAGTGGGATGATTTGGGAGAATAGCATTGAAACACGTATGTTGTCATATGTGAAACGAATCACTAGTTCAGGGTCAATGCATGTTATAGGATGCTCGGGGCTGGCATGCGGGGATGACCCAGAGGGAGGGTAAAGGGAGGAGGGAGGTGGGAGGGGGGTTCAGGAGGGGGAACTTATGTAAACCCGGGGCAAATTCATATCAATGTATGGCAAAACCAACCAATATAATATTGTAAAATAATTTGCCTCCAATAAAAAATAAATTAATTACCTAAAAAAAAAATTTAAAAAAAATTAAAAAAAATAAAAAGAAAAAGAAAATACACAATTAGAAAGAAAAAATAAATAAATAAAAAGATCATACATCATAACCAAGTTGGTTTTATCCCAGGGATGCAAGGATTCTTCAATATTCACAAATCAATCAATGTAATACACCACATTAACAAATTGAAAGATAAAAACCATATGATTATCTCAATAGATGCAGAGAAACCTTTGACAAAACTCTTTCACTTTCATCGAGAGGCTCTTTCATTATTCTTCGCTTTCTGCTATAAGGGTGGTGTCATCTGCATATCTGAGGTTCTTGATATTTCTCCTGCAATCTTGATTCTAGCTTGTGCTTCATCCAGCCCAGCATTTTGCATGATGTAATCTACATATAAGTTAAATAAGCAGGGTGATGATATACAGCCTTGACTGTATATACTCCTTTCTCGATTTGTAACCAGTCTATTGTTCTATGTCCAGTTCTAATTGTTGCTTCTTGACCTGCATAAAGATTCCTCAGGAGGCAGGTCAGGTGGTCTGGTATTTCCATCTCTTGAAGAATTTTCCACGGTTTGTTGTGATCCACACAGTCAAAGACTTTAGCATAGTCAATGAAGCAGAGATAGATGTCTTTCTGGAACTCCCTTACTTTCTCCATGATCCAATAAATGTTGGCAATTTGACTTTTGGTTCCTCTGCCTCTTTGAAACCCAGCCTGTTCGTCTGAAAGCTCTTGGTTCACATACTGCTGAAGCCTAGCTTGAAGGATTTTGAGCATAACCTTGCTAGCATGTGAAATGAGCACAATTTTCTGTGTCATTCACTTACAATAAAGTAAGTTAAAGAAAAAAATTTATTAAGAAAATCATAAGGAGCTATACTACAAAGCTAAAGTAATCAAAGCACTATGAGACTCACACAAAAACAAATACTTAGATCTATGGACCAAGACAGAGAACCCATAAATAAACACATGCAATGAAAGAGGTGCAAGAGATGTGAGTTGATTTCTGGGTCAGGAAGATCCCCAGGAGTAGGAAATGGCAAGTCACTCCACGATTCTTGCCTAGGGAATTCCATGGACCAAGAAGCCTCAGTTCAGTTCAGTTCAGTTCAGTCGCTCAGTCGTGTCCGACTCTTTGCGACCCCATGAATCACAGCACGCCAGGCCTCCCTGTCCATCACCAACTCCCAGAGTTCACTCAAACTCATATCCATTGAGCTGGTGATGTCATCCAGCCATCTCATTCTCTGTTGTCCCCGTCTCCTCCCTCCCCCAATCCCTCCCAGCATTAGAGTCTGTTCCAGTGAGTCAACTCGTCTCATGAGGTGGCCAAACCGAGAAGCCTAGCAGGCTACAATTAATGGGGTTGCAAAGAGTTGGACACTGAACATGAACACATGTGCACATATGGTCAATTAATCTATGACAAAGGAGGCAACAGTATACAACGGAGAGAAGACAGTCACTTCAATGCATAGTGCTGTGAAAAGTGGACAGCAACATGGAAAATTGAAATTAGAACATTCTCTAACATCATATACAAAAATAAATTCAAAATGGTTTAAAGGCATAAATATAAGACTGGAAACCATAAAACTCACAGAAGAAAACATAGTCAGAATGCTCTTTAACATAAGTCCTGAGGATCTCTCTTTTCAGGTAAGAAAACAAAAGCAAAAATTAACAAATGGGACCTAATTAAAATTAAAAGCTTTTGAACAGTGAAGGAAACCATCAATAAAATGAGAAGACAACCACTGAATGGGAGAAGATATTTGCAAATGATACGTCTCATGAGGAGTTCAGATCCAAAATATAGAAAGAGCTCATAAAACTCAATATCAAAAAAAACAGACACACACAACCGGATTTAAAAATGGGCAGAATACCTGAATAGACATTTTTCCAAAGGAGACATACAGATGGCCAACAGGCACATGAAAAGAGGCTCAACATCACTGATCATCAGGGAACTGCAAATCAAATAACTATCATGAAAAGATAACAAATGATAAATGTTAGCAACAATGTGGAGAAAGGAGGACTCTAGTACACGATGGGTGGAAATAGCTTCCCTGGTGGCTCAGATAGTAAAGAATCTGCCTGCAATGCAGGAGACATGAGTCTGATCCCTGGGTTGGAAAGACCCTCTGGAGAAAGGAATGGCTACCAACATTATACAGGAGGCAGTGATCAAGACCATCCCTAAGAAAAAGAAATGCAAACAGGCAAAATGGTTATCTGAAGAGGCCTTAAAAATAGCTGAGAAAAGAAGTGAAAGGCAAAGGAGAAAAGAAAAGATATACCCATTTGAATGCAGAGTTCCAAAGAATAGCAACGAGAGATAAGAAAGCCTTCCTCAGTGATCAATGCAAAGAAATAGAGGAAAACAATAGAATGGGAAAGACTAGAGGTCTCTTCAAGAAAATTAGAAATACCAAGGGAACACGTCATGCAAAGATGGGCACAATAAAGGACAGAAATGGTATGGGCCTAACCGAAGCAGAAGGTATTAAGAAGAGGTGGCAAGAATACACAGAAGAACTGTAGAAAAAAGATCTTCATGACCCAGATATCCACGATGGTGTGATCACTCACCTAAAGCCAGACATCCTGGAATGTGAAGTCAGGTGGGCCTTAGGAAGCATCACTACAAACAAAGATAGTGGAGGTGGTGGAGTTCCAGTTGAGCTATTTCAGATCCTAAAAGACGATGCTCTGAAAGTGCTGCACTCAATATGCCAGCAAATCTGGAAAACTCAGCAGTGGTCACAGGACTGGAAAAGGTCAGTTTTAATTCCAATCCCAAAGAAAGGCAATGTCAAAGAATGTTCAAACTACTGCACACTTGCACTTATCTCACATACTAGCAAAGTAATGCTCAAAATTCTTCATACCAGGCTTCAACAGTACGTGAACTATGAAGTTCCAGATGCTCAAGCTGGGTTTAGAAAAAGCGGAGGAACCAGAGATCAAATTGCCAACATCCACTGGATCATCAAAAAAGCATGAAAGTTCCAGAAAAACATTTACTTTTGCTTTATTGACTACGCCAAAGCCTTAGACTGTTTGGATCACAACAGGCTGTGGAAAATTCTGAAAGAGATGGGAATACCAGACCACCTGAGCTGCCTCCTGATAAATCCGTATGCAGGTCAAGAAGCAACAGTTAGAACCAGACATGGAACAACAAACTGGTTCCAAATAGGGAAAGGAGTACGTCAAGGCTATATATTGTCACACTGCTTATTTAACTGATATGCAGAGTACATCATGCTAAATGCTGGGCTGGATGAAGTACCAGCTGGAATCAAGATTGCCAGGAGAAATATCAACAGCCTCAGATATGCAGATGACACCACCCTTACAGCAGAAAGCAAAGAAGAACTAAAGAGCCTCTTGATGAATGTGAAAGAGGAGAGTGAAAAAGTTGGCCTAAAACTCAACATTCAGAAAACTGATCATGGCATCTGGTCCCATCACTTCATGGCAAATAGATGGGGAAACAATGGAAACAGTGAGAGACTTTATTTTGGGGGGCTCCAAAATCACTGCAGATGGTGACTGCAGCCATGAAATTAAAAGATGTTTGCTCCTTGGAAGAAAAGCTATGACCAACCTAGACAGCATATTAAGAAGCAGAGACATTACTTTGCCAACAAAGGTCCATCTAGTCAAAGCTATGATTTTTCCAGTAGTCACGTACGGATGTGAGAGTTGGACTATAAAGAAAGCTGAGTGCCAAAAAATTGATGCTTTTGAACTGTGGTGTTGGAGAAGACTCTTGAGAGTCCCTTGGACTGCAAGGAGATCCAACAGTCCATCCTAAAGGAAATCAGTCCTGGGTGTTCATTGGAAGGACTGATGCTGAATCTGAAACTCCAATACTTTGGCCACCTGATGTGAAGAACTGACTCATTCCAAAAGACCTTGATGCTGGAGAAGATTGAAGGTGGGAGGAGAAGGGAACAACAGAGGATGAGATGGGTGGATGTTATCACTGACTCAATGGCCATGAGTTTGAGCAAGCTCTGGGAGTTGGTGATGGACAGGGAAGCTTGGCGTGCTGCAGTCCATGGGGTCGAAAAGAGTCAGACTTGACTTAGTGACTCAACTGAACTGAACAGTCCCACAATTCAACTCCAGCAATTTCTACCCATGGAAAACAGAAACACTAACTTGAAAAGATATATGTACTATAATACCTGGAAGGTACTATGCTTAGTGAAGTATATCAGATGGAAAAAGAAGAATACTGTATTCTGCTTAAATGTGAAATCTAAAAAATAAATGAATTAATATAACAGAAACCAACTTCAGATACAGAGAAGAAACTAGTGGTTATCAGTGGAGAGATGGGTCGGGGGAGAGACAAAATAAGGGAAGGGGATTAAGGAGTAAAAACTATTAGGTATAAAATAAATAAAATATAAGATAATATACAGCATAGGGAATATAACCAATATTTTATAATAACTTTAAATGGAATATAATCTATGAAAAGTTGAAATCACTATCTTGTACACCTGAAACTAATATAATATTTGAGATAAACTATACTTCAATTTTTTAATTAAATTAATTTTTGAAAAATCATATAAAAGATAACATACATTAATAGTACATATATGCATTTATTGAAAACTAGCTGTGTATAAATGAAACCATGCAATTCAAATTTGTATTGTTCAAGAATCAACTGTAGTATGTTGAATTTTACATAGGTTTTTTTCTCTTTACATCATTTAACCTTATTTGTATATTTCTTGGAAATTTTACTATCCTGGTACATAACACATATCTGTTCAATACTAAAATTGATGTAACTACAATTAAGAACAGGCTAGAAATAACAATCACTTAAACAAATTAGAAAACCATTCTCCCCGACCACAGCAGAAACTAGCTGGTTGTTCTTCAAACCATATTTCTTTTCCTCCTGGACACACGGTTAAACTACACTTCCCAGACTTCCTTAGAGTTAGACGTATCCATGTGACTGTGCTTCACCAATGAGCTATGAGTCCTTATAGCCTTGTGTGCCACTTCCAGGCTTGGGTGATGAAACCCTCGCACAGGTGATCGTCCACTCCCCATCTGAATGGACTGGACTCTAAGAGATACAGGATAGGGGAATCACAAGCTGGAAGACCAGATCCCTGTTTGCCACTTTGGAAGAATCTTTCAAGAGAGTCATTCAGCCCAAACATCTAAGATGGATATTTTCATTTCCATGAATGTAAATGAACTTTCATTTTGTTAAGCCCCTAAAATTGAGGGTTGTTTGTTATAGCAATGAATCTATCTTGAACACCACATTTCCCAAAACTATATCTGAGTTGAGCAGTCCAGGCCTGGCAGGGTGGCTCAGTAGAATCATCAAAAATCTGAACTTTTATCTGCTGCCTCACCATCCTTAACAAGTATGATAGAGCTTAGTACCATCTTCTGTGCTTAGTCTCTGGATCTTGTGGGAAACCGAATGTGTGAGTCTCCTGGCTATCATCCCTTCAGTGGTTAAAATATATTACATGTCTGATGCCTAATCATTATTATGTAACCTGTGAACAATACATAGTAAGATGATGCTCACATCATAGTAAGAAAATGTCGCCAAGTCTTGTATAATGTCTTAAAAAATGATACACAGTTCCCCAAAGCTCCAAAGCAACTTATTTGTTCACCACCTCATACACTAGGAGCCCCTGGTTTTTTCTTTTTTATCTTGAAGTATAGTTGATTTAGAATGTTGTGTTAATTTCTGCTGTATAGCAAAATGATTCAGTTATACACATGTGTGTGTGTGTATATATATATATATATATTATTTTTCATATTATTTTCCATTACGGTTTACCTCAGGATATTGAATATTTCACAACTTAAAATAGAGATAAAAATATTACTTATCTCAGAGGTAAATAACACATATAAAGTACTTAGAACAATGCCATGCACATGATTGCTCCCCATTAAATGAACACTTTATTGACAAATACATTTACTGCTCTTTGAATATCCATATACCCCTGCTCCATGTTTCTCAGCCCCTTTAAAGTTAAACAAGACTGTGTACTTAGCTCTATCCAATGACCTATGAGCGTGTGATGTGTGTCACTTCTGGGCCAAAGCCTTTAAGAACTAGTATAAGACCTTCTGGTCAGGGTTGCTAATTCAAGTTGGAGTTAAAGATGAAATGTTTCCACAACGCTTCACATCAATACACCCCCTTGCATTTCCATACAAGAGGGGATTTCTACACCTCTCCACCTGACTGTTCGGGTGACAACATCTCTCCCCAAAGGTCCCTCCCAAAAGAAAGCATGAAAAACCCAACTGGTTAGAGTTGAGAGCCTTCATAGGGTGATATTTTTCTTAATCAGTAGTGTTACTGTGCCTTAATAACCACAGTCCATTCGCCCCCTTCTGTCTTTTCCCTTTGAAAGCTTAGGTGACATTTCAGGACAGAGTCCTCTACCTTCATATCTCACATCAATGGGATGGGGCCTCCTGGACAGAGCTTCTCTAGGAAAAGGAAATTTGTTATCCCGTCTTTCTCAACATGTCCTACCAGCCACTCTGTATGTGAGGCAGGCCTGGCCCCATGAAAGAGTACGGGGAGGTGGACATAAAGAGTGCCCTTCAGGCTCCATTCTTCCAACAGGCAGCATTCCAGAGAACTCTGAATTTGAGAGTTAACCGACTCATCCTGCCATTAATGATGCGGACATCATTTGACTTTGGGTACTTTATGTTCCCCATCACCCAGGGGCTTAGAAAGGAGGAAGAGGAAATGCAAAACTCACCTCAAATCCCCAACACAAAGAAAGGCACAGTTTTCCTTGGAATGCTACGTGTTGCATGATTCCTGTATAAACTGCCTAGCTTCCTTTTTTTTTTAACACATATATGCATTCTTTTTTATATTCTTTTTCATTATGATTTATCCCAGGATATTGAATATACCATGTGCTGTGCAGTAAGTAAGACCTTGTTGTTTATATATACTCGTTCACATCTATTGTTGTTTGGTCAGTAAGTCATGTCTGATTCTTTGCGACACCATGGACTGTAGCCCGCCAGGCTCTTCTGTCCATGAGATTTCCCAGGCAAGAATACTAGAGTGTGATGACATTTCCTCCTCCAAGGGATCTTCCTGACCCAGGGATTGAATTTGTCTCTACTGCATTGGCAGGCGGGCTTTTTACCTCTGAGCCACCAGGGAAGCCCAAATAGTTGGCATCTGCTTACCCTAAACTCCCACTCTATCCCTTCCCCACCTCCCCGCTCTTGACAACCACAGGTCTGTTTTCTATATCGGTGAACCTGTTTTTGTTTCGTGGATAGGTTTGTTTCTGTCATAATTTAGACTCCACATATAAGTGATATCATATGGTATTTGTCTTTCTCTTTCTGACTTCCTTCACTTAGTGCAGTAATCTCTAGTTGCATTCCTAGCTCCTGTTTTTATCCTTTGTGTATTTATAGGAGATATAACAAAAGACTCATCTGGAAATAAATTATGATAGCTACGTGGAAACATTATTTTTTTCGTAAGAATTGCTATAGCCCTTCATTCAGTTGTAGCTTGGAAAAGGGGGCCTCTTATGTAGTTCCATATTAAAGTACTGCATCACTTATAAGAGAAATAACATTGCTATGTTATGAGACATTTCTTTTCTGCTCAATAAAATAAAATCTGTAAAATCTGATCTAGTCAGTGTACACAAACCAAAACTGTTTGTTCCTGCTGGGTCATCTTATGAAAACAAGAAATGGGTGTTCATAAATTTCTGTTTATATTATGTACACAGAAAGATGTGTAAAGTATGAATAGATATGTGGAAAATATTTTAGTGAGCTAAAGCTTAAGATATCTAATATCACAGAGTAAGCTAAAATGTTTGGATTTTTATAAATTATGCGGAGCTCACCTTCAAAGGAAATCATGATATATAATTGTGGGATGAGGGCAGCTCAAGCCATGGCAGTCACAGAGATAGCCAACATATTTCAAGTGATTTGTTTTAAACCATAGCTCCATCATGCAAAAATACTGAACTCTGGCTCTCTAAAAGCTTCACTTTGAGGATAGTGTTGCTTCTGTATTTTCAGTCTCATATTAATAGAAGAAAAAGAAAACATTCAAATACATATTTCATGAAAGCGACTTCATAAGCCTAATTAAGAAATTACAAGCTCTATGGTTTGTGTTCCATGCTCCAAACCTATGGGATTTGCTTTATGATGATGTAAATTGCTACCCTCTACCAATTTCTATTAAGATGATACATGTCAACTGATTCCTGCTCTTTCCCAAATACATCATTGATTGGGACAATTCACACATATCTTTTGATTTTGGGGTGTGGGGGGAAGGGCAGTTTCCATTTGTGGCACGCAACTTCATGTTACTTAATATTATTCTATATCTAGTCAAATTTTTAGAACATGCTAGTTACTATTGTTTGTATTTTTTGTATTATGTGGTGAATACAATCCACTAACTTGAAGAGAGGTTTTAAAATTGACTTTATTGATGTATAAATTTATTATATATAGTTGATTTACAATGTGTTAATTGCTGCTGTACAGCAAAGTGATTCAGTTACACATACATACACACATACACATTATTTTTCATATACTTTTCTGTTATGGTTTAACACTGGATACTGAATATAGTTCCCTGTGCTCTACAGACCTTGTTGTTTGTCCATTCTATATATAACAGTTTACATCTGCTAGTCCCAAACTCCAAGTCCAGCCCTCCCTCCCCTCCCCCTTGGCAACCACAAGTCTGTTCTCCATGTCTTAGAGTTTCTTTCTGTTTTGTAGATAAGTTCATTTGTGTCATAATTTAGAGTCTACATATAAATATTATATGGTATTTCTCTTTCTTTTTTTGACTTACTTTGCTTAGTATGATCATCATATGTTTGCATTTCTCTAATTATTAGTAATGTTGAGCATCTTTTCATGTGCCTATTGGCTATCTGTATCTCTTTTTTGGAGAAATATCTATGTATCTTCTGCCCATTTTTTTAGTAGGTTGTGGTTTTTTTTATATTGAGTTGTATGAGCTGTTTGTACATATTGGAGATTAATTCATTGTCGGTTACATCATTTGCCAATATTTTCTCCCTGTCCAGAGGTTGTCTTTTTGTTTTGTTTATGGTTTCCTTTCCTGTGCAAAAGTTTATGTTTGATTAGGTCCTGTTTGTTTATTTTTCCTTTTATTTCTTTTGCTTTGGGAGACTGACCTAAGAGAACATTACTACGATTTATATCAGAGAATGTTTTGCCTGTGTTCTCTTCTCAGAGTTTTATGGTATCGTGTCTTATATTTAAGTCTTTAAGCCATTTTAAGTTTGTGTGCAGTCTGTTGTTGAGTCACAAAGTCGTGTCTTTGCAACCCCATGGACTGTAGCCCCCCACCTCCAGGCTCTTCTGTCCATGGGATTTTCCAGGCAAGAATACTGGAGTGGGTTATCATCTCCTCCTCCAATATGTGGATTGTAATTTTCTTTATTTGGTAGTGTCTTTGGTTTGGGTATCAGGATGAAGGTGGCTTAGAATGACTTTGCAAGTTTTCCCTCATTTATCGTACTTGTTCTCTGTAACAGCAACTTCAAAACTTTCACATGGGGCGGTGGATAGCATCCTTTGAATGTGTCATATTTTCAGGCTGGATTATACTCTGTCACCCTCACCAAGGTAATTACTTCACTTGATTTAATTTTGCATTTCTTCAGCTCATCAGATGTGTACATGTGTTTTACCCAGATATATTCCTGCATTTTCCCTCTAACCAGAAAAACCTCCGAACTTGATTCTTTTCATGTAATTCTTGTCTCCCAAGCCCACATGACTCTTGCAGAAATCAAAAGCCCAACCAGATAATCTCTAATTTCTCTTGTGATTTTGTCTGACCATTTGATCACAAACCTACAGAAACTGAATAACTGGAGACACCTGTCTGGCTGCTCTGCGCACATCTGTTGGGCTTCCCTGATGGGGGAGTATAGTGACCCAGGTCTTGAACATGGAGTGATGAGGATTTCTAGACACACACTGCTGTAACTGCCCACACCCTGCCCTCTTCAAAGAAGGCATGGAAAATGATTATGCTACTTGCCCAGAGCATTTCAGAAGGGCATGCAGCTTTCCCTTAAATGGCCACACTTTCTTTGAGAGTCAGTTTTACAAAATGATTTCACTTTCTCTCTCTGGCTAAGCAGCAGGATGAATACTGGCATCTGGGTGTGCAGAGAGTCATTTACTGAATACTTCTCATGCACCCTTGCTCTATGCTAAATGTGTTTTCCGTGTATCACCTGACCTTCATGTTTATAATCACCCTATGGGGTGGAAACTGTTCCCCTTTTACAGATGAAGAAAGCTGAGGCTAAAGAAGATGAGTCTGCTGATTCTCAGAATTGATGTTTAAAAAAAAAAGGTTTTATCTAAACAACACATTTCTTTACATTGGGCAATTTTCACGTTTGCCATTTTTCATGTTGCCCTTTAAAAAAAGTGAACAAACTTTTCCTACAAGAGATCAAGCTGGTGAATATTTTTGGCTTTGTAGGCCATGAGTTTTCTATTGAAAACTACTGAACCCTGCTGCATTGTAGAGGGAAAGTGGCCCTAATAATACATGAATGAGTGTACGTGGCTATGTTCCACTAAAACTTTATTTACAAACTCAGATTGTAGTTTGCTGATGATGGAAATGTTTTGAAATTGGACTGTTGGTTACCCAATTCTGTAAGTTTACTAAAAAGCATTGACTTGTACACCAAAAATGAGTGGTATTGTTGTATGTCAATTATACGTCAATAAAGCTATTAAAAACAAACAAAAAGAGTTGGCTTTTGGTTTTAGAGAGCATGTATAGTCAAAGCTATGGTTTTTCCAATAGTCCTATACATCTGTGAGAGTTGGACTGAAGGCTGAACACCAAAGAATCGATGCTTTTGAAATGTGGTGTTGGAGAAGACTCTTGGGAGACCCTTGAACAGCAAGGAGATCCAACCAATCCATCCTAAAGAAAATCAGTCCTGAATATTCCTTGTAAGTACTGATGCTGAAGCGGAAGCTCCAGTACTTTGGCCACCTGATTCAAAGAGCTGCCTCATTGAAAAAGACCCTGATGCTGGGAAACATTGAAGGCCAAAGGAGTAGAGGATGACAGAGGATGAGATGGTTGGATGGCATCGCTGACTCAATGGATGTGAGTTTGAGCAAACTCAGGGAGATAATGAAGAATATTCACTAATCACAAACAGTTCTCACATAGGAGCAAACCATCTCATCTTTTTTTTTTTTCTTTTCAAATTCCTACTCAATTTTTATTTATGATATATTCCTCTCAGGATGATCAGGAAAAAACACCTGAAAATCCACTGATGGACTAAAAACTCTGCTCACAAATGAATTGGCTCCATGGCTCCTTATTTGTATTTGCCTTCTTCTTAAATATACTTCTCCTCAGGCTGAACAGAGGCAGCCAGTGCTCTACTGTGAACCACAGTTCTGGAGAGTTCTTTACCAGTTCACATACAGGAGGGAAAATTCATGCTTCGGGTTTGATATCTATAAACTTGGCTCTAAATATCTGTTGTGCAAACACAGAGACACATTTGATCTTTCTGAAGCAATTAAATATGCACTAATTCCTGTTTTCATTTATAAATGCCAACACATAATAACCAACTAAGAATCATGACATGGTGTTACTTTCTTTTTATTTTACTATCTCCTTAACTGTGTAACACATTTTAAAAAAGTATTTCAGTTAATTCTTTTATTTTCATAGAATTCTAAAAGATACATAGAAAGGTTTTGGTCTCCTCAGGGTGTAGCCCAATTGGTGGCAATTAATGAGGACAGAACATCATAGTGCTTCCTTCAAGGGTGTTACCAGCTGTGTGGAGTCATGTAAAAGCTCCTTGCAGTGTGAGTGTGACTGAACTGTGGAAAATGCCAGAAGAAAAACATCAGGAAACCTCAAGAATATTTTAAGGCCCCTGGCCCCGTCCTACAAGCTCACTCAGGATAAAGATGCAAAAGAAAAGGAACAGAGAAGCTCAAAAGTCATTGCCCGGCGGGGGGTGGCGGGGGGAAGCAGTGGTTTTCTCTCACATCAGATGCTGATGTGAGCCTTTATCAAGGCTGTCAAAATTAAATGAAAGAAAACAATCTAGTCTTCATAATCAATTTCCCTGTTTCTTTCCTTAATCTGCACTGCCCAGGCAGTTAATCTTTGCTCAATATGCTTTTGTCACCCTACTTAATTATTAATAAAATCGCCTACGTGAGAAGGCGGAATGCTACATGCCAACTGGGAGAATGAGCTTCAAGGCTGTGCAAGATGATAGAAAAGAGGAGAGACATGGGAAGAGTTGGATGGACCTAGAGGTGATCATACTCAGTGAAGTAAGTCAGACAGAGAAAGACATATATATTATATCACTTATATGTGGAATCTTTACAAATTATATAAATGAACTTACTTACAAAACAGAAATAAACTTATAGACTTTGAAAACAAACTTATGGTTACCAAAGGGGATAGTGAGAGGGTGGGAGAGGAATAAATCAGGAGTTTTAGATTGTTAATTACAGTAGAGTTGATTTACAATATCCTGTTAAGTTTCAGGTGTATAGCACATTGATTCTGTTATACCTATATATCTATTCTTTTTTTACAATAAAGGTCTCATCGATATATCTATACATTTTCAGATTCTTTCCCCTTATATGTTATTACAAAATACTTGAGTATTGTTCCCTTTGTTATATAGTAGATCCTGGTTGGTTATCTATTTTATATATAATAGTGTGTATCTACTAACCCCAACCTCCTAATGTATACCTTCCCCCAGCCTCGGGATTAAAATATACACACTACTATATATAAAATAGATAACTAACACGGACCTACTGTATAGTACAGGGAACTATACTCAATATCTTGTAGTAGCCTATAATGGAAAAGAATTTAGAAAAGACTACACACACACACACACACACTGGAGGAGGGAATGGCAAACCACCCCAGTATACTTGCCGTGAGAACCTCATGAACTGTATAAAAGGACAAAAAGATATGACACTGAAAGATGAGTCCCCCATGTCGGAAGGTGTCCAATATGCTACTGGCGAAGAGCAGAGGAGAACTACTAATAGCCCCAGAAAGAATGAAGTGGCTGGGCCAAACGACACTCAATTGTGGATGTGTCTGGTGATTAAAGTAAAATCCGATGCTTCAAAGAACAGTATTGTATAGGAACCTGGAATGTTAGGTCCATGAATCATGTTAAACTGGACGTGGTCAAGCAGGAGATGGTAAGAATAAATATTGGAATCTTAGGAATCAGTGAACTAAAATGGACGGGAATGGGCAAACTTAATTCAGATGACCATTGTATCTACTACTGTGGGCAAGAATCCCATAGAAGAAATGGAGTAGCTCTCATAATCAACAAACGAGTCTGAAATGCAGTCCTTGGGTGCAACCTCAAAAATGACAGAATGATCTTGGTTTGTTTCCAAGGCAAGCCATTCAACATCACAGTAATCCAAGTCTATGCCCCTAACGCCAGTGTCGAAGAAGGCAAAGTTCATCAGTTCTATGAAGACCTAGAAGACCTCCTAGAACTAATACCAAAAAAAAAAAATGTTCTATTCATCACTGGGGACTGGAAAGTAAAAGTAGGAAGTCAAGAGATACCTGGAGTAACAGGAAAGTTTGGCCTTGGAGAAAAAAATGAAGCAGAGCAAAGGCTAACTGAATTCTGCCAAGAGAATGCACTGGTCATAGCAAACACCCTTTTTCAACAACATAAGAGACGACTTTACACATGGGCATCACCAAATGGTCAATACCGAAATGAAATTGATTACATCCTTTGTAGCTGAAGATGGAGAAGCCATATACAGTCAGCAAAAACAAGACCTGGAGCTGACTGTGGCTCAGATCATCAACTTCTCATAGCAAAATTCAGGCTTAAACTAAAGAAAGTGGGGATGAATATGCACTGGAGGTAACGAATAGATTCAAAGGATTAGATCTAGTAAACAGTGTGTCTGAAGAACTATGAATGGAGGTCCGTAATATTGTACAGGAGGCAGTGAACAAAATCCCAAAGGAAAAGAAAAGCAAGAAGGTAAAGTGTTATCTGAGGAGGCTTTGCAAATAGCTGAAGAGAGAAAAGAAGCAAAAAGCAAGAAAACAACAGAAGGGAAAAGACTAGAGATCTCTTCAGCAAAATTGGAAATACTAAGGGAACATTTTGCCCAAGGATGGACACAATAAAGGACAGAAATGGTAGTAGAGACCTAGTAGATGCTGAAGAGATCAAGCAGAGATGGAAAGAATACACGGAAGAGCTGTACGAAAAAGATCTTAATGAACGGGGTTACTACAACAGTGTGGTCAGTCACCCAGAGCCAGATATTCTGGAGTGTGAAGTCAAGTGGGCCTTAGGAAGCACTGCTGTTAATAAAACTAGTGGATTCGATGGGATTCTAGTAGAGCTATTCAAAACCCTAAAGGATGATGCCATCAAGGTGTTGCAGTCAATATGTCAATAAATCTGGAAAACTCAGCGGTGGCCACAGGACTGGAAAAGGGCAATCCTCATCCCAATTCCCAAGAAGGGGAGTACTAAAGAATGTTCTAACCATCAGACACTTGCACTCATTTCCTATACTAGTAAGGTCATGCTTAAAATCTTGCATGCTAGGCTTCAGCATTATGCAAACCAAGAACCTCTAGATATCCATGATGGGTTTAGAAAAGGGGTTTAGAAAAGGCAGAGAATCCAGAGATCAAATTGCCAGCATTCACCAGATCTCAGAGAAAGCAAGAGAATTCCAGAAAAACATCTATCTCTGTTTCATTGACTGCGCTAAAACCTTTGACTGTGTGGATCATAACAAACTGTGGAATATTCTTAATGAGATGGGAATACCAGACCATATTACCTGACTCCTGAGAAAACTATATGTGGGTCAGGAAACAACAGTTAGAACCCTATATGGAACAATTGATGATTGGTTCAAGATTGAGAAAGAAGTACAACAGGGCCATCTGCTCTCACTCTGTTTGCTTAACCTGTATGCTGAGCACATCATGAGAAATGTTGGGCTGGATGAGTTACAAGCTGGAATCAAGATAGATGGGAGAAACATCAACAACCTTAGATACGTGGATGATACAACTCTAATGGCAGAAAGTGAAGAGGAACTAAAGAGCCTCTTGATGAGGGTGAAGGAAGAGAGTGAAAGAGCCAGATTAAAACTAAATATTAAAAAAACTAAGATCAGGGCATCTGGCCCCATTACTTCATGGCAAATAGAAGGGGGAAAGATGGAAGTAGTGACAGATTTCCTCTTCTTGGGCTCTAAAATCATTTCAGATGGTGACTGCAGCCATGAAATCAGAAGACAGTTGCTTCTTGGCAGGAAAGTGATGACAAACCTAGACAGTGTGTTGAAAAGCAGAGACATTACTCTGCCAACAAAGGTCCATATAGTCAAGGCTATGGTCTTCCCAGTGGTCACGTACAGTTGTGAGAGCTGGACTGTAAAGAAGCAGAGCACCAAAGAATTGATGCCTTCGAACCGTGGTGCTGGAGAAGACTCCTGAGAGTCCCTTAGGCAGCACGGAGATCAAACCAGTCAGTCTAAAGGGAAATCAACCCTGAATACTCGTTGGAAGGACTGATGCTGAAGCTCCAGTATTTTGGTCACCTGATGTGAACAGCTGACTCATTGGTAAAGTCCCTGATGCTGGGAAAGACTGAGGGCAGAAGGAGAAGAGGGCATCAGAGGAGAGATGGCTGGATGGCATCACTGATGCAATGGGCATGAACTTGGGCAAACTTCGGTAGATGGTGAGGGACCCACAGGCCTGGTGTGTTCCAGCCCATGGGGTCACAAAGAGTTGGACACAACTGGGCAGCTGAACAACAATAACATATATACAAACACACTGCTGCTGCTGCTGCTGCTGCTGCTGCGTCACTTCAGTCGTGTCCGACTCTGTGTGACCCCATAGACGGAAGCCCACCAGGCTCCCCCGTCCCTGGGATTCTCCAGGCAAGAACACTGGAGTGGGTTGCCATTTCCTTCTCCAATGTATGAAAGTGAAAAGGGAAAGTGAAGTCGCTCAGTTGTGTCCGACCCTTAGCGACCCAACGGACTGCAGCCTACCAGGCTCCTCCATCCATGGGATTTTCTAGGCAAGAGTACTGGAGTGGCTTGCCATTGCCTTCTCCAATGCAAACACACATATATAACTTAATCACTATACCTGAAACTAACACAACACTGTAAACCAGCTGTATTTCAATAAAAATTAAAAAAGAAAAAGGGGAAGAGAGAAAAAGGAAAGGAAGGGATGATGAGGCTGAGTAAGTAAACAGAGTAAGGGAAGAAGAAAAATTGGACTTTGAGAAAAGATGAAACATCCAAGCTCTCCCACACGAATCATGTGTTGGAAGCCAACCCAGAAATTCTTTCTAGGAAAGCCTTGCCTGGCCTATGGGTAATCCTGGGTAGGTCTGCCTGCCACCATGTAGTATCTGAATGGATTTCTTTCCAGATACATATTCAAGTTCCATTCTATAAGAATCAACTCTCCTGAGTTCCAAGCTTCTGGATCCAACTATATTGACAGCATGGAATCTCAGCCTGCTGACTGCTCGCCAAAGAGGAGAACCACCCACTTAGCAAACGCTCAGTCCCAAGAAACAGTGTTTGTACATCATTGCCAGCCCACGCTGCTATCTTCTTGGTTCAACTGCGCATAACATTAAATGCTAGCCTTGTACAGACCACATCATCGGAGATGTGTGCTCTTTATCCATTTTATTTTGGCACTTCCTAGTCTTGCATTTACTGCCCTGAGCTTTGGTATTAGACCATCAGGCAATATAAGAGAGTTGATAAAAAGTAAGTCAAATTGCTTTCTTGGTGTTTGGTGTTGGGGGGGGAGGGGTGTTGTTTGGTTTTTAGCACAAAGCACATTGTTCTCTTTAGGGTAAGCCAAAGAAGAAAATTCTTTCAGGACCCCAGGGCAGAGTCTATTACATATGCTCCTTCTGAACTATGAAGGGTCTTTAATTTGGCTCAAGTTGGGATATGGAGTGTGTCTCTCTCTCTAATAGAACTTATTTTTTAAAGCACTTTTGGGTTCACAGTAAAACTGAACAGAAACTGTAGTAATTTCCCATATAGCCCCCACCCCCACACTTGCACAACCACCATTATCAACATCCCCCACCAGAGTACCACATTTGTTACCACCGATGGAACTACATTAACACATTATAGTCACCCAGATTTAATCGTTAGATTCAGTTCAGTTCAGTCACTCAGTCGTGTCCGACTCTTTGCGACCCCCTGAATCACAGCACGCCAGGCCTCCCTGTCCATCACCAACTCCCGGAGTTCACTCAAACTCATGTCCATCGAGTCGGTGATGCCATCCAGCCATCTCATTCTCTGTCGTCCCTGTCTCCTCCCACCCCCAAACCCTCCTAGCATCAGACTCCTTTCCAGTGAGTCAACTCGTCGCATGAGGTGGCCAAAGTATTGGAGTTTCAGCTTTAGCATCAGTCCTTCCAATGAACACCCAGGATTGATAGGGTTCAGTCTTTGTGTTCTACATTCTATGGGTTTGGGCAAATGTATAATGACAGGTATCTACCATTACAGTTTCATATAGAATAATTTCACTGCCCTAAAAATCCTCTGTGCTTTGTCTATTCATCCTTCCCTCCCTCCTGACTGCTGGCAACCACTGATCTTTTTATTTCTCTATATTTTCACCTTTTTCAGTGTGTTATATGGTTGCAATTATATAGTATACAGTCTTTTCAGCTTAATTTCTCTCTCTTAGGAATATGCACTTACGTTTTCTCTGTGTCTTTTCATATCTTGATAGCTCATTTCTTTTTAGCTCGGAATAATATTCTATTGTCTGGATGTATCACAGTGTATTTATCCATTCTCTTATTGAAGGACATCTTGGTTGTTTCCAAGGTTTGGCAATTATGAATCAAACTGCTATAAACATTCATATGCAGGTTTTTGTGGGGACATGAATCTTCAGTTCATTTAAGTAAATACCAACAAGCATGCTTGCTGGATCATATGTTGATAATATATTTAGTTTTGTAAAATACTGCTAAATTGTCTTCTAAAGTGGCTATATAACATCATTCCTTACCAGCAATGAATGAGAGTTCCTGTTGCTCCACATCGTCCCCAGCATTTGGTATTGTCGGTGCTTCTAATAGTGTGTAGCAATATTTCACTGTTGTTTTAATTTCCACCACCCTTATGGCAGAAAGTAAAGAGGAACTAAAAAGCCTCTTGATGAAAGTGAAAGAGGAGAGTGAAAAAGTTGGCTTGAAGCTCAGCATTCAGAAAACAAAGATCATGGCATCTGGTCCTATCACTTCATGGGAAATAGATGGAGAAACAGTGGAAGCAGTGTCAGACTTTATTTTTGGGCTCCAAAATCACTGCGGATGCTGATTGCTGTCATGAAATTAAAAGACGCTTACTCCTTGGAAGGAAAGTTATGACCAACCTAGATAGCATACTTTGCCAACCAAGGTCCATCTAGTCAAGGCTATGGATTTTCCCGTGGTCATGTATGGATGTGAGAGTTGGATTGTGAAGAAAGCTGATCGCCGAAGAATTGATGCTTTTGAACTGTGGTGCTGGAGAAGACTCTTGAGAGTCCGTTGGACTGCAAGGAGATCCAACCAGTCCATTCTAAGGGAGATTAGTCCTGGGTGTTCATTGGAAGGACTGATGTTGACGTTGAAACTCCAATACTTTGGCCACCTCATGCGACGAGTTGACTCACTGGAAAAGACTCTGATGCTGGGAGGGATTGAAGGCAGGAGGAGAAGGGGACGACAGAGAATGAGATGGCTGGATGGCATCACCGACTCGATGGACATGAGTTTGAGTGAACTCCGGGAGTTGGTGATGGACAGGGAGGCCTGGCGTGCTGTGATTCATGGGATTGAGGAGAGTCGGACACGACTGAGGACTGAACTGAACTGAATGTCATATGATGGGCTTCCCTGGTGGCTCAGATGGTAAAGAATCTGCATGCAATGTGGGAGACCTGGGTTCAATCCCTGGGTTGGGAAGATCCCCTGGAGGACAGCATGGCATCCCACTCCAGTATTCTTGCCTGGAGAATCCCCATGGACAGAGGAGCCTGGCGGACTACAGTCCGTGGGATCGCAAAGAGTCAGACACGACTGAGCGAGTCAGATACGACTGAGCGACTAAGCACAATGACATGTGATGTTGAGCATCTTGACATATGTTTACTTGCCATCAGTATATCTTCTTTGTGAAATACCTGTTTAGGTCTTTTGCCCATTTTTTATTTGGGTTGTTTGATTTCTTGTTTTTGAGCCATAAGAGTTCTTTGTGTATTTTGGACAGCAGTCCTTTATCAGATGTGTCTTTTGCAAATATTGTCTCCCAGTCTGTGGCTGGTCTTCTCATTCTATTGAGAGAACAGTACTTCTTAAATGCAAGGCTCATCTCTTTTAGTGTGCTGGATGTCAGGATATACACTTGATATATTAAATTTATCCTTACTTGCTTATCATTTTTCTACCTTTAATTTCTTTGCCATATTTTTATGATTCTTAATGTTTATTTTCTTGATACAAATGGAGTACATACACACTGTAGAAACTATAGAAAATAAAGAAACATCACCCTCCTTCCTTCTCCCTTCATTCCCCACCCCTCAACACTTTAGTTAATATTTTGAAGCAACTTTCTTTTTTCAATTTGTACAAATAGTTGAAGTTCTTTTGTAACATGAAATTGTTTCATAATACTTTTCAGAAGCCACTTTTCAAACACTATTTCCTGTTATTAAGTGTTTTCATACAATGTTATGTTTAATAGTTGCACAGTATTTCATCATTTAATCAACCACCTTTTGTCAGATATTAATATTTTATTACCTTCCAAGTTTTCACAAAAGTTGAAGTGCAGACTCTAAAGGGAAGAAAAATTTTAAAGATATTTACATTTATTGACAAAACATTTTCCAAAGGGGTTAGATAAATTCATACATCTGCAATCAGTATACAAAAATATCTCTTTCTTAGATTTTGGCCATTGTTGTTCAGTCACTAAGTCATGTCTGACTCTTTGCGACCCCATGGACTGTAACACATCAGGCTCTGCTGTACTCCACTATCTCCTGGAGTTTGCTCAGATTCATGTCCATTGAGTGATGTTATCTAACCGTTTCATCCTCTGCCTCCCCCTTTTCCTTTCGCCTTCAATCCTTCCCAGCATCAGGGTCTATTCCAGTGAGTCATTTCTTGGCATCAGGTGGCCAAAGTATTGGAGCTTCAGCATCAGCAACAGTCTTTCTAATTAATATTCAGAGTTGAACTCTCACATCCCTACTGGAAAAACCGCAGCTTTGACTATATGGACCTTGGTTGGCAAAGTGATGTCTCTGCTTTTGAATACACTGTCTAGGTTTGTCATAGCTTTCCTTCCAAGGAGCAACCATCTTTTAATTTCATGGCTGCAGTCACTGTCATAATCAATCTGATTTCAGTATTGACCATCTAGTGATTTCCATGTGCAGAGTCATCTCTTGTATTGTTGAAAGAGAGTGTTTGCTATGACTAGCGTGTTCTCTTGATGAAACTCTGTTAGCCTTTGCCCTGCTTCATTTTGTACTCGAAAGCCAAACTTGCATGTTACTCTAGGTATTTCTTGACTACCTACTTTTGCATTCCAGTCTCCTATGATGAAGAGGACATCTTTTTTGCCGTTAACTTTAGAAGGTCTTGTAGGTCTTCATAGAAGCCATCAACTTCAGCTTCTTTGTCATCAGTGGTTGGGGTATAGACTTGGATTATTGTGATGTTGAATGGTTTGCCTTGGAAACAAACAGAGATCATTCTATCGTTTTTGAGATTGCACCCAAGTACTGCATTTCAGACTCTTTCATTGACTCTGAGGGCTACACCATTTCTAAGGGATTCTTGCCCACAGTAGTAGATATAATGGTCATCTGAATTAAATTCACCCATTCCCATCCATTTTAGTTCACTGAATCATAGATGTCAGTGTTCAATATTGCCATCTCCTGCTTGACCACATCCAATTTACCTTGATTCATGAACTTAACAGTCCAGGCTTCTATGCAATATTGTTCTTTACAGGATCAAACTTTACTTTTACCACCAGACACATCCATAACTGTTTTTTCTACTTTGGCCCAGCCACTTCATTCTTTCTGAAGCCCTTAGTAATTGCCTCTACTCTTCCCCAGTAGCGTATTGGACACCTTCCGACCTGGGGGTCTCATCTTCCAGTGTCATATCTTTTTTGTCATTTCATACTGTTCATGGGATCCTCCAGGCAAGAATACTGAAGTGGTTTGACATTTCCTTCTCCAGTGGATTATGTTTTGTCAGAACTCTCCACTATGACACGTCTGTCTTGGAAGGCCCCGCACAGATTGACTCATAGCTTCATAGAGTTGTGCAAGCCACTTTGCCATGACAAGGCTGTGATCCATGAAACCTCTAGCCATACTATATACTATTTTGCTTTAATCTTTGCTGTTTGTTAGCCAAAAATGAATTTCAAAGTTCATTTTTTATCTCTTTAGTGATTGGTGAGGTTGAATTATTTCTCATTTTCAATTTTATATTACAACCTCTTTATATTACTTGCCTGTCTTTTTTTAACTGGCTTGTAATAGCTTTTAGATGCTAAGAATCACAATCTTTGTCTGGCATAGACATCACAGATATTTTTTCAGTTAGTCATTTTTAAAGTCAGATTTTGACGTATAGAACGTTAAAAACTTTTACTCCAACCATTCATTATTTATTTTATTATTTTTTGCTTTTGCGTGATGCTTATACAGTTGAGTAAGAGTTTTCCTTGTGGCCAGGAACTGGCACTAGAGCTAAAATGTTCCTTTTTTGTTGTTCTTTTTTTTTTAGTTGAAATATACTTGATTTACAGTGTGTGTTAATTTCTGCTGCACAGCAAAGTGACTCAGTCATATACATATACACATTCTTTTTATATTCTTTTTGATTATGGTTTATCCAAGGATATTGAATATAGTTCCCTGAGCTATACAATAGGACCTTGTTGTTTATCCATTCTAGATGTAATAGTTTGCATCTACTAATTGCAAACTCCCAATTCATCCCTCTCCCTCCCTCACCCCTTCACAACCACAAGTCTATTCTCTATGTCTGTGAGCCTATTTCTATTTCATGGATAAGTTCATTTGTGTCATATTTTAGACTCCACATATAAGTGATGATATATGGTATTTGTCCTTTTTTTAATTTTCGTTAGTATGATAATCTCTAGTTGCATCCATGTTGCTGCAAATAGGGTTATTTCATTCTTATATGGCTGAATAATCTTCTATTAGGTTTCCCTAGTGGTTCAAATGGTAAAGAATCCGTCTGCAATGCCAGAGACCTGGGTTCGATCCCTGGGTTGGAAAGATCCCCTGGAGGAGGGCATGGCAACACATTCCAGTATTCTTGCCTGAAGAATCCCCATGGACAGAGGAGCCTGGTGGGCTACAGTCCACGGAGTCACAAAGAGTCAGACACATTGGACTTCCCTGGTGGCTCAGATGGTAAAGAATCTGCCTGCAATGTGGGAGACCTGGGATATGTACCACATCTTCTTTAACCATTCATCTGTTGGTGGACATTTAGGTTGTTTCCGTACCTCAACTATTGTGAATAGTGCTGCTATGAACATAGAGGTGCATGTACCTTTTTGGATTATAGTTTTATCCGGATGTATACCCAGGAGTGGGTTTGCTGGATCACATGGTAATGCAACTTTAGTTTTCTGAGGAATCGCCACACTGTTCTCTATAGTGGTTGTACCAACAGACATTCCCACCAACAGAGTAGGAGGGCCCTAAGGATGCCTTAAAGAAAGTTATAAATACATGGGAGCAAACACCTCCCCCCAGGGCTTCCTGGGAGGGAGGTGAACTTCAGTGGCTGCCCTCTCCCCACAGTCCTTCTCCCACTTCTCCAGATGATGTTAGAAGACTGGAGGCAGGAGAGTCAATCAGTCAGGGGAGTCCACTGGCTTTTTCCTCACCTCCTCCATGAGCATCCTCACAATCCTGAATCCAAATGAGGGACAGGCACCAGAAGGACCACTAACTGCACGTGCCTGCAAGGAGGATGCTAGGAGAGACTGCCGTCTGGACGCTGCTTGACATCTACTCCAACAGAAGATGTGCTTCTCAGCCTCTGGGTTCCCTGAGCAAGGGAGAGGACAATGGGAGGGGGGGTGCCAGGCAGAAGGAGGAGAGGGACTGGCAAGTTTCCTGTATGCCCTTCCTTTTGGTGGTTGATGGCCATGAGCCACCTGACCGGTATCCAACCCAAGAGGGCTCCTGTGAGAAGGGAGCCAGCACCACACTGCCATGGAGAGCACCACCCATGGCAGTAGCTGAAGAGAAGACAGAGGAGACTGTGCTGGACTTAGATCGCAAAATCGAGGACACGTGTCATGAAGTAAACCTCAATTGCACCCTTCAGAGAAAACAGTGGCATGTCATGAACAGAGCCCACCATCGGGCTGCATGTCACAGAGATAACCCAGCATTAGCCAGAGAAAGCAAAACCAAGAGAAGAAACAAATGAGACCTGTTAGGGAAAGAGAGGTTTTTCTCTTTCTCTCTCTGTCATCATTGATGTAGCAGGGGTCATGGAAAAGGGAGAGAAGGCATCCCACTGCAGAGAACCATCTCGACTTCACATCAGCACCACTCTAAATACAAGGCATCTGTTATGCGGGAGGAACAGTTTTATTGATGGGCCGACTCATTAGAAAGGATTAATGTCTAGGTCATTGATACCTCATGGCACATTTTCTTGGGGACGGAGAGGACCCTGTGGAGATGGACACAAGCCAGGTGTGTTTTGATGAGGAAGAGAAATCCAACTCAGTCTGACAGCTTTCTGAAAAGGGGAGGCAGAGGGGAGCCCGAAGACAAATGTGGCCTGCCTCCCAATTCTGGCTACTGCCAATGCTGGCAAAAACGGTTCTCTGCAGGATGCAAAAGTCAGGTTTGACTTGATGGGTTGTGAGACTGGACGGCTGGCGTTTTTTGACCGAACTGTTTATTCAGGGAATTTGCTTTAAAAGTAACCCACGGAGCACCTGCAGTGGTCTGGGGTCTCTGTGTTAAGCTGGCTGATGATGTGTAACCCACGTCAGGAGGCAAAAGAGACGGTCCTTCAAACAAAACCAGATTTTAACAGAGTGTAGTAAATTAAGGCGAACAGAAGAAGTGTTGATCTCCCCTGCAGAATCTGTTACCCCAAAGACAGCGTAAGTGGTGAGATCCAAAGATAAAGCCACCGTATTCTGCCCCTTTATGTAGCATCGCCAAGGGAACCTTCTCCCTACACCCCAACTCGTGCAAAGGGAAGACCATTGCCTGTCTCCCTAGAAGTTGTCATAGTACCTTCCTCATACGCTGCTTCAGTTGGTTAAGTGAAATAAGGCATCTTAAACACTTGTCTTAGCACTTGGGAAGATCCCCTGGAGGAGGGCATGGCAACCCACTCCAGTATTTCTTGCCTGGAGAATCCCATGGACAGAGGAGCCTGGTGGGCTACAGTCCATGGGGTTGCACAGAGTCAGACACGACTGAGCAACTTAGCACGCACACATGCACATAGCATGTCCATATAATGCACGCTCATTAAATATTACTATTATAGTATAATGCACTCTGCTCCTGCCCCTCTCAGAATGACTTCCCACCAATGCAAACTCAAATAATTGATGACTCTCCAGAACCTTAAAAAATAACACCCATCCTTGTTAGGAGGGCACAGTTAACCATTCCTGACCTGGTTCCATCCACATGTTGACCCTCATCTCTTGTCACTTCTTGTTTTGAACTCTAGTTCAATCTAGGTTGAATAACTTGTATTTTTAATTTAATTTTTAATTTATATTGGAGTCTGGTTGATTTACAATGCTGTGTTAGTTTCAGGTGTACAGCTACTCAATCACTTAGCTGAATAACTAGAATTTAATTGAAGGGGCCCTACCTCTGAGCACCAGTGAGTTGCCAGGTATTGTGCTTCCTCTGCACGCTACACACTGGGGAACCCTTCCCTTTCCAAATTCCCATTCACTTGCCATCTCCCAGCCTCCCCGCTCACATTGCCTGCCATCGGCAGCCAAGAGCCAGATGGTGTTCCAGTGCGAGCCTGTAGCGCTGTATGATCACGTCCACTCTGACACTTCACCTGTTGTCCTTGGTTTATTACTTGTCTGCACTTTCTTACATTTTAATGGATATACAGATGACCTGGGCATCTGCTTGGAGAAGGCAATGGCACCCCACTCCAGTACTCTTGCCTGGAAAATCCCATGGATGGAGGAGCCTGGTAGGCTGCAGTCCATGGGGTCGCTAAGAGTCGGACACGACTAAGCGACTTCACTTTCACTTTTCACTTTCATGTGTTGGAGAAGGAAATGGCAACCCACTCCAGTGTTCTTGCCTGGAGAATCCCAGGGATGGGGGGAGCTTGGTGGGCTGCCGTCTATGGGGTCGCACAGAGTCGGACACGACTGAAGTGACTTAGCAGCAGCAGCAGCAGCAGCAGCAGAGCATCTGGTTGATGTGTGAATCCTGATATAGTCCATCTAGGTTGGTGCCCAGGATGTGACACTCCTGAGAGACTCCCAGGTGATGTGGGTGCGGCCATTCCTAGACCACATTTGAGGAGCAAGATATGAGACAGTGATCTCCTTAATATCAGGAAGCCTGTCTCCTTAAGTCTTCATATCCCCAGCACCCAGCCCATCTGTATCCCTAACACTCAATCCATTCTTTGGGAAAGTTTTTTTTTTTTTTTTCTAAATGTCTGTTAAATGAATATATGATTGAATGAACAGACCGAGGCTCTCTGCCCCAAATACGCACTTGTACAACAAGCTAGCAGCATGTTTCCTGGTCAAGAAAAGTTTTCCCTCAACTTCCTGTTCTCTGCCCAGGATGGTGTTATAAAATGTTTACTCCTACTGCACAGCTCACTTCTCTTCTCTTTCTCCTGTCCCTACCTGTGTGTTTTCCCTTTTACAATTTCTGTCAATGAGATGATGACAGAGTGTAAAGTTGTAAAGATAAGCTAAAGAATAATTCATAGAAAAAGAGAAGAGGGGAAAAAAAAGCAGAAAGGGGGCATGTAGATTAGGAAAGCAATAGAGGACATCAGAGGAAGGAGAAATGCCTAATTCGCCACCTCACATAATTTGAGTTCACATACCTATCATCCTTACATACCTGGACTTCCTCTCACATATTTCCCCTTACACTGACCTTGACCTTCTTTATTTATCAATTTATCCATTCAACAAATCTACTTTGTGTCAGCCACTGAGCCAAGGATACATTCGTGAGTAAAAATGAACAGAAACTTAGGGTTTGTCATCCAGAGGGTGGGGAGAGAGAGAGATTAACCAATTAAGCACTCAGTGTAAACATAACAACAATGTTAAGAGCAGAGACGTCTCTAGGAAATGAATGGTTGAGGGAACTGTGACCAGCAGTTAACCAGGGGATAGAGGAGTGGAGGATGTACAAGGCACCGTGGCTAAGGGTGAGCATGGCACACTGGAGCAATCAAAGGGTCAGAGGTCCTGACGCCCTGGAAAAGAGAGTTGGTGACAGAAAGAGTTGGTGTGGCAACCAGCTCCGAGGTGGCCCCCTCGATCCCCGCCTCTTGCTGTTCGCGCTTTTGTGTATTCCTCTCCCAATGACACCAGGGTTTGTCTGTGTGACCAGCAGCACACAGCAGAATGAAGGCAGGGCATCTTCACGATTAGGTTAGAAAAGAGTGTGGCTTCTTTCTTGGGCACTTTCTGGTGGTCCTCTCTCCTGACTCACTCACTCTGAGGAAAGCAAGCAGCCATGTTTTGAGCAGCCCTACAGGAATGGCAAGCCACGCCAGTATTCTTGCCTAGAGAATTCCATGGACAGAGGAGCCTGGTGAGCTACAGTCCATGGGGTCGCAGAGAGTCACACATGACTGAGCGAATAATACACACACAGACACACACATACAGAGTCATAAGTTCCCAACAGTCAGTAAGGAATTGAGGCCTGGCAACAACCATACACATAAGCATAGAAGCAGATTCTACAGCTCCAGTCAAACCTTGAGGTGAATGCAGCCCTGGTCAACAGTTCAACTTCAATCTCATGAGACATACTAAGCCAGATCCACTCAACTGAGCCACAACTGGATTCCTAACCTTCAGAAAGTATGTGAGCTAACACGTCTGCTGTTGGAAGCTGCTAACTTTCAGGGTAATCTGTTACGCAGCAATAGGGAACTAGTGTAGCCTAGGTCAGACCACGCACTTTATCACTAGCGTGTTAAGCTTTGTACAGCCTTGTAAACCCTCCCTAGTACCTTGAAGGAAAAGATATGGTTTGACAGTATCGCCTCAGAAAATAGAGGGATGCCCCTGAAAATTTCGGGGACAGTGGCAAGCCTATCGTGAACACAGAGATAATAGCTGGGCTCCTCCATTTGTTCCTTGAGCTCATCGTAATTGCTAATCTAGGTCAAGTCCAGGATACCATGAGCCCACATAAGTTAAAATTAAATACATCTTATAAAAGTTTAATATCTTTTCACTGGTATTTTACATTTTTCATAGTTAATCATAAGATCCTAAGCTAGAGTATTAAAATTGAAGCAAACAGAAGGGTAGCCTCTTACAGCTGTTCCACACTATGTCATGTATGGGACAGAGCTTCCATCTAGGAACAATGCCTGCGGGTCCCCCAAGGCAGAGAGAGTACATCTATGACACCTGAAGGGAAGGTCTCCAGGGGACTCAGGAGAGTTGCACCCCTCTCAGCTTACCAAGGATTGTCATCTGGGAAGCCTGGAGCTGAATGTCTGGATTCTAAGGACATCTTTAATAGCATGACATGATAGCTGCTGTGGATCCTTGAGGAATCTCCTTCTTATTGGAGCAATGTTGAGACCTTGAGGAGATAACTCACTTTCAAACTGAACCCTAAGGCAGAAAGACAAGCCTGAGGTCTCGTGAGAAGACGTGGGCTGCTGAAGAACATTCTAGCATCTGACTTAATAAAAGGGGGGAAATATGAATAGGAGAAATCCAGTTAAAACTAAATCTGTCAGTAAATAAAACCGAATCAAGCTGTATTGTGTAGAAAGTAGACTCTCTCACATGTGACTAACCATAAAAATCCTTAATCACCAGTGAGCTTTAACAATATGCACCAGAATTTTATAATAAGTGAAGAATTTTCTGTTAAATATTTCCTTATCTGTCTTGTTCTAGGGAAAAAAATTCCATTAGGGTCATAACCATCAAACTAAAAATTCCTTTCTTTTGGTTTAGAACTTGGAATCAAAGGACATCAAAAATAAATCTGCTTGGGAAAAAATTGTTTGAAGTTCTTTTCATCTTGGTAAAATTAGGATAGCATGCCATTTTGGCTTGGGTAGAGAGAAGAGGAATGTCTGTGTTTAAAAAAAAAAAACAAAACACTAAAACCTTGCTCTCCAGAGCATGGCAAGATATTGTAGCACCTCCACAAATTTTAAGAGTGGTTGGGCTTCTTTCACCTAGAAGCTGGATCCTTTATAAAACTTCATGGCTATTTTTCCATAGGACCATTGCTTCAACATTCAACCACATGTATTATTGAAATGCATCTTATTTGGGTGCATTAAAATGTCCATATGGACTGAGTTCCTTCACTGTTCACCTAAAACTATCACAACATTAATAATGGACTATACAGAGTCTGCCTGCAATGTAGAAGACCCAGGTTCTATCCCTGGCTCGGGGAGATACCCTGGAGAAGGAAATGGCAACCCACTCCAGTTTTCTTGCCTGGAGAATTCCATGGAGAGAGGATCCTGGAGGGCTACAGTCCATGGGATCACAAAGAGTCAGACATGACTGAGTGACTAACACACACACACACATATACACTCCAATACAAAATAAAATGTTAAAAATAATAAAAAATTAAATGTGCATATGATAATTTCCAGGTTCTACTAGAACCCATAAATATAGATATTGGCACTTTCCTTGACACAGCACTCGGCTTATAGGAATGTTCCTTTCCCCAATGCTCGCAAATTTGTCAATAACAAAATTAATAAGAATTAAAATGTCAGTGACTGCAGTTAGCTTCTGGATAAAGCCCATCACTTTCTCCGTACGTGTTCACATTCCCACTGTGTTAGGATAAGGTGGGCAATGCTGCAGTAACCGAAAACAACCCCTGGAATGTCAGTGACAATGCAGAAAGGTTTCTTTCTTAGTCATACTCAGTCCATCTTCCTCTGTTTTGCAGCTATGCAAACTGGAACCCATGGCTACAGGTCAAAGTAGTGGGTGAAGAGGGAGATGCAGGTGACACACAGACTCTTAATTCCTTTAGCCAGGAGTGACACGTGTCACTTCCAATCAGTTCGTTAGCCCAAAATAGTCACAGGTTCAAGCCTAGCTTCAAGGGACTATGGGAAACGTGGGAGTGGACATGGTGATTTATTAAGATTACGTCTCTTCCAGACCCACAAAATAAAGTAAGCCTTTCTGAAAAATGGGCTTCCATCAGGTCGGCCGGTAAAGAATCTGCCTGCAATATAGGAGACCCAGGTTCGATTCCTGGGTGGGGAAGATCCCCTGGAGAAGGAAATGGCAGTCTACTCCTGTATTCTTGCCTGCAAAATCCCATGGACAGAGGAGCCTGGTAGGTTACAGCCCATGGGGTCGCAAGAGTCGGACACGACTGAGCGACTAAACCACCACCTCTGAAAAATAGAATTGTTTTTCAGTGGGGAGAAGGAACAGCATAGATGCGCCCATACTCAGACTCACATGCTCCCCACCTTCCCCTGTTGCACCTAAGGCTAGAACTCACATGGTCCGTGAAATGACAAGTTATGGGAAACGACTGTTGCTTCTAGAACAGTGTCCCTGCAAGACTGGGCATCTTCGCGGCAGTCACGGCTTTGAGATGACAAGCAGCACATACCAGAGCTGAGCATGAAAGAGAACCGGGCCAAGCTCCTGCTTAAATGCTTGTGTTCCAACTCACCTTGTCATCAGAGGCACAAGATTTTTAGTTTCGATAATTAAGCACAATGCTTTTCTTCAGAGAAAGAAAATGCCTACCTGAACTTTACTGGCTTGGAAGGAGGAGTTTATCATGAACAAATACATATTGCACCTGCTGGATGACTGGGACGCGAGGAAGCAAAGGGTAGTGTCCGCGGCACATTACAAGGAAAGTGAGGGTGTAGCTCGTGACCTGCCCCAGGGCTGAACGGGGTTTCCCGCTGTCTCCGGTGGTACCTGCCTGCAGCCCTAACAAGACTGATGAAGCGAGGAATCAACCGTATCCTATAGTGGCCCCTGGTGGGCATTCGGGGCCATTGCACCTGCATTATTCGTGCGTACACGCAGCCTTCCCGAGGGAAGAAGCTTCCTGGGAAGATCTGGACCGCACAGGTGATCGAGTGTGAACTCCTCATTTTACAGAAGGGGAAAACCAAATTTTGCAGAATGGGGTGCTTCAGAGGCTAACGTTAAGCCTAAAATAACGTAGATCCCTCCAGCTCTTCAGGCGGCCAGTAGGTAGGCAGGTTCCTCCTTAGCAACTAACGTATTTGCTGTAACCCTCATCACGGCTTGGCAAGGTGGTTATTATTATTCCCCAAAGAAACTCATCCTAGGCCTCACAGCAAAGAGTAAGCGTTCGTCTACCCTTTCCTTCTCTTTCCCTTTTTCTTTTTTCCTTTTATCTTCCCTCCATGCTTCCCAGGCATCCTAGAAGTTGTATATGGGCTATGCCACCTTATCCAAGTGCCCAAAGATTGGAAAGTCATCATCACTGGGTTCTGCTTCCCTGTAATTAGGCTTTTCTGACATGGCAGCACCAGACCCTCCTTCCACCGCTTTAACCAGACCAGTGGAGAAGAGAACTTCTTTGTTGAATGATCACCCAGAGTCCCGAACAGGCTGTCACAGGCCAGGCCTGGGCCATGGGTGACCACATCTGGACTCACAGGGTGGGGTCAGCTCCATGTGGACCATGCGGTTCCCTAACTATATACTAAGCAGGCAAAAAAAAAAATTCCCTGCATCCTAAGAAGTAGAGAGGTGACTCCCATGCTCTGCTCCCCTGGGTATTTTTAGGTCAAGGTCCCTTCACCCTGTAGTTTAAAATTCCTTAGCCGTGGAGCTATACTGCCAGGGCAAATTTAGGGTGACACATAAGGGTGTGTGTGCTGCGTGCTGTCACTTGAGTCCTGTCTGACTCTTATGCGACCCTCTGGACTGTAGCCCACCAGGCTCCTCTGTCCATGGGATTCTCCTGGCAAGAATACTGGAGTGGGTTGCCATGCCCTCCTCCAGGGGATCTTCCCAACCCAGGGATCGAACCAAGGTCTCTTATATCTCCTGCATTGGCAGGCAGGTTCTTTACCACTCGCGCCACCTGGGAAGCCCCAACATAAAGGATAGAAGGACCTATTTCTTCCTTGCCCCTGACTCAGAAGAATCATGTATTCCTTCTGTTCTGTGCTGTTCAGATAGGAGTAGTGCTGTGCGCAGCTTTCGCTGAGAAAAGGAATACTTTCTAGACTTTGTATTGTCTGGAAGAGTCTTTATTAAAAAGTACTTTGCCCCATCAGCGTCTCCTCCCTTCCACTACAAATGACATCATCTTGCAGAGGCTTGACTAAAATCTTTCTTTTATCAAGAAAAGGCTGCCTTGGCCAAAACACACAGCAGGAAGAATCACTGCTGTCTAATTCTTTCCTGCCCCCTACAGTTCAATTACACCAAGTTATCCGTAGCTTCTAAAATTACATTTTAAAAAAGAGACTGACGTTCGCGTTTTTATTTAGTGGTTTCTTGAACAGTAAGTGGGCCATAAGAACTAGTTCTACATTTTGAAACCCTAAAATGGACAGATCAGGAACTCAAAGAACAAAAATCTGAAGCAGTTTAGGCAACAAGGTCAAGAAATCCAGGCAGTTATGTCAAAGAAGCTGTTTCTCTACCTGAAAAGCAGGGTGCACCCAAGCTCTCGGAAGCTAGGCTGAGCAATTTATCAAGTATCTTCACTTCATTTTACAATAAGTGATAAATTATAAGTGATCATCTTGAGGTCTTTGGAAAAGTCAATTTTTAAGGATGATAAATCATCTGATGATAATGGTTCTGTTGGAACCCACACTTCAGGGTCAGCAAGAAAACCACAGACTCTATCATAACTCCATTGGAAGATTTTTATAGTAAATTAGGCCAAGTATGGGATACGCTGCCTTCATTCCCAGTGCCTTCTACTTCTTGGGAAAAATAGATTCTAACACTTCACTCAGATGGGCAAGGAACTGGATGTGACAATTATACAATTTTGAAAAATAGGAGCTACTGTAGGTAGCTTTTTAGACAGCCATTGAAACCACACCTAATTTTTAGGTCGCATTATTATTTTTGGCCTTTACTGGTCTCCTTTTCTTTTTTTTTTATTTTATTGATGTATAGTTGATTTACAATGTTGTGGTAATTTCTGCTATACAAAGTGATTCGGTTATACATATATACATTGATATATATTCTTTTCCATATTCTTTCCCATTATGGTTTGTCATAGGATGTTAATTAGAGTTCCCTGTTCTCTACAGTAGGACCTTGTTGTTTATCCAACTAGTATATAATAGTTTGCATCTGCTGCTCCCAAACTCCCAATCCTTCCCTCCCTCACCCCTCCCCCTTGGCAACCCCAGTCTGTTCTCTATGTCTGTATGTCTGTTTCTATTTCATAGGTAAGTTCATTTGTGTCATATTTTGCATTCCACATATAAGTGATGTCATATGGTATTTGTCTTTCTCTTTCTGACTTAGTTTGCTTAGTTTGATTATCTGTAGGTCCATCCATGTTACTGCAAATGGCATTCTTTAATTCTTTTCATGGCTGAGTAGTATCCCATTGTATATATATACCACATGTTGTATATATATGTATGTATATCTCACGTCTTCTTTATCTGTTCATCTGTTGATGGACATTTAGGTTGTTTCCATGTCTTGGCTATTGCGAATAGTGATGCTATGGACATTAAGGTGCATGTATGTCTTTTAATTATAGTTTGTCTAGATACAGTGTAGGAGGGTTCCCTTTTCTCCACACCTCTCCTACATGTATTGTTTGTAGACCTTTTAATGCTGGCCATTCTGACTGGCGTGAGGTGGTACCTCATTGTAGTTTTGATTTGCATTTTGCTAAGAATTAACAGTCATACTTGTCTCCTTTTCAACTAAGAGCGGGTTGAAGACATGGCTTGCATTGTTTGCTGGAAGCAAACTTGCAGTCTGTAAAGGAACCAAGGAGGCTCATTCAGCCAGCATGCCTACACACCAGCACCACCCCATCTTCTAAGGCATTCTAGCTTTGGCTTTGAGCATTCCTGGAACCAGAAAGTTCTATGACACCTGGAAAGCTCAAGTCCACCAGGCATCTTGTTAACATTTGATCTCTCCATGTTGTGGTTTTTCATTGCTAAAAAAATTCATCTATGTTGTGATTAATTAACTATGTAGATTCATATTCCCACCTTTCAGGTCATCCTGAGTGCACTAAAAAATATCAGCAATTTATATCCCACAACACAGAGTTATAGTTTATAAGAGTATTAACTACATATGAAGGGAAAATGTATCAGACCCATGGAGGGAACAAAATACTCATGAATGAAAACTTGTACTCCTGGCATCTGGGAGATACTCCTGTTATTCAGTAACAGCTGAACAGATCATCTGGGGAAGAACTGAGAAGATAAAATGATGCAAGTGATACATGCACTTCCAGAAAATCCTACACATTGTGTTTATTGGGTCACTATATCTGTCCCTCAGATAATCAGCTTATAAAAACTGATTCTACAAGACCCATGGGCTATTTCACTATTTCAATTACATTCTATTTTCATGGGTGAATTAATAATGAATTATGTTTACAGTTTGAGAAAGATTATAAATACTTGAAGTAATATTTTCAGGTGGTCACCAAATTTCTGCATAGGATTATTCTCATATTCTCAGATGAAACATGTTGTTTTTGTTTAGTCCCTAAGTCATGTCTGACTCTTTTGCAACCCCATAGACTGTGGTCTGCCACGCTCCTCTGTCCATGGGATTTCCAAGACAAGAATACTGGAGGGTTGCCAATCCTGGGTTGCCATTTCCTCCTCCAAGGGATCTTCCCAACCACATCTCCTGCATTGGCAGGCAGGTTCTTTACCACTGAGCCACCAGGGAAGCCAGATTAAACATATGACCCACAAACTAGTAGCTCCAAATGAAAATAGTGTGCATAGAAAATAATTTTTTTCACTTGAAAATGTGACCACCACTGTACTATTCAGTATATTCAGAAGAAATGGGCATCCCATGGGACATATCTTGGTCTCTGCCCAAAGGAATTTATTTCCACACAGATGATCTTCAAAATGATCTTGTAAAAAGAACATCTCATCTATAAATAGGTCCCTCAGAACACATAGAATCAATATATTAGCGTGGAACTTGAGTGGATTTTTTTAAAAGCATTGGTGACAATAAAACTTTCAGGGAGGTGAGACTAAGGAAAAATAAGAGGATCTAACATGATACATTTTCATTCGTTCAGAAAATTTTCCATCCATTTAAATGAACCTCTGATACACCAAGCACTGTCTAATAATTTTGTCATAAACTTTGGCCTTGTCAACTATCTCCATCTTCTGCTTATTCCCTAAAAATTATATACTCATCTCTCCTTGTCTTTTAGCATCATTTTCCTAACTTTATTGGTCTACTACATACCTCTTCCTTCCCTTCCACTATCTTCCACAAAGCCACCTCTAATACTCAAAGGTCTGTTTTATAAATTAGCTCCCCCAGAGCTTCCCATTTTAACCCCAGTTGATGTGACCAATGTCTTACTTCGAGGTAGGTCCTCTGAGAAATTCCTTTAATTTACATAATCTGACTTTACACTGGGTAAAATATTCTCTTCTCACAGAGGCCTCCCCTAACACCGATCAGTCTAATGACTGACTCTGTCATTGCATTTTTATCATTTGCTTCGTTGCATGTTTCACAATTAATAGTTGTGTTTTTATGAACACAATATGCTTCTGTCTCATGAAGCTTGCAGGGTATACGATGTATACATGAAAGAGAAGCGTGTTGTGTTCATCATTCTGTATCCAACACCTAACACAGTTCCTACTATACAGTAGGTCCCTGAGGAAATGAATAAATAATTGTCCCCAAAGTTACTCCCTTTGTGGGTTTTTTGAATGCAAATTATTCAATCCATAGTGCATTCCTGAATGTTCTGTAAACCACTGCCCCCAATAACTAACTATGCATAGGCAGTCATTCAAGAAACAATGAAGAAAACACCTATATTCAAACTATAGTTGAATTAGCTGATACATGCCTATTAGGTACCAAGCAGAAAACGAGATTGTTAAAAACATTGTGTTTGAGGCTCTCCAAGTGGCATCTTAGGACCCCTGCTGGCATATTATTAAGGGTCTGCAAAGTCTGGGATATTTTGTTCTTACTTTTATGTATTCATTTAAATAATAACCTAAAGTTTTAATATGCCACATTGTGGATCATCAGAGTGTCCTCTTTAAATCACAAACTGTCTTTTACTTTCAGATATGCCTCTTACTTTGTTTCTTTTTTTTTTACAGTCACTTTGGCCTCCAAGCGATTTCCCAGAGTGACAGTGTTTAACTCACAATGTGTTGATAAGCATGTCTCGCTTCCTCTGGGTTGGCATTTCTTAATGTTCAAATGACAGCAATCAGCCCACATCTGCTTTTGAAGTCAGCCTGAATTCTTGTACTAGATATAAAGGGAAAACTTGATTTTTCAGTAATAATTTGTGTTTGAGAGACATGATCATAGAATAAGACTTTAGTTTCTAAAGTCTTTTTCAGAAACCAAGACTTTCTTGAACATAATGAAAACTTCATGGTATAATGAAATGGAGTATTAGGTTAATTATCAAGGTTAATACGAAAACAAAAGGAAAAAAAAAAGCCCAGATAGTTTTTTGTGGAAATTGAAAGCTAATTCTTAACTTCATATAGAAATGCAAGGGACGGCCCATGAGCCGCAACTACTGAGCTTATGTGCCACAACTACTGAGCCCGAGCGCCTGGAGCCTGCACTCCACACCAAGAGAAGACGCCACAACGAGGAGCCCATGCTCAGAAACAAAGAGTAGACCCTCTTGCCACAACTAAAGAAACCCCGTACAGAGCAACAAAGACCCAGTGCAGCCTAGTTAATTAATTAAAAAAGAAAAAAACTTCTACCAAAAAAAACAAATGCAAGGGACAGAAATTCCTGAAAAAGAAAAACAAAACTAGGGGACCCACAGTCCTGCCTTCAAGACCTACTATAAAGTTTCAGCAATCAGTACAGTGTAATATTGACATATGATCCCCATCTATGTCAACAAAGCACCATAGAGACAAGACAGATCCACAAACCTATGGCCAAATGATTGTAGACAAAGATTCCACAACAGTTAAGTGAGGAAAGAAAGTGTTTTCAACAGATGACACTGGGACAGATGACTATCCATATAAAAAAGGATGAACTTCAACCCAAACCTCACACCCTACACAAACTTTTCTCAAAGTGGATTGCAGACCTGAGCAAAAAAGCATAACGATAAAGCTACTAGAAAAAAATTTAGGCCAAGATTTCTAAGAATGCAAAAGTCTCCACCCTTAAAAGAAAAAAGATTGAGAAATGGCCTTCATAAAAATTTGAAACTTTTACTTATCAAGAGACCATTAAGAAAATAAAAATTCAAGCCACTGACTTGAGAAAAATTAAATATATATTTAATTAATATTATTTCATATATATTAAATATATATGTATCCAACTTGTGTCCAAAATGTGTAAAGAACTCCCACAAATCCATTACAAAAAGACAATTAAATTAAAATTGGGTAATAGATTTGAATAGATATGTCAAAACAGTAGATATGTGAATGGCCAATGAAAGCATGAAACAATGCTTTGCACTGTTAGTTACCACATAAATGCAAATGAAAACAGTGAGATACCACTCCATATTCACTAGAATGGCTAAAATTTTAAATATGAAATTGTCATTTAACAATTAAAAACTAGCAATACTAAACAAATGTTGACAAGGATTTAGAGCAAAGGAAACTCTCATACATTGCTGGCAGGAATGTATATGCCAAGTCCATATGGCAATTTGTTAATAAAGTTAAACATAAAACTACCTCATGATTCAGCAATTCCATTACCAGGGACTGTACAAAGAGAAAGAAAAGCATGTCCTCAAAAACACTCTATCAAGTATATTCATCACAACTTTATTTATTATAATCCCAAACTACAAACACACGTCAATAGGAGAATGAAAAGAAAATTGTGGTATATCTATCTATGAAATACAAATCAGCATTAAAGAAAAATTAATACTCATGCATGCAACAACGTGGATGAATCTCAGAAGCACTACTTTGGCTCTAAAAAACCAGACATCGAGAGTATATACCGTACGATTCCATTCGTATGAAATTCCAGAACAGACAAAACTAATCTATAGTGATAGAAAGCAGAATACATGTTCCCTGGCGGAAAGGAGAATTAACAGGGAAAGTGCACAAAGGATATGTCTCAAGTGATGGAAGATTCTATATCTTGATTGAAGTGTTGGTTACATAAGTGTACATACTGTCAACACTCATCAAATTGTACACTAAAGATCAGAGCATTGTACTGTATGTAATTATACTTCACACGCACCCAAAAAGAAAACAGGGGGGTAGGCAGAACAGCTGGTGTAACATTTTTTTATGACATTGTTCCATGTGTTTTTATTTTCCTTCAACTGCAGTAGCACTGTGAAATGCTATTTTTAGAATGTAAGTCATAGAGGTGGGAGCTACATCTGTTTAACTTGCTTAACATAAGACCAATCCCATTGCCAATTACTAGTGAGGTTGTTAGATGACGGAGGGTGAGGGAGGGGAGAACAGAGGGTAACTAATGTTTAAGTAACAAAAGCTTGCTTTTCAGTGAAGAAAAAGAAATTAGCAGAAAGTGAAATAGTAAATATCTTAGCGCATTTCAATTTAAGGTGCATTACTTAGGAAGCAATCTGTGTCATCCGAGTGTACAGGACATCAGTTAAATAGCTTCTAACTGTGCAAGTAGTTTGCATCCCATTTCTTCTCTACTTCTGTTGAGTTCAAACGGTACCATCTGTTACGTGAGTTTAAAACAGATGTCTTTACCACCACCAGTGTCTTACGTGCTCTATCAAGACAGAGGAAGGGAGAGTGGCAAGTAATATACTAGTGATATTTTGATGATGCTGGAGAAGTAATAAAACATGAGGTCCTATGACCCCTTTACTCTAAAAGCAAGGCTTAATTAAATGGAAGTATCAGAGCTTCTAAATCATGACCAAGGAAGCTTAAGAAAGTGTCCTGTCTGGGCTGCCTGAGATTGCTTAAAAAGAGGAGCTAAAAACATCTGTAGTCTATTTAGATAGCCATGGTAGGAATTCTGTCTTGAGAGGGAGAACAAGGTCAGAACCTATTTAATAAACCCCAACGGTAGTAGAAAACAGTCAAGCAGTGCACATCCATGACTCATGAGTATAGCTGAGTCATTTATAAGAGACAAAAAGAGAAGAGTAAGATACCTCAATCCTCATTCTCCCAGATGTCAATAGAGAAGAGAGGTGGCAGGGAGAGGCGTGTCTTTAAACCTACTGGTGTGTGTGAAGTCTCCCTCTAAATACCCAAGAGAATCTACTGTACAGGGATACATCAAAAACATGGGAAATGTGATTCATGGAAACATCAATGACCAGGGAAACCGAAGCCATAGTTCTCCCAGATTTCTAATAATAAGCTGTTGTAATTCAAAGAAGTGAAAACTGTTCCCTAAGTGATATGTACAGTGACGGTAGCAAAGCAGCATAAAAAATTATGCATCAATCCATTATACTAAAAAAGAAAGTGGAGTCATCCGGTGGAGTAAGAGTATCAGATAACTGCAAATTACTGCTATTATTTTCAATGATGCTGTCAAATTCTTCTTAAAAATTCTTTCAGCTGTTAAGACGTTTCGATATACACGTTTAAAATTTCTAGTTGTAATGAACAAGTGGTAATGTGTGCCCCTATGGTGGGATAGCAGTAAAATGCAGGGAATATCAGCACTTGGCAAATTATTCTGTGATCTGCCTTCAGAAAGTTTGCCTACAGACAGAAAAAGATTACATTGAATCTGAATTCAAATATAATATCATAGCAAAGACAGTGTGGACCAGGATCGACAAATATACCTATATAGTTTGTATAGTAATCATGTATTCAGTTCAGTTCAGTTCAGTCGCTCAGTTGTGTCCGACTCTCCGCAACCCCATGAATCACAGCACGCCAGGCCTCCCTGTCCATCACCAACTCCCGGAGTTCACTCAAACTCATGTCCACAGAGTCGGTGATGCCATCCAGCCATCTCATTCTTGGTCGTCCCCTTCTCCTCCCGCCCCCAACCCTTCCCAGCATCAGAGTCTTTCCCAGTGAGTCAACTCATCACATGAGGTGGCCAAAGTATTGCAGTTTCAGCTTTAGCATCAGTCCTTCCAATGAACACCCAGGATCGATCTCCCTTAGAATGGACTGGTTGGATCTTCTTGCGGTACAAGGGACTCTCAAGAGTCTTCTCCAACACCACTGTTCAAAAGCATCAATTCTTCGGCGATCAGCTTTCTTCACAGTCCAACTCTCACATCCATACATGACCACGGGAAAAACCATAGCCTTGACTAGACGGACCTTTGTTGGCAAAGTAATGTCTCTGCTTTTTAATATATTATCAAAGTTGGTCATAACTTTCCTTCCAAGGAGGAAGCGTCTTTTAATTTCATGGCTGCAATCAGCATCTGCAGTGATTTTGGAGCCCAAAAAAATAAAGTCTGACACTGTTTCCACTGTTTTTCCATCCATTTCCCATGAAGTGATGGGACCAGATGCCATGATCTTAGTTTTCTGAATGTTGAGGTTCAAGCCAACCTTTTCACTCTCCTCTTTCACTTTCATCAAGAGGCTTTTGAGTTCCTCTTCACTTTCTGCCATAAAGGTAGTGTCATCTGCATATCTGAGATTATCGATATTTTTCCCAGCAATCTTGATTCCAGTTTGTGCTTCTTCCAGCCCAGCATTCCTCATGATGTACTCTGCATATAAGTTAAATAAGCAAGGTGACAATATACAGCCTTGACACACTCCTTTTCCTATTTGGAACCAGTCTGTTGTTCCATGTACAGTTCTGACTGTTGCCTCCTGACCTGCATACAGGTTTCTCAAGAGTCAGGTCAGGTGGTCTGGTATCCCCATCTCTTTCAGAATTTTCCACAGTTTATTGTCATCCACACAGTCAAAGGCTTTGGCATAGTCAATGAAGCAGAAATAGATGTTTTTCTGGAACTCTCTTGCTTTCTCCATGATCCAGCGGATGTTGGCAATTTGATCTCATGTATTAGAGAACTGTTTTTTAAATTAATCAACAGAATAAAAATAATAAATATTAGGTGTTCATGCAGCAATAACCAACATAGCAGAAAACTGAAAATAACATACACCTACCCATGGCTCAGACGATAAGAATTCACCTGCAATGCAGGAGACCTGGGTTCAATCCCTGGGCCAGCAGGATCCCCTGGAGAAAGGAACAGCTACCCACTCCAGTATTCTGGCCTCAAAAAAAAATCCATGGACAGAGGAGCCTGGCAACTACAGTCCATGGTGTTGCAAAGAGTTGGACACGACTGAGTGACTATCATTTTCTTTCACACACCTTTAGGGGAATAGTTAAGGAAATCATGATACTTTAATTAAATTAAATGCCATTCAGCCATTAAAAACTAAATACTTATAACCTGTAAGGGAAAAGAATCTTAAAAAGAATATATATATATATATGTGTGTAACTGAATCACTTTGCTGTACACGTGAAACTATATAATATTGTAAACCAACCATACTTCAATTTTAAATAATCAATTAATTAATTTAAAAATAAATAAAATAAACAGAGTAATCATAAAGAAAAGAAAGCAACTAATACATACCAGGTATTAATGCAATAAAAATAAAGATAAAATTGAGAGGCTGTTTATGATTATTCTGTTTATCTTGCTAAGTTTTTAAACTGACTGTATACTTGTATACTCATTGCTTTTCCTTTTTATGTAAAGTCTACTACATTTAAGGCCTCAGTGGATAATATTTTCCATATCCCGTAGGTTTTAAGACTTTGTATTTTGGTTATCTTTCTGTAATGAAATTAAAATTTTAAAAAATTAAGATAAATAAAAGCTATAAATCAGGCTAAAAAACTAACTACTAAAAGTATACATATTACTGAAAATCATAAAATACCATGGGAAATGCACAGTTAAGTCGCTAAAGCAAGATTTTAAACTATATGTACCTATGATGGCAATACATAATATATAGACAGACACAGGGAGACAATTAGAAATGGACATATCAATTTTTTCTCTTTTAATAAAATGGAAATTCTATTTTACATTGGTTTATAATTGTACAGGAGACAGGGAACAAGACCATCCCCATGGAAAAGAAATTCAAAAAAGCAAAATGGCTGTCAGAGGAGGCCTTACAAATAGCTGTGAAAAGAAGAGAAGCGAAAAGCAAAGGAGAAAAGGAAAGATACAAGCATCTGAATGCAGAGTTCCAAAGAATAGCAAGGAGAGATAAGAAAGCCTTTCTTAGCGATCAATGCAAAGAAATAGAGGGAAACAACAGACTAGGAAAAACAAGAGATCTCTTCAAGAAAATTAGAGTTTCCAAGGGAACATTTCACACAAAGATGGGCTCGATAAAGGACAGAAATGGTATGGACCTAACAGAAACAGAAGATATTAAGAAGAGGTGGCAAGAATACACAGAAGAACTGTACAAAAAAGATCTTCACGACCAGGATAGTCATGATAACGTGATCACTGACCTAGAGCCAGACATCTTGGAATGTGAAGTCAAGTGGGCCTTAGAAAGCATCACTACAAACAAAGCTATTGGAGGTGATGGAATTCCAGTTGAGCTGTTTCAAATCCTGAAAGATGATGCTGTGAAAGTGCTGCACTCCATATGCCAGCAAATTTGGAAAACTCAGCAGTGGCCACAGGACTGGAAAAGGTCAGTCTTCATTCCAATCCCAAAGAAAGGGAATGCCAAAGAATGCTCAAACTACCACACAATTGCACTCGTCTCACACGCTAGTAAAGTCATGCTCAAAATTCTCCAAGCCAGGCTTCAGCAATATGTGAACCATGAACTCCCAGATGTTCAGGCAGGTTTTAGAAAAGGCAGAGGCACCAGAGATCAAATTGCCAACATCCACTGGATCATGGAGAAAGCAAGAGAGTTCCAGAAAAACATCTATTTCTGCTTCATTGATTATGCCAAAGCCTTTGACTGTGTGGATGACAATAAACTGTGGAAAATTCTGAAAGAGATGGGACTACCAGACCACCTGACCTGCCTCTTGAGAAACCTGTATACAGGTCAAGAAGCAACAGTTAGAACCAGACATGGAGCAACAGACTGGTTCCAAATTGGGATAGGAGTACGTCAAGGCTATATATTGTCACCCTGCTTATTTAACTTATATGCAGAGTACATCATGCAAAATGACAGGCTGTATGAAGCACAAGCTGGAATCAAGATTGCTGGGAGAAATATCATAACCTCAGATGTGCAGATTATACCACCCTTATGGCAGAAAGCAAAGAAGAACTAAAGAGCCTCTTGATGAAGGAGAAAAATGAGAGTGAAAAAGCTGGCTTAAAACTCAACATTCAAAAAACAAAGTTAATGTTATCTGGTCCCATCACTTCATGGCAAATAAATGGGGAAACAATGGAAACAGTGACAGACTTTATTTTCCTGGACTCCGAAATCACTGCAGATGGTGATTGCAGCCAGGAAATTAAAAGACAATTGCTCCTTGGAAGAAAATCTGTGACCAACCTAGACAGCATATTAAAAAGCAGAGACATTACTTTGCCGACAAAGGTCCGTCTAGTCAAAGCTATGGTTTTTCCAGTCATCATGTATGGATGTGGGAGTTGGACCATAAAGAAGGCTGAGTGCTGAAGAATTGATACTTTGAACTGTGGTGTTGGAGAAGACTCTTGAGAGTCCCTTGCACTGCAAGGAGATCAAATCAGTCAATCCTGAGGGAAATCAATCCTGAATATTCATTGAAAGGACTGATGCTGAAGCTGAAGCTCCAATACTTTGGCCACCTGATGCAAAGAGCTAACTCATTGGGAAAGACCCTGATGCCGGGAAAGATTGAAGGCGGGAGGAGAAGGGGTCAACAGAGGATGAGATGGTTGATGGCATCACCGAGTCAATGAACATGAGTTTGAGCAGGCTCTGGGAGTTGGTGATAGACAGGGAAGCCTGGAGTGCTGCAGTCCATGGGGTCACAAAGACTCAGACATGACTGAGCAACTGAACTGAACTGACTGAAAGTTCAGCTTAGTTGTATACAACCAAGGCCCGCAGGCCAAATCTAGCCCACAACTTCTTTGTGTACACACAAAGTTTTAAGAAGCAAGCCCTACTAGTTCTTTCTCTCACTGTCTATACAGTGGCAGAGTTGAACAGTGGCAACTGTGGGCTACAAAGCTGAAAATATTCACTCTCTGTCCCTTTAGAGAAAAAGTTTTCTGATGCTGCTGTGGCACGTCTACTTCAGTAGACAATCGCCTTAGTGATTGTCGAGACAGACTCTTATTTCTCTTCTACTTTCACCCCAGTAATTCCCATCTGCTTTTAATTAGAATCAAATCCAGACCTCAGCCATTCACATAGAAGACCAGAGGCTAATGCAGTCACAACTTTTAATTTCCCTCCACTAGGCTGCAGTCAGCAGTGAAATTCATTCTGATTGTCAAGGTCTGAGTCGTGTTCAAGCTAGGAGTAAGAAAAAAAAATCAAGGTATGGAAATGGAGAAAAGGGCAAGGTGCCTCTTTCATTGTGCTATTTCTGATGTATAAGAGAAGCCTAGTCGAAGGTGAAAATAGCAGTATGAAAATATCCAAGTTTCAGGATGTCCAAAATAGATGCATTATTTTTAAGTGCATTGCTCTGTCAGTCTGAAACCTCTTCAGGTAAGAGCCGAGACATTTACAGGCCTTTGCCATCTACAAGGTAATTGCTGGCTCTATCTTGCCCAAGAGGTTCATCCTGAGCCATAAATTGAGTGACACTTTGTACCAATAATCTTGTGTTTCCATAGCAGTGAATGAGAAGAGCAAACCGAGTGGATAGTAATAATGTTCTGGCCTTACACCCTGTCTCAGACTTCCAAGTCCAAAACATGTATATTGTTATTCAAATCATTTCCTACAAGCTCAGCCACAACCTTTGGTGAACAAAATTATAGGAACACTTCATTTATTCTATTTTACCAGAAAATGAGGTGTTCCATATAGGTAAAGTTTCCAAAGAAGTAAATGTGGAGTTCAGAATTCTTTTAGTTATAATCACCTTGAAAATATTTTTTTTTCCAAAATATACTACTTTACTTTGTACTAAATGCAAAGCACTGGATTTTTTGTGTGACCAAGGGCCATCACTGGGAGTATTTATGGCTCTGTCAAGAACCATCCTTGCCCTTGGAAGAATTTATAGTCCAGGTGTCAGTAAATATTTTAGGCTTTGTGGGGCACACACAGTCTTTGTTGCATGTTCCCTTACTGTGGAGAAATGTAGTTCGAGTGGGGGACATTATGCTTTTTGGAGGATCTGGGTTGACTCCTCAAAGGATGAGTGACACACTTCGTTTTCAAAGGTAATTATGTATCCAGAATATATATAGAACTTTTACAACACAACAACAGAAAGACTAACGACCCTAAGTGCAAAGGGGACAAAGGTCTTAAACAGATGTTTCTCTAAAGAAGATATACAAGCAGCCAACAAGCACCTGAAAAGCTGCCCAACATCATAAGTCATCAGGGAAATATAAATTGTTTTGTTAGTGAGGTGACTTTCATACTACACCTAGGGATGAGGGCTGGTTGCCAGGAGAAACAGCCATGTGACTAGAGGGCTAGAACTTTCAAGTTCACCCTCGGACTTCCAGGGATGGGAGAGGGGCCGAGGATTGAGTTGAATCACCAATAGCCAGTGATGTAATCAACCCTATCTAGATAATAAAGCCCCCAAGAAAACCCAAAAGGTCAAGGTGCAGAGAGCTTCTGGGTTGTTGGTGAGCAGGTGGAGGTGTTGGGTGAGTGGGATGCTCAGAGAGATCATGGAAGCTTCAGGCCCTTTCCCCTTCCCCTGCCCTCTGCCTCCCATCCATCCGGCTGTTCTTGAGTTACAACCTTTTGTAATCAACCAGTAACCTAGTGAGTGCAATGTTTCTCTGAGTTCTCAGAGCAGTTCTAGTACATTAATGGAACCCAAGGAGGAGTCATTGGAACCTCTGACATGTAGCCAGTCAGTCAGAAGCCTAGGTGACAGCTGGGTCTCGGGACTGGTATCTAAGAAAGAAGTGAGGGGGCATTCCTGTGGGACTGAGCCTTAACTCGTGAGATCCAATGCTGTCTTTAGGATCGAGAGGATCAGAATTGAGTTGAATTGTAGGAGACCCAACTTGTGTCTGAGAATTGCTTAGTGGTATTGGAAACCACCCCCCCCCACACACACACACACATTGGAACTGGGGGTCAATTCATTTCCCTGTTTTTCTAGAAAGGTTTTGCTTTTCTTGTTTCCTAGTCCACCTGGAATTGATGTTTGTTTATGGGGAAAATTAGGGCTCTAACTTTAGAAATGAGGAGGACAGCAAATAAGATTATCTCAGAATTTTGCATTTTGTTTGGTTCGTTGGTTAGTTTGGGTTTTGAAATTCAGTTTTCTTTTCAGGGGAGTGAATTTTCCCTTTTTGAAAAAATTATTTTTTATTTATTTTAATTGAAGGATGATTGCTTTACAATATTGGTTTGATTTCGGCCATACTTTAACGTCAATTACCTATAGATGTACATATGCCGCCCCCCCTTGAGAGTTCTTTGTTTTTATTCTATTTTTTCCAATTATCTTTGCACATATGTTGATGTGGAGAATGGCTTTAACTGCAGATTCGCAACAGAATTGATTCAAGAGTAATGTTCAGAGCCTAACATTATGGCCCCTTTCCTTTCCACGGACATCTCTATGTTACCAGACTTGGTCCAATGGGGACTTGAACAAGAGTGCACAGCTATAGATGTGAATAACATGACGCTCAAGGCAAAGAATAGGAAGGAAAAATGCCTGAGTGGTGACACCATGATGACACGGGCATTTATCAACATATCACCATTTACCAACAAACCAGACCTGTGCCCACTTGACCAAGTCTCATAGAACTGGGGTCTGGGACCAAGTTGTTGGGGCCACCATAAAAATTGTTTTTGCATTATGGTGCATGTAGTGCAGATAAAATGTTGGATAACAAGTTCATCCTTATCCATCCGTTCCGTTCCGTCACTCAATGGTGTCCGACTCTATGCGACCCCGTGGACTGTAACTCCCAGGCTTCTCCATCCATGGGATTCTCCAGGCAAGAATACTGGAGTGGGTTACCATTTCCTTCTCCAGGGGATCTTCCCGACCCAGGGATCGAACCCGGGTCTCCTGCATTGGAGGCAGAAGCTTTAACCTCTGAGCCACCAGGGAAGCCCATCCTTGTCCATAGTGAGCCTTAATTCACAAGTTTCAACAAGGAGCAAAGGAATGAGGGTGATGGATGCTTAGAGACCTCAGGAAGCACCCAAGTTCTTAGAGCTTTCGACTCCCTTGGACTACTGGCTGGAATCCCCATTTAGACTAGGAAGGTAAGGAAGAAGACAGTGAAACTGCCTGCAGTCCTTGCACACATGTGGCCCGGCAGGCTGACAGAGCCTTTGTGTCTCTCCTTTATCTCTTCAGCTTGTGCCTCTTCCTGTGAGATTTAGCTCCAGCCCACTTCATGCCCATCTTTTTTTTTATTTTTTAATTTATTTTATTGAAATATAGTTGATTTACAATGTTGTGTTGATTTCAGCTATACAGCAAGGTGATAGTTATATATATATATACATGGGATTCCCTGATAGCTCATTTGGTAAAGAATCTGCCTGCAATGCAGGAGACCCCGGTTCAATTCCTGGGTCGGGAAGATCCACTGGAGAAGGGATAGGCTACCCACTCCAGTATTCTTGGGCTTCCCTGGTGGCTTGACTGGTAAAGAATACACCTGCAATGTGGGAGACCCCGGTTCGATCTCTGGCTTGGGAAGATCCCCTGGAGAAGGGAAAGGCTACCCACTCCAGTATTCTGACCTGGAGAATTCCACAGACTGTATAGTCCATGGAGTTGCAAAGAGCTGGACATGACTGAGCGACTTTCACTTTCATAATCACTCAGTTGTGTCCAACTCTTTGCCACCCCGCCACGCTCCTCTGTCCATGGGATTCTCCAGGCAATAATATTGGAATGAGTTGCCATTTCCTTTTCCAGGGGATCTTCCCAACCTAGGTATCGAACCCCAGTCTCCCGCATTGCAGGCAGATTCTTTACCATCTGAGCCACCAGGGAAGACCATATATATACACACATATATATATACACATTCTTTTTTATATATTCTTTTCCATTATGACTTATCACAGGATATTAAATATAGTTCCCTGTGCTCTGTAGTAGGAGCTTGTTGTTTTATCTATTTCCCATCTAATAGTTTGCATCTGCTAACCCCAAACTCCCAATTCTTCCCTCCTCCACCTCCCTCCCCCTTGGCAACCATAAATCTGTTCTTTATGTCTGTGAGTCCATTTCTGTCTCATAGATATGTTCATTTGTGTCATATTTTAGATTCCACCTACAAGTGATATCATATGGTATTTGTTTTTCTCTTTCTGACTTATTTCACTTAGGATGATAAACTCTAGGTCCACCCATATTGCTTCAAATAGCATAATATTGTTCTTTTTTATGGCTGAGTAGTATTCCAGTGTGTGTGTGTGTGTTTACCACATCTTTTTTATCTGTTGATGGACATTTCGGTTGTTTCCATGTCATGACTATTGTGAATAATGCTGCTATGAACACATGGGTGCATGTATCTTTTTGAATTATAGTTATGCCCAGATATAGGCTTCCCTGATAGCTCAGTTGGTAAAGAATCCACCTGCAATGCAGGAGACCCTGGTTGAGTCTGGAAACGACCCTAGACTTTCACTTCCACTTATGTCCAGGTATATACTCAGGAGTAGGATTGCTCGATCATATGGTAATTCTGGTTTTACTTTTCTGAGGAAACTCCATACTGTTTTCCATAGTGGCTGTACCAACCTACCTATTCACCACCAGTGTAGGAGGGTTCCCTTTTCTCCATAGACTCTCCAGCATTTGTTATTTGTAGAGTTTTTACTGATGGCCATTCTGACCCATGTGAGGTGATGCTTCATTGGAGTTTTGATCTGCATTTCTCTAATAGTGGATGTGAGAGTTGGACTGTGAAGAAAGCTGATCGCCGAAGAATTGATGCTTTTGAACTGTGGTGCTGGAGAAGACTCTTGAGAGTCCCTTGGACTGCAAGAAGATCCAACCAGTCCATTCTAAAGGAGATTAATCCTGGGTGTTCATTGGAAGGACTGATGCTAAAGCTGAAACTCCAATACTTTGGCCACCTCATGCGACGACTTGACTCACTGGAAAAGACTCTGATGCTAGGAGGGATTGGGGGTGGGAGGAGACGGGGATGACAGAGAATGAGATGGCTGGATGGCATCACCTACTTGATGGACATGCGTTTGAGTGAACTCTGGGAGTTGGTGATGGACAGGGAGGCCTGGCGTGCTGTGATTCATGGGGTCGCAAAGAGTCGGACACGACTGAGCGACTGAACTGAACTGAACTAAACTGAACTGAATAGTTAGTGACGCTGAGCATCTTTTTATGTGTCTGTATGTTTTTGGAGAAATGTCATTTAGGCCTTCTGCCCATTTTCCAGTTGGGTTGTTTATTATACCCATCTTTATCCCACTGTCTTACTTTCTCTTCATTGAAGCACTTATTGAAAATGTTGCATTTTAAAAAAAACAGATTTCCATGTTGTTATGGGTTGAATTGTGTCCCCTCAAAAGAAACATAGAAGTCTTAACCCCAGGTGCCTGTGGATAGTACTGGAATGCAGTAGGCCCTAAATCCAACATGACTGGTGTCCTTGTAGGAAGAGGGAAATTTGGACACAGACACAGAGAAAGAACACAGCCATGTGAAGACAGAGGCAGAGACTGGGGTTAAGCCGCCCAAAACCAGGAATACCTGAGGCTAAGAAGCTTGGAAGAGTGAAGGAAGGATTCTTCCCTAGAGCCTTCCTGAGGGCCGTGGCCCTGCCTACGTGGTGATTTAGGAATTTTAGCCTCTGGAACTGTGAAGGATTGGATTTCTGCCATGTTAAGCCACCAAGTTTGTGGTATTTTGTTCTCGCAGTCACACGAATCGAATCCACATGTTTGCAGTCTATCTTCTATCCAGACCCTGGCCACAACCACCACAAACATGAAACCAAGGGCGAAGACAGGTCCTGTATATCCAGTGCTTAGAATAGTGCCTGATACATAGTTGGCTTTCGTTATTGGAAAGAGTGACTGTGACATGCTTTGCCAGTGTCCTCTTCCTCTACCTCTCTTCCCGTCCCTTGACTCTTGGCAAGTCTGACTCAAGACCCTACCGAGAAGCTTTCCCCAGTGACCTCTAACTGCTTCCATGTAGTTTCAAGCTGTGCAGTCCAGTTCGGTGGTGCATTGGGTTTGCTGAACACTTGAAATACGCCTTAAGCTCTGGAGGAACTGAGTTTTTTATTTTCTATCACTCTAATTAATTTAAATTTAAATATAAAAAGAAATGCTCAATTCAGTTACTGGAAAATGTTTAAGTATGCTTGGAACATCTGCAGTATGTGAATCCACTTTTTTTCAACTGTCATCTTCATGAAAACCAAATACTAAGTGGGGATGTCAGATAAAAATTTAGCATCCAAATTGAGATGTGCTTTGAGTGTAAAAGACACTGGATTTTGAAGGTTTCAGATGATCAAAGAATATGTGTTCTCATTGATAGTTTTATATTGATTGCATTGGGTATGATAATATCTTGACTATATTGGGTTAAATGAAATAGATTATTAAAATTAGCCTCACCTGTTTATGTTTTAAGGTGACTACTAGGATATTTAACATTATAGAAGTGGCTCACACTGTAATTCTGTTGGAGAGAGCTGGCTTAAGTTAAAAGTTCTGCAATCAAACGGAGCCTGTTTTGAGCCTCCACTTAATAGGTCTGTGAACCGGGGCAACTGACACACTTTTCTGAGAGTGGCTTTTGTCATCTATTGCTTGCATGGTTTTGTTACACTTAAAAGAAATAAATAAGGCAATTTGTACAATGAATGGCATAGAAGGATGCGATAAATGGCAATTCATTTTGAATTGTATTATAATTATCACTTTTCCTGATGTGAGCATTACAATGTTTCCACCTATTATGACCTGCAACAGGAACCTCCCTGTTAAAAATGATCTTAACTTGACCCTGGCTGGCTAGCTAATTTGCAGGACTCAGTACCAAATGAAAATGTGGGGGAAAAAAGAATAAAGTATTCTTAAAGTCATTAACATATAAGAAGTTTTCTTTCCTTCACCAGTTCTCTCTCGGCCTGCAGCCATGGTATTTGCTATTCCAAGCCTGGTTCCCCCCGGGGCATTCCACCAGCATCTGTGGGGTACTTGTGATTGAGTACAGGCCCTCCCAGACAAGGGGGGCCCTGGCCTCGTAAATTGGTGTGATCACACACATTTGTGCACCACCCCTTGGCTGCCACGTTCCTGCTCTAGCCCTCCACTGGTCAATGTGACAGACTAGGCCAGGAGGCAGGCAGTCAGCCCATCTCCCCTTCCCAGGGGACTGTCACCACATCCACAGTGGCCAGGCATGCCCCCAAGGGTGAAAGGCTCCAAGCAGCACACACTCAGAACCCAGATCGTGGCATGTTTGGGGGAATGCCCTTCCTCCCGCACTCCCCTCCTTCCCTGGACGATGACAGCCACCCACTCCCACCTCGAGATGGAGATGTCCTTTGGCGCGACTGGCTCCAAGGCTTCCTCCATCCTCCAGCGCTCGCAGGGATCAAGCCAATGCTGGGACTTTCTCATCCTCCCCTCCCTTCCCACCTCTCCTGGGAGCACTTCCGTAGGAAATCACTTGCTCTCAGATTCTCATGTCAGGGTCTGCTTCTGGGGAACATGAGTTCCGACAGACCTTCCTTTTACTGCTTTTAGATAATAATATCATTTTTGAGGGCTGCCATGTACCAACCATGGTGCTGGGCGTTTTATCCTGTATCTGCCTTGGCGTGGAACAGAGCAAGCAATGATGATTTGCTTGGAAAGAAAAGCACAAATGTGAAAGAGCAGTCATCATTTTGCAGAACAGAGCGCTTAAATTAAGGGAGTCATGTGACACGTCTTCAATTAGCAAGGCTCCCAAGACAGAATTGCCCCGTCATCAATGTACTGTTTTCAGTGTTATTCAGGCAGTCAGATGGAGCTCCTTAGGATTTAAAGAAGCTGAAGACTTTATTTGCTAACTTTAAGCCAAAATATTCTTAAGATAAGCATACAGACTCACTTAGACATGACCATATGTGACACCAAGGAGCTGAAATCGTTTATTTTACTCTAATGGAGTAAATAAGAGAAACTCCACTGGAAAAAAATACACTACCTGTGAAGGCAAAGTGCAGTCTTTCTTTCTCCTAAAAGCCACATTTTATTCTGATGAATAGTACCAGTTATCCTAGAGAGAATAGAAGAGAAAAAAAATCCTCTCTTTTAAGTAGGCAATTGGATCATCAAAGAATTTCTTTGATCCCCAAGAGTCTACTTAAATTAGAGAATTATGTCTAATGCTCTTCACTCCTGTCATCGTCTAGAAAGTAATTTTTCTGCTTTAAAATGAAAGCACAGTTTTTCCCTTTTCAACTCAAAAAGTGAGCAACTGTACCCACAGGAAGGTGAAAATGCTGAACAAAACGTTTTTTAAAATTGGGCATCGGTATATTTTACATAAATCCTGACAACTTACAAAAGTTCCGTTATGTTCATTTAATAAGTCTATATTTTAGGAAACTTAGAACATATAATCCTAAGCAAACAGTAGGATACAAGGTCAAGACAATTGAAAAGCCTATTTAATCTGTTGAGTAGCTAAAGAGGATATAATGTCATCATAATTTTTAACCAGTTTCCATGTATTTCTATGGATAATTCATCCGGAATGTTTGTTTGATATGCCCAAAATCTGGCTTCTTTGCAATAGCATCCTGAAAAAGAAGGGCTAAGGGGTGCAGAAGGTAGTACAAGCAAAAAATGTTTGTTCACTGTTTATATCTGCATAGGTATTAAGTAGATATTTTTAACTTTGTTTTTTGGATACATATTAAATTTTCAAGGTACAAAGTTCAAAATCACAAAGGAATACACAGCAAGAAGTCACCATGTCCTCACCTACCCGTTTCTTCTCCCATGTTGTTAGTTTCCGGTGTATCATCCAAAGGTTTTCTCTGCATACACAAGCAAATGGGAATCCATTCTTTCCTTCTCTTTTTATATCCATATCATACAGTGGGATGTCCCTTGCTTTTTTGCACTTAATAATAATGGTCTTTTTAATCAAAGACTATTAATAAAGTCTTTGAGGGTTTCCCTGGTGGCTCAGTTGTAAAGAGTCCACTGGCCAATGAAGGAGACACAGGTTCGATCCCTGACCTGGGAAGATACTGCATGCCACAGAGCAACTAAGCCCAAGAGCCACAACTACTGAGCCCACGGGCTGCAACTGTTGAGCCCTCATGCCCTAGAGCCCATGTTCCACAAGAGAAACCACCGCAATGAGAAGCCTGCACACCACAACTCGAGAGTAGCCCCCACCTGCCACAATTAGAGAACACTCCTGCACAGCCATGAAGATCCAGCACAAGCAAAATAAATAAATAAGTCTTTGAACCTCAAATTTAATTCAGTACCATAATAGGAGATTCCCAAAGTGACAAACCCTGGACAACCAATATCTGAATCACCAAAAGCAGATGTCTCAGCCCAGCTTAGACCTAGAGACTCAGAAATGTGTGTGTGTGGCCTGAAGTTATGAGCAAAAGAGCACTGGAGTCAAACAGATCTGGGTTAGATACAAATCCAGTCTCTGAGTGTGCCTACCTCGGGAAGGAGGGATAATGGTGTCTACCTCCACGTCCCTGGAAGGGGTAGAGATAAGATGCATGTTCACAGTAGGACACTGTATCAGGATCTGATGTGTCAGCCCAAAGCATCCGGGGCTAACTTTATTAGCGCTAGTGGTAAGGAACCTGCCTGACAATGAGGGAGACATAAGAGATGTGGGTTTGATCACTGAATCAGGAAGATCCCCTGGAGGAGGAAATGACAACCCACTCCAGTATTCTTGCCTGCTGAATCCCATGAACAGAGGAGCCTGGAGGCTGCAGTCCATAGGGTTGCAAAGAGTTGGACATGACTGAAGCAATTTAGCACATGTAGGCACCCACACCAGCATCTTATAGCCCTCTCCCTGGAAGTTCTAACAACTGTTCCCACCAGTCTCACTTCTGGCCAAGTAGAGAGCTTCTTTGCTGTTCCTCCCTTTCTTGCCAACTTGTCACATTCCCTTGCTGCTGCTCAGTCACCCTGTTGTTTTCAACTCTGCAACTCTATGGACTGTAGCCCGCCAGAGAATCCCTCTGTCCATGGGATTCTCCAGGCAAGAATACTGGAGTGGGTTGCCATTTCCTACACACTCCCTTACCTTACCGTTAACTGAAGAGATAGATCGTGAGTAAGAGGTTCATGGGTAGAATTCTTCCAGCACATTCATTCAGGGGGGTAACAGGCACAAACAAACAAATGAAGTATATATTACCACACAGACTAAAAAGTAAACAAGATTTAAAGAAAGAGAACATTTGCAGATGGTAGCTGAGAAAATCTCTGAGGAGTTGACATTTCAAGGTCACCAGAAAATTACCAGTTGATGTCAGACTTATGCTCGTGCTGAAAACAATATTCAGTGTTGAATGTGGAACAGAAAACAACCATTTGAAGGCACCGCAGGGTATCTAAGACAAGCAAGGCTGGAAGCTTTGCGAAAAGAGGAGCCCTGGAAGTGAGTTCCACATTCACCTCAGCTTTTCCCTGAAAGCACTTCACATTCGTGGCCCCAGTGGACAGCAGCCATGTTTCTGAGCTGAGGAGATAGAGGTCACAGTCTGAAGCTGCCAGAGTGACTGGAACTTGACAGGGGGAAAGTTTCAGAGAGACTTTGAGCCCCAAACTCTGCACAAAATTTCCCCTCAAGGGATTGGCTATAAGCTGTCTATGCACAGGGTGAAACTCTAGGAAACCCATCAGCAAACAGGAACTGAGGGAATTCCCTGGAGGTCCAGTGGTTAGAACTCAGTGTTTTCACTCCTGGGGCCCAGGTTCAGTCCCCAGTTGGGGACTAAGATCCCACAAGCCACGAGGTATGCCAAAAAAAAGAAAATAGCAATTGACAGGCTAACGAGGCAGGCAGAGGTGGCGGCAGCCACACAGTACTAGAAAGACAGAAGTAAGTAGCAGCTGCAACTCTACCAAGGTAGAGGGCCCTTTAGAAATACCTCGTCCTGGTAAATACTCCTAGGCTATGAGTGAGCACATACAAATATGCTCTAGGATTAAGGGAAAAACTGAAATAGACCATCCCTCACAAAACCTAAAAACTGAGACTTCATAAGACCTGAGTGAGCCACTAGCATTTTATTTGCCTGCCAACAGAAAAGTTCATCCTCTTTGGAAGAGGAAAATATCATTCAGAGCCTCTATAGTTTGTTGCCCACAATATCCAGCATCCACCACAAAAATTACAGATCATGCTAAAAGTAAAAAAGGAGCAATGACCAAAATCCAAGAGAAATAAAATAAGCAACTTAAACAGAATGGTGGGTGATTTATGATATTAAAATCTTAAAATAATTAAGATTAATAGAATCTTAAAATAATTAATATGAAAAAGATGAAGATTCAGCTGGGGTTTAATATTAGTTTAGATACAACTGGACAGAGGATGAAAAATGAGCTGTAGTTGTTCAGTCACTCAGTCATGTCTGACTCTTTGTGACCCCATGGACTGCAGCACGACAGGCTTTCCTGTCCATCACCAACTCCCGCAGCTTGCTCAAACTCATGTCCATTGAGTCGGTGATGCCATCCAACCATCTCATCCTCTGTTGTCTGTCCCCTTCTCCTCTTGCCTTCAATATTTCCCAGCATCAGGGTCTTTTCCAATGAGTTGGCTCTTCACATCGGGTGGCCAAAATATTGGAGTTTCAGCTTCAGCCTCAGTCCTTCCAATGAATATTCAGGGTTGATTTCCTTTAGGATGGACTGGTTTAATCTCCTTGCTGTCCAAGGGACTCTCAAAAGTCTTCTCCAGCACCACAGTTCAAAAGCATCAATTCTTCGGTGCTCAACCTTCTTTATGATCTAACTCTCACATCCTTATATGACTACTGGAAAAACCATAGCTTTGACAATATGGACAAATGAGTAGATACATATAAATTGATGCACAGAATATAAAAAAATAGAAAATACAGGAAAGAGCTTAATAGCCATGTAGAACATAGAAAATAGGCCTACTGCAGTTGTAACTGGACTCCTAGAAAGAAAAGAAATAGAATGGAATACAACCAATGTTCTAAGCAAAGTGGTAACAGCTAAGAATTTTTCCAATACTGATTAAACCAATGAAAGATGCCAACCCACAGAGTCAAGAAATTCAGTGAACGCCAAACTGAATAAATACCAAAAGCACATGTAGACATATCTTAGTTTAACTGTTGAAATGGAGGCTTCATGGTGTATTTTCAGTCTCTGTTTGGGACAAACATCTCCCTCAAGGGAAAAGAGAAGAACTCGTACAATGTTTGCGTATCAGATGAGAATCTTTCCATAGAACAAGAAGGTTACTTTTACATGTGAGAGAGAAGTAGGGCATGGGGAGGATGACTGAAGGAGTGAAGTGCTCCAAAAAGGTAGAAGACGATGGGATCCAGAGCTCAAGTGCAAGCGTTGGAGGGAAGAGAACTACTGCAACCTAGGGGTAGGGCCTATGCATTTGTAAGTCTGTGTGTATGTGTATGTGGAGTGGGCTTGCAAAAAAAATGGAGTCATTCTATACATCTTGTTTTGTGTCCTACTTTTTTAACTTTATGCATTATCAAGGACTGTGTGAAGTGTTAGTTGTTCAGTTGTGTCTGACTTTTTGTGACCCTATGGACTACAGCCCACCAGGCTCCTCTGTCCACGGGATTCTCTAGCAAGAATACTGGAGTGGGTTGCCACTCCCTTCTCCAGGGGATCTTCCTGACCCAGGAATCAAACCTAGGTCTCCTGCATTGTAGGAGGACTTTTTACCATCTGAACCACCAGAGAAGCCCACATAAATGCTATTAGGGCCTCTAGTCCTTAGCACTTCAATGCCTATAACCCAGTTTCCCACATCATCTCCTGTATCTCCTTTCCCAGAAGGCTGTCTGTGGCATTGTGGTTGCTCTGACCGCCCACTGGCAGACTAGAAGTGCCAGGGAATTAATCCCTCCTGAGAGCAGCTCTCAACAAATGACTGAAGGGAGGTGGTAAGTAAAAATACCTCAGGTCCCTTGCCCCTGAGCTGAGGTAACTCTGAGATCTGGTTTTACATTGGCTCCCAAAATCTCATCACTTCCCCGTTCTTTACTACAGTTTCCTCCACGGCCCCCCAAATAAACTACTTGCATCTGAATTCTTGTGTCAAGAGTCTTCTAAGGGAATCCAATCTAAGACATCTTTAGTGAATGCCCATAAATTGGAAAATTGCCAGATTGTAATTGGCACTATATATGTTTGCTATCATTATTACTATTATTATTGTTACTACTATCTCCAGTTTTAATGGTTGGTAACCCAGGGACGGGGAAGCCTGATGGGCTGCCATCTATGGGGTCGCACAGAGTCGGACACGACTGAAGGGACTTAGCAACAGCAGCAGCAGCAGCAATCTCACCATTAATAGTTGTTCTAAAATGCCTCCTACCTTGTTTTGCTAGGAATCGTTTTATTCACCGAGAAACTGAACTTGCCCCATCATTTCTATTTCCTAGGCTACAGCAGGCCTTTACCCTAGCAAAATTCTTAGAAATTGAATTGCCTATATCTGAATTACATTTTTTTGTTGTTGTAATCATTTTCCAAAGCCTTCATACTCTTCTCTCTCACTCACATATAAGGCATGCATTATTAATTAAATGACAACGTTATTTTAGCCAGTAATTGAATTACCCCATAGCTCCTGCCCGCAGTAATTAACATCTATCAAAATAAAAGAGGGGGAGTTGTGTTGCCCTTATTACAAATGGTTTGGCTTCATGGGGCTTTGACCAAATTAGATAGAATCAAACTAACAGGTGATTGAATTAAGTGAAAGGCATCATCCTTGCATTGCCCTTATTTGTTTCCAGACATGAACGAATATCGAGAGTCAGCTTTAGAGTCCACCAATTTTTCCTTAAGAAACTTCTTCCTTGTAAGTGCAAACCCAGGAACAGGACTATGCTTTTAAACTGACAAACGGTGTTCTCATCAGGCTATATTTAGGATCTGTTCTACACCCAAGAAACTACTTAGAGATAAGTTAAGAATAACCAATTAAATTGAAAAACAATTCTGCAGCCACTGTACCCATTATGGGCATAACCACGGAGCAGTTTGTATGCAAGAATACTTGTAATATCAGAATGGTGTCAGAGTCGGTCAATAGCTATCAATTTTGATTAGCGTAAAGCAAAACAGTAACACGAAGAAGTGCTGAACAGGCCCAAAACTGAATCAAACGGAAGTTCTCTCATGAATAGGCAAACAGACGGTCTTCCAAACAGAGATGCGATTGTATACAGAAAAATCAGTAAAAAAAAAAAAAATACAGACCACCCCCAAAATAAAAGAACTTTTCACCAAACCACATCCCCATCAGTATTCAGAGCGCCTGTGAACCACAAAAATGTAATGAAATCTGTATTTGTAACAGTATGCATGACAGCTGTAGACTTCAGCAGAAACAGACTACTTTCCTTTCTCTGCCTGAATTCACAATGACAAAACCTGCCTTAACTGGAATCTTCCTCTCTTTAGAGACTGTCTCCTCACTCCAGTGCACAATCATGCATGCTGCGGTAGCCATCACTCACTGGTTAGCTAATGGCAGCTTAGACGAACTTGTTCTAGCCTAGACTGCCTGGGATAGTTCAGGCTGTTGTGCTAGCTGAATGAGGACTAGTCCTATTTCCTCTCAAAAGTGTCCTGACTTGGAAGATAAATTAAGGGTCCCGTGGTGTCCACATTGAAGGAGTCCAACACATATTTTCATTCTCTTCTGATATGACATAATAAAGAATTCCAAATCTCAGTTAGCATTCCTGAACATTTCGGAATTTCCTTTCAGATGGTCGCTATCTCAGATGCTAGAGCATGGTAGGCTTATGGAATAGATTCAGGGGAGAAGAAATGAATTATGGAATGAAAGAATATGTCCTGGTCCTCATACAAATTAGAGATAATTTATACAAGTTTCTCGATGAGGTATTCCTTCTCTTAGTATGTAAATGATGGTCTACTAGATTGAAGGCAGGGATAAGTAGTATGCCTTTATTCTGAACTATCAGGTGTGCTAGTGGTAAAGAAGTCGCCTGCCAATGCAGGAGAAATAAGAGATGCAGTTTTGATCCCTGGGTCAGGAAGATCCCCTGGAGGAGGGCATGGCAACCCACTCCAGTATTCTTGCCTGGAGAATCTCATGGACAGAGAAGCCTGACAGGCTCCAGTCCATGTAGTCACAAAGAGTCAGACAAGACTGAAGTGACTTAGTATGCAAATACAAAGCATTATTATGAAGCCGAGGTGTTTCCATGCTTAAAACTTCTTCAATAATAAAAGGGAGTTGCCCTTAAAGAAAAGTGAGTTTCACAGGTACAAACAGCTCTTTAATTTCATCATAAACAATCTGAAAATCAAACTCTGTGACAACCTAGAGGGGTGGATGGGGTGGGGGGTGGGAGGGAGATTCAAGAGGGAGAGGGCATCTGTGTCCTTATGGCTGATTCACGTTGTGGTATGGCAGAAACCAACACAACCTTGAAAGCAATTATCCTCCAATTAAAATAAAAATAAAGCTGCATAAATATCAAATAAGATCAGGTGGACATAAGAACCTTCTAGAAGTCAATAACCTCACTTTTTCCTCAATATAACAGTATGCTAGCTGGCATTTACCTGTCTCAACAGGATCTTCTAAGCAATCATCCATCAAGATGATAAAGTATTGAAAGAGGCTGGCTACAGGAAGTAGTAGGCTCTTTGTACCTCGAGGCATACCAGAAGAAAATAAATAACCACCTCTCCTGAGTGCTATGGACATTCATCTTCTGAACCAGCTGCTTTTTCAAGTTACTTTCCAGCCATCCAAACTCTATGATTTGTTGGAACTTTGAAATCTTCTGTAGGCAATAGGCTAATAGAAATGATATAGCATTAAGTACATTCAAGGAAAATGCGACCTTGCATAGACATAAATTTGCAAATGGCCAAATTAGAAAAATTAAGCTCATGAGCTTAAACAATAAAACAATTTATTTCTTAAAAATAAATTATAGTTACTCACTGGAGAAAACTTGGAAGACACAGATATAGCAAATAAGAAAAATCACTCACTTCCAACATGGTTAACATTTTGGTTTATGTCTTATGTACAACTGGGTGACTAATGTATACACCCATGTAACTTCCACCAGAATCCAGAAGTAGAATATTTGCATTTCCCCCCAGAAGTCCCCTTGTGGCTCCTTCCAATCAGTCCCACCCTCCATAGGCAGACACTGACCTGATTGCCATAACTGTAGAGTAGTTTTCCCTGCGAACTGCATAAAAATGGAATCCCACAACAAAATGGTCTTGAGATTCATTCACACTGCTGCATATATAAGCAGTTAACTTTTTAAAAATTGCTTAGCCATTTCCCACCATATAAATATAGTGGCATTTCGTTATATACCCCATTTTGTTTCGTCTATTTCATATTGATAGCCAAGGGTAGGTAGAGTGTAGACTCGACTGTAGAGGAGAGAACTGGAAAGTTCTCAAACCAGCCACAGAGATGAAAGCTATAGTCCTCACTCACTTTCCTCATAAAGGTTTTGGCAGGAAAAGAGATCAACCAGACTTGCAAAGAAGCCGTTCCCAGAACTGATTATAAACTTCAAGGACATCCGAGTGGCACAAAGGATGGGTGTTCTGAGGCACCAGAAATATTCCCTGTAAGGACTGAAGCACTCATTTCACCAACTGCCAGAAGTTCTAGTGGCTGATGACCCTCTCCTGAAGAACGCTGACCTACCCAAGGTTCTAGTCCCTCCCTGGGAGAAGCCAGCAGCCAGTGAGTGGTCAGAATGAGGTATAAAAGCCAGGCCTCCTTTACCTCAAGGCAGGGTAGTTCTAAAGGGCTCTCTCTCCATTGCAAGAGTCCCTGACTGGTCGATTGAAGCAGCCCGTTGCAGCTCTTCAACTTTCCCCTCTGCTTATTTACACTTCTTTCACCACTCATGGGTCTTGTTCCTTTGAGCTTTCTCCCGTCGAGTTTCTGAAAGCACATGTCACAGTCTCAGAACCGCTTCCTCGTGGAATCTGAGACACAACGAGCAAGTTTTGAAGTGAGGTAAAGTCTTCCAATTTTGTTCTTCTCTTTCAAGATTGTTTTTACAATTCTAGGTCTGTTGCATTAACATGTAAATTTTAGAATGGGGTTATCTATTTCTACCAAAAAGCTTTCTGGCATTTGGATTGGAATGGTGTGGAGTCTGTGGATCAGTTAGGGGCTGAGGCTAATCTTTTTCCCATATGGATATCCAGCTGTTCCAGGAATTTTTTTAAAAGATTATCCTTGCCTTCATTGAATTATCTTGACATGATCATGTCATCTGCAAATAAAAACAATACAGTGTTAGGTGCAAACTATTATATAGAGGATGGATAAACAACAAAGGCAAACTATATCCAACACCCTGTGATAAACTATAGTGGAAAAAATATGAAAAAGATGTATGTGTGTATGTGTGTGTGTGTGTATAACAGAGTCACTTTACTGTATAGCAGAAGTTAACACAATATTATAGACCAACTATACTTCAGTAAAATAATTTTTTAAAAAATACCATGTGGAGTAGAAGTTGTGAGAGCAGATATACTTGCCTTCTTTCCACTTTTTGGAAGAAGCATTTGCTCTTTCATCAGTGAATATGTTAGCTGTAGGTTCCCCTACCATGACCACCCAGTTGAAATACCATTTTTATTAAATACCAAATTCCTCTATATTCATGGGCATGTTTCCAGTGATCTGTCTTTTCCCACAATAGCATTACCATGTTTTTATCATTATAGTTTTATTGATCATTTTTATATCAGGTAGATCAAGTTTTTCTTTTTTTATTATTTTCTTGGTTATTCTCCACCTGTTTATTCTTCTAGATAAATTTTAGAATACTATTTATTTGTGCAATTTTTGTTGTTTCTGTTCTTTCTTGCTGTCTGTGTTAGTCAAATATTGTTTTATTATTCCATTTTAATTCCTCTTTGACTTTTTATCTATAATTGTATTATTTTATAATTATTCTAAGCATTATGTGCATCCTGAACTTATCAAAAACTATGTAGATTTAACATTATACCACTACACATAAAATATAAGACTTTGTAACACTTGAATTCTATTAACCCCCCTGTTATTGCTTTCACATATATTATTAATGCCAAAGAAAAATATCACTTTTGTTTGTATATTATCATATGTGAAACGAATCGCCAGTCCGGGTTTGATGCATGATACAGGATGCTCGGGGCTGGTGCACTGGGATGAACCAGAGGGATGGGATGGGGAGGGAGGTGGGAGGGGGGTTCAAGATGGGGAACACATGTACACCCAGGGCGGATTCATGTCAATTTATGGCAAAACCAATACAATAATGTAAAGTAATTAGCCTCCAATTAAAATAAATAAATTTTTAAAAATTTAAAAAAGAGTAAGTTGTATTTTAAAGAAATTAAATTTAAAAACAAAAAGAAAGAGCCTTTGCATTTATGCAAATATTGATCATTTCCAATTTTCTTTATTCTTTTGTATTTGAGGTAGCCTTTAATGCCATTGACGCTGAAAACTCAGCCTCTGTGCACTGGCCCCAAATCAAATCTTAAAGACAGAGTTTTGGGAGAAGTAGGGAAGAATAGCTTTATTGCTTTACCAGGAAAAGGGGGACACAGTGGACTCCTGCCCTGGAAAACTGTATGTCCCAACCCAGGAGGATTCAATGAAGAGCTTTTATAGTAATGGTTCAGGAATGCTTGGTAAAATTAGGGTATGTGCAGGGCCTTCCTTAATCTGGTCTTCCTTAATCTGGTGGGCTCTGGATAAGATTCTTTGGTTCCTTTTATCTGGCGTCACGTGGTCTTCTCTGAAATGAAGAATGCTACATCTTGCATTTGCTGGGGGTTTTCTGTCTGCGAGGGTTTCCCAGGTGGCCCTAGTGGTAAGGAACCTGCCTGCCAATGCAGAAGATGTAAGAGACGCAGGTTCGATCCTTGGGTCGGGAAGATCCCCTGGAGGAGGACATGGCAACCCACTCCAGTATTCTTGCCTGGAGAATCCCATGGACAGAGGAGCCTGGTGGCATACAGCCCATGGGTTCTCAGAGTCGGACGTGACTGAGTGACTGAGCACACAGCACTTTAGCTTTACAGAAGAGCTCAAAGATACCCTTATCTGTATACCAGGACTCTGCCCCAAGGCGTCTTGGCTGCTCCTCCCTTCTCTGCATCCCTTCCCTTCCCTGATTAGCACCTGTTTCAATCTGCCCTTTGGAACTTGGAGGAGGTCTTGGAGGCTAGAGTCTGTTCCCTACTAATAAGGAACAGGGCACACAGAAAGGCTTCCGTGCCTAGGAGCCCCACAAGGTCTTGCTCAGTTTCACCATTTCCCTTGGGCCTAAAGAAATTACTTTTTCATTTCCTGCACTTCGTTTCTGCTTGGAACATATTCCTTCATCATTTGTTCTTCTCAAAATATATTTTTAATTTTTCCTTTTATTTTTAAAAGACACTTTCTCTGGATATAGATTTGTACTGGGTTTTTTTGTTTGTTTGTTTTCTTTTTACTGAATATAGAATTCTAGTTGAATTTTTTTTTTCTTTAGGCTCTTTAAAAATGTTATCCCATGGTCTCTGGGTAGCTCTTATATCTGATGAGAAATCAGACATAATTCATACCATTGCTTTCTGATGTGTCTCCCTCCCCCATGCTGCTTTTAGGATTTTCTCTTTACCTTTGATTCTCCTCGTTTTGACTGTAATGTGCCTGGATGCAGTTTTCTGTGTAGTTTTCCTTCTTAATGTCCACTGAGCCTCTTAGACCTATAAAGTAATGGTTTTCACCATTGGGAACTTTTCAGCAATTATTTCTTCAGACATCTTTTTTCTGCTCCTTTCTCTCCAAGCCTTCTCAGACACCAATTACACATATGTAAGATCATTTGATATTGGCCCACCCGTCATTTTGAAGGTGGCTCATTTTTTTTCAATCTTCTTTTCACCTTGTTCTTCAATTTGGATACTTTCTATTGATTTCTCTTTAAAATACATTTATCCTTTCTTCTGCCAATTCCAAGCTGCTGTTAAGCCCATCAGTGAATTTTTCATTTCTATTATTGTATTTTACAGTTTTAGAATTTCATTTGGTTCTTCTTTAGGTTTTATTTCTCTGCTTTAGTTTCCCAGCTGCTCAATCATTATAATAATTTTTTATTGAAGTTCTTGGATGTGATTATAATAGCTCCTTCAAAGTTCCTGTCTGCAAATTTTCATGTTTCATTCACTGCTGCTTTTTCTGACCATAGGTTACACGTTTCTGCTTTTTTTCATATCTTATAATTTTTATCACGTATTAGACATTGTAGATGACATGTGTTAGAGAATCTAGACTGTGTTATAGCCTATGAAATATTGTTGATTTTTGTTTTACCAGGTAGTTAAATTACTGACTGATAACCTTGAACTTCTGGAGGCTTGGTTTTACATTTTCATAAGAGTAGATCTGTTTTGATTTGTCCTTAGTCTTAGGATTGATTTCTTAGTCCTGTGACAGTTTTAACACCCTGGGCATGGCCTTTCTGGAGTTTCAGCAGAAATCCAATGTACTTGCCAAACCTATATAACTTGGCAGGACTCACACTCTAGACTGTCTCCCTGGTTATGAGCTTGAACTTAAATCTCTGGCCACATTTTTGAGCTTTCCAGTTTTTGCCTTCCACCAGTATCCTTGGGTGCTCCCTCCTGATTCAGGAATCAGCCTAGGATGTCAGAGATTGTACGCACATTTGTATGAATATGAGAAATGCAGTTATAGGATTTAAGGAGAAATTACATGCAACCACCTCTGTGATTCCCTCCTTTCTAGAATTTTGCCACTCAAATTCCAGCCAGTCTTGCATATCCTAATTTGGTCTCCTGACAGCTCTAGCCAATATGATGTCAGCTTTCTGTTTGAGTTTCAGCATAGACTAGATTTTCCTTTCGAGGAAAATCTGTATAAACTTGGATCTTACCCAGTGCAATTCCTTTGTTTCAAGTGTCAAACCCAATTTCTATAGCCTTTTTGTCACTTTCTAGTATCCTCAAATAATTGCTTTGTTAATATTTTGTCAAACGTTTGCAATTTATACATGTAGGAGGGTTAATCCAATCCAAGCTACTCTGTCATCAGTAAAACTCGAATGCCTCTAAATATACTGTTCAATAACTTGCTTTATTCACTTAACTATTTAGGTTGAACATTTTCATTTACAGTTAGAATTTTCTTCTACAATGTAGCTTTTCAGATTTAAGCATATTTTTTTTCAAATGAACCTCACTGCATTTGTGTCTGAACCATGGAAACTGCTAAAATATATAACTTTAGTTTCCTCATAAGATTATGATGCCAGTCTGGTTTGAGGCATCATGGAGATGGTGAGAAAATATTAGTAATCTTTTGTGGAAATCCAGAATTTCACAAGCTATTCTGCTGAGAGTTCAAATAACTTGTTGGTGATTTCTCTCTTCTGACTGATGAACCAACCTTTGGGATAATAAAAAACTGTGACTCGGGCTCTAAATGGAAACCTCCTCCAAAAAAAGTAAATGTTCCTTACACCTCTCAGATATTTGCCATTTCTCATCATGTGCTCTCTTTCCCCACCAGTATTTTCCTCATGGGAGCTCTAGGAAAAAGGTGTAAGGAAGAAAAAAATTGACACTAATGGCAACCCTTTACCACACATCAGAGCTCACCGTTACTTTATATTTCAGACACGCTCCATGATTTACAAACACAGTAAAACAAGAGAGCTTGACAGGATGTACTGTCTGTGGGGAACTCTTCATACCTAATACTGACTTATAAAATCCTATCATTCAGAGACAAACTGGGGTGCTTCTCTTAATACAGTTTTGGCAGCTCTCAGCACTTAGAGGAGATAAAAGTTTCAAGCATTAGTTACCAGCTCTGACAAGATTTATCTTCAGGTTTTATTTTTTAAATTCCAAAGTTTTTAAGGCAATTCCATCTCCTGAAAAAGAAAATATCTCTGTACAGTTTATGCCCATGTTTATTATTCACCACGGAGAGTAAACTGCTGAAATGAACACTGGATTATTATTCTGCTATTGGGGTTTTAGAAGTGGAGCTGTCGTGGTCTTTACCCAGGCCACTGGAGCCCTTGCCTTCAAAATCTAAGCATACCAGAAAATACAAGATTCCCCAGGCCTCATATCAATAAATACTGAGCATCAGAATCTACATGCATCCCGCTGTGGTTCTCTGTCTCTTGGATAGATATACTGGTTAAAAATTCAGGTAATAAATTTGATGAATTATGCCATCCTACTTATACTAAGCTGTTCCTAAAAGAAGTATATGTTGTGAGGGACAAAAGGCATGTTTGTCTTTATTTTGATCAACACACTTTCAGTTAGCCACATATGAGCGCGTGCATGCTAAGTCGTGTCCGACTCTTTGTGACTCCCTGGACTATAGCCTGCCAGGCTCCTGTGTCCGTGGAATTCTCCAGGCAAGAATACTGGAGTGGGTTGCCATGCCCTCCTCCAGGGAATCTTCCTGACCCAGGGATCGAACCCACATCTCTTGTGTCTTCTGCATTGGCCGGTGGCTTCTTTACCAGTAGCGCCACCCGGGGAGCTGACGAGTGGCTTGCACCAAACACATGGCCACTTAGAGGTAAGACAGCTGAATTGAAGGTGAGGAGGTCATTTGGTTTGGTTTTGTTTATGGATGAATAAAACACTTAAATTTGAATCTTCAACTTTAAGTTACCCCTTTGTCCATGAGGAAAATCAGACCTCTCTCTGCTGACCACTAAAGTGGCCTATACGCTATGAATTTTTCACCTGCATTTCTTTTCCAGACCCTCCTCTGAGGCTTATGTTTTCATAGCCAAATGTTCCATCAGGGTATTTTCCCAACTAAGGAGGGTTCTATCCCCAGGAGGAGTTCTGGAATCAGCTGACAAGAAATAGAGACAAGGGAACCAAGGCTTGAAGAAGTTCAGAAATGTGCCCCAAGTTAAGCAGGTAGTAAGTGACAGAATCAAGATTCATTCTCTAGGGGCTTCCCTGGTGGCTCAGTGGTAAAGAATCTGCCTGCCAATGCAGGAGACACAGGTTCAATCCCTGGGATGGGAAGATCCCACATGCCACAGAGCCACTAAGCCTGTTTGCCACAAGTACAACTGAGCCTGTGCTCTAGAGCCTGGGAGCCACAACTGCTGAAGTCCATGCGCCCTAGAGCCTGTGCTCTGCAAAAAGAGAAGCCCACTCACTGCTACTAGAGAACAGCCCCCACTCGCCACAACTGGAGAAAAGCCTGTGCAGCAGCCAAGACCCAGCACAGCCAAAAATAAATAAGCAAATAAAATAAAATTTTAAAAAAGATTCATTCTCTAGAGTTGCACTGTCCAATACAGAAGCCATTAGCCTCATGCTGCTACTTCAATTTAAATGGTACTTCAGTTCAGTTCACTTCAGTCACTCAGTCGTGTCCGACTCTTTACGACATCGTGAACCTCAGCATGCCAGGCCTCCCTGTCCATCACCAACTCCCGGAGTTCACCCAAACTCATGTCCCTTGAGTTGGTGATGCCATCCAGCCATCTCATCCTCTGTCGTCCCCTTCTCCTCCCGCCCCCAACCTTTCCCAGCATCAGAGTCTTTTCCAGTGAGTCAACTCGTCGCATGAGGTGGCCAAAGTATTGGAGTTTCAGCTTTAGCATCAGTCCTTCCAATGAACACCCAGGACTGATCTCCTTTAGGATGGACTGGTTGGATCTCCTTGCAGTCCAAGGGACTCTAAAGAGTCTTCTCCAAAACCACAGTTCAAAAGCATAAATTCTTTGGTGCTCAACTTTCTTTATAGTCCAACTCTCACATCCATACAAGTAAATGGTACTTAATTAAATAGAATTAAAATGTCAGTTCTTCACTCTCACTAATCACATTTCAAGTACTCAGGAACTCGTGTGGCTGGTGGCTCTTGTACTGGACAGTCCAGTTACAGAACAGTTCCATTGTCCCAGGAAGTTCTCTGGGGCAGTGCTTCCTCAGATGCTGTATATACTTCCCAGACTCTGCCATCTCTTGCACAGATGCCACCATTGGAGATGGTCTCGGATCCATCTTTTGATGTTAGACTGCCATCTGCTGTGCCATTTAGAAATGAGAAGAAGCACAGTGCAGAGTTACAAGTATGGAGTCTTTGAAGAAAAAATCAGCCTCATTTCTCTGTCAAGTGTGTGCAGGGTGCCTCTCACTCTGCACAGGTGCCCACCTTTAGGTGAGGAAATTGCCAGACCACACTCTCCAGTGTTTCTGCTGGCCCTGGAAGACTGTTGAGACTGCCTTTCCTCCTTAAACAAAAGTTTCTCTTCATAATCAAGGCACTGGCCACTTTATGAACCTTACAGGTCTTTAGGACTTCCCAGGTGGCGCTAGTGGTAAAGAACCACTAGCAGGAGACCTAAGAGACGTCAGTTCAATTCCTGGGTCAGGAAGATCCCCTGGAGGAGGCCATATCAACCTACTCTAGTATTCTTGCCTGGAGAATCCCATGGACAGAGAAGCCTGGCGGGCTCCAGTCCAGGGGGTCGCAAAGAGTCAGACACGACTGAAGCAACTTAGCATGCATGCAGGTGCTTTAAGAGCAGATGTGTTTCCTGCTCCTGCTCCCCCCTTAAAAGATCACGCAGAGCAGTCTGAGAGGAGGAGCTATTAATGGTGTCACATTGATTAAAACGTGCCTACTCCCTCCCTCTGTGACAGTCCACACTGGATTCTTTCTGCTTTCTCTCAACTCTTTTGAATTCTCTGATTGTTTCTCAAACTGCCACCATTCTCTCTTTGTGTATGTGTGTATGTCAAGAGGGTGACATAATCAGATATGCCTTTTTTTCCACTTTTTTAGATGGAAGTATACTCGATTTACAATATCATGTTAGTTACAGGTGTCCAGCATAGTGATTCCATATTTTTATAGATATACCCCATCATACATGATGACAAAACAATGGCTAGGATTCCCTGTGCTATACAATATATCCATGTTACTTATCTATTTTGTGTGTAGTAGTTGATACCTCTTAATCTTCTACCCCTAACTTGTCCCTCCCCATCTCTTCATTTGAAGCTTTGAGAGCAGGAGGGATGATTCATTGGGATTGAATACCTTTAAGCCAGTGGTTCTCAACTCCCCAGGGCAATCACCTGGAAGCTTGGGAAAACCCCAATGCGCAGGCCTTCTAAAAAGGGAAACTGGAATACAGCTGGCATCGAGAGAATCCTCAGAGAATCCCTATGCCAATGAACACTATTCCATTCAGAATACAACTTTTCTGCCTCAAGGTCAGTCTTTCTATCTAGCACCCAGCCTGTTTTGTGATTGAGTCCATGGTCCCAGCTTCTTGCCTTATACACAGGAGGTACTCAGTGAATGTTTGAATGTGAGTGACTAATATGTAGAAGGATTCCTGTATTCATAATCTGACATGCAAAGATATTTTTAAAGGTCTACTTTTGACAGTCAAAAAAAGTCCCTTTTCTAACAATCAAATTAGTTCGATGGCATATCTTTGCATTAAAAAAGTGGTAAAGTAAAATTTAGGGAAATTATTTAAGTTAGCAGAAGATGGACCCTGCAAGCTGTCTAATTAATGCTTTGGGAATTAATGTCATTCCAACTTTAAATAAATGCTCTGAAGTAAGTGCAAGAGCCCACTGAAACCGCCTTCCACATATTTGGATGAATTTTGCTCTCAAACGCATATAAACTAACCAGAAGAGGAATGAACATAGAAACAAATGATACTTTTTTTTCAAGAGGATTTCCTTGAAGAACCCCTAGCAGTTTCAGAGTTCGGGGCAGGGGCAGGGTGGGGAGGGGGCGGGCAATCCCTGGCATTTATCAGAACTGCCTGTAGGTGGTTTTTCTCAGGCTTAACCATGGAAGTTTCAGGAGCTCAGAACTGCTAATGATTCAAAGATGCTCATCCAGGGACCCTGTAGAATGAGGCCATGGCTATTTCCAAGGAGAGGATCTTTCCTTCCTTCCTTTTGCTTATATTTCCTGTTTCTCATACAATAAAAATCTATTATTAGTTAATAATAAATTTACATCTACCAGCTTAATAGTGAATGTTGGACGTTCTGTTTTTATTCAAGTGTAAATTAGGACTTTTCATTTCTATTGAAAGATGGATTAGGTGGTCAAACTAGTGCTCACTACTTGGTTGGAATCCATCTCTTTATTGGGAGCTTTCTGCAAGTTTAAACCTTTGATGATAAATATTAATCCATGACAGAATATTTTGTCCATCACACAAAATTTTCCAGTTGTGTATTCCTTTATTCATTCTTTGTAGATAAAGAAAGACTTCAAAATGGATCTTGAAAGTAGCTTAAGAAAATAATCCAAACATTGAAATTTGGTATGCCAGAAAATCTATCTGTAACGGTAAAAATTTGGAAACAAATGTTCCCAAATAGAAGATGGTCTAGCAAATTATACTGTAGCAATTAAAAGAACATTTTGAAGCCATTTAAAATATTGATTATGAAGGATGACAATCTGGAAAATGCAAATCAAATCACATTTTAAAAAAATAATATATCATCAACACCACACTGATATGCCACTTCTTACCCACTAGAATGACTAAAATCAAAAAGACATGTAATAACAAGTGTTAAAGAGATGGGAATACCAGACCATCTGACCTGTCTCCTGAGAAATCTGCATGCAGGTCAAGAAGCAACAGTTAGAACTGAACATGAAACAACAAACTTGTTCCAAATTGGGAAAGGAGTGCGTCAAGGCTGTATATTGTCACCCTGCTTATTTAACTTATATGCAGAGTACATCATGAGAAATGCTGGGCTGGAAGAAGCACAAGCTGGAATCAAGATTGCCAGGAGAAATATCAATAACCTCAGATATCCTGATGACACCACACTTATGGCAGAAAGTGAAGAAGAACTGAAGAGTCTCTTGATGAAAGTGAAAGAGGAGAGTGAAAAGTTGGCTTAAAACTCAACATTCAGAAAACTAAGATCATGACATCCGGTCCCATCACTTCATGGCAACAATGAGGAAACAATGGAAACAGTGAGAGTCTTTATTTTGGGGGGGGTTCAAAATCACTGCAGATGGTGACTGCAGCCATGAAATGAAAAGACGCTTACTCCCTGGTACAGAGAAGGCAATGGCAAGCCACTCCAGTACTATTGCCTAGAAAATCCCATGGATGGAGGAGCCTGGTGGGCTGCAGTCCGTGGGGTCGCTAAGGGTCGGACATGACTGAGCGACTTCACTTTCACTTTTCACTTTCACACATTGGAGAAGGAAATGGCAACCCACTCCAGTGTTCTTGCCTGGAGAATCCCAGGGATGGGGGAGCCTGGTGGGCTTCTGTCTATGGGGTCACACAGAGTCGAACACGACTGAAGTGACTTAGCAGCAGCAGCAGCACTCCTTGGTAGAAAAGTTATGACCAACCTAGACAACATATTAAAAAGCAGAGATATTACTTTACCAACAAAGGTCCGTCTAGTCAAAGTTATGGTTTTTCCAATAGTCATGTATGGATGTGAGAGTTGGACTACAAAGAAAGCTGAGTGCCGAAGAATTGATGCTTTTGAACTGTGGTGTTGGAGAACACTCTTGAGAGTCCCTTGGACAGCAAGGAGATCCAACCAGTCTATCCTAAAGGAAATCAGTCCTGAATGTTCATTGGAAGGACTGATGCTGAAGCTGAAACTCCAATACTTTGGCCATCTGATGCAAAGAACTGACTCATTGGAAAAGACTTGGATGCTGGGAAAGATTGAAGGAGGGCAGAGAAGGGGACGACAGAGGATGAGATGGTTGGATGGCATCACCGACTCAATGGATATGGGTTTTGGTGGACTCCGGGAGTTGGTGATGGACAGGGAAGCCTGGTGTACTGCAGTCCATGGAGTCGCAAAGAGTCAGATATGACTGAGCAACTGAACTGAACAAGTGTTGGTGAGAATGTGGAGAAATTTGAACACTCCTAAATTGCTGATTATCCAGCCACTTTGGAAAGCACTCTGGCACTTCCTCAAAAAGTGCCATGTGACCCAGCAATTCCACTCCTAGATATATACCCAAAAGAATTGAAAACAAGTGTTCAAATACTTGTACACAAACATTCATAACAGCCCCATTCACGAGACAAAAGTTGGGAAAAAACAAATCTCCATCATCTGATGAATGGATAAACAAAATGTGGTCTTTCCATACAATGTTAACTCTAATAGATATAGTGCTAAATGTTATACAGCCATAAAAAGGATTGAAGTCCTGATACATGCTACAACCTTGAAAACTTTATGCTAAGTGAAAGAGGCCAGACACAAAAGACCACATATTGAATTAATCCATTTATATAAAATGCCCAGAATAGGCAGATCTACGGGGGCGGGAGGAGAAGGGGACGACAGAGAATGAGATGGCTGGATGGCATCACCGACTCTGTGGACATGAGTTTGAGTGTGCTCCGGGAGTTGGTGATGGACAGGGAGGCCTGGCGTGCTGTGATTCATGGGGTCGCAGAGAGTCGGACACGACTGAGCGACTG